>NC_060141.1:573367771-574111938 GCF_021461385.2 Schistocerca piceifrons
CTTCCTTCCAAACTGTTACTTTATATCATCTATCCTTTGTTGATGTCTCATGTTCTGTTTTCTACCTCTCACTGCCTGTTAGCATCTTTACCTGTGTTTTATTTCTCACCTTTGTTTACACAAATGAATTAGTCTCTCTCATTGTAAAAGTTGTCCTGAATTTGTACAGCACAATGTAGTAGCAATGTCAGCCACTTTCTAGACAGTTTTTCTAATTACCCCCACAACCACTGGAGTTCTTTTTAATGTTATTTAATTATGGCATTATTTCACTTTAACTTGTGACCTGTCCATTGATCCTCTACATAGCATTTTCATTAGTATTTCAGATGTAATTCACAACAATATGGCCAACCATGCCATATTTTGTCTGCATTCTACAATCAACTATACTTAATGAAATATTTTCACACTACAGAATTAAAATACAATACACAGTGTAACTTCTGTTTTTCATTTTGCAATACCTCAAATAATTTTAAAGTTGTATGTATAATCACTTCACATTTCTATTCATTTATTTATTTCATCATGCATTTATTTTGCATTTTTACTTAAAGCATTTACCTCTCATTTGTTTGTGTATGTGTGTGTGTGTGTGTGTGTGTGTGTGTGTGTGTGTGTGTTTTAGTTTTCACAAAAAACATTAACCTCATAGCTAAGTTTCTGGACAATCTCGTTTATGTTCCTGTCTATTACTTAACACTTCAATAGTGTGGTGTGTGGTTACCTGCAGAGCTCCAGTGTTTAATGATAAACATTATTAGATAGTAAGTATCATTCACAAAAGGATGATGTTATGTGTCAACTCACTATGCGCTAATTAAATACATACAATGATTGACTTTATGGGTTTTAGTGAAATCAGCAACATACATGATGCATCATTTCTCAGACGAGCATTGTTAAGAACAGGTTGTTTAGTTGTGTAAGAGCTAGAGGTGCAGTCTGTTTGCAGTTGCCTTTTTTGTCTGAATTTTGTACTGTGTCAAGTAGTAGGCACACGATATTTGCATTATTAACAGGGGAGTGTCTAGAAGAAATTAAAAGCAGAGCTAAAAATACAATGTTTTGTCTGTTTAGCGCCCGAAAACCTCAAACCACACACACACACACACACACACACACACACACACACACACACACACACACAATGTTTTGAACCTCATTGGTTACTGATAGACAACTCATGTTACCCTGATCCATTTCCAGAAGTTATCTGAGCAATTGATATGCTGGGAGAAGCTCAAGTTTCACACTGCTGATGTACTATTACAATATTGTACCAAAACCATTGTCATAAGCTTGTACAATACTCTACTTGTATGATTCTATCTAGTTTGTGAAATAAGATTTTATGCACACTGAAACATGGACTGAAGACACTTGCTTTTCTTGCGGGTATTAAGAGTGCAGATGGCAAATGTATACTAAACTAAGAAGGGAAAACCAAAAGGTATTACTGCATATTGGCAGAAATACATAAGTTCATACATAAAGGCAACATAAAAGAAGTGCTGTTAATAATATCAAGTCCCAGTTCTGCATCAATGGGTATTTCATAGTCTTGTAATGTCTTTTAAGAATCAGCCCAGTTAGGCTCAGGATTGCATAGAAGTAGTAATTCCACACTCTGCTAATAAGGACAGCATAGGTTTGAATCTGTTACCAATGATATTTTTGACTATCTATACACTTGTCTTCCCATCAAGTTCTACAAAGGTCCAAAAAACATTTACTGCCACTTGGAAAATCCAGGACAGCATATGACAATATCATGAAAAGACTAGATTGCTACTCACCACATAGCTCTCTGCTATGTGATTAATAGCAACGGTCGTGTGTGTGTGTGTGTGTGTGTGTGTGTGTGTGTGTGTGTGTGTGTGAGTTGTTCGTTTCTGGTGAAGGCCTAGTTGGCTGAAAGCTCAATTTCTAACAGCCTTTTTCTGTGCCCATCTGAAAAACATAGATCATCACTTGGAAAATCCATGATGGAACATGACAATATTATGATAAGGATAGATTGCTACTCACTATATAACAGTGATGCTGAGTCCCAGATAGGCACAACAAAAGAACTGTCAAAATGTGAGCTTTTGGCCAACTAAATCTTCGTCAGAAACAGACAAAACACACACACATACACACACGCACGCACACGCACACACACACACACACACACACACACACACACACACACACACACACACACAAGAACATGGAAATACAACTCTCTCTCTCTCTCTCTCTCTCTCTCACACACACACACACACACACACATACAAGAACATGGAAATACAACTCACACACACACACACACACACACACACACACACACACACACACACACGGTCACAGTCTATGGCTGCCCCAGCAGCAACAGACAGCCAGACATTGTGGTCATGTGTGTGTGAGTTGGTGTGAGTTGTGTATACAAGTGTGTGTGTCTATTTTGAATGTTTCTGAAGAATACATAGCGACCAAAAGCTCCTTTCTGACAGTCTTTTCGTCATGCCTATCTGTGACTCAGCAGCTCCATCTAATGGTGAGTAGCAACTATCCTTTTTATAATACTGTTAAAGCATAATGAAGAAAATAAAGAGCATCTTTAGCATCACGAGGCACCTGACTTGACACCTCTCTCTCTCTCTCTCTCTCTCTCTCTCTCTCTCTCTCTCACACACACACACTCTCTCTCTCTCTCTCTCACACACACACACACACACACACACACACACACACACGCACGTCAAGAATCTCTGATAGTATGGTCTTCTACAAATATCCTTAATCGGTGTACAACTGTGAAATGCACAATGCTAGATCAGATAAAGGATTCAGACAGTTTGGATGGAAGAACAAAGTGCCCACAGAGTTAAAGTAGGTTTGCCCCTTGAAAACATCTCATGGAAACTCTAAGTAATGGGATAGAACTTTAAATATTTTTGTATGATTTCCATGGGGCACATAATGGGAGTACAAAACTTGATGTTGAGAGAAATCTTGGATTCATATCATATGCTGGAAACAAGTACAATGATGATGCTTATAGCAGATCACAGTTTCTTGTATCAAAATCCAAGTTGGTAACATAAGACTTCAAGAGATCTGCAAGTTTAGAAAGCAGTATAACAAATAGGAAGATGGGTCAGTAGAATAACTGTTACCTGACTGTAAACAAGAGGAATTTAATGTGACAGTTTGAATAGGTCATGGGAATATGCCCAGGTAAAATATTAAAACACAGTTAATGTTTTGACAGGTAACCTTCCCATCATGAACTACTACGTGATCTGCTTCTGCTTTCCAGTTTGAACTCGTGGACAGAGCTATGTCAGGCAACGCAATATATACACATCAAAAAAGGTTTTGTAACACCCCAGTTCCCAGAACTCCTGAAGACTGACATTGACTGTGGATACTGTATCACAGACACAGTCCCTTTGACTGTTCAGAGATGTCACTAAACCAGCCCAAAGATGTAAACAATCATGCATGAGCAGTGCCTATTAGATGGACGGGATCCAACAGCTGATCAGTTCCAGTCATTCCTCTAGGAAGGAGGTACACAGCTCGTGTTGTCTGTAGTTCAACCATGCCCAGACGGTCAATTCCGCGGTTCGACCATATCTGCATTGTTACTTTGTGGCAGGAAGGGCTCTCAACAAGGGAAGTGTCCAGGTGTCTCGGAGTGAACCAAAGCAATGTTGTTTGGATTTTTTTTTTTTAGCACTTGCAACCTACGTCCCCAATTATTTGCTTGATGTATTCCAATCTCTGTCTTCCTCTACAGTTTTTGCCCTCTACAGCTCCCTCTAGTACCATGGAAGTCATTCCCTCATGTCTTAGCAGATGTCCTATCATCCTGTCCCTTCTCCTTATCAGTGTTTTCCACATATTCCTTTCCTCTCCAATTCTGCGTAGAACCTCCTCATTCCTTACCTTATCAGTCCACCTAATTTTCAACATTCGTCTATAGCACCACATCTCAAATGCTTCGATTCTTTTCTGTTCCGGTTTTCCCACAGTCCATGTTTCACTACCATACAATGCTGTACTCCAGACGTACATCCTCAGAAATTTCTTCCTCAAATTAAGGCCAGTATTTGATATTAGTAGACTTCTCTTTGCCAGAAATGCCTTTTTTTCCATAGCGAGTCTGCTTTTGATATCCTCCTTGGTCCGTCCGTCATTGGTTATTTTACTGCCTAGGTAGCAGAACTCCTTAACTTCATTGACTTCGTGACCATCAATCCTGATGTTAAGTTTCTCGCTGTTCTCATTTCTACTACTTCTCATTACCTTCGTCTTTCTCCGATTTACTCCCAAACCATACTGTGTACTCATTAGACTGTTCATTCCATTCAGAAGATCATTTAATTCTTCTTCACTTTTACTCAGGATAGCAATGTCATCAGCGAATCGTATCATTGATACCCTTTTACCTTGTATTTTAATTTCACTCCTGAACCTTTCTTTTATTTCCATCATTGCTTCCTTGATGTACAGATTGAAGAGTAGGGGTGAAAGGCTACAGCCTTGTCTTACACCCTTCTTAATACGAGCACTTCGTTCTTGATCGTCCACTCTTATTATTCCCTCTTGGTTGTTGTACATATTGTATGAGTCGTCTCTCCCTATAGCCTACCCTTACTTTTTTCAGAATCTCGAACAGCTTGCACCATTTTATATTGTCGAACGCTTTTTCCAGGTCGACAAATCCTATGAAAGTGTCTTGATTTTTCTTTAGCCTTGCTTCCATTATTAGCCGTAGCATCAGAATTGCCTCTCTCGTCCCTTTACTTTTCCTAAAGCCAAACTGATCGTCACCTAGCACATTCTCAATTTTCTTTTCATTCTTCTGTATATTATTCTTGTAAGCAGCTTCGATGCATGAGCTGTTAAGCTGATTGTGCGATAATTCTCGCACTTGTCAGCTCTTGCCGTCTTCGGAATTGTGTGGATGATGCTTTTCCGAAAGTCAGATGGTATATCGCCAGACTCATATATTCTACACACCAACGTGAATAGTCGTTTTGTTGCCACTTCCCCCAATGATTTTGGAAATTCTGATGGAATGTTATCCATCCCTTCTGCCTTATTTGACCATAAGTCCTCCAAAGCTCTTTTAAATTCCGATTCTAATACTGGATCCCCTATCTCTTCTAAATCGACTCCTGTTTCTTCTTCTATCACATCAGACAAATCTTCACCCTCATAGAGGCTTTCAATGTATTCTTTCCACCTATCTGCTCTCTCCTCTGCATTTAACAGTGGAATCCCCGTTGCACTCTTAATGTTACCACCGTTGCTTTTAATGTCACCAAAGGTTGTTTTGACTTTCCTGTATGCTGAGTCTGTCCTTCCGACAATTATATCTTTTTCGATGTCTTCACATTTTTCCTGCAGCCATTTTGTCTTAGCTTCCCTGCACTTCCTATTTATTTCATTCCTCAGCGACTTGTATTTCTGTACTCCTGATTTTCCCGGAACATGTTTGTACTTCCTCTTTTCATCAATCAATTGAAGTATTTCTTCTGTTACCCATGGTTTCTCCGCAGCTACCTTCTTTGTAGCTATGTTTTCCTTCCCAACTTCTATGATGGCCCTTTTTAGGGATGTCCATTCCTCTTCAACTGTACTGCCTACTGCGCTATTCCTTATTGCTGTATCTATAGCGTTAGAGAACTTCAAACGTATCTCGTCATTCCTTAGTACTTCCGTATCCCACTTCTTTGCGTATTTATCCTTCCTGACTAATGTCTTGAACTTCAGCCTACTCTTCATCACTACTATATTGTGATCTGAGTCTATATCTGCTTCTGGGTACGCCTTACAATCCAGTATCTGATTTCGGAATCTCTGTCTGACCATGATGTAATCTAATTGAAATCTTCGCGTATCTCCCGCCCTTTTCCAAGTATACCTCCTCCTCTTGTGATTCTTGAACAGGGTATTCGCTATTACTAGCTGAAACTTGCTACAGAACTCAATCAGTCTTTCTCCTCTTTCATTCCTTGTCCCAAGCCCATATTCTCCTGTAACCTTTTCTTCTACTCCTTCCCCTACAACTGCATTCCAGTCGTCCATGATTATTAGATTTTCGTCCCCCTTTAAATACTGCATTACCCTTTCAATATCCTCATACACTTTCTCTATCTGTTCATCTTCAGCTTGCGACGTCGGCATGTATACCTGAACTATCGTTGTCGGTGTTGGGTCTGCTGTCAATTCTGATTAGAACAATGCGGTCACTGAACTGTTCACAGTAACACACCCTCTGCCCTACCTTCCCATTCATAACGAATCCTACACCTGTTATACCATTTTCTGCTGCTGTTGATATTACCCGATACTCATCTGAGCAGAAATCCTTGTCTTCCTTCCACTTCACTTCACTGACCCCTACTACATCTAGATTGAGCCTTTGCATTTCCCTTTTCAGATTTTCTAGTTTCCCTACCACGTTCAAGCTTCTGACATTCCACGCCCCGACTCGTATAACGTTATCCTTTCGTTGATTATTCAATCTTTTTCTCATGGTAACCTCCCCCTTGGCAGTCCCCTCCCGGAGATCCGAATGGGGGACTATTCCGGAATCTTTTGCCAATGGAGAGATCATCATGACACTTCTTCAAATACAGGCCACATGTCCTGTGGATACACGTTACGTGTCTTTAATGCAGTGGTTTCCATTGCCTTCTGCATCCTCATGTCGTTGATCATTGCTGATTCTTCCACCTTTAGGGGCAATTTCCCACCCCTAGGACAAAAGAGTGCCCTGAACCTCTATCCGCTCCTCCGCCCTCTTTGACAAGGCCGTTGGCAGAATGAGCTGACTTCTTATGCCGGCCGCCAATGCTGATTATGTATCAAAATTTAGGCAGTGGCGGGGATCGAACCCGGGACCGAAGACGTTTTGATTATGAATCAAAGACGCTACCCCTAGACCACGGTGGATATGAAGGAGATACAGAGAGACAACAACTGTCAATGACATGCCTCACTCAGGCTGCCCAAAGACTACTACTGCAGTGGATGACCGCTACCTACGGATTATGGCTCGCAGGAACCCTTACAGCAACACCACCATGTTGAATAACGCTTTTCGTGCAGCCACAGGACATCATGTTATGACTCAAACTGTGCGCAATAGGCTGCATGATGTGCAACTTCAGTCCGGACGTCCATGACGAGGTCCATCTTTGCAACTAGGACACCATGCAGCATGGTACAGATGGGCTCAACAACATGCCTAATGGACCGCTCAGGATTGGCATCACATTCTCTTCACTGACGAGTGTCGCATATGCCTTCAACCAGACAATTGTCAGAGACGTGTTTGGAGGCAACCCAGTCAGGCTGAATGCCTTAAACACACTGTCCAGTGAGTGCAGCAAAGTGGAGGTTCCCTGATGTTTTGGGGTGGCATTATGTGGGGCCGACGTACGCCGCTGGTGGTCATGGAAGTGCCATAACGGCTGTACGATACGTGAATGCCATCCTCTGGTCGATAGTGCACCCATATTGGCAGCATACTGGTGAGGCATTCATCTTCATGGACGACAATTCGCACCCCCATTGTGCACATCTTGTGAATGACTTCCTTCAGGATGACGACATCACTCAACTATAATGGCCAGCATGTTCTCCAGACATGAACCCTATCGAACATGCCTGGAATAGATTGAAAAGGGCTGTTTATGGATGATGTGACACACCAACCGCTCTGAAGTATCTGCGCTGAATCACCATTGAGGAGTGGGGCAATCTGGACCAACAGTGCCTTGATGAACTTGTGGATAGTATGCCATGATGAATACATGCATGCATCAATGCAAGAGGATGTCCTACTGTGTATTAGAGGTACCAGTGTGTAGAGCAATCTGGACCACCACCTCTGTAGGTCTCGCTGTGTGGTGGTACAACAAGCAATGTGTGGTTTTCATGAGCAATACAAAAGGGCAGAAATGATGTTTATGTAGATGTCTATTCCAATTTTCTGTACATGTTCCGGAACTCTTGGAATTGAGGTGATGCAAAATTTTTTTTTGATGTGTGTATGAAGCATAGCCATATTCTTAATTATTAAAATATTCTCAAACAACAATTAACGTAAAGAAACATTAGTGGATGATCAATCAAAGATAGTTTTACTGTGGCAACCTACAGCTCCAATGATTTAACAAGCAAAGCCATTTCATTACTAAAATTACATGAACTGCAAACAATTAAGCAACTCATTCCAAATGATTGCAGAAGAAAGCACAATATTAAGCATCTCACTCCATGGGAGAAAGATGAGTCTTTAGCATCCTACTGATGATGAGGTCATTGAAGACAGAGCACAAGCTTGGACTGGCGAATGAAACTGAGTGTGTCCTTTTCAAAGGAACCTTCTCAGCATTTTTCTTACGTGACTTCATGAAACCATTAAAAATCTAAATCTTATTGGCAGGACGCATAGAGATGAGTATGTTAAGTTCAATTTAAGTGGGAGTACACAAAGATGCATTGACAAAACTTTGCTTTGTAAACTGAAAGTTATAACAGAACATAAAAAGTCTGGTCTAAAGCAGTAGATTCTGGAAAGTTGTTAACTTTTTATTTAAAGTAAACTCTACTAGTCTCTCAGTTTCAAAATTAACTGTTCAAGACAAAGCTTTGTATATTTCTTTCAATAACACACATTTTGTTTTTGCAACACGCCTTTTCTAGTAAAGTGACACAAAACAAGCACTAACACTACTGTAGATTAAGTTTTCATAAGGATAATCAACTTCTTGTGCCAACACTGTGCCACTGATTGACAATAATCCTATTATATTTATCCTTGAGACAGCTAAGTGAAATTTCTGGATAAAGCTCTTAATTTTTCACATAATAAGACTACTTATACACAACTATTGTACAAACACAATTACATGTGATAAAGGACTTAGTCCTACAATTTATAATTATCTAGCAGTCTTCATTTGATTGCCTACCTGTCACTCAGTGCTTCCTATATGTGATACGTAGCAATCTTTGTTCTTTTCATACTACTGTACAAAGAAATATTTATGTCAGATTCTAATATAACTGATCTCAAATGTACCATATAGAATTTTTCTGACACTAAAAACATTTAACACATTTTTCTCAATACAAAGAACTGACACGTAACCACATAATTCATACAGCCACCAAATGTGTAACCTTTCTAACAAACTAAAACTGCAAACCAATTTTCTACCTAGAGTGACACTCTACCAATGACTGAGATTACCTTTAAACCTGACTCAAACATTCAATATGCCAGTACTTCTATCCTTTCATCTACAAATTCTACATTTTGCTTGGATACTAATTTTTCCCACAGAAATTTATAATACTTTGGATAGTACTGACAACATTTTCGTATATCTTATATAAGAGGGAAGGCAAACAAATTCTTGCTTGGGATGATGTGTGAGACACATAATGAACAATATGAACAGTAGTACACTTACAGCCATCCACTTAGATTTGGCACCCATTAACCAAAGAACCTCTGACTTTGGACAATGTGCTACTGCTCTCTGTAGTAGTGCTTCCAGAGAATCTCTGGTGCCATGATTCTTTTCAAAATATGCAGCACGGAGCCAGATTGATTTTTTACTAGGAAAAGTTGCAAGTGCATGGGCGTAAATGGCACGAGCACATTCATATGCTCCCTGTTGTGCACACTGAAACATAAAACAGTAAAGTCAGTAAAGAAACAGGACATGTGCAAGAGTTTATAACATCACAACATTACATTTACATCTGTTCATCACAAGCTATTACACAGCACGCAGCAGAGAGTAAACCACAGTCACTTTCCCTTCTTCCAGTTGCAATGGTGTAAAGGAAGGAATGCAGTCAGTACCTGCCATACAGAGGGCTACAGTCTCCCTTTTCTGATTTTTTCTTTCTTTTTATGTGATATGTAAATTTGAGGAAGCACTGTGTTCCTTGAATCATATTGGAACACAGGCTCTTGTAATTTTAAGAACAAGTCTTTCTCTGATGTGCAGTGCCTTTCCATAATATCACCCACTGGAGACTACTGAACATTTCTGTACTGTGTTCTTGCTAACTATACAAACCCATGACAAAATATTCAGCAATCTTTGAATCTTTTCTGTTTCCCATTATTAAAACTTGGTAAGGGACCCATATGGATTAACAATGGTCAAGAATTGGCAAAATAAGAGTTTTGTAAGCAACCTCCTTCTTGGGAAAATTACAGTCCCCCATGGTTTGCATCTGCCTTTCCCAAAGGCACATTTATGTGATCATTCCTTGAAAATTGACTGATTGCCAATCAAACAACACCAGGTCTTTTCATTTATCTATGTACATTGTATTACACTTAATGATCTTAAGGACTACTTCTTCTTGTATTTCATGTATTTCACCAAAATTTTTGAATGATTCTGGAATTGAGAATCACAGTACCAACCTGGAGTCTGCTACCTCAGTCTTTTGGATCTCACATATGATCACAGTAAACACTGTTTCACGTGACTGGTGCTTGTGACATTTATGTTGTTGATTCTGTTCCAAAAATCATCAAGTACAAGCATGAAATATAATCCATGATTCTACAATTGCCGTGCACCAATGAGGTAGGTCTGTAATGCTATGCAATTATCTTGTAACGCTAAGACTGGAATGAGCTGTGGCTTTTTCCTATCAAGAGGTATGCTTCATTGTTTCAAGTAACCACCTGATTTTTACCAGAAAAGGGACGAGTTCTTTCACATTTTCAATACAGAGTATAAAATTATCTCAAATTCTGACACTATGTATCTCATCACACTTTAATGGGTTTTTAAAAGCAATAAATATGCTTAATGGCAAGCTTTTTGGGTGCCGCAGAACTGTTGATTCCATTTCATGTAAAATATTTTGATAACTGCCACGTGCTCTTCTTCAGGTATTGTAACTTGTGTTATTATGTGTACTCACTGCCTAGACTCCAACCAGATTTGTTGAAAAGCACCAGCTACTCCAAGAACACCTGGCAGATCACCACAAATATATTGCTACCATTAGCATCAAACCTTCATTTCCAGGTTGTATTCCAATTGCAGTTTTAGATTTTGCTGTTATCCTAGTCACATTTCTTTTCTAAATACAATGATGCATTACAATTGTTAATAACTAAAAGTAATTTTGGCACCTTATACTCAACAGTGTTAGATTTACATTTTATTTTTCTGGTCTGTAAGGACATATACTAATGAGACAACTTGAACAACGAGAAAAAGTTAAGAATTACTTAAAAATTTAAATTCATTCCCTGTTTATCTATCACCAACAATGTGTTCTTGTGAAGTTTCACTTATAAGTTTGAAGTCATTCTACCAAGCAGCAAAGTGGAATCTAAATCATTTGTTTAAAAAAATGGGAAAAATACAGTATAGAATAATGACAGTATTATGAAAAGGATAACTGCTACTCACCATATAGTGGAGATGCTGAGTTGCAAATAGGCACAATAACAAAACTGTCAAACAAGTAAACTTTTAACCAAAAAGGCCTTCTTCAGAAGTAGACAACACACACATACACACTCATGCAAATGCAACTCACAAAGACAGGACCTGCCGAGGCTAGTCTGACCTCGGCAGCTAGAGACTTTGGACATGTGAGTGTGTGAGTTGCACTTGCAAGTGTGTTTGTGCATGTATGTTCTCGAATTAAGATTAAGGCCTTTTGGTTGAAAGCTTACTCGTCTGACAGTCTTTCTGTTGTGTCTATCTGCGAAACGGCATTTCTGCTATACAGTGAGTAGCAACTATCCTTTTCACAATACTGTCACTAAAACATCAGTTTAATTTTTCAAATGCTATAAATTTCATTGTTTTAAAGTGGTTCCTTACAGACTCTGCATCATCCATCCAAGTGTGTTTCCTGTCTTCCTCTTCAACACCATGTCCAATTATGGTTCTGATCAATACTTGACAGCAGTGAACAGAACCTGATTTTTCAGCTTCTATTGCTTCTTTAATCCAGTGCTCACGATTGATTTCTACACCATTTGAGCTCAGAGATGTTATTGCTGCAAAAAGAGGAAAATATATGATAATGTGAGAAAATATGGCAGTGGAGGGAAATGTGAGAGATGAATATTGTAGATGGAGACAAAGGCTTGACTACAGAGAGCACATTCAAATGGGTGTAGGTTGCAGCAGTAATCCAGAAATGAAGTGACTTACACGGGATAGACTACCATGCAAAGCTGCACTGCACTGAACCATTCTTTGGACTGGAGCCCACAACAACAAAAATGTGGGAAACACAAGGAGAACATTTTCATTAAATTACAACTGGCTTATTTGTCTCATAAGACTTTCATTGTTACTGTGAAATAATATTTTAAAGTGGACGATTTCTAGCCAGAGGCATTTTGCAATGAATCTGCTTACCTCTCTCAATGATCTTTTCCACCATATGATTATTCCCATTGGCCTCCTCAAGTTTGGCAGCAGTTGTCCAAATCTGTCTGTCAGTAGGTATATTTTCTCTTGCTTTATTGAGGACCTTACGAGCATTTTCGTATGTCTCTAATCTGTGACAAATACAAGACACAACATTCAGACACAGAAAGGAAGAACACCATTAAAAAATTGTTATACAAGAAAGTTTCCTGACCTACAATATTTATGGATAAATGCACATCAATGCAAATAAATGCTTGGAAATAATCTAGTTAAATAAATGGCAAAATGATGAAAATAAAAAAAATATGGCAAAGTCCATTAAAAAAAGTGTTATGATGAGATTATGTATATAGTAAGTGGAGCACGAGTAAAAAGTGACATACTAGAATAATACTGGAGACAGTACAATTAAATCCTTGTGTGCTCAAGTTTTCTTCAGTTCTTGCTTCAGCATACAACCAATCCATAAAGATATTTTGAAATCAGGCACTACAGCAATAACAAATAGCATGCTATGGTACCATCCCTCTTATTCCAAAACCATGATGTGCTAAAATGATTTTGACTTATGTGCATTGGTGAGTTACATTTTTCATGTCCTCTGTTATGGAAGAAGGGAGTTGACAGCAACATCATTAGAGATGGAGAACAAGCTCAGTTAACGAAAGGATCACAAAGGAAATCAGCTGTACCCTTTTCACAGGAACCACCCCAACATTTGCCTGGAGTAATTTTGCAAAATCGCAGAAAACTTTATCCTTTGTAATGGAAACACCTCAAATGTGATGCTGTGACAGTGTAGGATAAAACGCAACACCTGCTATAACAGAAGTTTAAAAAAGTGTACTTTGTAATGCCACAACAATGAAAGTCACACAGTCATAATTTTGGTAATGTTGGCATAATGCCAGAAGAGCGAATAACACATATTTGCATTCTTGACAATCCGTTAAATATCCTGAGATAATTGTATAAGCAAAGATGTATTAAATATATTGATAAGATGTCATGACAAATTTTCTTATATATGATTACAACCTTGAATTTCATCATTATTTATCTCACTTGATGTGTAACGATGTGACAACATTATAGCTGTTCACTTAAGTGAAGAGTTCGTTACTGACAGCATTACAGTTAGGCAAAGACAGCTCAAAAGCGTAGCCGGAAATAAGGTTGTGTATTTTTTACTTCACTTTTGGTGAGTTCAATTTCCGTACAGTACGACTGAAAGAGCGAGAACAACTCTCCGGATGGCACAGATGATGTTTAAGCAAAACAAAAACAAAATGCATCCTATATCTTGTTACATTAGATTCTTTGTTCTTTAAATCTCTAAGCTCCCTAGGCCCAGAATCAGATCTTCAGGATTCATTTAATGAATTCCAGCCTTCCAACTGTACTGAGATCACCAGTTTTAATAATGACTGTGTTATTAATTGTAATAACAATACCAGCAATACAAATGATCACAACTTGATAAAGGTATCCAAAGTAAAATGTAGTAAACCTTCTTTAGGAACTCACCTTAATTATATCACTGTGATTTTCATCACAGAACCTAAATGTCATTTTAATACCTGAAAATCATTCATTTTGCAGTCATTAAGAAATGGATAAAATGTGGAGAAAATAAACAGACAAAAAATATGGTGGAACGAAATATGGTACACTGGATCTACACCGGGAACAAAATAATAAAGAGACTGACAGTGAAGCACAGCTGAGCGTGGAAGGGGCGATGATGTCGGTTTGCCAATGCGTGCACGTGCATTATGGCTTTAGCAGCAACAGCTGTGTGGTTACTTACTGGACTACCTTTTCACGCCGCCTTTTAATGTGCAGTATTAAATTCACTTTACAGGATCATTATGTCCATGTGGCCTATCAAATGCACTCCCATGTATAAAATGATACTGTGTCCCTATTATTTGTATATCTCAACAAAAGCAACAGGAAGCGCACTGTTTTTACAATAATTTGAATAAATCACGCTCAGCTGTCACACTCAGTATGTAAGGGGTGTTGAAATTGATCTGAATCATTCATATAAATACAATAACTAACAACATTAAAACAATACAAACTGCTTGTGTACTTACCAATCACCGTAGTGTGCATGCAGAGTCATACATGTGCAGAGGAAAATTCCTTAATAATGAGATTTATTGTGCAATTACAATATGCACCACTCAGTAAAAAATATGAAATACAAACACAAAAATAAAGATGAATTAAGGTAAAAGGTATATGCCACTTAGTTCAGAATCTCTTTCTCCCTCGACAATGTCATTATCTGAGCTCTGGTCCGTGGACAAGCCACTGGAATTGCCCAAGGATATAATTATATTTTCTATATTACTCTTGCCATTCACTTCACTTTTCCATGCTTCTTTAAAAACCGATTCTGTGTGGCGTACAACATTTTTCCACTTCTCAAGCATTATTTGTTCCCTAACAGTCTTTGAATTTCTGCCACAATGAAGCTTTTGTTATTTTTTGCCTGGTAATTTTTAATTTGAGCCTAAATCATTTTGATAGTGTTAAAGTGGCAGTGTTATGGTGGAAGCCTAAGAACCCTGTGGCCATGTTCTTTAGCTACCTCATCCACAACATACTGTTGAAACTGTGGCTTATTCTTTTTACTATTTCAATGAGCTCCACCTTACATAAATCGTATTAAATTTTCACATTGCAGCATTTTAACCATTCAACAACATCAGCCTACATCAGCCTTTTTTGTTGCCATCGTTGGAGCTTTATCTTTAATAACTTAATGGTATGGGGCATTATTCATTACAATGACAGATGGGTGATTTAAGCTATTGAACTGCTTCAGAAAACTGTTGTAGTTCATTTCCTCATGGCAGTTGTTTGTTTTCTTCGATTTGTAAACAAGGAGACAATTAGGTATGAAACCAGATGCAGTTTCAGCACACAACACAATAATTCTTGCGCCCTTTGCCACATATGCTGTCAACTGTCCAGACTTTTCTGACAGAACGATCAGCATTTATTCAGGTTTTGTCAAGTCACACAATGTCTTCAAATGGCACTTTAACAATTGTTCTTCAAAATCGACAAAGCCATGCTACGATGCCACCTCTCTCCATTATAATTTTCAGTCGATTAATTTTTTATTCTGAAAACTGAGGGCTCTGACAACTATTAACAAAGAAGTTTTGCTGCCACTGAATCACTCTGCCTTGCAAAGAGTAACACATAGCTTTTTTTATAGATGGATGTTCTTTTCTTTCAAAATATCCATATATATGGCAATGAATAGCATCTTGTTAAAAAGAGTCCAAGTTTGTTACACATGGTTCTGTCCTCTTCTTTCCAGGTGTCCACAGTTTGGATGAACCATTCTGCACAGTATTTCTCCTTACAAATTTTGATGACAGTATTTTTGTGTATCTTTAAGGCATCTGCAGTTCTTTCGACTACCTTCATTAGAGGCAATAGAGTTGCAGCACTGTCTCTCTCTTCCTCAAAATATTCCCACACCAAACAAACAAATTCAAGTGTCTGACCACACGAAACATGAGTAGATAGCTGAACTTTCCATCCTGCACACTTTCACTACAAGTTTCAGACACTCTGAAGCAAAATAAACTTGCGACACTGAGAAACAAAGCACACAATGAAACGGACCACAACTGTTTATGTTGCTGACCGTGAGCATCATCTACAACTGGCTACAGTGGCTGCTACCTGCAGTAGCAGAGAGATTTGACAACAGTGAACAAAGATTTGACAATGGTGAGCAGAACAGGAGGCACGGCCAAGCATGTTCTCTGACTGTTGCTGTCACTTTAGTAGCAGCACTGTGAACAGCTAGATGTCAATCTCTTTGTTATTCTGATCCAGGTTTACATAGGCAGTGTGTGGGGCAACCCTGACCATCTGCAGCATGACAGAATAAATAAACACAAAAATGTCTTGTATTATTTGATACAGATGCCCAACTCAAGAAACCCCATGCTTTTAGGAACACAGAAAATTCAGACCGACGACGCCATTTTATTGAAGGACATACCCAATAGAGTCACACTAAACAGCCAAAGGCATTTGGCCACAAGTAACAAAGCATTTAGAATGGAGAGAAGCAACAAAGGCAGGTGTGTTAGCATTTTGCACACAGAGAGAAGGAAGATACGTTGCGACGCTGCCAATTTCCTTCTGTCAGTTCACGCACGGAGACAGCTAGCATAAACATTGTTCCTCAGTGAACTTTAAGAATTGCATTCTTAGTAATGAGAATCCTTACACGGGCGCACACACAACCTTCCACATAGAATTAATTGATGTTGAACTCAATCACAACATTCCCAAGGTATAAAATATCAAGATAAATAATTTCTCTACATTAAGTTCTATATGGTTGAAGATGACAGTCTCTGAAAGTAAAATAGCTGTAAAGAAAAACATAAAAAAATCAAGAAAACCACTGTATGTGGTAGCAAGGTATATATGCAAAACTTTATGCTGTTTTCAGATTTGTAAAAACTTTCTTAAAAACTCTAATTTATATATATGTAAGTAATAACGAATATTTTTGCTATTTTATAACAGAAAGCAAATGAAAGCCCAGTGATGATGCTGAGACCTCAACGAAACGTCTCTGGTTGATAGCACAAAAAGAAACAATTGTGTTTTGCTCAAGGCGGATCCCTTCCAAATGTACAGTTTATTTGTAAAGCAAAGACAGACAGAAGAGCTCCAATCTCAAGACAATATATACACTATTTTGTCAGTAATCATGACGTAGATTCATTATTTCAATGTTTACTGTCAATGTTTAATGTTCTGTCTTTTGAACGACAACAATTTGTTTTGTTAATCAAATGAATTTTTGCATTACTTACATTAGGCACCTACAGTGATCAAATACATTTAAAAGCATTTTCAAGTTTTAATAATTTGTGACCATAAGGATATCAGAAATAGATCGTTTAATGTGTTACAAAAAGCTAATTTCCTTTCATTGTGCAACCTGCTGTGGTGTTACAGTATGTCTACTTAACTGAACGAAATATGTTTTATGAAGAAAACGGCATTGTTATGAAGTCAAAGATGAAACTTGAGCTTCTATTAATTTTTTATGCTGCTGCAGGCACGGTCACACAATGTCATAAGTATCAGTAATTGGTTCTTAGATACATCACAGCAAGAAATCCACGCCATCGTCTTCGCAGTCTGACATAGATGAATCAGACTCAGCAAGATTTATGATGATTGGTTCCATAATCGTGTCCCTGCCAATTTCCCTGTTGTAATCTTCATCTTGCAGTTTGTTTGCATGTCTTATGCAAGCTGCCCATGCAGATGTTGAGATGCGGTCTATTGCCTCATGTGTAAGTGTCTCAACATCTGCAATTTTGAATGTATTGTTCTTTTCCGCAATATATGCTTTCACCTGAGTCCATACCAGCTCGATTGGGTTGTAATGGCAATGATATGGGGGTAATGATACTGTGTCCATACTGTTCTGCAGCTTCATCTATCTCGTAAACTCTGTATGCAGGCTTGTGTTGATTGACAAGAACCAGCAATTCTGCTCTGGTATGCAAAGAGTTATGGGGTATTCTGTTAGATGACAGTCATGCAATAACGTCTGCCTTTTGGGAGTTCGTATTTGGAGCTTTGTTCACTTGCACTGAGTGGATGCTTGCATTATCCATGACTATAACTGAAAACGCAGGAATAAGTGGCAATAATTGTCATGTAAACCACCTTTTGAAGAGTTTGTACGTCATTTCAGAGTGGTAATCTTCAGAATTCTTAGCTGTAGATGCCTTAAAAATCAGCTTACCCAGGGGAATAAAGCCAGTATCTGCTGATCAGACATGAAGCACTATAATTCTATTGATTGGCAACTCCATGGAGTGTCCTGTGCACCACGACCAGATAATGGATGTACTTGGAAGGAGAGACAGCATTGGTCATATTTTTTTGTTTTATTAACCGCAAAATCGATTTTCGGTCACTTAGTGACCATCCTCAGTGCTGTAATATACAATTTAAATTGGTAGGCACTGGTGTCAACAAGCTTAGAGCGACCACAAAACAGGCTCCCAGTTTATGTGATCGCTCTAAGCTTGTTGACACCAGTGCCTACCAATTTAAATTGTATATTACAGCACTGAGGATGGTCACTAAGTGACCGAAAATCGATTTTGCGGTTAATAAAAAAAAAAAATAAATAAATAAATAAAAAAAATATGACCAATGCTGTCTCTCCTTCCAAGTATTTCCAACTATAATTCTGTTACCCTTAGCCCTTGCGTGGTTCTGATTAATGAAAGTTTCAGCTAAGTAATAAATTCAAGATGTGCCAGCTTCTCTGATCTCCTGCATTGTTCTCAAAAACATACTTCTTGCAGCTGCAGTATCGCTTCATTCCATTAATAATTTCCTAACATCATTCGTTTTCTGATACCTGAACCCCATGTCTTTCAGTCTCCTCAACATGGTCCATTTGCTTCCGTTAAAATTTTCAGCTTCTTTCATACACGAAACTAGTTTTTCTGCTGTTGGATACTCGCCTTCAGCATACATGCTGAACACTATGCGCCACAAAACATTTTTCATGAAATCGTCTAGTTCACCCTCTTCTTTTTTGCGGTTGTGTTGCTTCCCTGGTGATTTGAAAACAGCTGAGCCGCAGGCTTGTGTAGACGTCTTAGCATCACTGGATATTCTCTGAACGGTCCTCAAACCAACACCACAGACTTCAGCTGTCTGTTCTGGCATTTGGGAACAGCGTGACCCGTGCCTTGTGCCGGCATGGATTAAAGTACTGGTACACACAGAATACTATTCCTCTTGCCTGTTTGTGTAGTACTTGGTGTGATTGCCTACCATCACCCATAATGAACACTATGAAGGCAGTCAGCACTCAGCACGGAACACAATGACTGAAATAAACAGTTAGAACTTCCAAACACAGCATGACCCGCACAGAACGAAGATAAGAATGTCACTGATGAGGGATTGGCTGTAAGTAACGTGGTATACTTCCACATGCTTCTGCGCATCTGACCCTCATCCACTTTCGTAGCTGCTCTCCACTCTAGCAGTTATTTTTCGACATGGCAGCAGAAAGAGTCACTAAGGACCACTACTCATTATTTTCCTTAAGTGCGTCCGTATGGCTAAATGGGATACGAATCTCTCTTAAAATTCTAATTCAAAATTAAGAAAAAAAGACAAAAATTGAGAAAAAATTTAAGCAGCTATGTAAAATCCTCTGTTTGAGATTGCAATAAATGATCAATTCCGTATTTTGTAGAATTTCTTCCATACTTTTTCCTGTCAAGTTCTCTCCCTCTTCCCTTTTTACTATTTAAAGTGATTTATTTCTTCTGGCATACTAAACATCAAAACTGATCATCAAAATACCTACTGCACTTTCTGTAGAGCTCAATCAGATTATTACCACACAGTGGTACCAATTTGAGTCAATCTTTCACACATTGCATTCAACAGATCCATATTAAAAAGAAATTCCACTAATGTCAATAAAAAGCATGTACACAATAGCACAAAGAAGCAATTAGCAGCTTCTTCACAGTACTTCAACAACTAAAAATGGCCTAATTAATTATAGCACAATTTGTGATATTAGCTAAGCTATTTGCACACTATTTATCCATATAGCAGTCACAAATGAGCATCTCATTACTGTACAGAAAAAATAAAAAACTACCACTATTAAAAAGACAGCTCCTCATCTATTTATACTACTCAAACACTGTTTATCTATGATTTCTAAAAGGGGTGCGTTATATGGTGCTGCTTCTAATATATCTGTCAAAGGTTATTTGACAACTACAAAAAAAATTTTTAAAAAAAATAAAATAAAATAAAAATAAAATATATAAAGGGCATGAGGAATTAAGGAACAGAGCAAAACAGTACAGGCTCATGTGTAACAGCTACACAAATGTAAGAACATACTCTTATATTTAAATAGGAGAGAATAGGATAAGACACAACAGATGGAAATATGGCATATTCTATAGCCAACATCAAGCCTCTTGTTTGGTACTCTTTAACAATTTCAGGCTTACATTTCTCAATGTGTCAGTCCAATAGACTCCATAAAATCCTTTTTTGTAACTGGCAGATATACAATAATTTTATATTATTGAAGTTTTTTACATAATTACCAGTCACAAAGCACAAAGATGAGTTTCACTCTTAACTGAAAGAATAATTTTAATTTCTGTCAATGAACATGTTGGCTAAGAGGTAATATTTTGCTTGAACTTGCACATTCCACAAATACCAATGTAGCATCACAGACTAACACGTTATACACAGCTATGTATACAGCTACCATGGAACTGAGTTTAATAATTGAACAATGAGTTTTCAGTAAGTAAAACTGTTGGTCTCACTGGTCTGATGACAGTCAACATGTTGGAAAGAAGGCAGACTATAACTAAAAAGGCAAAATATTGCTACAGAATAATACAGATGTAGCCGACTCACCTAGCAAGTGCAAGCCAGAGGTCAACACTAGTTGGACAGCATTCTACAGCACGACTGAGCAAAATCCTTGCATCTTCTGGATCTTCAAGCTCTACAGCAGCTTTCCAAAGTCGAACTGAATTAGGTATATGTTCAAGAGCCTGGAACAATCCATTTAACCATTTTGAGAAAGGATGACACGACGTATACTACAAACTTAACAACACGCGTAAAGCTGAAATACTAAACACCTTTTTCCAAAGCTGTTTCACAGAGGAAGACCACACTGCAGTTCCTTCTCTAAATCCTCGCACAAACGAAAAAATGGGCGACATCGAAATAAGTGTCCAAGGAATAGAAAAGCAACTGGAATCACTCAACAGAGGAAAGTCCACTGGACCTGACGGGATACCAATTCGATTCTACACAGAGTACGCGAAAGAACTTGCCCCCCTTCTAACAGCCGTGTACCGCAAGTCTCTAGAGGAACGGAAGGTTCCAAATGATTGGAAAAGAGCACAGGTAGTCCCAGTCTTCAAGAAGGGTCATCGAGCACATGCGCAAAACTATAGACCTATATCTCTGACGTCGATCTGTTGTAGAATTTTAGAACATGTTTTTTGCTCGCGTATCATGTCATTTTTGGAAACCCAGAATCTACTCTAGGAATCAACATGGATTCTGGAAACAGCGATCGTGTGAGACCCAACTCACTTCATTTGTTCATGAGACCCAGAAAATATTAGATACAGGCTCCCAGGTAGATGCTATTTTCCTTGACTTCCGGAAGGTGTTTGATACAGTTTCGCACTGTCGCCTGGTAAACAAAGTACGAGCCTGCGGAATATCAGACCAGCTGTGTGGCTGGATTGAAGAGTTTTTAGCAAACAGAACACAGCATGTTGTTATCAATGGAGAGACGTCTACAGACGTTAAAGTAACCTCTGGTGTGCCACAGGGGAGTGTTATGGGACCATTGCTTTTCACAATATATATAAATGACCTAGTAGATAGTGTCGGAAGTTCCATGCGGCTTTTCGCTGATGATGCTGTAGTATAGAGAGAAGTTGCAGCATTAGAAAATTGCAACGAAATGCAGGAAGATCTGCAGCGGATAGGCACTTGGTGCAGGGAGTGGCAACTGACCCTTAACATAGACAAATGTAATGTATTGTGAATACATAGAAAGAAGGATCCTTTATTGCATAATTATATGATGGCGGAACAAACACTCGTAGCAGTTACTTCTGTAAAATATCTGGGAGCATGCGTGTGGAACGATTTGAAATGGAATGATCATATAAAATTAATTGTTGGTAAGGCGGGTACCAGGTTGAGATTCATTGGGAGAGCCCTTAGAAAATGTAGTCCATCAACAAAGGAGGTGGCTTACAAAACACTCGTTCAACCTATATTTGAGTATTGCTCATCAGTGTGGGATCCGTACCAGGTCGGGTTGACGGAGGAGACAGAGAAGATCCAAAGAAGAGCGGTGCGTTTCATCACAGGGTTATTTGGTAACCATGATAGCGTTACGGAGATGTTTAGCAAACTCAAGTGGCAGACTCTGCAAGAAAGGTGCTCTTCATCGCGGTGTAGCTTGCTCACCAGGTTTCGAGAGGGTGCGTTTCTGGATGAGGTATCGAATATATTGCTTCCCCCTACTTATACCTCCCGAGGAGATCACGAATGTAAAATTAGAGAGATTCGAGCGCGCATGGAGGCTTTCAGACAGTTGTTCTTCCCACGAACCATACGCGACTGGAACAGAAAAGGGAGGTAATGACAGTGGCACATAAAGTGCCCTCCGCCACACACTGTTGGGTGGCTTGCGGAGTATAAATGTAGATGATGTAGATGTAGAACACAATAACATGTCTGAGAAAAGTCGAGACAGATAAACATGACAGAACTGTATGGAATTACACAGAAATTATACCATACCTGGACATGTTATAACGCCTCCCTAACATGTTAATGATCTCCTCCTTTCTGCTCACAAAATCCTGGAAATTAACTAGACACTGCAGAAATGACATAATGCACACCTTTAGCTGCTGTTCAATTTAGTCTTTATAAGAAATAAAAAGAATTGCAACTTATGGTGTTATATAATGTCATTTTTGTGATTTATAAAAGCTGTGGACCACGCTCAACAAAAAATAACTAGAATTTGAAATGAAGGTCTCCTCCATGATGGAATCACATATTAATTATAGACATGAGACCTGATAACAGGACAGAAAAGTAAGAAGCTGTCAAACGGCATAAATTTCCCTTCAGTGCAGACCCATTATAAAGTGCGAAGTTTCAGCAACATTACATCAAAGACATGAACACTGCTCCCTAAACATTCATATAGTACATTTACAGCATACTCACAAAATATTTCAAAGTTATTACACCAACTCTGTCAGATCTGTGAATGTAATGTACTCAGAGCAGATGCAGCCCGTAATTAAAGGTCACCCCAAAATATATATTAAAATAAGTTTCTCTGTAATGTATTACAGAATTTAAATTATCAGAACACATTTCACATATTTCCCACATTGACTTAAATAATGCTGGTCAATACTGACATGTGACATCATGCGATGTTTTTCGAACAATTAATAGCTACTCCTAAGACTGCGTTTAGAAATACCACTTAGCTCTGCTTAGCAGAGGTTTGGGGGCATGGCTTCCTTGAAGTACAGCTCTTATGGGCATCCTGAAGGCTCTGATGCTTGGACATCCTGAAGGGTCTGGTGTTTCGGCCTAAGGGTGTCCTATCAACCTACACACAATTTTCATGTTCCATTGCTCACATCAAAAGGGAATGAACAGAGTTGCTGAAACTCTGCTGTCGAATCCCTGTCTCTATATATCTCTGCTATGCTTTGATGCACCACTATTTGACATATTGTTTTGATAGTTTTTTAGAGACTTTCCTGTTTCTGCCAAGTCTGTCCATCATTGGAATTAGTTTGCAAATGTCTCATCAGAGTACACTAGAGTACAGTTAACATAAGAATCAGCACCCAACGAGAGATTTCACGAATGATTAGAGAGGAAAGTGCGTGAAATGTACCACTGTGCAAAATATGTCCTGTTACTTTAGTTTCCTTGTTAGCTGACTGCAGGTAACATGCATTATTAGCAAGTTTCTTTTTGGGTGTTATGCACGAGCATAGTGAGTTTTACTATCTTGCTAATAACAGCAGCATACCACAAGTTTGAAAACAGCGCAATGTGCAATTTATCAAATAAAATTTTGGAACATGTGATTAGGAAGGAAGTTAAGGAACTCGGTGCACCCAGACTTGATGTAAACGTGAATCGAGAACAAAAATAGCATAAATCCAGGCAAGGGTATACACACAATTTTAACAGATCAATGTACAATGCAGCTGAGTGGTTGTGTGTGCTGTACCACCACCTAAAATACATATTTTTGCAGTACACAAGTATAAATATGATAAGCACAGTGCATAAATTACCATGCCGGTCGCTCGGGCTGCTCAAGTCAGCCAGTCATAGCACAAGACCTATGACATCATGGAAACATCACTGTTTCATCACGTAATCTCAGAATGCCACGATTTGAGAGCACAAAACATTGAAGTCTGAAGTTTAGAAATGAAAATACAAAAAACATTAAGCCTGGAGCAAAGCTAACGCACACCGCATTAAAGATCTCTCCAAAATGCATCTTTTAGTATGATTTGTTGTGGTAAACTGTCGTGAAATGTGATGTTGGGGCATAAATAAGTTACCTATACATTTTATCTTGGAGTTAACTTCTAATGTTATTTAATGGTTGATTACAAAACCAAAAGAAGATACAGTATGTAATTATTTGGCTAGAGTGCAATATTGCTCCCCTCCTCCACCCCCACCCCCACCTTCTGAAATATTGATTCTTTTGACGAACTGATCTGTAGTGCAGCTCGAGGTCTAGGTTAGTTCCGATCAATAAATGTCACAGCCTTCCCCAGCATGCAAACCTCACGCTGCGCTTGATTCAGGGATATATAATATGAGAAGTGCACATAAAATGTGACAGGTACGAACAAATAATAGAAAATCTGGAATGGAACAACAACAATATGAATTAGTCTAATTTTAAATGTACCTTAAAATGTGCCTGTCTGCTGCTCAGTGCCTCCTCTATATGGTGAGCAGCAATCTATATATAATTCACATTATTACACGGTAGGAACATATGGAGAGTGGAAGTGGAAAAAGTGTCAAATCTGGCAAATCTCACATTTGTCAGGAGACTCAAAAATCTATGCATCTTTTTGTGTACAGAACTTATTTATGATCCCACAGAATTATTCTGTCCATCTCATCACCAGACAAAATGCTAAGACAAATTAGAAAATAAATAATTTATTAAGAATGTTCTACGTGCCATACCATGAAACTGGTTCTAAGTGCCAATAAGAAAGTTTCTGTTTGAAGCACCACTAAAACAGAGGCACTTCATTTTATTTGTGATAATACAAGAACAGAAATACTGAAGAAATACTTTAACAAGTAGAACTGTAGTCCACAAAAACCATTTCTCATTTGTTTAATCTCTCTCCCCCACCACCACCGAAGAGAATAACAAAATTAAACACAGAAAAAAGTCTCAGTATTGACTTCTGTTTCTTACACAACTCCATTCTTGGGATCAGATGTTGCAAAGTGAAGTTTTGTGCCATGTTTTCAGATAGACTATTCATTCCACACCTTGTGTCAGAATATTGTGCTGGTGGAAATCGGGGACAAGACTACCACCTTGCTCAGCATCTGCCTTTTCTACTATGCTGTGCCTTTTCCCAGTACCAACCATGCTGGCGAGTGACACTGCCAGAACTTACGAATTCTGAGAATATTTCATTATGTTTCTTTGTAGTTGCGTAGTCGGGTATTAGATGTGTTCCTTGATCATGTGTGAAAGTAGTTCTTTGTGCCACACCTACCATACCTTGCTCTTACTGTTTGGTAGTCGACTTACAAGGTACATAAGGAAACATTCCTGCAAAGCATACATTGACAACAGTGTTTCCGCAGCATCTTTAAAATCAAAGAAGTTAGCTGTACACACTATCTGAATGGCAACTGGACTTCTGAAGGAAGAACTGCTTGGCACAAAGACCATGCACCTTCTAGTTATGAATGTTTGAAACATTTATCCCATGTTTTGACACTTGGAAGAAATGCTGGGACATACAACAGAGTATCACAAATGTGACAGCACTAAAAACTTGTTTTTGAAAAAAAACTGCACTTAGAATATTGTAATGGTTTCCTTTCTGGTGATTTTATTTTATACAGCAGGCTCAATTTGAAAAAGGGCTGTTAACATGTGAAACAAATGTAATTACAACCTTTTTCACTGCTATAAAGTAAGATGCAATCCACTTATCTCTGCTGATATGTAATGTATTTTTCCATTTATATTACATTTTGTTCAAGTGAGCTAATGTACAAGACTTGTTACTTTTTTGATAAACTTTACAACCAACCTCAAAAAATCAATTAACAGTAATTTATTGTCAAAGAGAACAATATTGATGAGATGTCATAGAAATCATCCTCTCAATACCTTTGGCTTGCATAACAGGCACAACAGCGGCCAGTTTATACTACAAGGTAGATAAATCCCAGTCAGCCACAGCACTTGCTCATCTCAGGGGCAGTGAATTAAATTCTTCTGAAGAAGTTTAAACACATTAAAAACAATCCATTAAAGGAGTAGTGAAATTAGGCATTTCCCCTGATTGTGGTAGCAGCAGGAGTACAAAATGTAAGCACAACAATTTTGTGACATTATGTTTTCCATTTCCACTCCTCATATTTTTACTGTATACAGGTAGAATTCTGCTTACAAGAAATTATACATAGAATAAATATGAAAAAGAAGTTCCACAAAGTAGAAGAGGAGGCTTCATTTAAGATACATATATAGTGAAAATATCTAATGACATACACACAAACGTAATTTATTAATGTGACTTTTCACTTATACAGTATTCGAAACAACTGAACATAACAGACTGCTTGTGTGAATGGTGTGGAATAAATGAGAAGTTGACAATGTGGTAACACCTGCTAAAAAGGAATTGAAAGCTGAAGGAAATGCAGCTTACTGCACATTGGCTTCTGTAATTGACACTGGTGTTATCCATGTTAGATACATGAAGTATGCATGTTAGATATGTCAGTGGCAAAGTGGGGAAGTGTCAGACCGCTCATCTAAAAGTAACATATTAAATCCTCAGTAGATGCTGTCTCCCCCCACCCCTCCCATCACATATCATTTCCTTCACCCATGGTTGTGATACCAAGCTGTCTCATGTCTTTTAAGAGCATTTTAAACTGCAGATTAACAACAGTGGAAATTCCTGGTTGAAAAAATACATAAAAATCTGTATATTCATGCACAACTGGCTAGGTAAGTTAACTGAAAGGTCAGAGGTAGAGCATATCAACTGCAATACAACCATATGTAATATAGCACAGAAGTGTTCAAAGCAGCTTTCACATAAAGGGCAGCTTTACTTTTACTTATCAAGATGGTTTCAAAACAGAATGATTGTAGTCCATCCCCCTCTAATAACAGATACACTAGTTCTCTACTAACAAACAGCAGCGTGCTAACTCCTCAGTGATAAGGGTTCAGACATGTTTTAAGTGTTTTAATAAAACAGAAAACAAACAATCAAAAATGTAATATGGATATCATACCTTCCTGTAGACTTTTCGTTTTGCCTTTATTTCAGTCTCCAGATCAGCAGCTTTGATCCATATCCGCACAGAAGTGGGTATATGGCGAACAGCCTGGGCTATAACAGCTCGTGCAGTGTCTGGAGGTTGCAGTCGAGCTGCTTCCAGCCACAGATCTTCAGACTTTGGATTGACCTAAGAAAAAAACATAAATACCATCACAGCAAAACAATATTATATGAAATGGAATTACTGCTATGATTCAATGCATGTCTTTCTGGAAAGTGGGAGACCTGCCTGATGTGTGTAATGAAACAGAACATATTGATGGTAGTCGTGGCAGTAGATACATGATGTTGACAACTAGTGTTTTGCTAACATAAAGTACAGCAACACTTTCAATTATTTATTGCACATTAACTAAACACTGTACAGATGTCATACATACTGCATTTTGAAAAGAAACTCTGAAATTATTTTTTACAAACATTCGATATGCGAACCATGAGTGGCCCAGCAGACATCAGTACGGTAATTGAATTCTTGCCATACCTGTCCCAGCATGGCATTGTTGACTGTGGCAGTCGCTTCCCGTATTCTCTTCCGGAGCTCTGCTACATCACATGGTACAGGCGGTACATACTTCAGATCTTTAATGTGTCCCCACAGAAAAAAGTCACACGGAATGAGATCTGGTGATCGGAGAGGCTATTTCAAACTCCAACAAACAGAAAGCTTGCTCAGCACCTGAACTTGCCATGTTTGCATCTAGCACTGACTATCAGCAAATTTCCAAACTACGCTGTGGCGATATATATGAAAAGAAATTTTCAGGGTTTCTCTTCAAAGTAACAAATGTATGATATCTGTACAATGTTCGGTTCCTGTGCAATAAATAATTGAAAATGTTACCGGACTTTATGTACACCCGTATAACACAACGTTCATCAGTGCAGGCAAAAGTTATCACAACTCGGTTCATTGGGATTACAATATTTCATAATAAAATGCAATCAAGGTCAGTTAGTATGTGCGATAACTGCCACTTCATGTCTCAGCTGGATATGAGACGCACAACAGTCCGAACAGTGGCAGCACTGTGTCCTGTTACGGCTACCTTGGGTGATCTGCCAAATGAATAAACAACAACTACAACACTAGCCATAGCATGCCAGCAAGACTCACCAGTTGGCCAGACAGGCCGATTTCAATATGTCTGATAGAGTGTGAACCATTGCAACATGGATGCAAGTCTCGCCTTTGGCCACTAATCCTACTCACGCAGGTGCAAACACTATGTACAGCATGTAGGCCACTACAGGCAGTTCATGTCACTTCATTGTACTATACAGTTACCTATGCCAATGATCAAGAGTTAGGATCATGCTCCAAATTCTGGACTACCATTTTGGTATATTCTATCATTCTCTGCCAATGCTTGGTTGGACTAACTGGACACTGTTCATTGGAACAGACTCTGGTTTGCGAACTGGACCTGTATTTTCATGGTGTGTGAAATAAACACCTGTTAGTGATTGACAGTCTGGGTTCTTTCAGTCATTACAGTATGAGTGTAAATATAGATGAACATTACACATATTAAATGGTAACAGATAATGAGTTAAGAAAGAACAACCGATAATGTGTTCATTTCTTTTATAAGTTGTAAGCTGCCTGCATGTGAGAAAGAGTGGGGCTTGTCCCAGCAACCAATGTGCTACGACCCAATAGCAAGCTTTCGTCCCCAACATCTTCCACTTAAGTGCCAAGTTAAAGTGAGTGATTAGTACGAGGATCATGGAAATACTTCAGGATAAGTAGCAGTAGATGAGCTACAATGACAAGCAACCGCTGCCACTCATTGGATCATAGTTCCTCATATACAATATTCTGTTTATTAATTGGAATTATCTTTCATGAGATCCTCCTTCTTAAAGGCTCCTGTGGTTTCAGAGGTGCTGCATCTTTCCTCTGTTCAGCAGCACTGTCATTTAGTGCAGTGATGAATGATATTTCATCCACATTGCTGTGACCATCAAACACTTCCTTGAAAGACAGTTGATATGCTTGTGTTTGTGTCTGCTTTTGAATACCACAGTACTTTGTACTTCTGAAGCCTCACTGCCTGTCTCACCAGTCAACCAAATAGATCCTGCAGGCCAGTCAGTCTGCATAGAGAATGGTGGTCCATCACAATGGTGAATGGTTTGCAAAATAAATATGGCCAGAAATTGTTGATGGCTCTAACAACCACAAGACACTCTTTCTCCATTGCAGAGTAGTTCATCTCGGACTTGGAGAGTAATCTGGAAGAATAAGCTATCATCTTCTCAGCACCCTTGTGGATTTGTACTAGAACTGCAACTCTCATTAAAAATGCTAGCACCAGTGCAGTTCTGTCTCAGCATTCTCGTCGCATGATGATAGGACTGGTGAGATGCTAGTGCCTTCATAAGGACAAGAACAGATCTTTCTTGCACCTCGTTACAGGGAAATTTTCCTATCCCTGCAGTAGTCCTTGCGAGGGTCGTACTTTGATACTGAGGTTCATTATGAATCTCCAGTAGTACAAGCAGATACCACAGGAATGTCCCACATCATGAATGTGCCAAGGAGCCACAAAATTTGTGATTGCTTTTTTTTTCTCTGGATTGGTCAGACTCCACTACCATTCACTGAGTCCCAAAAATTTTTGTTTCCAGGGTGGTGAAGAGACATATTTTTGGATTAGGATGGACACCTGCAGTCTGAACACACTTCAACAGGGTTGTCAGGCAGGTTAGATGTTCTTCAAAAACAATAATTTCATCCAGATAGCAAAGATACATCATCCATTTAAGATGGGCACCTGCAGCCTGAACATGCTTCAACACTGTTGTCGGGCAGGTTAGATGTTCTTCATGGTCCTTTGAAAAACAATAATGTCATCCAGATACTGAAAACACATCATCCATTTAAGGTGTCAAAGCAGATCACCCTCCATATGCTCAAAAGATGGCTGGAGTGTTACACAGCCCAAATGGCTTAAATTTGAACTCAGACAGACTGACAGATGTTCTGAAGGCAGTCTTTTCCTGGTCAGCCTTATTAACCTCAATTCGCCAGTACTCTGTCTGCATGTTCAAAGTTGAGAAATACTTTGCCCCTTTCAAGCAGTCTAAGGCATAAAAAAATGAGCGGCAATGGGCAGCAATTTTCTTTGTAATTTTGTTCAGTTTTTGGTAGTCAACACTAAAACTGTTGTAACCACAACAGGAATCGTCGCGGGGTTGCCGCTAATGAAAATGCAGCAGGACCGAACAGGACCGGCCTGTAAACAAACAAGACAGACGAACAGGAATGGAAGTACAAGCACGACGATGGACAACATAGCAAGACACCAAGATCAACAACAAAGTATTAAGCAACAGGGTCACAAGAGATAACCTCACGAAATCAAAACAACATCCACTCGTAAATGGGAAATAAGCACACGCAACGTAAACACGATGTCTGTAAGTGAGACATTAACTGATTCAATGCGAATACCAGACTGCCTCGCTGCGTGAGAGGCAGCCACCTAAATACGCGACAGGGTATGTCGCTATTGGCCACTGGGACCACGTGCTCCACAGTGGAGCCCTCACATTAGACTCAGGGCCAGGAGCGAGCGCAGCCACGGCGTACAGCACGACTGCTGCAGAGACCTCTAGTGGTGATCGAGTTCCATGCCATCTGGCGTAGATTCGAAACCTGCGGCGCTCGGTACCAGAAAAACACCATGTGCCATCGTTCTTCTTCTTCACAAGGACTACAGGAGAGCTCCAAGGACTCTCCGAAGGTAGAATGATGTCAACTTGCACCACCTTCTCCATTACCTCCTGAATTATCCACTGTTCAGCCAACATTGGCAAAAGTGGGGCAGAATGGCTAACACTCAATGACATTGTTTCTCAAGAAACCCGGAACCCATTGGCAGCTCAACAGCAGCTTCCTTCCCGCAGCAGTAGTGAGCGCAGAACTTCTCCAATGGCATGCACACCTTTAGGGATGAGCTATGGCTGCTCACGACAATCAGTTATCTGAAGTTCTTCATGATCTCCTGCAATGTTTATGATCATTGCTGGTAGGTAGATTTCTTTTGTGAGCCTGAGTAGCTTTTTTTAACCAGCAAAAGCTTCACGGTTTTTACTAAGCACCACTAATGATGGTGAGGTAACAACATCTGCACCAGCAAACAATTGCCCAGCCCAATCTCTGTTGTGTGTACTTGTTTGAATAGCTTCGTCAATCTGAAGCTCTGACCTTACACAATCTATGACTGCTAGTGACACCAGCAAGAAGCCCCATCTGAGAATAACATCAAGACTACATACTGATAAAACAATAAATTCAAAAAGCTATGTTCTGTCACTGATAGTTATGATTACAATGCATGTCCCTGTTGACTGGACAATTTCCCATTTTCAGCCTTTGGCATAATTGCTTTCATATCATGGAACATAGTCATCTTTAGCTGGTGACAACAAACATTCGACATTACAGGAAAAGAAGCCTATAAGTCAACTAGCACCCAGAGAGGATGGCCAGTGATGAGATTTCCTGACCTTTCATCAATGGTCAATTTTCATCTACGGCAGCCTCATCTTCAAAGATGGTCACCTGATTTAGTTTTCCTGAATTTGGTGGCTAGGTGAGCAGCTGGTATCTCTATACAATGATGGGGAGGAGCTATGGCATGATGAGAAGTGATCTTATCCAGGGTACAGCAACAGGGTTCATGCCGCAGGTCAACTGTAATCGTCTGCAGCTGACTGCCGCTAACCATACTGTTGTAATGATTGATGTCATGGGGTGTAATAGTTGTCAGCACTCATTGTCTTTCTCTGCAGTAGCATCTTGGATATCCACAGTGGAAACAGATCTCTGTATTGTCCTCTGTCCTCCAAATGTCTGTTCTTCTGTGATGTTTTATAGTTGGCGAAGGGTTGATTGTACCTGCACTGGTCAGATACTGGGTTGTCTTTTGACAGCTGCCGCATACGTTTGAGTCCATTGTTCATGGGGCATTCTACTGGTGGCTGAGATTAGATCCGCAGATTGATAAACCTCCTCTTCAACATACTCTATTACCCTCTGATGTGTAGGGCAACAGTCATGGCCGTTGTCTCTCGTGTACTCAATCTGATATTTCCAACTTCCATAAACTGCTGTACCGCGTCTCTTGCTACCTTATGTACAGGAGAGGCAAGATCATAGTGATCTTCAATGATTGACATAGGGGCCACATTCAGGAGTCAATCATACCTTTTTTATATAACTCTCTCTTTTTTTTTTTTTTTTTTTTTTTTTTTTTTTGCAACATTTCCCTGACATGCTGAAATCACTTCATGAAGCCTTCTATTGTTGTGACATTCCTTACAGAAGAGCTTCGTGCATGTCTGCTGCGCTTCATCAAATGTGAGATTTTTTCAGTTTATGTAATGTTCAGATTCACAATGTTTCATACGGCCAAAACATTCTGTACGTGAGTATGACTGTCTCATTTCACCCTGATACTGGGCTCCTTCCTTCAATTGTTCTTCTACTAAGTGTGTTTTGCTGTAGATCACCACCAAACATTTTCTTCAGTTCAGCCTGGAATTTGTCCCAGCTATTGATTTTCTCATTTCTGTTCCTGAATCAATGCTGGGCTGTGCCATTCAAGTAAAAGTATACATTTGCCAAACACATCGTGTCATACCATCTGTTGTATTTGGCAACTCAGTTGAATTCTTTCAGTCATTTTGTTGGGTCTTGATCAGCTCTCCAAAAAACACTGATGGATGCTTGAAATGTAGCTAAGTTACTGCTAACTCGGAATCCATTGGTCTCGCGTATATTCATACCTTTGGGATGATGTACTGTTTGTATTCAGGTTCCTGTTCATGTAGGTGATGGCTTTTAAATTGCTTAATTGGAGCCAAGGTTATATACTGTTTTGAGGTACCCAGCATCTCCATGTCATGGCATAACAAACATTAGAAGTCCTGAGAACCTTCCAAGAAGTATAAATACTAAATAACAAATACATGTTGGTGATTGGGACCTGCAACACTCCAGCCAATGATGCTAACCAATACTCCACAAGGGATGCACCACAGTTCACATCATTATTTCTACCTTGCAATGTTTTCAGTACCATACCAGATCTGAATCAATTTTTTAGTCAGCATACACACTGAGAGACTTGCTACTCATATTTTATAAACCAACTGAGACGGTAAAAATCATAACAAAGTACTGCGAATGTGATCAATGGAACTTGTAAATCCATAACTCATCAGTTCATAATCATTTTCACTTAGATTTAATTGGTGAGATTGTTCTCTTTTATCTGATTTATGAACTACCTTCACTTCAGCTGTGTTTCATTAATCTTCAGGCCTTCAAACCTGATACTCTGTAATGCACATTTTGCCCCTTTTTTTCCATACTGCTACAACACATTTATTATTTTTTTTTCCCTGTGTACCATGTCTTTCATGTTCTTCTCCTGTTAACCTACTGATGACAAACAAGTTAAAAATATTTAGGTTTTCTGTTAATCTTCAATTTTACCCAGTGTGGATTATGAGGAATTAATTCATGGTGGGTGGATCTCTGGTCCAATAGCCACAACATTTTGGCAAATAACAATGTTGCCACCTTCAGGTGTGTGATAAGTTCATCAGTGCAAGTGATGACGGCAACATGATTGTTTGCATGTATAAAGCTTTTATGTGTATTCCATATCAAAGTCCCTACTTCTATCAAAACTCTGCCAACCTGCCAAGACTATATCTACTTCAACTTTCCATTTACACCCACTTCCAAGACTGTCTGAATGAAATCCTGTGTGTTTAATGTCCTTTTTGCATGCTAAAGTTTTTTCAACTGAAAAATAGCAGCCTCAAAAATTATCAAATAATGGTTTCAAATTTCATAAGGGTGACATTAAGGAAAACAATAAATTCAGAGTATGCAAGATTTCAAAGCCATTACCTCACAACCTTTCATAATAAGGTTCCTTGCAGCTTGTACTTTGCCAGTAACCTCCTCCAGTCTGGCTGACGCTATCCAAGCAGGTGGGTGGTTTGGATTTGTCTCTCGCACAGACTTTAAGAGAAGTCGTGCCTTCTTTATGTCACTGAAAATAAAATGACTCAAGAGTGAAAAAATTGTATTCTGGTTCCAATCAATGGCAGAAATAAAAATAGGCAGAAATCTACTATTATCCTGTGTAAAGCAAATCCACTAAATAAAAGATCATAGTTAAATTTTTGTTAGCAACAATAGTACATATACCCAATCAAAACTCACTTTATGTCTCCACCATATGATGGTATCATGCTCTGAAGATCTGTCAGGTATCCTTTAGGATCAACTACTGTCTGGCCCTCTACAGAGTCAGATACTTGGCTCAACTTCACATTCATCAATGTGTTGCGAGCTTGTCCAATTTTGCACAAGTCCAAATCTCCAGTAGGTGTTAACATTCCTTAAAGCACAAACAGAAAAAAACCTAAAACACTGTACAAAATACTGATGACTTTTCCTAGACAAAAGAACAATTACATACATTTTACACATATTTATTAAAATAAAAGTATCCACAAACAAATTAAAAATATAAGTTTTCATAAAAGTTGTGTGATGAGTGGCTTGTCCCCACAATTGGCATCACCTTCCAAAAATATTTCTGAAAGATAACTTGTAAAAATGGAACTTCCTTATGCTGTAGGTAAATCATTTGAAGAGTTTTGTCAATTAAACAACACAAGTTGATAGGGCTTCCTTCAAATCTTTTTATTAGTTTGCAGAACTTTTGTGATGCTTGTTAAAGAAAAAACACATTGCCCACAAGTAACTAATTTTTTGTTAAAAATTGGCCATTGTTTAATTTGACCCTCATGTCTTTTTTACCGTTCAAATCGTGATTCAGTCAAACAACAGCAACTACTCTGTGTCCCATACAATAACATGTTCAGTCTATGTTCTACTAATTCACATGAACATACCTTTAGCAAATCTCAAGCCAAATGTTAAGTTCAAGCAAACTACAAATAAAAAGTACTTTGTTAACTGAGTCCTGATAACAGGACATAGCGATAATAGTTATATGTACCTACCAACTTCAACACAACATACTCTCTTTTTCAGAAATTTTCAACCTAGGAATGACTACAAGTCTACAGAAATTTCTATCAACATTTTCAATTCTACAGTAATAACAGCTTCATACGTTACCATTTATTTTAATTTTTATAGTGATAGTCTCCCACAGCTTTGGATGTGATGAATGAAACATTTGGTCCAGTGCACTTCCTCTCATCAGCAAAATTATTAATCTAATGAATCTGAACACAAACATGCAATCAAGTCTCACAGCCTACGTGGGATCAATTCAAATGTAATTTAAATCAATGGATCAGCTACCATGTAAGGCTGCAGGTATCACCCGTACTGGGATTGACATTTTTTTAACACCTTAACAGGGTAACCTCAAATCCACCTCACGTCCATATCTGGCCCTATGTCTCCATATCTGGCCCTACGTCACCTCTGAATGTGTCATCTAATACCAAAATTTTTTACCTGAGAAGATTCATGGGAAAATGATGTTTAGTAGCCCTATGCCACTGTCACTCATGTACTATCACTGAAAGTGTCAAGAGGAGGGGTACATGAGAATATTTATGTTATCTTGATGAGAAGAAACAATATTTAATGGGCTTGGCTATAGCACAATGGTAATGATTAAATCTTTAAGGCAACCAGCCACAAATATGGTATTTTTTTAATTTTTAATTTTTTCAGAGTGTATACGCAGACAAGGAAAAAAAATTCCCGGATTTTTCCCGGTTAAAAATACACTTTTTCCGTGTTATTAAATGACAGTATATTTTCCCTCAGAACTGTAAAACTTATCAATCCTCTGAATGGTTATGTTTTTATACACGGGCGTAGAATTTCCCGGCACTTTAGAAGATGAAACTCAGGGCAGAAAACCCCTTTTGGAAAGATTTTAGATGTGCAGCAACATGTACACTGCATATTTTCGTATTACGAAAGTATAAATTCGAATTCCACCAAACACCGCATGATACTTTCCGAACCATTGAAATCGAGATTGCAACGTGCTTTTGTAAGCCAGTAATAGCTCATGTCACGTGATCCCGCCAGACGATGACAGCGGTTATTGAGACCACAGGACACGTGATGTAGTCAGCTAATAGCAACATCAATGTTAAGTAGTGCGGACACACAAACAGGAAAACTTAATGTTTTAAATTAATATACATAGTGTTGCTGTAAGAAAAGCAAAGCTTTCACATATAATATTGGTCTCTAAGGTTAATAAGCCGCAAGAGAAGCTAAGCTTTCACATATAGTGTTGATCTTTTTTGTGCGTGTCACACTTTAAGATATATCACACAAATGCGCCAGTAAAATTTTTAGCCGAGTCCAGTGACTTGTCCTCAAAATTTTCCACAAATAAATTAGCTACCACAGAGGAGAGAGAGCTTCCCGTAGCACATCAATTTGGTCATAATAACAACATGAATGTCTGATCTTCTGGGCATGAAGTACTTCTAAATGGCTCATCATCAAACGCTCTGTGATTTCAGAAATTCATTGTACATTCTTGCACGTAGTTCAACTTGCGTAAAAGGAAATTTACTTTGATAGAAACGCTTTTCAAACTGCCATTCACAATATTTTCCCATGACCTGTTAGAAATAGGTTCGTTTCAGTAGTTGTCAGAGAGCGACAGATAACAAGCGCCACCGCATTGGCAGCTACTATGACGCAGGAAACCCGTATGATCATTTGTGTAAAACATTAAAAGATCTTATATTATGTCATAAAAGAAAAAATCCATCAGAGGATACTCCAAAAGAAATGGAATTTCGTGAGCCATACTCAAGTGGCACATTTAAAGTGCATACTTAAAGAGCACATTTGTATGTCCAGATTCCCAATGAAGCAGGCCACGACCTGATATTAAGCTTTTCAGTGTGGGTTTCGGGATGTAAATTTTCTTTGAGTACCAGTACTGTATGAAAACGTGCACTTGAAATGCAATGAGCAGTTGCAATTAGCCAATAGTGTGGAACTAAGCACTTCGTTTCAAATACATTGACTGCCTCATTGTAAAAGATTAATAAAAAACCAAATTTCTTTAGCAAACCGACAAAAATAACTTCATTGTTCTACAAGGCGATAAATGAATGATTGTCAGATAAGTGGAAATAAAATAAAATCTGAAACTAATAACATATATTAGCCTTCCATAATCATGTGTATGTATTTTACTTCACTTGATAGCTCTCCGCCACAGAAATCCATTTTTTTTTTTTTTTCATTTGACGTGAGAGCAGTAAAAGAAGAGGAAACAGCAAAATCACTAAATGTAAACACGGGCCACGTGGAGACTACACACTTCCCCACTATAACTCAGACTGCTCTGCACGTCAGCCCTGGATCTACGATATTTCAGAACCGGGGCAATACAAGAATGCGACCCCCCCCCCCCCCCTCCTCCACCGAGCGTTTGAAATATGACGTAAAAATTTAAAAAAAAAAAAAAAACGTATTTTCAATAATATGTTCATTTTGTGGTGCACATCTTTCTGAAGAGTCTGATACATAAAACATGTATGTTTGAGGAAATGTAAGACATGTTATTTGGGCTTCACACAGCATTCTTTTATCACACGTCACTGTATTTCGCTCCTTGCAATTGAAACATATATATTTTGCACTGGTTGCCATAAAACTATTAATTAAAATGTCCTGTGGTGCCTCTCCTGTTCCCAGTCGCCCAGTTTGACATCCTACCCCCCCACTAAAAAAATCCACAATTAATACTGGGTGGGTCTCTTTGTGACTGGGAGAATAAGAACTCTTCAGAAAATTTGCACTCTTTATTGCCTGTTAGCTAATAACTTTCTGTTTTGGGTGACATAAAATTAAATATAGGGTACCTAAAATCAGTAAAGACAAGAAACAAGCAAGACAATACATATTTCTTCAATCTTTAGCTCCTATCTTTGTTTTCGCTCTAATCTTGCTACAGCTTTACAGGGTATGCCTCCCTTTCTGCGAAAGAATCTATTACCTCATCAAAGATTGTTAAATGTTTTGCTACATGAAAAATCCAAATATCGTTGTCTAATACTGCGTAAGATGTTAATACAAATAGTACCCAAGACTGGTGTGGTTTCTTGATCTGATTAAGTCTATTTTGTCACCATCTGCTAGATAAAACAAAGTAGGCCTTTCTATCATTGCAGCAATTGTAACACACACCAAATAAACAAGACTGTTTTGGCACAATTGGTCAGTTTTATAACATGACAGAATATAATTCACAAAGACCAACATAAAATGCCCATTAGGCCCACTACAAGCAAAAAGCTGTATGTTAGAAAATAGTTTCACATTTCATTCATACACTCCAGTTTCTCTAGCTTGAGATCGAAAAGTAGTAGTATGAGATTTTTGTATAAATTTGGAATCATCATATTCTTCCATAATTTGTGTGATGTCCCCGTTCCTTCTCCTTCCTCTTTCTAACAAACAATCCTTTCATGACTAATTCTGGAACTACTCCTGCCTTTGTCAAAACTTATTCACCGGTTAACTTCACTAACCCTGCCAGAATCACCAGTTTAGTTATCCCTGATTATTCTCTGGTTAGGCATTGTTATGTTCGTACAAACCATTTTCCACACTACTTCCAGAATAGAACTTAAGCGGCTGCTAGACGGGAACTGTACAACTGGGCCTTACTGGTGTAGTGATCTGGGAAAAAATTTTCTCAAAATTTCATTTTCTTGGATACAATGAGAAGATAATATGTAAGCTTTCTTAGCTGTTATTCCTCTTAGTCGTTTACTTCCACTCTGGTAGTCTGAGTCCATGGATTTTGCTAGTAATTATAACAACGCTGATCACTCGTAGAACCAATCAACCACATAATCAGACAGCGATTGACATTCACTCGTTCAGCTTTACTCAGCTCAGCTCGTATAGCCCGGTCCCCTTTTGCTTGCAGGAAAGTTTATTTTTAGATGCGAGGAGGATTCCCCTGACAGATACATCATGCACACTATGCACATATTCAAAAATTAACTTATGATTCATTCAGAAATCAACTTACAGAGTATGTTCAAAAACCAACAGGGATGCGTTTCAAAATCATATGAGTAATCGATAGACCAATGTACGCTGGATGCTAGGCGCTTTGTGAAACAAGGTTTTTTCTCCTCAAGAGTATGAATTTGGTGCAGGGGCAATATTTACAGTACTCTTTATGCTTGTGTAATGTACAGGTGTGCAGTAAAGCATGTAAACATGTCAGAATTTACCAAACTGGGCATACAGAAACATCCAATTACTCCATCAGTTTTTCCTTAAATTCCGCAATGTCATGTTCACTCAGAAAATTTTTGAAAGGAATAAAATTTCTACCGTTCCAAAAACTCATTTTCATATCTTCTCAAATGTACCTCCTTCAAGTTGGATTACCTATTATGTCTTGTCAAACCACTTAGAAGAGTTTTCATAGCAGGTAAATTTGGAAAAAACTGTTTACTGCTGTTTAAAAGGTGGACAGACACTTTTCAAGAGCTTAAAATAATATCCACAAGAGTTACTTTAATGTTTGTGATATGAAACAAATCACATGGGTCTAGTTAAGTGTTATAAGTGGATGGCTTTGAGAAATATCAGTATTTGGACTGTCCTTTGAGAAGGCACATTCATACCAACTTGTGACTACTGACCTACTTTATTCAATTGTGATAGCAGTTCTATAACCATACAGAGCAAAGACAATGTATCTTTTAAGCCACTTTTCCTCTCCTGTTACAATATTGGATAGGGTCCAGTTCCATAACTGCTGATGTCTCTGGATCACATTCATATGGACCATGGACAGCAACCAACGATAATGTTGAATATTTACTGCCAGAATTAAAACACTACAACATCTGTACATAGAACTGCTAACATGGTCTTCTATTTCTGTTTTAGGTAGTGGTAAGGTCTAATGGGACCAAACTGCTGAGGCCATCAGTACATTTCTGTTTTAAACAATCCCATACTGATTACCTACAGTTCATCCAAATACAGGTGTTTATGTAAGATAGAGATAGTCACCAACACAGTCTTAACAGTACAATTCACAAAATGAAAGAAGCACTGGGCACCCTGTTGAACCACTGTTTCTGCAACAATAGTTGGGTGCATCTATAAACTTCTATTTTCAAGAGAACATATTTAGTCTTTGCTTTTGTTTGCACAACTAGTTACCATAACCACAGAAGCAGAAGAATCTCCTAATTTTATTTTTCTCTTCAACCCAGCAGTTCCTTCCTCCCTTTTTGATGCTAGTCTCTCAATGCTCTCCTATCTACTGCCACTGTTAACTTTATCCATCAACTCCTTCTCAGTCATCTTTTCTGTCCTCTTCCCTCAACCATTTCCTCAATCAGAGTATAGAACTGAAATGAATGGCAGAGTATGAGACTTCCCATATTTATCATGCTAACAGTGATTATTTTCAGTATGCTCCTTGCCCCTCCTGCTCTTCTCTGCACTTGTTTTACTGAAACTTTGTCAGTGTGTGGCTAATCATGACATTCCTCCTAACAGTGACTGTTTTGAGTAGGCTTTTTGTCTCTCCTGCTCTTATTAGCATTTCTTCATTTGAGTTGATGGTACCTTCAACACTCTCCTCTAACACCTCATCTCAAAAGTTTACTGTCTTCCTTTTCCTTCTTCCTCAGCTTCCAAGTTTCTGTCCAATATGTGCAGATTCTCTGAATGTAGCTCCTTAAGAATATGCTGTGCAGTGTCTTGAGACATTGCACTTACAATTAATGGCAGCATTTAATTTAGAATGAATTCTCAAATTGAAATTATGGTTTCACATCAGCTTTTGAATATTTCAGAACAAATTAAAACTTGTGACGGACTGAAACTCAAGCCTAGATTACCCGTTTATCGTGAGGGGTACTTAACACCTTTGGCCATCCAAGCATACTTCCAGGAGCAGCCCAAATCTCCATGCATCATGGTGTCTACTTTCTCTTGTGCTCGCACTACATTCCGTGATTTCCACACAGCGTGAGACACTATTTTCTCTTGTCATTGCCTTGCTATGGCATGAAATACAAAAGAATCAGTTGAAAGAGCACTTTATGGGACATCATAGATTTGTCAATCTGGTAATAGAAGGATGCGTGGCAAATACAAATTGTGGGGCGGGGGATCAAGAGATTAATACAGTAAGCAGCTTCAAATGTATGTAGATTGCAGTATTTGTGCAAAGTTAAAGGGGCTTGTGCAGGACAGGCTTGCTTGGAGAACTGCATCAAACCAGCCTTCAGACTGAAAACAAAGGCAACGACAACAATAACAATGAGTGATTTCAGTAATTCCCTGTGATGGCAGGGATGGTACCAGTACTCGGACCTTTATGATCTTTCAGTCCCTTTAATTCTGTGTGAAATTCTTCCCTCAATACAAAAGTGTCAAGCTCATCTTCACAAACTACATTAACATTTTCCAGGAGATTTTCATCCAAACTTTTCCCAGAACACAGTTCCTCTATACACCTCTTCCACTCTCTATGTATTGCTCAGTAGGCTCCTTCTGTATTACTAAGTTTTCAACAATCAGTTTAAATTTATTTTGAGATAGAACTACTGGCCAGCATTCAGGAGAACTGGCAATACTGCTGATTGACATACTCATATTTAAAAGTATACACACTATTCTCGGATTTTGAACTAACAGTTTCTTTCTTGGGGAGGAGGAAGGGTTGGATTGAGGAAAACTGGAAGACAAGATTAGGTCACTCAGACCCCATGATGCTTTGTCTCTCCTCATCCTCACAGCAGGTATTTCCCTTTGATCCTGTAGTCTCAATGACCTGTCCTTCCTTTTTAATCTCGTCCAATCCACCCCTCTCTCCTCTGTGAAGAAGGAACTAGTAGTTCTGAAAGTCACAATAGTCTGTGCACTTTTATATGTGTCTTATCAGCAGTACTAACAATTCACTTTAAGGTGAGTATAGCCAGCAATTCTGCTTACAATCATATAGTTTCCTCGAGAGAATTTTCCTTTTCATACGTTTACTTGAAACCATTTTTTGTGCTTCCTTAATCTCTCTATTGATCTGCCGATGTCCAGTTTGGTGTACTGCTATCTCACATTTTCTCCTTTCTTTCATCATGTTTAGGACAAATTTTGTTACCAATGGCTTGTACGACACATTCTTCCTCTTCCCAAAGGATCCTTATACTGTCTCGAGACACTACTTCTTTCAACAATTTTCAATTTTCCTAAACACCAAATACGAACATTAAAGTCACTGAGCTACACTGATATCCACCTTGGGTTTGTGAAAAAACAATGCATTAAAACAGTCAAATGCAGGGCAGAGAGTTGTAGAATATAATGTAGGGCACAACAAAGGAGGTTACTCAAGAATTTCTATTAATTAAACATTTCTGAAACTTTCAACAACTCACTAGGTTACGTGATGCTATCCCACTACTTTTATCTGCTATTTCTTACATATGAGACAATTCAGGAGAATCCTGTTATTATTTAATGTTTTCAGGCTGACCCTTAGACAACAAATTGTAACTGCCCATGAAAACCTCCCTAACCTGGAGTTATAGTAGTTAGTTACCTGGCACACCAAATAACAGCTATCTGGTTTGCTTTGTGGTAACATGTGGCTTTCCTGTTTGGCCAGAGATAATGAAACATCTCATAAGGCACAGACCTGGAGGGATTACAATTACTGCAAACCAATGTCCACTCACAAATCACTGTATGATGACATCACCGTCAGGGAAGACATCAAACACAAAGGGATGCAGGTAATTCACAGCTGTCAGTGTCTCTTCGATTACTACCATTCATAAATACTTAATGCAATACATCAATGTCTTTTACATGGAATTCTTGAACGTACCTGGTGTGGAAAATCCGGGTGTAGTTGTGCCTGGGAAGGCACTAGCAATACCACTACTCGGATCCAGTGACGTAGTTGTTTCACCTCCCAAATTTCGTGCAAGTACAGAGTCGGGAAGAGGAGTAAATCTACAGCAAAAGAAACATCATAACTTCTTATACGCTATCTGCATAGCAATCAAATACAGTTCTCATTGCTGGAGCCACTGTTCTGTGATAACAGATCTGTCAATTGGAGAACTAAATTATAAGTGTTCACTGATAAAGAAAACAAGGTATTTTCAAAACTGGTGCAATAATTATTTTACATTAGTATGCATACAAATTCCACAACTACAAAACAGCAGTTGTTGTTTAAACTAACTAAATTAAGGAAAAAAATCTTACTTTTCAGAGCGAGGGTTTCTCATCTTCCTGTTTCGAGCGTCTCCTACTTCAGGAACATTACGCCATTCATCCTCAGTCACATTTACTAAACCTCTTTTTAAATCACTGAATTGCTGCTGAATTTTTGGCCTCTCCTGTCGATAGCGCTCCAGTTCCTCTGTGTATCAGAGATTTGAAGTTAATACATTGTTGAAATAAATAATAAAAACAGCTGTAATTGTATTTAATGAACTGATTTCTTCCAATTTTATCTCTCATGTTAACCATCATAACTACTACACTCAGACCAAGTGAAAGGGTAATGCTGATTTAATTTCATATATATTATGCAATACTTACAAAGTGCAAAATTCATTTCAGAAGAGACCAGTTATTTTTGGGGTTAAAGTTTTACATTTATTAGAATGCAGCATGTAGCAAACAGTAAAACAAAACAAGTGTGAAAAAACAAACACCGATAACTACTTATAATAAAACGTCATGAGTAGGATGTTGTTTTCAATATGACAATCTACATCTCACAGAATAGCGAGGTATCCCAGAAGTAACAAATAAGAATTTTGTGTACAGACCTTTCAGTCTTTTTTCTCGGTATTCTTTCCTTTTCTCATCCATTCTCTTGTCAATTGCTTCATAAATAGCATCAGCTTCCTCATCATCTTTGTCATATGGATCTTTACTAAATAAGGACCCACCATAACCTGAAAACTGTAACACAGTATAAAAACAAAACACTGTAAAACGAATATTAAATCAAATCACTGTGAGTAAGTGACTCTTTTGACTGCAGTGTCATAAGAGCTACTAACACAGGCCAGTAAATAAAATCATATTGAATGCCAAGTTATTAAATACCAAACACAATTCTTCAACAAGAGCTATTCCTTAAGTTCAGTATGTGACTCAAAGGTTGGTCTTAGAGAACCACGAGACAAGGAAGGCAGTTTAAACCATCCATCATGCAATAAGGGCAAGGCAGTGCCCCTGTACATCTGTGTTCAATGTAGAGCACGATTTTAGGGTTGCTGAGGTAGAATACATCTCTGTGGAAAACTCTACATAAATCTATGCACCATTGAGTCACCATTCACCATCTTAAACTCTATTCAATAGTACTTTAAGGATTGGTATTTGGCAGGAAATCATGAAAGTTTGGAGCAGAGTTGCCACACTCCAAGTTGAATGTCACATCAACATGTTCAAATTCATAAGCTGTTTGATGTATGTTGACAGTGCATGCATTAGTACATTCTAGAAGAGCTGCACATTTTTTTTTTTTTTTTTTAAGTTTTAAATCCTTGCGCCAAGTTTTTGGGCCACAATTTAAAAACAAGTTTACTGGTAAAATAAACAATCGAAAGTCCAGGTTGGAATTACAAAAAGGATAGACTAGTACTCACTGTAAACTTGACACAATGACAAGGCAGACTAGCACAATGGAAAGACCGTTACACATTGAGCTTTCGGCCAAAACCTTCTTCAGAAAAGAAAACACACACCTTCAGAGAAGAAAACACACACACACACACACACACACACACACACACATTCACACAGCAAGCACACCTCATGCACACATGACCGCTATCTTCAGTTGCTCTCATCAGAACGCAATGGTGTCATGTCAAATGCAAGGACCAATACGGAGTTGGGCAGACAAGGGGGAGGGAAGCAGGGTAAGGGTGGCAGGAAGAGGAGTCAGCACTGTCTGGTGGAGCAAGCAGTTACTAGATGGTAGCTGGACGAGGCTGCCAGGTGCAGCATCAGGATGCTTTGAGGGACAACGCTGATGGGTGCATTGGTAGAGAGTGGAGCACAATGAGGGTGAAGAGGTGTGAATTGGGAAGAGGTATTACGACAATGGGGGTGAAAGGTGTTGCATGGGAATGTGAGGATAGTCGTTTACAATACACTGAGGCATTGATGATTATGGTAGTGGAGAATATGTTGTAAGAAGAGTTTTCATCTGCACAGTTCAGGAAAGCTGGTGGTGGCACAGAGGATCCAAATAGCCAAGATTTCAAAGCAACCACTGATATGAAGCATACTATGTTCAGATGCATGTTGTGCCACATGGTGATCCAGTTTGCCCTGGGCTAAAGTTTGACAGGAGCCATTCATCGTGGTGGACAGCTAGCTGGTGATCATAACAATATATAAAAAGCTGTCAGCTGCCATTTCCTTTATTTCCTGTATGATTGTACAATTTCGACCTTAGACCATTTTCAAGTATGTTACAGATGATTTTTTGGTAACAGATTATGTCATATGCATCGTTGCTCCAATGACATCATGTTATGCTCATAAATTAGTTCGAGGTGTTCACACTATTTTACGAGCACATGCATATGGAAGTTATCCTTACAACACATTCTCAATTACCATAATCATCAGGGTTCCACCTCCTGTAACCTACTATCCTCACACCCTCCACCCAACAGTTCCCGGCTCCTTTGTCCTGTCACCTCCTCCCAATTCACACCCCTTCACCCTCAATGTGCTCTGTTCTCCTCTGCCAATGCACCGACCGGTGTCTTTCCCTTCTCCAAAGCTCTCATTTACCATTACCCGTTTCTGCCCCCCTCCCTGCCGCACAGCATTCCAATGCTGCACCTAGCAGCCTTGTCTGACTGCCACCTAGTCCCCGCACGTTCCACCAGGCAGTGCTGATTCCACTTTAAATTGCACATCAGTTCATCCTCCCAAAACAAAAGACTATTCTTAAGGAATATGCGTAATAATTTTGGTAGCAACTTTTCATTTACAGACACACGGTATGCTTTAAAGTCTATACATAAATACCATCTGTAGAATAATTTGGTGAAAGCCGATAAGAAAATATTCTTCTTTAAATAATAATCTAGAAGCTTTTTTTGAACAGAATTAGCTTCGTGCATTATTGAAAAAGTAATGCAAGATAAGTATCACAATTCATTGCTACGAACAAAATCAAAATTCAGACCACTACGTACCTCATCATAATTGGAATCATTTAAATCCTCATCATCATCTTCTTCTTCCTCTTTCTGATGACCTTTTTTTCTTTTACTTGGTGGAGCATGCCGATCATCTCTGCAAAGTATATGGCACATTATTCAGTGCATCTCCATCTCCCTCAACAAAGAGGAGATATTTTCACACATCACTAAAATTCTTTAATTAAAAAAAAACTTTCTTGTGCCCTCCTCCCATCTGACACTTAATCATCTTATCAACACTCATACAGAGTGAAGGAAGGCTCAATTTTCATAAAATCTTTTTGCAGCAATGCAGCCATAATACTGTCCCGAGCATAAGCTTTTTGTGTTAAAATCCATCTTAAGAAATCATTTTAAATAAATTGAGATGGGAAAAAATGTCCATGCAGGACACTTTTTCACCAGAAACATTTTACTTGAGCAATGATTAGCAAAAAGTGTTACAAAAATAATTACATTGATTGATTCATGAGTGCACTTATATGGCACAACCCTTAATTTTGTAACGAGCAAGTTAAATGACAGTGAACACTAAAGTACACCACCTACTTCCAAAGGTTATTTCCATGTCAAGATAAGCTGGATGTGCAATTGCTCTGTGTTACTACTGATCAACTTCTATTGGAGAACAGCAGTCAGCTGCAAAATATACGAATTCCTGAAAACAGTGTCTCTGCTAAAACACGATTTTAATTGAGACGTGATTCCATAAAACCAGTACCATGTCAAAATTTTACCATGTATTCTACTTCAAACTGTTTCGCACATTATAAGACCTAAATGTTTTTAGTGGGGATTGTGACTGAATTGGATGCCACTGAGGTACGTTCTAAACTGTATCTCTGCCTTCATTTTTGGATAAAAGCAGAAAGGGGTGTCTTTGTTCAATTTCATGTACAATGAGCAGCTTGTATGATTTATATGTTGTCAATACTATAAGAAACTTGCCAGAAACAAATGGAAAAAGCTATGTGAGGTACATAACAACTGAAAAGGAAAGGTACAACATGCCTTTATGACAAGCCAGTTTCGAAATACTTTATTTCATATTTGACACAAAGAGTAAATAATGTTATACATCAAATAAATAATATAAAATACAAAGGGTACTTAATAAAGACAACAATAAAAATAACAGCAATAGTAATAACAACAATCTAATAATAATGTCTATGCAAGATGATGTTTTCAGATTACAGAAAGACTGATGGGCACTACTATGACATTTGTCTGGAATAATATGGTAAAACTGGGAAATTCAAGATGAAACAATCAAGTATTAATCCTGCTTGCTTTTAGCAAGAATAAATTTTCTAGGTCTCATTAACTTTACACAGTTTTGATCAGCTGGGATAGATATTGTTACAGCCAATACAAACTGTGACATTTCTGTGGAGAATTAATTGCTCAAAAGCTAAAACACTTGACAAAATCCAAGAAGGGAACTCAAAAAGCTTGGTATTCCAATTTTGGCAATGTGTGAGGTACTTAATTGTGAATCAAAGTGGCACTTCCAGATTGCAGAACCCGGCCTGTGCATTTTGAGAGTCTTATGGCAGCAGATGGTGGAACTTGATAGATGGTAGTTAACAATATTCCTGTTATTTATTTGAGTGATGCCCAATGTGCATGAGAATATCACAAAATAATCAGTGGCTTTGTACAGTTTGACATCTCTGACTTCATGCTGGAGCACAATATCCAATTTATGCTGTTCTTGAGAAGGACCAGTGTGTTTGTTGTCAGAGACATTTTGTGTGTCTACAACAGGGTTTGGATTATGCCTAGGTAATTCTTAATGGCTTCCATCAAATCAGTAGCGAAATAGTAAATGAAATCAAACAAATTAAATATTAAAAGTAACTTGGCAAGTTATCAAATCTAAACTGTCAACACTGGTGAAAAGGTAAGTTAACAATCCATTTGTATAATTGCTTTAGACTTATGACAGTATGACAGCTGAAAATTGGCTTTTAATTTGAGAACCATGAAGCAATCAACAGTTGCTCAGAAAGCAATGGAGAGATGCAAGTTGGAGAATTACTAGGAGAGAGAGAGAAAAACAAAAATCAGTGGGCAGGCAGGAGTGGTAGACGTAATATTATTTTAATGCATATTATATGCAGAAACAGAGACAGACAGGTCATGTAGCCAGGCAGATGGTGGTAGATGGACAAGGAAGTTCTTCACTGGATTCAATCACATCAAAGAAGGCTGTGACAACACCAAAGGAAAGGTGGGTATATGAGATCAGAAAAAAAGAAAAACTGAAATCAACATGAATGTATACAGCTGAAGACCATAAATCACGGAAAGTTTAGAGAAGGCCTTCATCCAAAATGTGGATGTCAAATGCAGGATGACAAAATACAGGGAGCAAAATCCTATTTACAATTTGTACAGAAACCAGATGGCAGTTATACGAGTCGAGGGGCATGAAAAGGAAGCAGTGGTTGGGAAGGAAGTGAGACAGGGTTGTAGCCTACCCCCTTGTTATTCAACCTGTATATTGAGCAAGCAGTAAGAAAAATTCGGAGTTGAAATTAAAATCTATGGAGAAGAAATAAAAACTTTGAGGTTCGCCGAAGACATTGTAATTCTGTCAGAGACAGCAAAGAACCTCGAAGAGCAGTTGAATGGAATGGACATTGTCTTGAAAGGAGGATATAAGATGAACATCAACAAAAGCAAAATGAGGATAATGGAATATAGTCAAATTACACCGGGTGATGCTGAGGGAATTAGATTAGGAAATGAGGCACTTAAAGTAGTAAAAGAGTTTTGCTATTTGGGGAGCAAAATAACTGATGATGGTCGAAGTAAAGAGGACATAAAATGTAGACTGGCAATGGCAAGGAAAGCGTTTCTGAAGAAGAGAAATTTGTTAACATCGAGTATAGGTTTAAGTGTCAGGAAGTCGTTTCTGAAAGTATTTGTATGGAGTGTAGCCATGTATGGAAGTGAAATGTGGACGATAAATAGTTTAAACAAGAAGACAATAGCTTTCGAAATGTGGTGCTATAGAAGAATGCTGAAGATTAGATGGGTAGATCACATAACTAATGAGGAGGTATTGAAAAGAATTAGGGAGAAGAGAAATTTGTGGCACAATTTGACTAGAAGAGGGGATCGGTTGGTAGGACGTATTCTGAGGCATCAAGGGATCACCAATTTAGTACTGAAGAGCAGTATGGAGGGTAAAAATCATAGAGAGACACCAAGATATGAATACACTAAACAGATCCAGAAGGATCTAGGTTGCAGATGGTGGGAGATGAAGAAGCTTGCACAGGATAGAGTAGCATGGAGAGCTGCATCAAACCAGTCTCTGGGCTGAAGACCACAACAACAACAATGAAGTTGCCTGCTAGCATCCATTAGTATATATAGGATAATCTCAGGAACTGCTGTAGGAGCTTTGATGTTGTTTTAACCAACAGATACACTAGTTCATGAGAAAAATTTTTCTTCATAAATATTTCATACAAACTGTCTGAATTATGATGAATGAAGGTTGAGTTGCGAAAACGATGTCACTGCCACCTAGAGAACAGCTGGAACAATTCAAGACAGCAGCATTGATGGAGAATGCAGCAAGTAGGATCTGATTTGAATCTGGCGTGGTAGTCTAGTGGTACACTTTGTGGTTGGAAAGCATGAGGATGTGGGATCAAATCCTACCAGGATCATATTATTTTCACTCTGTCTTTCACCTTGGATGTGAAGACACTTATTTCAAAATATGACAAAAACTTCAGACAGCCAACTGCTGCTTTCCTAAGATTAGCAATAGCAATCATACTCTTAATTCACTGTGATTTGAACAACAGGCAGTGAGTCACTCAACATTGAAGTATAAAACATTGAAATATAAAAATTGCTAAAAAATTTATGATGGACCCGCTCTCTAATGATTACCCTATATGAAAACAAGCCAACCAGCTGATGACAAAATACATCTTCAAATAGAAATGCTGAAGCAAATGTGGTGGTGGGTTATGAATTGTGTGTGGTAGTACAAATGTTTCAATAAGTTTATATTTGGTATTATTCAATATTATCAATAGTTTCAAGACAGTATTAGCACCTTTCTAAAAGTAGAATATTTAAAGTACTTCCACCGGTACATCAAATAAATCATATAGGCATAACCTTATGGAAGTAGAGGCACTGTTATAACCATATACGTACAATGAGCAAGAATCCAAGACGTGTAGACAATGTTATGTTTCATATACTTAGGTGAACGTATGGAATCTGTGATATAACTTACGAAACATCATTTGCATCACGGGCAGGACCGATATCAGAACGTGTTGTGAAGCCAGTTGCACTGAAATCATAAAAACGGATTTCAATATATTAAAGCACCACCGACATACAATTTCAGTCACTATACTGAAGAGTGCTACAAACAGAATTTAAAGATGGCAGTTAATCTTCCAAACAATTTAGCTTCGCGTGATTACATATCACTTCCATAAGCAGAAATCAAAAGAAAATAACTCACCCTCGTCCAACACCAGCAACATATCCAAGAGGAGCAGGTACACCCATAAAATGTTTCTTATTTCGGTTCACCAACGCTGCTGGTGGAACTGCCATTGTGTTATGTTTAATTTAAGTCCAACTACGGTAAACTGTTTACCTATAAGCTGATGTAAACAAATTCTATAATGTTTTTGTTAGGTTAGCAACACAATAACAAATCTATCAACAAAGATGCAGCTACAAACACTGATCGACCAAGGACATACATTACTATGTCTGTGAGATCGATGAACGTTACTGCAAAGTCGACAACTAGCCATCGACCAACACCACCGCTAGACGGATATGTCTTGGTGCTGTTTTATCAACACACAGAAAGTACAGAAAAAGAAGTTTATGCTTCTAAATAACAAAACATAAAAATTTTAATGGGGATCTAAAGCTTTTTACTAATATCTATGCAATTCTTTGTTTAATATAAGGATATACTGGATGTAGTCAGATCAGTAAGCAACTCCAGAACTGAGGACATCCATGGTTTTCTAATTTTACCATAAAGAAAATAATAGACGTTATATGCATTCCACCGCCTTACTTAATCAATAGGATGTTTACAGAGGAAACATTTCCAGACTGACTTAAACGGACAATTGTATTGCCCATATACCAAAAGGGCGACAGAAATTCACCCCAAAATTACAGACCTATAGCAATAGTACCAATATTATCTAAAATTATTGAAAAATTAATTAAAGACCAATTAAACGATTTTTTTGAGTGTCACAACCTTCTCAATAAGGCTCAGTATGGATTCCGAACTGGGCTATCAACAATAAAAGCAGTTAAGGAAGTTGTCTTATCAATATTAAAAGGTTTTGAAAATAGGGAACATATCTATACAACTTGAGTTGATTTAACTAAGACATTTGACACTGTCTCACATAGCATTTTAATTAAGAAACTAGAAAAATATGGAATAACTGAAACAGAACTATTACTGCTGAAATCATATGTGACAAACAGAAACCAAATGGTCTATGTAAATTCAAATAACAAATCTGACCTTGTTAAGGTAAAATATGGAGTCCCACAAGGATCTGTACTGAGACCTTTCTCATTCATTGTGTATGTGAATGACCCGCCCAACACATTACCATATAAATCTGTAATGTATGCCGACGACACAACTTTTATCACGTCACATAATGATGTGAATGTTGTCAAACAAATGAACAAATCCATGATGGAAATGGCAGCTCACTGGTTCCATGAAAACAGGCTGTCATTAAACAAAAATAAAACTGAACACATCCTCTTTTCCCTTATAGATATTAATGATGGACTTAATGAGCTCAGACATTCACTAAAATTGCTAGGCATTTATCTTGATATCAAATTGTGCTGGAATACCCACACAGAAAAGCTGTGCAGTAAGTTGGTAAGAGTTCTATATCACCTTAGGAAACTGAAGGATTGTGTCAGTAAGGAGTAGGCCTACATACTTATGGCCTACCATGCCTTTTTTCATACTCATCTGCATTATGGAATACTTCTTCGGGGAAACTCTGCTGGGGCCAAAGATGTTTTCCTCTGGCAGAAGAAAGCCATTAGATGTATTTTTGGTGTGAGCAATTTAACTTCTTGCAGACAGTACTTCATTGAGCACAAAATTCTTACAGTTCCCAGTCTATACATACGTAAAGCACTTATGCATGCCAAAGAGAATGCCCACATGTATGAAAGCAGGCCAGATGTCCACTCAAATGAAACCAGAAATAGGAATTTATTAGACATTCCTTGGACACCTTTGAGTAAAATCCAAAATAATTTTTTACATACTGGCAAAACATTTTGCAACACTACATCACATGGAACGAGGGAATTTCATGAGAACAGATTTAAAATGGTGGTAGAGACATGGTTAAAAGAGAAAGCATTCTATAGCATAAGTGAATTCCTATATAATGAAAAAATATGATAAATGTGATTGTGATCAAAGAAACTGTAATTTATCTCATACAACCATACTGACCTTTTATATAATCATATACCATATGTTAACTTTTGTGTAATCATTTGTACCACAATCTGTATAACTATGTAACTACTGACTTTATGTATAATCATTTGTATATCCATCTGACAATGCCTATACAACGCAACAGTTGTCTACAGGCAAATAAAATAAATATTAATTGTCAGAAGATTTGTTGTTGTTGTGGTCTTCAGTCCAGAAACTGGTTTGATGCAGCTCTCCATGCTCTTCTATCCTTTACAAGCTTCTTTATCTCCAAGTAACCACTGCAACCTATGTCCTTCTGAATCTGCATAGTGTATTCATGTCTTGGTCTCCCTCTACGATTTTTAACCTCCATGCTTGCCTCCAGTACTAAATTGGTGATCCCTTGATGCCATAGAACATGTCCTACCAACCGATCCCTTCTTCTGCTCAAGCTGTGTCACAAATTCCTCTTCTCCCCAATTCTGTTCAGTACCTCCTCGTTAGTTAGGTGATCTACCCATCTAATCTTCAGCATTCTTCTGTAGCACCACATTTCGAATGCTTTTATTCTCTTCTTGTCTAAACTATTTACTGTTCATGTTTCACATCCATGCCTGGCTACACTTAAATCTAGACTTACACCCATCACAGTTTTTATCACATTAGCCGTCCCATCACACCACAACACGTTCCAGCTCGTGAAAACCTTCAGCAACGCATTTCAAATGGTGGCACTCACATTGGCCGTCCCCTTCCCTCACGTCATGTCATGTCATGTCATGTCATGGAACCGCCAAGGTCTCTCGGGAAGAAATTTTTTGGTTGAATAGTCTTCAATCCAAAAATGAAAAAAAGTAAATAAATAAAAGGTACTTTTGAGGGTTGAAGTCATTTGTCCGTCAATGATCACATGACCTCCAAGCTCATTTCCTCCTGAGTCATGGCCATTAGCATATTTACATATTTCATTTCGTCATGGTTTTCGTGGTTCATATCAGTTAGTTGTTGTTCGTTATTTGTTATAAATTGTTTCGTTTCTTTATTAGTTTTGTTAAAATTTAAAAATGTAATGGGAATCGAGAGGTAGCAGTCTGAATTGTACGACATGAGCAAACTAAATTACTTGCTCTTTATTACATTTAAAAAATGGACTTTTATACATATCAGTACCGTATTTAATATTTTACAATGAAACTGACTGCAGTATGGTTGCAACTTGAAGTCAAAAAAGCACTATGGGTAGGATCAGATTGATTAATAAGTGGAATTTATTTTAATGTTGTCAGGCATTAGTAGTGTTTCATAAGGAAATGGAAGGAAACCTTCAGACACTGCATGCCATTTATTTGAATCTGTGTTTATGACAGGCTTATTTATTGTTAGGTAGTTCTCTGGATTGTGTTTGTAACAGTTTTGCAAGCACCAGTAGTCAATATTTACGTGGTTTCACTAGCTAACTCAAGTACAAATAAGGGATTTGAACTATTAAAAGCCAAATACAAGATACAAAGAAAACCTGTAACTCTTGAAGGAAAAGCACCTGAGGGAGATATGATTATAGCACAGAAAGTTGAGGACATCCATGCCTGTTGAGATCACGTGACTTGTATTGGCTTGGCATTCCTTAATGTAACAGATAATGTGAATACATCGTGACATGCATTGCGATGATGTCATGATGCTGTGATGGTCAATGTGGATAGGCCTTAACTGAGGAACCTAACAATCCACTCCCTGCCGTCGTTGGATAAGCAGCTGCAGCAGCAAGTCGTATACTCCTAGCTCACTCATTTGCTACATAGTTTAATTCTTAATTTCTTTGCGTGTTTTTGGTACTTGCATTGTTTAATTCATAAATTTCTGGCGTATTATAGTATTTGAGAGTTGTAGCATCGCGTTTTAGTACCTGAATAGTGTAAATTCGCGTAGTCGCTTGTCTTCTGTTTTTGTTTTGAACGGCCAGTGTCGGTTGGTCACAGTCAGTGTGCTCCCTGCCGTCGTTGGATAAGCAGCTGCACCAGCAAGTCGTATACTCCTAGCTCACTCATTTGTTACATAGTTTAATTCTTAATTTCTTTGCGTGTTTTTGGTACTTGCATTGTTTAATTCATAAATTTCGGGCGTATTATAGTATTTGAGAGTTGTAGCATCGCGTTTTAGTACCTGAATAGTGTAAAATCGCGTAGTCTCCTTCCGCCGCCGAGCAGTGTGTCAGCAGTGCGCAAGTAGCAGCATTACAGCATTTACTAGGCAATCTTGTATTTTAATAACCGTTTAAATTTTGTGTCGATTTGTTTGCGCTCTCTGTAGATTAGTTCAGACGTTCTTTGCACAACAGTTTTTAGCATGGATAGGGACTGCAACTGCTGTGTTCGGATGCAGGCTGAGTTGGCATCCCTTTGCTCCCAGCTTCAGGCAGTGTTGGCTTCGGTCAGACAGCTTGAGGCTGTTGCCAATGGGCATCACTGTGGGAGTCCGGATGGGGGTTTGTCGGGGACGGCCAGCTTTTCCCACGCATCCCCCAATCAGACTACGACTGTGGCTGCCCGTGATACTGCCCACATTGTGGCTGATCCCTCACCTGTGGTAGAGTGGGAGGTCGTCTTGAGGTTTGGCAGGGGGCGAAAGACATTCCGGAGGGCTGAACAGAAGGCCTCTCCAGTTTGTCTGACGAACCGGTTTCAGGCTCTGTCTCAGGCTGATGCTGATCTTCGGCCGGACATGGTTGCTTGTCCTGTTCCAGAGGTTGCCCCTCAATCTGCAAGATCCGGGCAGTCGCAGAGGGTGGGCTTACTGAGTTGGGAGCTCCAGCGGCAGGCGTGTAGTGGGGCCCCTTAGGGATGTGGCAGCAAGAGAGGGGAAGAAAACCAATGTGCATACTGGGGGGAGTCATTCCAGATGTGGAGAGGGTCCTTCCGGATGCCATGAAGGGTACAGGGTGCACCCATCTGCAGGTGGTCGCTCATGTCGGCACCAATGATGTGTGTCGCTATGGACCGGAGGAAATCCTCTCTGGCTTCCGGCGGCTAGCTGATTTGGTGAAGACTGCCAGTCTCGCTAGTGGGATGAAAGCAAAGCTCACCATCTGCAGCATCGTCGACAGGACTGACTGCGGACCTTTGGTACAGAGCCGAGTGGAGGGTCTGAATCAGAGGCTGAGACGGTTCTGTGACCGTGTGGGCTGCAGATTCCTCGACTTGCGCCATAGGGTGGTGGGGTTTCGGTTGGGTAAGTACAGAAAGGGCAACAGCCTCAAAGGGTGCAGGGCAAAATCAGGACATGCGGGGACCAAGCAGCAATCGGTATTGTAATTATAAACTGTCGAAGCTGCGTTGGTGAAGTACCGGAACTTCAAGCGCTGATAGAAAGCACCGAAGCCGAAATCGTTATAGGTACAGAAAGCTGGTTGAAGCCAGAGATAAATTTTGCCGAAATTTTTACAATGGTCCAGACGGTGTTGAGAAAGGATAGATTGCATGCAATCGGTGGTGGAGTGTTCGTCACTGTTAGTAGTAGTTTATCCTGTAGTGAAATAGAAGTGGATAGTTCCTGCGAATTATTATGGGTGGAGGTTACACTCAACAACCGAGCTAGGTTAATAATTGGCTCCTTTTACCGACCTCCCGACTCAGCAGCATTAGTGGCAGAACAACTGAGAGAAAATGTGGAATACATTTCACGTAAATTTTCTCAGTATGTTATAGTCTTAGGTGGAGATTTCAATTTACCAGATATAGACTGGGACACTCAGATGTTTAGGACGGGTGGTAGGGACAGAGCATCGAGTGACATTATACTGAGTGCACTATCCGAAAATTACCTCCAGCAATTAAACAGAGAACCGACTCGTGGAGATAACATCTTGGACCTACTGATAACAAACAGACCCGAACTTTTCGACTCTGTATGTTCAGAACAGGGAATCAGTGATCATAAGGCCGTTGCAGCGTCTCTGAATATGGAAGTAAATAGGAATATAAAAAAAGGGAGGAAGGTTTATCTGTTTAGTAAGAGTAACAGGAGGCAGATTTCAGACTAGCTAACAGATCAAAACGAAAATTTCTGTTCCGACACTGACAATGTTGACTGTTTATGGAAAAAGTTCAAGGTAATCGTAAAATGCGTTTTAGACAGGTACGTGCCGAGTAAAACTGTGAGGGACGGGAAAAACCCACCGTGGTTCAACAACGAAGTTACGAAACTACTGCGAAAGCAAAGAGAGCTTCACTGCAAATTTAAACGCAGCCAAAACCTCTCAGACAAACAGAAGCTAAACGATGTCAAAGTTAGCGTAAGGAGGGCTATGCGAGAAGCGTTCAGTGAATTCGAAAGTAAAATTCTATGTACCGACTTGACAGAAAATCCTAGGAAGTTCTGGTCTTACGTTATATCAGTAAGTGGCTCGAAACAGCATATCAAGACACTCTGGGATGATGATGGCACTGAAACAGAGGATGACACGCGTAAAGCTGAAATACTAAACACCTTTTTCCAAAGCTGTTTCACAGAGGAAGACCGCACTGCAATTCCTTCTCTAAATCCTCGCACAAACGAAAAAATGGCTGACATCGAAATAAGTGTCCAAGGAATAGAAAAGCAACTGGAATCACTCAACAGAGGAAAGTCCACTGGACCTGACGGGATACCAATTCGATTCTACACAGAGTACGCGAAAGAACTTGCCCCCCTTCTAACAGCCGTGTACCGCAAGTCTCTAGAGGAACGGAAGGTTCCAAATGATTGGAAAAGAGCACAGGTAGTCCCAGTCTTCAAGAAGGGTCGTCGAGCAGATGCGCAAAACTATAGACCTATATCTCTGACGTCGATCTGTTGTAGAATTTTAGAACATGTTTTTTGCTCGAGTATCATGTCGTTTTTGGAAACCCAGAATCTACTATGTAGGAATCAACATGGATTCCGGAAACAGCGATTGTGTGAGACCCAACTCGCTTTATTTGTTCATGAGACCCGGAAAATATTAGATACAGGCTCCCAGGTAGATGCTATTTTTCTTGACTTCCGGAAGGCGTTCGATACAGTTCCGCACTGTCGCCTGATAAACAAAGTAAGAGCCTACGGAATATCAGACCAGCTGTGTGGCTGGATTGAAGAGTTTTTAGCAAACAGAACACAGCATGTTGTTATCAATGGAGAGACGTCTACAGACGTTAAAGTAACCTCTGGTGTGCCACAGGGGACTGTTATGGGACCATTGCTTTTCACAATATATACAAATGACCTAGTAGATAGTGTCGGAAGTTCTATGCGGCTTTTCGCAGATGATGCTGTAGTATAGAGAGAAGTTGCAGCATTAGAAAATTGCAACGAAATGCAGGAAGATCTGCAGCGGATAGGCACTTGGTGCAGGGAGTGGCAACTGACACTTAACATAGACAAATGTAATGTATTGCGAATACATAGAAAGAAGGATCCTTTATTGTATGATTATATGATAGCGGAACAAACACTGGTAGCAGTTACTTCTGTAAAATATCTGGGAGTATGCGTGCGGAACGATTTGAAGTGGAATGATCATATAAAATTAATTGTTGGTAAGGCGGGTTGCTTATCAGTGTGGGATCCGTACCAGGTCGGGTTGACGGAGGGGATAGAGAAGATCCAAAGAAGAGCGGCGCGTTTCGTCACAGGGTGATTGCGTTACGGAGATGTTTAACAAACTCAAGTGGCAGATTCTGCAAGAGAGGCGCTCTTCATCGCGGTGTAGCTTGCTCGCCAGGTTTCGAGAGGGTGCGTTTCTGGATGAGGTATCGAATATATTGCTTCCCCCTACTTATACTTCCCGAGGAGATCACGAATGTAAAATTAGAGAGATTAGAGCGCGCATGGAGGCTTTCAGACAGTCGTTCTTCCCGCGAACCATACGCGACTGGAACAGGAAAGGGAGGTAATGACAGTGGCACGTAAAGTGCCCTCCGCCACACACCGTTGGGTGGCTTGCGGAGTATAAATGTAGATGTAGAATTCACTGTACATTTCTTTCTGTTGTCTTGCAGTTATAAGATTTATATAAACACATTGGAGTTAAGTCAGTACGGTTGGTGTAACTCGAAAGATGATGATGTTCACATTTACTGTTATGGTTTTCAGTCTGAGCACTGATTTGTTGCAGCTCTCCATGTTATCTATCCTGTGCAGCCCTCTTCATCTCTGCATAATTTCTGTATTGCATATCCTTCTGAACCTGGTTACTGTTTGCGAGCCATGGTGTCCCTCCATAATTTTTTCTCCCACACTTCTTCTGCTTACCAAATTGATGACCCCGTGATGCATCAAGAAGGATCCTATCAACTGATCACTTCTTTCAGTCAGATTTTACAATAAATTTTTTTCCTCATTTCCATTCACCAAGTGGAATAGTTTTGTCACATCTGGCTCTCCCAAGCATCTCAATTGTTCTGTGGGAATTTTGTCTACTCCAGGGATCTTGCTTCTACTTAGATCTTTCAGTGCTCTGTCAAATTCTTCTCTCAGTATCATATCGCCCATCTCATCATCACTACATCTTGTTCTCTTTCTATAATGCTGTTCTCAAGTTTGTTTCTCATATTTAGAGGCTCTGTATTTTTTTTTTTTTTTTTTTTTTTTTTTTTTGCACCTTTCAGTTTTCCATTCTTTGTTTAGTACGGTTTGCTATCTGAGCTCTTAATATTCATACAGCTGCTTCTCTTTTCTTTGAAGATCTCTTTAATTTTCTTACAGGCGGTATCTGTCTTTCCCACAATCAGGCATGTTTCTGCAACCATGCATTTCTCCTCTAGCCACTCTTGCATAACCATTTTGCATTTTCTGTCAGTCTGTCTTTTATAGGAGTCTGTATTTCATTTCGCGCATTTCATATGTTGCAGCTGCGGCATGTCGTACATCGGACAAACTTGTCGCACTGTAGAAGAGAGATGCACTGAACATCGACGCTACACTCGTCTGGAGCAACCAGAAAAGTCTGCAGTGGCCGTGCATTGTCGCAGTACAGGACATTCTATGAGTTACCTACATACAAAAATTCTCGCATCGGCGAGTTCGTACTGGGACAGTGTTATTAAGGAAGCAGTGGAAATACGTAGCTCGACGAATCTTGTAAACAGAGACACGGGCTTTCAGCTTAGTTCAGCATGGGATCCAGCACTGGCCATATTGAAGTCGCTTCGAGCAGAGACGAATACTTTTGGTCATAAGACGGACGACGATTCGCCAGCAACATAAATATTCTGTTGACAATGGGAGGACAATCAAGGCGCCTACGTAGACGCGCTGTACTGCTTGCGGCTTCCGACAGAGGTCGCTGGGGCTGCCGATGGCAGCGCAGAGCAGCGGCGGCAGCCTCCGCGCGTGCGCCGAAGTATTTGGTTCTTCATCCTGTAGGCGGCTTTACTGTCCTTCCAGCTATCAGTTGATATCGTCGCTATTGGCCATCGAATTTGGCGCCTCCACGCATGCGCACTTCCTGCCTAAAACTGGCATAAATGGGGAGCCCTGGTCCTGCCTTAGCAGTGTGTTCGTCGCACCTGAAGATGTCGGCCAGTTGTGCTGACGAAATATTGTGGAGTTTTCACTATGACATCCGACGTCTCGCCCGAGAACCATATATACAACAATGTTTGCTGATGTTACGAAACCAGGACAGTCAATCATCCAGACCGTAGCCCCTGAAAATGGCGCTGCCCCTCATCAGGATCCAAGGGTTAGTCTGGCCTCTTCATAGGCAGCCCTCCTTTGTGGCTGCGCCTACTGTTTGTATCTTACAGGAACTCAAGACACCCACGTCAGAGAGGTCAATTGTTTATAAGAGGACAACATACATTATCATCCGTTTAAAGCAGGGGAGGTGAGGCACAATAACACAACTACACATGAGCCATGAAGCTGGAAAACGTTTGCATCTCCTATGGCCAGTTAACATTCTTACAAGATAAGATACTCATCATAATACAAATTAAAATATGTAAACCATATGTGTTCTCTTTACCAGAACATGTAATAATCCATAGCATATGTAGGTGTTTTCGAGTTCTACACCTCATGTGCAGCCATCATAGTGAAAGATATTTCTCAAAAATGGAAATATGATTCTCGATGGCAGTAGGAAATAAAATGACAGTTGACTGAATAAGACTTTAGCCTTTATGTCAGTACAACCATGATAAAAAACAGTCACCACGTAAGAATCACTTATCCTAATACACTTGTATGCATATGGTTTTAGAGGACTGAGTACAGCAACCCAACATGCATGCCTCTGAAAGAGGAGAAGTAATTTAAAAAATCGAAATAATCAAAGTGTGCTATCACCAGATTCGTACATACTGTTTGACAACACAGCTATTGTGTGACTGTTGTCAAAGTTTGCTGAATATCACTGTTACACTGATAACAGTCATTGTCATACATGTATAGCACATTGCTTGCATGGCATGAGGCAGTAAATCCAATGGTAATAAGGAAGAGTTTTGTGAATGATCAGTCCATACAAATGGCGATTTGGAAGGACAGAGCTGAAAAGTTACAGTGAGAATTTCAATGGTCTTCTCCCAATGACTTTGCTATCCTTGAAATTGGTGCCAAGCACAAAGAGCAAGAGATGTGAAGTGGCGTTGTGCTGAGTCACAGCAATTTTCACCAATATATGGATCAGCACACATTTTCTGCAGCCATTACATTGGGGGTATTTATCCATCTATCACGTAGTACTCTTCCTCATCTCTCTTACATTTGAAGTAAGTTCATTTGGCGCAATATTTTCTTTGTAACAGAAACATCAGCTCGCTTTCATAGACTAGGTTTCCAGGTCGAAGACTTCTATGACAAAAGCACACATTTGCACAATACGACAAGTATTTCATTTCTGATGATTAATATTCACATAAAAATCCATCTTCAATTTTTTGTACTTTGCATTCAAACATCACAACAATTTAGAAAAAAAATCTTAAAATTATTCATGCATTATGACTTTGAGTGAGATACACTAAATAAAACATAATTATTCATAAATTTCTTCAAGAGGATATGAGGAAGAGGTATGATGTAAGCGAAAAAGGAACTTTGGGTAGGCAACATAATCCATGAACTGAGATGGCACATGGTAAAATAACTGACATCGGAGATGGAATTATATAAGCAACTGACTTTTCATTCAGTATTCATATAGTACACAACTCAACAGATATTAAACTGGAAGAAAGTTAGTCTTCCAAAATTGGTTTATAGTTGGGAAAGAAAGGTGTGTGGACAAAGTCCCCAAGTGGACAACAGGCAGTGTCTCAAAAATGTATGAGAGGTGTTATAACCAATTAAATATATTTTATTGAATTACGACATACAGGGACGTGTCTTACGTCAACATGACTCAGAACACTCTTCAGCCTTTGGTCAAGTCACAAATATTCCATTTATAGCAAATCCAGCAATGTGTATTGCAGTGAGTGTCCGTACAGAAGAGGCCTCAACTCCTTAGTGCAGAGCACTGAAGGGAAGACAAGAGTAAGGTCAGTGATTGTGTCAGTGGTGGGTACTGATGTGAATGACTGGTCATGCTGTGGCTGGCACTTTCGAGAAACACGACTGGACCGTTTCTCGAAGCGATGCTGCACAGATGCACATGACCAGTCATGCTATGGCTGGCACTTTCATTAGAAATGGCTGGACCTTTTCATGAAGTTGTGGTGGGTATGATATGAGCGTTGAACATGTAGTATGGCTATAGCTAATGTGAGAAGCACATAGTGTGCCTGCAAAGGACACTGGTGGTATGACTGAAGGTATGGGGGTGGGGTGTTAGTGGTGAGTGCACCAGCATGTGATGTGGAGGCCACACATGCCAGAACAACTTTTATCTGACCTAAGTAGTAGTGTACGCATAGGAGAAAGTGCAGTTGACATGAGACGGTAATTTGTTTGCCAGAACGAACCTCTGGTTCAGTGTATCCACACGGGATGCCAGTTGTACCGACTGAAGAGGAGAGGGTGGGGAGACAGTAGTGAGGATGTTGTCACGTGAAGGACATACATGCGAGAGAGACTTTGATAGGATTAAAATGGTTCAAATGGCTCTGAGCACTATGGGACTCAACTGCTGAGGTCATTAGTCCCCTAGAACTTAGAACTAGTTAAACCTAACTAACCTAAGGACATCACAAACATCCATGCCCGAGGCAGGATTCGAACCTGCGACCGTAGCGGTCTCGCGGTTCCAGACTGCAGCGCCTTTAACCGCACGGCCACTTCGGCCGGCGATAGGATTAAAGGAGCAGCATATGTTGAAAGGGAAGTGCAGTTGATGTGAGCTGGCAATTTATTTGTCAGAACAAATTTGACGAGTGTGGTCTGCACAGTGGCCATTTGTGGCAGAGTCAGGGCCATGGGGAGGCAGAAAGGCAAGGTATCAATGTGTACTGGATCATGGTCAAAGGCAATGTAGACAGAGGTGCAATTGTAGTTGTACTGAACTCAGGTCATGAAAGGGCATTGGAATTGTCATTGGTGGTTGACGGCGAATTGTGTGATTGAAAGTGGTGTTCGATTCCCCCTGTGTGTTTTCGGTGTGGCACTGTAGAGCATGATCAACCTGTGATGGGTGTGAGGTAGTCGCTCGTGGAACCTGATAGATGTAGCAGGAGGTATCAGTGTTGTCATGTGAAGATCAGCAGCAGGTGATGATTGAGCTGCATTGTGGTGATTCATGTGGAAGACATGTAGCGACAGTGTGCTGTTCAACCTGAGAGTCTGGTCACACCAATGGGAATGTGGCTGAGTGGTGAGGTGAGACACAGTTTACCAACTTGTTTGCTTTACTGTTTGTCCCGGGTCTGTGACAATGTAGTTGCAGCGTAGAGTGAGAAGTGCTCATGATTGGATATCGAGTGGGTGTGATTGGTTGGTGGGACTGGAGCCACACGTGTGTTCCCACTCTCATCATCATGATAGTTGTGTGTCAAGGCCATGAGCTACTCATGTGCCAAGGCGAGGGCAGTGGAGATATTATGTCGTGGGGTGCGTCCAATGGCCCATGGCAATCAGCATAGTGTTGGTGAAGCACGAAGAGCTTGTCATCTGAGGAGGCACACTGCTTGCGTGCGTTGATAGATGTACAGTTGTCCTCCTGTTGTTTGTCTTGAATGGCCAGTGTACTGGTAGGGTGGAGGTGCCATGATGAAAGGTCCTGGGTTGCAGTGATCTGCGCCAAATCACAGGAGCTTGGCATGCTGTAAACCTAGGAGAGATGCAGTAGGCATAAAAAAGTCCATTGCTAGGTCTGGTTTTATGAAGTCGTTAATATAGAATGTTCATGTGAGGCGACGAGATGGTAATAGTTGTAGAGTCCAGGGCATGGATGCATGCACTGTGATTGGCAAGCTGGTAGCTTCATGCAGTTACAGAGCTATAGGTCTGTCCTTTGTTGATGAGGTGTCTTCTCTGCCTCGTGATGACTGGGTGCTGTGTGCTGTCCTTAGGTTAGTTAGGTTTAAGTAGTTCTAAGTTCTAGGGGACTGATGACCATAGATGTTAAGTCCCATAGCGCTCAGAGCCATTTGAACCATTTGATGAGGTGTCGAGGTCGAGGGGTGGAGGGTGGATGCTGGAACTGATGGCTACTGAATGGTGGTTCATCGTAGGTGATGGAGCAGACAGCATCGTTGAAACCACAGTTCTTAGAAGTGGGACCATTGGAAGCGTCACAGAGCACTCATCAAAGTCCAGGTCGATGTGATCATGTTCATGAGCGCAGTCAGAGATGTGAAGTCCGGTAGCAGTCATTATCAGTGGGGTGAGAGAAGGTTTGCTGCTGTACGGAACGTTGAACGTTGAGGCGACTAGAATAATCTTCTCGGATAGAGGAACTCATTAAAGGCCGAGTAGTCACGAGACAGTGGAAAGTCACTTGCAGTGTCAGCAAACTCCTTCCTGTCGGACATGGTGTCATGTGGCGTGCGACTGCTCAGCTCGGACTGGATGGTCGCTGTGCCGATCGTCAGTGATGACATATCTGGCATGATGCCGTCTGAAGTGAATCTGTCTGAGTGTGGCACAGTTGGTCACGTGGTGCAATTGTAGTATGGTTGATGATGTTCTGTGCAGGCGAGAGCACAGTGCACTTGGCAGCATTGTGTGCAGGCTTGGGCGTGATTCAGAAGGCGATGAAGTAGGAGTTTGTTGATGTAGTGCGGAGGTCATCACTCAAGCTGGGCATAGTGATAATATAATAATAATAATGTCGTGTGACAAAGGCCTCCCGTCGGGGAGACCGCTCGCCAGGTGCAAGTCTTTCGATCGGACGCCACATCGGCGACTTACGCGTCAACGGGGATGAAATGATGATGATTAGGACAACACAACACCTAGTCCCTGAGTGGAGAAAATCTCCGACCCAGCCGGGAATCGAACCCGGGCCCTTAGGATTGACATTCTGTCGCGCTGACCCCTCAGCTACCGGGGGCGGACGGGATGGTGACATCAGAGTCAGAAGCAGCTGGTCGGATATGGTAAAGCTCAGTCACTGTACGAAAGTATGCCAGTGTTATTTCCAACTGTATGAGTGCATTGCTGGTGATCGGTGAACATTCTTGATGTATTTTCGCATTTGTGACTTGAGTCGTTTAAATAAGTTGTCGACAACTGCGGACCAGGCTTGAGGTTGGTCTGGACGGAATCGACTATGCTCCATCTCTGCCCGTGGTATGATACAAAAGTTGGAAATCTGGACAAGCGGTGGTAACAAAGATGGGTTGAACGAAATCGCACGTGGTACAGAAGAAGTGGCGCCCTTGGCAAAGGAACGCAAATCCGAACAGCCAGAATGTTGCTAATCAGCCGTTGCCTGGTGTTTCTACAAGATGGGAACGCCGATGAGGGCCCACAGTGGATCGTTTGTTGCATTCGGTTGTTCGGCACTGTTGTCGTACGTCGCAGCACAGTAGTGAAGCACGTAACTTTCACAACTGATAACTATAGACGGTCAAAGAGTCAGTTGAGCATCAATGCACCGTCCAGAAAGAAAGCTGTCGCCATGGCACGAGAATTTCGGAACACGATGACTACTCGATGGTCACATTTTGCTTATGCCGTAACTGAATAGGGGCGAAAATAACATCGTATGCAGCCATGGTGAATTGTCAGGATCAGCACTGAGGACAAAGACACTACAGAGATAAAAGGGAATGTTCCAATAGCGTTCGTGAGGCAGTTATAGTTAATTATACTTTACTGAGTCACGACATACAGACACACATCTTACACCCAACACAACTTGGAACACACTGCAGTTTGAAAACATTCCTGGTGCGAGTTTATTTTGGTAATGCGGGATACCACTCCTTACTTCTGCCTGTAATACTCTGCGTGACAGAACCACCTTTCGTCTATACCACTATAAAACTATGCACAATGGAGACAGGGGTATTTAATTAATATTTCAGTCCTAGGTGGATGTTATGTAAGAGATTTTCAACTACTTTAAGTACCTCGCACATAAATTAATTGGAAAAGGGTTATAGGGTCTCATTTGTTCTGAAATGTCCGCTTCCGTAGCATGGCGGCAGCGTTACCGCCTACCACGCAGCGGGCCCAGGTTCGATTCCCGGCAGTGGACTGGGTGTTGTGTGTCCTTCATCATCATTTTCATCATCACTGACTCGCAAGTCGCCGAAGTGGCGTCAACTAAAAAGGACTTGCAATACGGCGGCCGAACTCCCCCGAATGGGGCCTCCCAGCCAACAATGCCAAACGATCATTTCATTTCATTGTACTGAAATTAAAGGTTTCCTTTGTGATTACAGATATTTATTCTCGAATCCACAAGGGTGAATTTCAGGGAGCAAACATAAATCACCCATAATTAGTTTCAATACAAGAAAATGGTGCGGTGCGGTTCCCACTTAGAATGTGGATAACGCTATGTGACTGAAATTGTTAAATCCTGCCTAGTCGTCAAAGATGGGGTGTCTAAGAAACCTGCTTTCTCGGATCGCTACACAACAATTCAAGCAAATCGTATTAATGAGTTTTATTACGAAAAGTAAATGACAATACTTAACTTTGAGAATTACATAGATGTGTCGTAAGCAAAGGGGGGCGGGCGTACGGAATAAACAAGCGTCTTCAGTTTATACAGTTCCTAAGTCGCTGCTATACAAATGCTTAATATTGATGCTGCTGTTCCATTGGCCGCGGCCAGTCGGTCGCGGCGTTTATGTTCTCTTCACATAGGGGTCGCTGTTGTCGCGTTGTCGTCCTGGAGAAGGGTCGGTCAGCGTGCCATTGGCTGACGTCTGCTCACAGCCCTGTCTGCTCTATCGTTCCCGACTGGCGTACCGGCGCTTGACTTTACGCCGTAACATTCCTCCCTCCTCCCCCCTAAAGCGACGGATCATCGTCGTATAGGGAACACGACAATGAGAGGGGAGGCAGGAGGGTGGACGCTGCGCTGGACCGGAAGCTATGGCTGCAGGGGACGTCATGCTTCCAGTTGTACCCCGCCATCCGGCCTTCGCTCTGGTGGAAACGGCCCACGGAAAACGCCCGGAAGGGTACGCTCCACCTCCTGAGGCCCATAACCAGATGTAGAAGTCATCGGCTCCTGCGGCGTGGCCTGGTCCAGCTCCATCTGTAGGACGAGAGGAGGCGGAGGAGGGGAAGTCTCCGTCTCCATGGGGTCGTACCGCGATGTCGTGATGACATCCCCTGGCGGCTGCTGTGGGCGCGCTGTCCTCGGGATCCGTGAATCTGGGGAAAGAGATACAGAAGGATCACCGTGCACTTGACAGTGGCGAATTTGACTGTCGGCGCTGCAGTCTGTCTGGGCTTAAAATGAGATACATGCACGCGCCCGGTCGACGAAGGGTCTCGCCTCGTGCCCACCGTTTGCTGCCACTGAAAACCCTGAAGAACACAATTCATGTGTTGCGAAGCGATACTTGCGGCCTTCCTTCGCAGCTAGATGCTGAGGATGGTGGAGCAGGTGGAGCAGTGTCTGATGGTAGCTGCTGTGAAGCAATTCCGCTGGCAATGGTCCATCGTGGATGCGAACAATAGGAGATGAGAAACAGTTGCAATGCTTGATCCCTGGTGTGTGCGGTGCGAAGTCTGGCCACTTTCTGCTGGAATGTTGTGACAAAACGTTCCGCTTCGCCGTCTGACATTGGATGGAACGGTGCACTAGTTAGATGCTGTATGCCATTGCGGCCACAGAATGCTTCAAATTCGTTTGACGTGAACTGAGGGCCGTTGTCCGACACTATCACTTCAGGCAAATCTTCGAGGCAAAAAATAGAGGACAACACCTGAATCGTGCTACGTAACGTTGTCGAGTTCATTGACATAGCGAAAGGAAACTTACACTATAACAGTCTACCACAATCAACCAACGAGTGTTCCAAAAAGGTCCCGCAAAGTTTAGGTACACACGTTGCCATGGCGACTGCGACTTAGACCAAGCAGAGAGTTTTTGTGGCGGAGCGGACTGATTTTCCCCACAGGCGTGACACTGTGAAGTCATCTGTTCTATTTGGGTGTCCATACCCTGCCAAGTACAGTGTCAACGAGCTAACTGTTTCGTACTCACAATCCCCCAACGTCCTGGTGAAGTAACTGCAACACTTCTTTCTGCAAAGCTTTGGGTATCAACACACGTGACTGGCCATCGTAATTTTGAGCAAGAATCATACCATACTGTATAGTGATGCTATGCCAGTGTGCAAAGTATTGGCGCACTGCAGAGTTCTTTATGCTATGCAATGAGCGGGGCCAAGTCGTGTGAATGAAGTTTAGCAAAATGTTCAAAGCGGAATCAGCTTTCGTGGCCTGTGCTATTTTTCTCTAGTTCAGAGGAAAGGATTGAAGCATTAAGCATCGATGTGACAACAAGATGCAGGAGAAGCTTCAAAGACTGTATCAGGGCCAATTAGGAGAAATGAAAGTGCGTCCGCATTACCATGTTGAGTTGATGGACGGTACACAATATCGTACTGGTATTGAGACAACAGAGCCCATCTTTGCAAAAGAAATGGCTGTGAGCACTATGGGACTTAACTTCTGAGGTCATCAGTCCCCTATAACTTAGAACTACTTAAACCTAACTAACCTAAAGACATCACACACATCCATGCCCGAGGCAGGATTCGAACCTGCGACTGTCGCGGTCGCGCGGTTCCAGACTGTAGCGCTTAGTACCGCTCGGCCACCCCAGCCGGCCCCATCTTTGAAATTTCTGGGTAGGATGATACAAGGACTACAATGGCTTGTGATCCGTTTCTAAGAAGAATTTTCTGCCGTACAAACAGTGGTGGAATTTGGTGACACCATACACAATAGCCAATGCCTCTTTCGCTATTTGTGAATATTTACACTGAGCTTTGGACAACACTTTTGATGCGAAAGCAATAGGCCCGTCTTTATCACCAAATCTGTGTGAAAGCACAGCACCGATTCTGTACGAGGAAGAGTCAACTTGCACCACAACTGATTTGTCAGGATTAAAGTGAACCAAGCATCGATCACTGAGCAACGCATCTTTAAGTTTTTGAAAAGCCTCTTGACACTCATTTGACCAAACAAAGGGGATGTTCTTGTGACGCAAGCGGTGCAATGGAGCAGCGATTTATGCAGCATTCGGTATGAACCGAATATAATAGTTCATTTTTCCTAAGACTGACTGCAATTCTGTGACATTGCGAGTAACTGGCAGGTCTCGTATAACTAACAAACGTGACTGAAGAGGATGTAAACCTTGACTGACAAAGATACCGCAACTCAGATTTTAAAAAATCACACTTGTCCGGTCTACACTTCAGTACTGCATCAGATGACACATGAAACAAAGCATGCAAATTTGCAATGTGTTCTTGAGGTGTACAACCTGCTACGACAATATCGCCCAAAAGTTTGAACAATTTGGTACTTCAGCAGTCAGCTGTTCCAAATACCGTTGGCAAATGGCAGTTGCGGAGGCACTGTCAAAAAACAAACGCAAATATTTAAAGAAGCTCAAATGAGCGTTAACAACACGCACGTTTTGAGATTCTTCATCTAGTGGTATTTGAAGATATGTGCTGCAAAAATCTGGGCGTGGCAGTGGTTAAGTATCAATCACAGTTTGTGGGTTGACTGTAGACTTAAAGTCAACACAGAGGCGAATGCGACCTGAAGGTTTGGGGAACAAAACCAGTGGACTTGCCCATTGAATAGCTTGTATGGGCGCAATAGCTCCGCTCTCTTGCAATTCTTTTAGTCCAGCAGCGACTTTTCCCGTAATGCAATGGGAACAGGTCTGGTCCGGCAAAATTTCGACCGAGCATCGTATTTCATAGTAATATGTGCAACATAATTGTTAGCCTTGCCTAAACCTTCAGAAAAGAGTTCAGGGAATCTTTCAGCAAGCTAGCTACACCGTCTTTGGTACTGAATGCAATCACTGACAACACATTGTCCTGAATGTGAAAGCCAAACAAGCCAAAAGAATCAAGGCCAAATATTTTCTCACAATCGCCTGATTGTAGCGTAGTGAGTCACAGTTCATGTATGCGAGCGATACATGGCAGGTAAAGTACATTTCCCGAGAACAGGAATGTCCTGCCCATTATAAGTTATCAGGTGCATGCTAGTTTTAGACAGACATGGGGAGCCTAACAGTTCATACGTGTTACGATTCAGCAATGTAACAGAGGCACTCGTATCCAACTGAAATTTCATACGTTTTCCACTAGTATACAAATGAACAAAAAGTTTGTTGGACTGGCGTAGCTCTGAAGAAACTGTTATCTTGCTAGTTTTGCTAATGCCCCCAGCAGGCTTTGAATACACTGCATTTTTTACACGGACCTTGTGACTATATTTTTATGAGTGGGCAGGATTCTTATGTTTGTTCCGTTGCAAACATACGGATTGTACACGACCTTTCTTGCCACAAGCTAACCTGTGCTTGTAGAGACGGGCAGTCTTGGTGTTTGTGCCGTGAATAGCACCAAGGGCACGACTTAATTCTGTTAGTCGGGATAGAAAACAGTTTATGTGGTGTGGTGCATGTGGGCTGTCATTGCCTAATGGACCAGTCACTAGCAAGGGACGACTCGACCCGACAAGTTGGTGCCTGCTCAGATTTATCGGCCGACACTGCACTGGGAGTGTACTGATTTAGTATTTGCACTACGTGTTGAAATGGTGGATGTGACAGTTTCAAATCTGTTCGCTGAGTCTGACATCAGTTACATTGTACGTGATTACATCATGCAACATATCATCTGAATTTAAAGCATCACATGCACATTTGAATTTGCATTTCCTCGTCAATGACTGCAAATCTGTTACCCACTCATGATAAGTTTGTTCTGACCGTTTCTTGCATTGAAAGAATTGGTTCCTAGCTGCCACCACATTCACTTGTTCTTGACCAAAAAGTGAATGTGGTTACAGACGGCTAGGTACCAATAGTTTCATTGCAAGAAACAGTCAGAACAAACTTATCGCGAGTGGGTACCAGATTTGCAGGGTCTGACGAGGAAGTGCAAATTCAAATGTGCTTGTGGTGGTTTATATTCAGATGTTATGTTGCGTGATGCATTGTGTTTAATGTAACTAATGTCAGACTTAGCGAAAAGACTTTGAAACAGTCAGATCCATCATTTCAACACGTAGTGCCAATACTAGATCAGTACGATTCCTGTGCCTTGTCAGCCAATAAATTTGAGCAGCCATCAATAGTTAGTTAGCGAATCTACAACCTGATCATAAGAAAGTTCACTTGGAGTGGCGTTAGGGAACAATTTCTGAATGAGACGAAGCACTACACTTCCTACCATTGACAAAAAGTAATGTAGTTTCACAGTACCTGGTACGTTGTGAGCAATTAGGTGGGCTTCAAACTGTTGCAACCATTCAAGCCATTCCTCTTGTATTTCATTAAACTGGTGAAAAGGCGGTATGGCACTCAGAGCGAACGTTATTGTATTTTGCATTGTATTGGTGGCTTGAGTCGTCAGTAGTTGCTGTACTGTGTTTAGCAGCGAGACAATTTGCTGGGTCTTAAACGGAAACATCTGTGTTAGCTGCGTTGCATCTATCACTTGCAGCTGATGCGCCTGAGCAGAAGATGGGAGAGGTGGGTTGTTCATTTTGGAAGAGACAAATGCAATAAATAGACAATGGAAGCAATAAATATGAGCACACAAGCAAAGAAAATTTCCGCAATGCCCCCTGAAACGCGGATTAGTAAAAACACTATAAGACACTATTAATGCAAGTGAACAAATCTGCAAAGAAAAGACAACGTAGAATTAAGGCGCCAGCAAAAAACAAGAGAAAATCAGTGGCCGCCAAGCACTGGGTTCTTCTTATAACTCATCGCCAAAATGTTAAATCCTGCCTAGTCTTCAAAGATGGGGTTTCTAGGAAACCTGCTTTGTCGGATCGCTAGACAACAATTCAAGCAAATCGTATTAATGGGTTTTATTACGAAAAATAAATGACAATACTTACCTTTGAGAATTAAATAGACGTGTCGCAAACAAAGGGCAACCTACGAAAGAAACAAGCTTCTTCAGTATATACTATTACTAAGTCGCTTCCTCCCGTCGGAGGTTCGAGTCCACCCTCATGCATGGGTGTGTGTGTTGTCCTTAGCATAAATTAGTTTAAGTTATGTTAAGTAGTGTGTAAGCTTAGGGACCGATGACCTCAGTAGTTTGGTCCCATAAGATCTTACCACAAATTTCCAAAATTTTCTAAGTCGCTGCTACACAAGTGTCTAATCTTTATGCTGCTGTTCGATTGACCGCGGCCAGTCGGTCGCGGCGTTTATGTTCTCTTCACATATGGGCAGCTGTTGTCGCGTTGTCGTCCTGCACAAGGGTCGGTCAGCGTGCCATTGGCTGACGTCTGCTCACAGTCCTCTCTGCTCTATCGTTCCCGACTGGCGTACCGGCGCTTGACCTTACGCCGTAAAAGTAGTTCACTCGATTGGCAGAGACCGTGAATGGCAAACTATGCGCCAAAGCGCCATTTATATGTGGAGCGTTGACTGTTGCTGTTTACAGGGATAACGCCGCATGCGATGAGCAATTCATCTCCAATATTCCTATCAAGTTGGAGCAGCTCAATGCTTATGGTTCAAGTGGCTGTAAGCACTACGGGACTTAACATCTGAGGTCATCAGTCCCCTAGACTTAGAACTACTAAAACCTAACTAACCTAAGGACTTCACACACACCCATGCCCGAGGTAGGATTCGAACCTGCGACCGTAGCAACAGCGCGGTTCTGGACTGAAGCGCCTAGAACTGCTCGGCCACAGCGGCCGGCCTCAATGCTTACTATGCACCTATGAGAGTCTGTAAATGGTGAACAGTGGGCCACAGCAGTGACTCAATTGAAGTATCACAGCCTCCACTGTTTGATGCAGTCTGATCGGAATTGTCCTCTATCCCTGCTTGCTGATTACTCATTGCCTCCTCTCTCCAAACCTATATTCTCCACATGGATCTCCTTCAAAAAGAGCATACTCCACCAATGGCAGGATATGAGCAGTGCTTTTCGCCAATAGCATATTTTTTACCACCCATTACAACCTCTGTCCAACAAATGGGCAGATATTTTTCTATCAGTCCTCTCTCTACTGCAGCATCAAACACTCTCCGGTGCATGCCTCGATGTCACAGTCAGCTCGCCATTCATGCGGGAACACTGATGTGGGAGCCGAAATGTCCCTCAAAAAATACAGCAGTTTGTGGAACATGTGTGCAGCAGACATCAAGCCGCTTTGATCCATTATAGAGACCAAAGCGAAAAGTTTTCTTTCACAAACCAATATTCTCAGGAAGGCTTACAGAAAATCATTGGCAGGGCTGCCTGTGAAACCTGAGGCGTCCTCTCTCCTCTGCAGGGATCAGCTACTAGCGCCCTGTGCCGATGTGATCCAGCAAAGGAGCCATAAGAACTCAGGTACTGGCCTTTGCACTGAACTGCCCCATGTCAAGTTAAATGCACGTCCCTGCAGGACACAAGCAACCTCCTGCTGTCAAGGCTCGTCCACCACTGTTCCTTCCACAGGGGGGAAGCAGTGACAAAGATAAAGTTGCTTTCCACTATCCACACTGTTGGCTGCTGCTGCACCCAGCAGCAGACTTAGCTATGAGGCAGGCGTGCTTTCAACATGAGCACAATTCCTCTACCTCATTATGCTGCTTGTAAACTTCATTCCTAATCACTGGCCGACCAGTGTGGCCCAGCGGTTCTAGGCGCTTCAGTCTGGAACCGCGCGACCGCTACGGTCGCAGGTTCGAATCCTGCCTCAGGCATGGATGTGTGTGATGTCCTTAGGTTAGTTAGGTTTAATTGTTCTAAGTTCTAGGGGACTAATGACCTCAGATGTTAAGTCCCATAGTCCTCAGAGCCATTTGAACCTAATCACTGACAGTCCTTCATACTATTCGTTGGACTGGCCACTGTGCTTCCTTAATGCGACATGAGTGTCCTGTTCGGCATATGGTCCATAATTGTGATCAGTGAGGTGAACGGGAGGCAAGACCAAAGAACTAGCCATCTTTCAAATCCCTTTCCTCGCATAAAATTTGTGTGTGTGTGGGGTGGGGGGTGGTGGGCGGATTGGGGGATTTGTACTTAAAAACATGGTAGTGGAGTCTGGACAAATACTAATTTGAAAACTGATATAGCTATTACACAAACAAATCCAATTAAATGTGAATAAGTAGAGAAGCAAAAGGGGAATCAACTTTGTCAACCTCCACAGGAAATAAAACACGTGTAGAACCTCAACACATAAACATCCTCAGGTATACTGAAAGACGTCTGCATGTATTATTACTTTAACTGATACCAAATACTATGCTTAAGGCTGTATTGGATTTTGCTAACATTTTGATATCGGACCGAATGGTCTCTGCAACCATTGTCAATACAATTAAACAATTAACAATTAATAAAAAATGTATCCAGTAAGATAATGAAACCATAACTCAGTTTACTGATGAGATAGTGGAAAAGATTTTAATACAAATTAAAGAGTATGCTAATTCATCTCTGTTGCTCTTCAAAAGTATGGTCTCCTTGTTTTAGTAGTAAGCATTTAAACGGACTAAGGAGCCAAGCATTTAACAGATTTAACAGTTACATGCACAGTAACACTCATACACTGAAGAAATGCAATAAACAGGTAAACATTGAAATGTATTTATGTAGCCAAGAGATGAAATGTACAAATGTGTAGCTACAGGATGTAGATCATTGTTCAAATGGACCAAAAAAAAAAAAAAGAAGGAGATAATGAACATGTGAATCAGTGAATCAGTGCATGTAAACTGTGGCAAGTGCAATTGTAATCATCGTAACAGATTAAAATTTTGGTTCAACATAGCAACAGCTCAGGAATATTATTGCTGTTTGATACAAGGCATGAAAGGCATGATGAATATATTACTCATTGTCAAAACACAAGTGTTTGTACTAGGTGTCAAAGTATCTAGTATCAGCAAACATGAACATATTTAACAGTAACATAATTTCTGATAATGACAACAAAGATGAGCAAAAGTTACTAAAAACAGTCCAGTGACTAACTATATAAAGAAATGGGCGTCCAAAAATATTGTAGTGTGTCAAGGATGAATGTAATATAATTATAAATAAATGACGTTAGATATCACACTGGCAAATATAAGAATAACATGTTATAGGATAAAATTATAGAAAAACTTGGCGTACATGAAGGAATGACATTGTCAAACACAAAGAAATTCAAAATGACTTGTGTGATATGATCCAGGTTCTGTAGAGAAAAGAAAAGCCTAATGGTTAAGTGGCTGCTGTACTATGAACAAAATATACGATTTCATGAACTATACATTCAAACTTCACTTTACGATTAGGTCACCCTCTCTGAGCTGAATATGTGAAATTGAGTGGGAGATGCAGGACGATTGAATCCTGCAGGGAATGGGAGAGTGGCAAGGACCTATTGCAATAGCACCCATGGTTGTGGGACTGTTGTGGGCGGTACATGACATCCTTCCTTCCTAGCAATGGCAGCAAAGATTGGACCAGCTCACTGTTGTTGTCATGCAGTCAGCGCAGCATCAAAGTGTTGCAATCGTAGCAGATTGGCAGACAGAGTGTTTGAAATAACTTTGTCTTTATCTTACAGTGCACCCTGAATGGCGTAGTTGTTCATCTCAGACTTCTTGTTTGTAACAAGCACACAGGATACGCAGTCAGGTATTCATGTGACACTGTTATCTGCAAAGTGTGTGCGGAAAAGATGATGTAGAAGCATACCTGGTGCATTCTTGCTCTATAGCTGCAAACAGACCGTGGGATGGTGTTGATAGATTCCGCTTTCACGGTCGATAGGAAATAACGATATGCCCATGGAGAAAAAATAGACTTCACAGTTGTCAGAACTGTGTTTGGCTGCAGTCCTGGCCATAGTAGACGAGTTTTCAGGACTCAAGTGACAAGAAAGGGTCAAGAGATTACGGGATTTCACTACAGAAGGCATAATACTGTAGTGGATCTTATGAAAGACTTTGCGAGAAGAGTCCAGCTCAACAGCAGTCCTCTGCTCATTGACAAGTCCAAGAGGTACTCTGTTATATCTCTCCACATCAGACACCATGCTGTCTGCTCTAGTCTGCTGAATAATAGAATCAGAGGAGCACACTTCGTCATGACTTTGTAACTTAGTATTATGATGACAGAAATGATGATGATAATAAGTTTGATAGCTTCTACCCTCCCTTTCAACACCGTCATATGAATAAGCAAGTGCCACCCAAAAGGTGGAAGCAAAAGAAACAAGCAAAACATCTGCTAAATCATATACGACTAAAAGATAAAGAGATCCAAAAGAAGTTCCAGAACGTTGTGCAGAAAAAGCTGCCTGCTGAGTATCCTCACAATGTTGAAGAACGCTGATCAATACTGAAAACCATCATGCTTTCGGATTGCCAAGAATCAACTGGATTCATTGAAAGAAAACATCGAGACTGGTTTGACGAAAATGATGATGAAATTCGAAGCATGTTGGCTAAAAAAAAGGAAGGCCTACAACGCCTGGCAAAGGGAATCAAAATCAGTCCACAAGAAACAAGCTTATCTCCAAGCCAAATCTGATGTTCAAAGGAAAACCAGAGCTGTCAAAAACCAATGGTGGACTATAAAATCAACCGAAATGGAAAATTTAGCAGCAACCAACAATTCCAGAGCCTTCTTCATTGCCACAAAAGCGATTTGTGGCCCCTCCAAAAAAGGCCTAACCCCCTTCGATCTAAAGACTCTACACAACTTTTTAAAAACTCGGGATCTATCGGCTCTCGGTGGAAGGAGCACTTTGAAGAACTTCTGAACAGAGATTCAGAGGTGCACGAAAACGTTCTTACGATAATACCACAAAACCCATTCAAGACCATATGAATGATGACCCTTCCCTTCAAGAGGTTGAAGAAGCTGTCGACCAACTAAAGAATGACAAAGTCCCTGGACTAGATGGATTCCCGCTGAACTATTTAAAAATGGCGGCACCGAATTAATCAAAAGCTTTCACATCCTTATCAACAAGATATGGAACACTGAGATAATACCTGCAGATCTACGTGACACCGCTATTACTACTGTATTAAAAGAAGGCGATAAGACCCATTCTGGAAACTACCAAGGAATGTCACTACTCTCCACAGCTGGAAAGATCCTTTCTAGGATTCTCTCTGACTACTTCCTCTGGCTCAAAAAACGCTACCTGAAACTCAGTGCGGCTTTAGACCTAATCGAGGCACGGTGGATGTGATTTTCAGTGCAAGGCAAATGCAAGACCTTGTTAGAGCCTTTGACTCTGTTAATCGAGAAGTACTCTGGTAAATTCTGGCATCAAATGGATGTCCTGGAAAATACATCAAAATACTTCGGCTTCTACCTGATAACATGAATGCCGCTGTCCTTGCCAGCAATGGACCCAGAGAAAAGTTTAAGATACCACAGGAGTCAAGCAGGGATGTGTTATTGCACCAAGCCTATTCTCGATATTTTTGGAAACCATACTTAACCTTGTTAAGGAAAACCTATCGTTGGGCGTTGAAATAGCTTATAGGACTGATGGTAAGCTATTCGACCTCAGCAGACTACAAGTTAAAAGCAAAATAACGATAACAGCTGTCATCGAACTTCAGTACTCTGATGATAACGTTATCTTGGCAAATACAGAGGAGGAGCTACAAACTACCCTAAATGCATTCGGTCTGGCATACAAATCAATTGGTCTAGGGCTTAACACAGACAAAACGAAAGTCCTCTATCAGCGAGCCCCAAATTCAACTGCAGCAGCTCCAGTTATCACAATTGATGGAACACCTCTAGAGATTGTAGAATATTTTCCATACCTGGGAAGCCATCTTTCTGCAAATTCAGATATAGATGGAGAAATTCAATGCCGACTAAAGTGTGCAAGTACTGCATGTGGTAGTATTTTGAAAGGAGTATTTGATAACCACGATTTGAGTGTTAAAACTAAACTTACAGTCTACAATGCCATTATCGTTCTTTATGGATGGGAAACCTGGACCACCTACAGGTGTCGCTTAAAAGTCCTTAGAAAAGTACCACCAACGCAGGAGAATATTGAAAATAAAGTGGCCGGATCAGCGAACAAACAACAGCATTTTGGAAGAAACCAACTCCACCAGCATTGAACCAAATTTGTGAAACACCAACTTCGCTGGGCTGGTCATATCATCCGCACGCCAAACTCCCGTCTCCCTAAGCAAATTATGTTCTCCCAATTGAAGAATGACCAACGCAATCAGGGAGGATAAACAAAACGATGTAAAGATGTCCTCAAGTGAAATATGACAAAATGTCAAATAAATACAAATGACTGAGAAACTTCAGCTCTAGATAGATCCCAATGGTGACAAATTGTTCACCAAGGAGCACTTAATTTTGAAAAGCAGAGACAACTGCCGGAGAATAGGAAAAGAGATCGCAGAAGAGAACAGGAGCTCTCGAGAGGAACAAACCTGTTACATTATTCAGTCAACACCAACTGGGTATGCCATAACTGCGGGAAAATCTGTGGCTCCATAATAGGACTATTTAGCCACCAAAGAATCCACTGATAACGCTACCAAAAGACATTTCATACTCGTCAATGAGTAAATGCCTATGTCGATGATGAGTATCATTTCACGCGAGTTAACTGAAAGGCTTCAGAGCGATCAACATTATAATGTGTCAGATTAAGGGTAAACCTTCTACGAAACCGAAGAAACTTTCAGGTAAATAAAATTGATGTGTTATGTGCTTTTTCACACAGTGATTTAGTTATCACATTTAATGCTTTACACTTTCACACACACTCTGCAGCCAAACAGTTAGTATAACTGTCTTTGGTGTGTGACGACCCACTGATACTTACTCAGATTAATCTGAGGTAGGGAGGTCTGTCATGGGGATTCGCTTAGCCTCACGATAAAATCAGTCACCATTATTTTTCAGTGGAGCCAAGCTGATGTGTTCACCTTACCTGGAAGTATAAAACGTTTATCACCCGTGCTAGCTTTTGCTGTTAGATTGTTGTAACGAGGTGGGCGCTTGAATAACAAATAAGTGGTCACACAGCATGTTAGAAAGTCATTCAATGGAATGAGAAGGACGTTGTACAGAAAAAAATTAGTGAGTGAAAATGTGTAAACAGTCTTCTTGCAAACTGCTTGTTTGTTGATGCATGTTTTCTAAATGTTTCTGCTTAATATTTTCGTTTGTATTAGGTTTTTCGCTATTGATTCAGAATTTCGCAACTAATTTTCTTTGTGCCCTTTTACGAGAGCTACAAATGACAGCCTTAAAGCTAGAATAAATACAATGCACACGAGAACCAACATTGTTACAAACAGGTAAAAAGCCCCCCTCAGACACTTGAAAACACAGTTTCTCGCACTTTCCCTGAAAGACTGTGTAAGCTTCTAAGAGAAGAAACTGAATGTACGTATTGTTCTCTAGAGTATCATGGTGTACGAGTGTCGTGATGAAACTTATCCAAAGTAGGCAGTTATGCGATAATTTGTAAGGTATTTCTCTTTCCTGACGTCAAAAGCTTACGAAGAGTATAGTGAAAAGATGTGATTCAAGAAGCCTCCACTTCAACTTTCCATCAAAGTTTACGATGCTCATCAACAATAGGCCAAATGCTGTTTTTAAGAAACCTAACATAAAATATGGAACTGTTCCGCAGCAGAGATCACACAAATATGATGTAGACCTATGCATTTGACCTCAGCTTGGCATGTGATGGCACAGACGCCAATTAGGCACTGGCTAGACTGAACTCACTGACTGAGAGTCTTTTTGTTCTGGTAAGTTTTTTCTTATTGACCTCTAGTTCATTTAACCTTCAGCTTGGAGTAATATGACATAAGTATTGATGTAGGCACTGGAAATCCTGAAATCGCTGACTACCCATTTTGCAAGTCCCAACTTGTTCAAGAGTGAAATATACGCTGGGAAATTGCTTCAGTGCACAAGTGCAAACGTCAGAACGGGGTTATAAAATAGGGGAGCAGACACTCATGGCAAATTATTGCTTCTGAATCATCATAGCTGTCATTTCTAAGCTTTATTTGGACACACTAGCAACTCTGCAAAAAATGTAAGGCTATATTATTATATTTTTCACCTACTGTTTACTTACTGTAACTTAGGCATGCTAATTTTATTCAATATTTCAGAATCTGCAATGGCTGTTATCGAAATACTCAAACATGAGGGAGTTGCAATACAGATGAAAACTCTACAAAAAATGTAAGTGTGACACACAAACACAGATACACACACAATATATTACATCTTCCACTTACTTCTTCCTCAAACGTTTCTACTTATGCAGATTGTTCACAAAACCTCTTCTAAACTTCTCTTTCCTCCTATAGACAATTGTTATCAACGTTGCAGACCTTGGAGTATGAATGCAGCTACATTGCCTTTCACAATATGATCTTGCCCTCACTCAGTTTGTAGAATCGGCAAGCAGCAGTGACTGTCGAAGATACAGACGAGCAGTCGTTGAGCAACAGAGAATCTGCAGCATTAGGACAAGAAGAAGAAGACCTAAGTCGCTCAGTGTTTAACCATTCAATTGTTCAATCATTCAACTGTTCAACCATTTAACCGTTTACCAACGTGAACAGTGATATAAACTGAAACTTTTGCTTACATTCGATTCAGTTGTTGATTGAGCATTGCAACTGTCAACTTGTCTCTCAGCTCCACATGACAAGTATTAGTGTTAAAAAGTCGGGTGTTGAAATATTGACAAAATATCCATAGGAAACTGGTGTTTTGCAAAACAGGCAAGCTGAAGCTGACTCTGTGCTGGAAAATGTATTTAAACACGTTTCTCTACAGAGATTGTGGTAGCTATTTCAAAAAGAGAAGACAGACCATGACAAAGCCAAAGAAATCAATGTATTTATGAAAGCAGAAAGTGGAGGATAAGAAGAAGAAGAAGAAGATAATGAGTAACAAATGGAAGATGGTGGTGGGAGTGGTGATGATGATGATGATGATGGTGATGATAAAAGAGTCATGAAAGAAAATTATGTCAGAGGCATGGCGTAACTGACAGCATCATTTTTTGTTGAACCAATAGACAAAATATGTTATGCAATATATGGCTTCAGATTTAAACCAGCGTAAGAAGTGTAGATGACTGGTGATCCACCGGAAAATGTTGACAGAGATGATCGAATAGTTCACAATTATCTAGAAATGATAGGATTATATAAATCTATTGTTTAAACTTGAAACTCCTACAAAATTCTCAAGGCTATCAATGCTCACAAGCGAAATTTATTTCCTTCACAGAGAATTAAGTACCAAAAGAGGCTATAAATATATACATTTAGTTAATATTGCATTAGGTAAAATAGGTGGATCATTATTTAGAGATTGTGGTATGTGTACCGTTATGGGTTCAGACTCTCATCCAACTCTGCCTGATGTTGGATACAAAAAAATCTCACCAGGTTTTGTTAGCCCTTTCCAGCCCAGTGATGCCACATGGCATCATCATATTTAACTTTTTCCCAAGGCCAAACTCTTTGTCCAAAGATTATAAACAAGTGTGCAGGGCTTTCTAAAGTTCATTGTTCTTAGGTTGGCCACCGTGAATTCACTGAAACAGAGAGCACCAGGCTACAATGCCTTGACAAAAGTATTGTTGCATGGTGTCTACGGTACAGTGCACCCAGCTGGACTTTCAAAATATTATATCAAGGTAAAGGAAGCAAACTAATATAAAAGTTGCACTAATAAATTATTGTTGAAAGTGTAAATTAACTAGTAAACAGTTTGAAAATAATGCTAGTTACGGTAATTTTCTGCTTGGAAGTCACAAACATGTGTGATTCCATTTGGCATCATTGGGCATTTGTTATGTTACCAAATGTAGTACATGCCATAACTTCGACTAAAGTTTACCATAATGTGTAACTCTAATATTTTCAAGTTTGTGTTAAAGCTTTATTATACTAATTAATATTAATATGATAAAATTTTTATTGATATAATTTACCAGTTTTTTTGCTGCTTTAGTAAAAAATTCCTGGTTTGTTTACCAGATGATTCGCAATCATAAATCATTATCAGAAGAAGAAATATTGCTGCTTCTCGAAGGTGATTTACCTGATTTGGACCTGGATATGTCTGATGTGGAGGAAGAGATTGAAAATGCTCGGCAGCAGGACCCTACTACACTGGGTATACAGTTTCTTCAAGGAATGGATCTTGATATGGTTGAAATTCTGGACCCTCAAGCCAATGATGAAGATGATGTTCCTTTAGCTTCAAGATTACTTGCTGAGCCAAACCTTGCACCAAGTCATTCAGCTCAGAAAATTCAGTGTGATACACATCGGGATCTTCGGTGGAGAATGAAGGACATTGAAGAAGTGGACACATCATGTAATGCAGTTTTTTCTGACCCTCCAGGAGATGAACTGACACTTTTGCAGTATTTCAGAACAATGTGTAGTGATGACATTATCCAGAACCTAGTCCAGCAATCTAATCTATACTGCACACAGAAAACAGGTGCATCTCTAGATACAAATGTTCGTGAAATAGAAAAGTATATAGGGATAAACATCCTAGCAGGTGTTGTGAAAATGCCTAGTTACAGAATGTACTGGGCAGAGGCTACAAGATTTTCTCCAATAGCTGACTCAACGCCTAGAAATAGGTTAGATAAGCTAAGAAATTATTTACATGTGAATGAAAACACTAAAATGAAACAAAGAGAGGACCCTGATTATGACAAGCTGTTCAAGGTGAGACCATTTGTTGACAAAATCAAACAAGGTTTTTCAATTATTGAACCTGAGGAATATCATTCAGTGGATGAATTAATCATTCCTTTCAAAGGTCATTCATCCCTGAAACAGTATGTAAAAAGCAAACCACACAAGTGGGGTATAAAAGTTTTTGCCCATGCTGGTTCTGGTGGAACAGTGTACGATTTTGATATATACCGAGGGAAAGGAACAGTACATAATGATACTGGTCTTGGTATAAGTGGTGATATTGTGATAAAGCATGTGGTAGGACTGCCAAAATATAAAAATTTTAAAGTGTTTACAGACAATTGGTTCACCTCTTACAATCTTATTTCTGCCCTGAAAAACTATGGCATTTTGGCTGTTGGAACTGTTAGATCCACAAGACTTCAAGGCTGCAATCTAGAAGCAGACAGTGAGCTGAAAAAGCAGGGACGAGGATCATACGATTATCGAACTGAAACAGAAAGGAACATCATAGCGCTGAAGTGGTATAATAACAAGTCTGTCGTTCTTGCATCATCATATAAAGGAGTAAGTCCATTAGAACCAGTGAAACGTTCGTCAGTGGGAGAACGAAAATATATTGATGTTCCAAGGCCAGACATTGTTAGAGAATATAACCATTCGATGGGAGGAGTTGATCTGCATGACATGCGGGTTGCTTTGTATAGGAGTAATACTGGTGTGAAAAGATTTTATCTAAGGATCATATTCCACCTCCTTGACATGTGTGTTGTGAATTCGTGGCTCCTTTACCGCCGACATTGCAGACAAAGAAGAATTACCAAACACATGTCTCCGTTGATTTTTCGGTCTGATGTAGCTCATGGACCACTAAAAGCAGGAGACATTTTGGTAAGAAGACGAGGACAGCCATCAGATGACAGTCCATCGCCTACAGTTGTGAAGAAACGAGCCACATAGGTTCCCAGCCTAGTTGATGATGTAAGGTATGACAACATTGGACACTGGCCACAGCATGTAGAAAACAAACAGAGATGTAAATTGTGCATTATAGCATATTCTCTAACGAAATGCATCAAATGTAATAAACCTCTTTGCTTTACCAAAGACAGGAACTGTTTATTAAATTTTCATGTAAAGTAACAATCATGCTGTAAAAAAACATAAAATTGTCCTGAAATACAAGTTGCTTTATTGTGTGTACTAATTTTTCTTTAATAAACTGCATCAAATTGTGTAATTTGAAATATTCATTCAAGTTCCATTACCAAGCACCGTGACATCCCAACCACCTGACTGAAGGAAACAAATCCTGCCCAATCATGCCATATGGAGTCATCCCAAATTTCTCTCCAAAAACAAAAAAATAACAAAATTTCTTATGAATATATATTATTCCAATCATTATGTAGGGCTAATACGCGAAAAAATATTTTTTCCCACAAGTAAATAAAAGTTGGGGTGGAAAGGGTTAGAGGAGAAGATGCAATTCAGTCAGAGTGCATTGCAACCAACCATTTCTCAGAAACTGATTCAAGTAAGACAGTATTCCAGAAGAAGATGAAAACAGATCATGACGAAGATATTATAGTCACAGGAAAGCAGAAGGTTAAGATATTGAATAATGATTACAATGCTGAAGATATTAATAATGAAGAAGATGATGATTATGATGTTTGTGAAGAAGAAGAGGAGGATGATTGTGATGTGAATATGATGTTTGTGACTGGAAGATGCTGTCCAAGAAATTGTTGGCAGATATCTATTGGAATAACCTGAATGAATTGGTGGAGCTATTAGTTTTCTTGGTAGTTCTGAAAGTTGTAGACAATAACTTACATGATTGTGAAGTATTATCTATTGTAAAAGAACTTGAGAAGCATCGGTTATTGCTTGAAATTTATAAATAACTGCTGAAAATAATAAACTGAAAACTCAACTGCGGGATGGGATGTTCCATATGAGAACTTGTTTGGTTTTTTTCCTTCCATTCCCTATGTAGTATATTTTAAAGCTGATACCACGTGAAAATCTAAAAAAAAAAAAATTAAAATGAAATTTATATCTTGAGTATTTTTGTGTGGCATTTATTTTAGTATATTATTACATAATTATTATATTTATATTTAGTATATTATAATGTCGATGGCTCATTTAAGTAACCATTACAGAGAGAGAGAGAGATGAAATTTGACATAAATCTTAGTGGAGTATAAAACAGAGAGGGACTGAATTTACTTTGAAGCAGAATTTTAGGTGCTTCTGTATTTTTGGCGTTGGAAATCTTGTTAGAGAGAATACTTTCGAACATAGCAAAAAATTTATGTATGTGTGTATTTACACAATTTTTAATAAATAATCGAATACTTTTAGACATGGAGATAATTCAGGTGAAGAAGCTTGAGTGTCTTGTATGTGTGCTTACATAATCGAATACTTTTGCTCATGGTGAATTTTGCCTGCAAATGTACACTGCATTGTCATTGGCTGAAAAATATTTCCTACCCATGGTACCTCACAATGTGATTGAATGAAAAATATCCATCATCCATAATTTTTTAAGTTTCCCATCATATCGTGTGTGCACATGTCATGGTCGTTGATGAGATCATGCGTTCTACATCTACATCTACATTTATATTCCGCAAGTCACCCAACGGTGTGTGGCGGAGGGCACTTTACGTGACACTGTCATTACCTCCCTTTCCTGCTCCAGTCGCGTATGGTCCGCGGGAACAACGACCGCCGGAAAGCCTCCGTGCACGCTCGAATCTCTCTAATTTTACATTCGTGATCTCCTCGGGAGGTGTAAGTAGGGGGAAGCAATATATTCGATACCTCATCCAGAAACGCACCCTCTCGAAACATGGACAGCAAGCTACACCGCGATGCAGAGCGCCTCTCTTGCAGAGTCTGCCACTTGAGTTTGCTAAACATTTCCGTAACGCTATCACGCTTACCAAATAACCCTGTGACGAAACGCGCCGCTCTTCTTTGGATCATTCCACTTCAAATCATTCCGTACGCATACTCCCAGATATTTTACAGAAGTAACTGCTACCAGTGTTTGTTCCGCTATCAAATAATCATACAATAAAGGATCCTTCTTTCTATGTATTCGCAACACATTACATATGTCTATGTTAAGGGTCAGTTGCCACTCCCTGCACCAAATGCCTGTCCCCTGCAGATCTTCCTGCATTTCGTTGCAATTTTCTAATGCTGCAACTTCTCTCTATACTACAGCATCATCCGCGAAAAGCCCCATGGAACTTCCGACACTATCTACTAGGTCATTTATATATATTGTAAAAAGCAGTGGTCCCGTAACACTCCCCTGTGGCACGCCAGAGGTTACTGTAACGTCTGTAGACGTCTCTCCATTGATAACAACATGCTGTGTTCTATTTGCTAAAAACTCTTCAATCCAGCCACACTGCTGTTCTGATATTCCATAGGCTCTTACTTTGTTTATCAGGCGACAGTGCGGAACTGTATCGAACGCCTTCCGGAAGTCAAGGATAATGGCATCTACGTGGGAGCCTGTATCTAATATTTTCTGGGTCTCATGAACAAATAAAGCGAGTTGTGTCTCACACGATCGCTGTTTCCGGAATCCATGTTGATTCCTACAGAGTAGATTCTGGGTTTCCAGAAATGACATGATACGCGAGCAAAAATCATGTTCTAAAATTCTACAACAGATCGATGTCACAGATACAGGCCTATAGTTTTGCGCATCTGCTCGACGACCCTTCTTGAAAACTGGAACTACCTGTGCTCTTTTACAATCATTTGGAACCTTCCGTTCTTCTAGAGACTTGCGCTACACGGCTGTTAGAAGGGGGGCAAGTTCTTTCGCGTACTCCGTGTAGAATCGAAATGGTATCTCGTCAGGTCCAGTGGACTTTCCTCTGTTGAGTGATTTCAGTTGCTTTTCTATTCCTTGGGCATGTATTTCGATGTCAGCCATTTTTTCGTTCGTGCGAGGATTTAGAGAAGGAACTGCAGTGCGGTCTTCCTCTGTGAAACAGCTTTGGAAAAAGTTGTTTAATATTTCAACTTTACGCGTGTCATCCTCTGTTTCAATCCCATCATCATCCCGGAGTGTCTGGATATGCTGTTTCGATCCACTTACTGGTTTAACATTAGAGCAGAACTTCCTAGGATTTTCTGTCAAGTCGGTACATAGAATTTTACATTCGAATTCACTGAACGCTTCACTCATAGCCATGCTTACGCTAACGTTGACATCATTTAGCTTCTGTTTCTCTGAGAGGTTTTGGCTGCGTTTAAATTTGCAGTGAAGCTTTCTTTGCTTTCGCAGTAGTTTCGTAACTTTGTTGTTGAATCACGGTGGGTTTTTCCCGTCCCTCACAGTTTTACTCGGCACGTACCTGTCTAAAACGCATTTTACGATTACCTTGAACTTTTTCCATAAACAGTCAACATTGTCAGTGTCCGAACAGAAATTTTCGTTTTGATCTGTTACGTAGTCTGAAATCTGCCGCCTATTACTCTTGCTAAACAGATAAACCTTCCTCCCTTTTTTTATATTCCCATTTACTTCCATATTCAGGGACTCTGCAACGGCCTTATGATCACTGATTCGCTGTTCATGCTCTTACAGAGTCGAAAAGTTCGGGTCTGTTTGTTATCGGTAGATCCAAGATGTTATCTCCACGAGTCGGTTCTCTGTTTAATTGCTCGAGGTAATTTTCGGATAGTGCACTCAGTATAATGTCACTCGATGCTCTGTCCCTACCACCCGTCCTAAACATCTGAGTGTCCCAGTCCATATCTGGTAAGCTGTAATCTCCACCTAAGACTATAACATGCTGAGAAAATTTATGTGAAATGTATTCCAAATTTTCTCTCAGTTGTTCTGCCACTAATGCTGCTGAGTCGGGAGGTCGGTAAAAGGAGCCAATTATTAACCTAGCTCGGTTGTTGAGTGTAACCTCCACCCATAATAATTCACAGGAACTATCCACTTCTATTTCACTACAGGATATACTACTACTAAGAGCGACGAACACTCCACCACCGGTTGCATGCAATCTATCCTTTCTAAACACTGTCTGAACCTTTGTAAAAATTTCGGCAGAATTTATCTCTGGCTTCAACCAGCTTTCTGTACCTATAACGATTTCGGCTTCGGTGCTTTCTATCAGCGCTTGAAGTTCCGGTACTTTACCAACGCAGCTTCGACAGTTTACAATTACAATACCGATTGCTGCTTGGTCTCCGCATATCCTGACTTTGTCCCGCACCCTTTGAGGCTGTTGCCCTTTCTGTACTTGCCCAAGGCCATCTAACCTAAAAAACCGCCCAGTCCACGCCACACAACCTCTGCTATCCGTGTAGCCGCCTGCTGTGTGTAGTGGACTCCTGACCTAACCAGCGGAACCCGAAACCCCACCACCCTATGTCGCAAGTCGAGGAATCTGCAGCCCACACGGTCGCAGAACCGTCTCAGCCTCTGATTCAGATCCTCCACTCGGCTCTGTACCAAAGGTCCGCAGTCAGTCCTGTCGACGATGCTCCAGATGGTGAGCTCTGCTTTGATCCCGCTAGCGAGACTGGCAGTCTTCACCAAATCAGATAGCCGCCGGAAGCCAGAGAGGATTTCCTCCGATCCATAGCGCCACACGTCGTTGGTGCCGACATGAGCGACCCCCTGCAGATGGGTGCACCCTGTACCCTTCATGGCATCCGGAAGGACCCTTTCCACATCTCGAATGACTCCCCCCGGTATGCACACGAAGTGCACATTGGTTTTCTTCCCCTCCCTTGCAGCCATATTCCTAAGGGCCCCATTACGCGCCTGACGTTGGAGCTCCCAACTACCAGTAAGCCCACCCTCTGTGGCCGCCTGGATCTTGCAGCCTGAGGGGCAAGCTCTGGAACAGGACAAGCAGCCATGTCCGGCCGAAGATCAATATCAGCCGGAGACAGAGCCTGGAACCGGTTCGTCAGACAAACTGGAGAGGCCTTCCGTTCAGGCCTTCAAGGTCATTTTGATCTAATGGGATGTCACCAGGGCTCAGAGTCAGTCGAAGTAGATGAAAGTGTACTTTGTCATACTACTACCATGCGAGGAATGACTGCTTCTATGCCTTTGTGCAGGCCTATTTCACTTGCACAGTCTCTATGGGACAGCGACATAGAGGGCTGATGATTCATGGTTTTTGCACTGAAAAATAGATCTTGGTGTTTTCCAAGGCGAAATGTTCTGCATCTTACTTCCAGTACTGTCAGTTAATATTTTTCAACATCTCTTTTCACTCTCTCACCAGTGAAACAAGCCTGTGACCATTTATACCATCCATCCACTGTCGATAGTACTGCCACATCATATTACCATGCCTGATTTATTATAGACCGTAAACACAAACAATTCTGAAAAATCTTTTAGCTTGGAAGAAGCACGTTCAATTTTTAATTTTTTTTTTTTTTTTTTATCATAGGTTTCTTAGACACATGAGGACAACTGCACGTATGTCATGGCACCTCAACAATAGCTCCGCTATAACCCCAGACCTTTTTTATATTTGTATTTTAAATAAAGTTCTTGCAAACACCAGCTATGTATGAAACTTAACAGGAATGATATGAGGAAATGTCACTGAAAAACTTAAGTGCTTCATTTTCAAGGTCATCGTCACAGGCGGTAGGGGTAGATTGTATTGCTGCATATACGTCTACACCATACATAATTCCCTAGAACCATATACTTAGTTGTGAACAAATATTGGCAACCCTGGATAAAAAAAAGTTGTTAGTTTAAGTTCAGTTATGGACTCTCAGTCTCTCGTCCTTGCAAAGCTCGTTGAAATGCTTCTCTGCTGTTTTAATTGGTTTACTAAGCAATATAAACTTAATGAACCATTTTCACAGTTGTTGAAAGTTTCATCAAGTTGTTTGCCCTATTTCTGACAGCGACTGAGTGAGAAGTTGCAGCAGTACGACTATGGATTAGCATTCGGGAGGACCACAATTCAAATCCCCGTCTGCCTGTGATGATTGAGGTTGTGCATGACTTCTCCTCACTTGTAGCAAATGACGGAATGGTTCCTTTGAAAAGGATGCAGCTGATTTCCTTACCCATCTTTCTGCTACTCGAATTTGCACTCCATCTCTATTGAACACGTCATCCGTGGGATCTTAAATCCTAATCTTCCATCTTTATTTCTGACATTGCTGTTCCTAAAACGTCATATGCACTTAGAGCGTCCACATTCTCAGACTATTTTCAGAAAATTGTAGCATTATGTTTTTAAGATTTATTCCGCCTATTACATTTCTTATTTTATGATTTATAAACAGATTTTGATGCTGCTCAGCAACAGTTATAGAATAATTTTTAACTGAACACACCGCCATTTGAATGTTTCGTTGTTTATTTAATTACGACCCAGGTTTTGGCCTTTTATGCCATTTTCAAGTGGTTGGGTTTATGTCTTAACACATATTGCAAGACATCAGGCTCAAAATTTAGAAAAAATATTCGCTCCCCACAAACTGCCAGATGTAAAATCACCATCATGTAAAAAGATCAGCAAATAGTGGTGAGAGCACGTCATATTTCATAAAAACACTTTTACTTTGGTGTAGAAAAGATGAACACATGTCCTTGAGCCGACTCAAGGACATGTGTTCATATTTAAACTATGAGAAATATTATCCTCACATATCCAGCAGCAGGAGGGGGTCTCTTTTACCCTATATACAGTGGCTCCAACAGATTTACCCACTCATTTTAAACGAATTCAAATCTAGATTAAGCATTCATTAGAAAAAACAATAAACAGGGCTCAAGACAGGAGAGAGGGGGAAGAGAAAGTGGACAGAGGGCTGGGGGGCTGGGAGAGTAAAGGGACGTAAACACAGTGAAGGAAGAGATAGAGGGTGGAGGAGGTACTGGACAGAGATGGGGTAGGTGGAGTGATGGCCAGAGAGGGGTGGAGAACGAGATTAATACTTATACCCAATTCCTATACATATTTAGCAACTGTGAGACATTGTCAGGTTCGCTAGTATTGTGTATAAATAGTATCTTCATTGAACATATCGATACGTTTAAACTATTTCAAATTCAATTACACATAAGACTTCTGTGATTTTTAACTCAGCGTGTTACCTCTACCTTCCTTTGCAAGTAAACTCGTGTAGACACATTCAACACATCTGTTAGCTAAAGTTAACTAAATAATTTTCATATCTTTACTTCAGAATGATTTCCAAAATCAACTTTGATTATTTTAATATAAGTAAAGACTTCGTATGACTGATGGATTTTATTAATTTTTTCCATTTTAATGTTTCATTTTTTTTATTTCTTTCTTTCGAGCGCCAGCGACCTTTCTTCTTCAGGGTCACCAGGGAAATAGCCTGATTGCCTTGCCTAATCTGTGATGTTGACTCCATTTTAACTTGTTATCCAACTGGACCCAAGGTATTTTACACAGTGTGTGACTTCTAATATCTACTTCTGGTGCCAACAGGTAACTATTGCATGTCTGGAACGGCATAATATGAGTCTTTGTGAGAGTAAGACTTAAACTGTTGCTTATGAACCAGTCATAAGACTGCTCAGGTACTGTCTGAATGGTGGCTGGTAAGGTTGAATTTGGACCTTAATTATTATGCTTCTGTCATTTGCAGATACTGCAGTTTTAAACCGCCCTTTAAAGTCACAGATCATTTATGTAGGTTAAGAAAAAGTGTGGACACAGTACCAGTCCTAGTGAGACGCCATATCTTACGTTCCTCCTTTCAAAGATTAGTGTCTTTCCTGTGTCACTGTCTATCAGTTTGAGTCTTTGCTTTGTGTTATGAAAACAAGGCTCCATACAGAACAAGAGAGGTGTCATTAGCGCCATGACTTGATAGTTTCTCAACTAGAGATTTGCGTTCCACACAATCAAAGGCTTTGGGCAGGACACGGAATATACTAACAGAATGACAGTTCTTTTTTTGTTGTGCCACAACAGTATATCTGAGGTCCTCTGTGGTGAAATTTTCATGAAAGTGAAACTGAGAGCTAGTTGAACATTATTAAAGTAGAAACAAACTAAAATGACAATGCAAACGATATTGGTCCCCAGAAAGTAGCTCTGGCAGAAATGACGAAATACTGAAATCACTGGCTATCGAATTATATGATTCTTGTCTCATTGACCATGTTCGACAACATTCCTGGGTGCATTACGTGTTCCCGCATCTCGCCATATGGGGGTACATCCACGATCCTTTTGGTGGCACAGCTGTTATGATGTGGCAAGGCATAATGTTGCATGGGCGTACTGATTCCCAAATATCTAAAAACGGCACACTAGCCAGTAAGCGTTATTGTGACTCTTTACTCCTGTACCATATACGTCTTTTCAACGGTGACTTCATTTTTATGGATGAGAATACGCGACCGCAAAGAAAAGCGCAGGTGGATGACCTCTTGAAACGAGAGGATATTCAGCGAATCGCCTGGTCTACCAGTTCACCCAATTTAAATCCCATCGAGCACGTGTGGAATGCATTGGGGAGATGTGTTGTAGACTGACTTGTGTTTCAACGCGTCAACCACTTTCTCTGTTAACTTGAAATACAATTTCGTGTTACTGTCTAGTAACGATGTATATTTTGAGACAGATTGAGTATCTGGATCTTAAGCTAGAGGTATTACGCTGCGCTATATGTTCTAACAGAGTTAGTGCGAGTAGCTGCCTATTTGGAATAATAAGTGATAAACCGATACTGTGCAGACATGCCAAAATTACACCAATGACCGTCCAGCAGTTGTCAACCTTGCCGTTGGAGGAATGGAACGCCCTAGAACAGAAACTCCTTATTAATCTTATCGCCAGCATGGAAGCATGTTGTACAGCGTGCATTGCTGTCCTTGGAAATCACACACCCTATTAACAACCTTTTCCAACTGTTTGTAATGTCCAGGGGACCGTCATGAATCGCGGTGACTTCAGTGTCATTGTTGTGATTGAATAAAAGTGTCATTTTTGTTCGTCCCTTTGCGTATTTCTCTCGGCTATCTCGAGTTCTGTACGGTACGGTATCATACCGTGGGATTTCCTTCTGTACGGCTCAAGTTTCAACGAGCCATGTTACTTGGCAGTGAGTAGTGACACATCATGCGAAAGTTATTTTCTTCCTTAAGTTTATACACTATTGTATGTTTGGATCTCCCCTGCGTGATTATCTGCATGTTTAACAATAGTGAGCTTTTCCATCAAAAAACAGGTGAAATATCAGGATGCTTGGATTATCATATAACGTTGGGATCCTTCGTAGAATGTAAACACTTGGAACTGGATTTGGGAAATGAATTTATAGTAAATCTTTAAGCCAGTAACGATAAATCCAAACGCATCACGTGAATGGAAGTGCAAGCATCTAAACGCACTGAAGCGGCACTTACACATTTTAGATAAATGCTGTAATTTCAAGTACAACAATGGCATCTTCTCTTACTCTTCATTTTTAAACTATTTAGTGATTTCGCATGTTAATAGGCCTTATTATGTCACAGTATGAGTTACTAATTCCGCCGCAAATTTATCCACGCCTTCGTGAGAGAAGTAGTTACAAATGAATGGCAGCTGGTTAACACCAAGGACGGAACAAATGTATCTATTTTCGAGGCATAAACAAGTAGAGGGGAAATACCGTTAAACATGTCGATTCTGCACATTCCAGGAAGCTTAGCAAATTACCAGTGGGTGGATATACGTCAGATGACAAAACAAAAAGTAAATGAGAACACAATAAAAAGTGAGTAACACTGCTGCAGATCCAACCAAAGCGTACTGCACGTGGAATTGAAATGTCAAAATTAATGCAATTAATTTGAGTAACAATTTATCGATATCTGTTAAGATGTTATTAATTAATGAAGGAGAGAATTTTTTGTCAAATAGCTTTTCGGAAACAGTATAACACAAGCGATATTAAAAGTTAAGGACAATGGGTTTTCTGACGTTACAACAGGCACAAATAAAATGAAACAAACATCCATTTACCGAGCCAGTTAAGCAACGATTTTATTTTTTACGTTTTGCATAGGAGGAAGCAAAAAAATAGAAGTAGAAACAGAAATTTTACAGTTGACGATGAAATCATGTTAGTCCGGGAGAATTATTTCACGCTAAATTAGGTAAAATTCTGACAAAACGGAAGTTGTATTAAAAGAATGTGCGTGGTGCGCTGACTAAGGAGTGATTTCTACAAGTGTTGGTATTTAATTAAAGGAGAAACAAGCAGCTTTCACGTTGATGTTTCACGAAAATGGTCGTTACTCATGTGAAGCAGGCTGCGAAGCGTTCAGTCAGATGGTTTTGATGCGTTGCTAACGAAATCCCGGCGAAACGACTTCTGCCACTCGCAGTCGGTAGGTAAAGCAAGCAAATTTCACCTCACCATTCGGCTCTCAAAACGTTTTAATTGTGAAAGTTTAAAACGCGAGTTTCAGAGCCTGGCTTGCGTACCGACATGTTAACCTGTTTCTCCATCAACTTCAAACTTGATTTTGTGTTACTGTCTGGTAACAGGGCATACTTTGAGCCGGAATGAGTATCTGGATGTCAAGTTTGAGATATTAATCTTTGCTACATGTCGTAACGGAGTTAGCGCTAGTAATTGCCTACTTGGAACAATAACTGTTATGTCGATATTGTGAAGACACGCGAAAATTTTACTCTTCAGTACTTCTGTTTAGCCAAGATTAGTCTGGATGCTACACTAACGGAAAAATGTAAACTGAACGCCACTAAATTCGTAGAAAAGCCATATCTGCATGCAGCATTCACAACAATAATGGTAATGATTAAAAGCGCTGTGCCGTTGGCACAGTACTGCGCATGGAAACATCGACTACGTGGAAACTGCACTACTCGACCAAAAAAGAATGCCTTGGCTTAATAAACGTTCCATACAAACCAGGATAGCGACGGCAAATCGATGTTAGTGCCTGCGGTCCAAGGAAGGTACTGAACATTAGACGAACACTCACTACTGATGGTGCTGGGACTACAGACAAATTCTGCTACCAGAAGGTCCATTGAGGCAAACAGAAACCGCATCCTGAAAGCTTGCTTTCGAATATCGATCCCACTCGTCAGGTGTCACCATGCAGTCTACCGCCCTGATACAGCGAAAGACTCAAATACAGGGATGAATGGACCAAAATAATGCTCAGTGGTACGAACGTATTCTAGTCACACTGGACAAAAAGTTAGTCATCTTCAGGAGACTGTACTTTAATACCGTGTAACACCGCTCCTAAGCATGATAATGACTTGATGACGAACAGAGTCTACAGTTTTTTCGGGCACACCATATCAAGATGAAGACGCCACAGTACTGCCTAACTACGGGCACATGGACTGCTACATTTCATCCGCTATTCGAAATACTCCTGTTTCTCTGTGGGATTAAGATCCGCTGATTTAGCGGCCCATTCGATGTGCGATGGAGTGCATGAGTATTTCTCAAACCGAGAACATACACTATCTGACCAAAAATATGCGGGCACTTGTTTGTGGGTATTAATGTGGAGTGTGACCACCTGACGCCTTTATGATGGCTTGAACTGTGCTGGGGACACTTTCAGTGAGTTGTCTGAATGTCTGTGGAGGAATGGCAGCCCATTCCTACTGAATATCAGAAACCAGGGAGGGTGGTGATGGACGATGAGGTGTGGAGCGAAGTCGACGTTATAACTACAAATGTAGTGTGTGGACAGTAAGTTGGAAATGTGGGTTCACAAGGAGCGTGCCAGAGATAATCCCTGTACTCGCAGTGTCTTCTGTGTCCTCGGTGGCTCAGTCGGATAGGGCGTCTGCCATGTAAGCAGGAGATCCCGGCTTCCAGTTTCGGTCGGGGCACACATTTTCAACTGTCCCCGTTGATTGAAAGCAGCTAATGGTCTGGGGTTCATTGCACTTTCATTCGACCCACTCTGTTGTTACTACTCCTCTACTAGACGAATGCATAGTTTTGTGGCGATACATACTTACAAAATTTTCACTGGCTTCGAGCTGCGTCCATTGGTTTAAAATCCACGAGCTTTCGGCCTAGTTCTCCTAGGCCATTATCAAGTGGTGACTGTAGCATGATTGCTGCTGCTGGTTACCACTTGACAATGTCCGAGGAGAACTGGGCCGAAAGTCTGTGGATTTTAAACCACTGGACGCGACTGAAACCCCGAGAAAATTTTGTTTGCTTCTCTACTGGCAACACCTCCTTCTGTATTGGCGAGTCTGCCTTTCGCGACATTTAGTGATCAATTTCGCTTTGCATAGGGGTGTCCATACATTTTCATTCAGATAGTGTACAGTTGCAGTCAGGTGAACGCGGCTGTTGCCACCTTGGAAAACGGGAGAGGCGACGGTATATTCACTATGAAAAAGTGGAAGTAAAGCTGAAACCTGCTCACAGACAACGCTGAAGTAAATATGTTGGTTCCTGTTGACGGTAACCTGAATGAATGGAACCCCATCATGGTACCATAACAACCCAGCAAGACCACAGAATCACCCCCGGCCTGAACCGTATTTTCCACAAACTCCGAGTTAAACAGTTCATTGAGCCGTCACTCCACTCGACACCTTGCATCAATTGCAGAGAGGCATGGCAAATCATCGAGAAACACTGCACACCTTTTGGGCAGCTACTGCCCAGTCTCTTTGTTGTTTGGCCCCTAAAGACTTACATCTTTATGTTCCGCTGTTAGCAGGTAATTAATTCCAAAAGTCCATTGTATGCAGTTCTGTACGCAATGTTTACTGAGAAACTCTTTGAGATGGATTTGCACTCACTGACAGTAGTATAATTCCAGTCGTGGTTGAAGCCAACTGTCATTGGGAAGGCGTCCCTATCAGTCAGTACCCTTTTTTCGACTATTCTTAATAGCCCAAGTTACGAGGAGCGTTCAATAAGTAATGCAACACTTTTTTCTCGACCTGTTTCGGTTGAAAAAAAAAAAGAAATTTGTTGTGGGACGTCGTGAAATATTCTCGCTTCAGCCCCTATAGTTTCATGAATTTTCGATAGCTGGCGGTGCTATACGTAGCCTTCAGCATGGAATCTGTAACTGAGGTAAGTTCCAAGCAGAGAGCTGTCATTGAGTTTCTTTTGGAGGAAAATTTGAGCATTGCAGATATTCATAGACGGTTGTGGAATGACTGCGGAGTCCTAGCACGATGAGTCGTTGGGCGAGGCATCTGTCATCATTGCAACAAGGTTCCACACATCTGTGACTGTTGCAATGTTCGTCGCCACAAAAATGGAAACGAACTTCACTAAGACAGAGCAAGACCTCACGCAAGTCAGCGTACCTGACAGGAGCTCACAAAACTGTTGGACTGTTCCTCATCCACCCAACAGCCCGGATTTCGCATCTCTCGGCTTCCATCTGTTTGGCTCAATGAAGGATCCACTCTGCAGGGAGCAGTATGTGGATGATGGGGAAGTTATTGCTGCTGCAGGGCGTTGGCTTTGACATCGACCAGTAAAGTGGTACCATGTGGGCATACAGACCCTATCAGTAAGGTGAGATAAGGCCGTTACATTGCATGGAGACTATGTTGAAAGATAGGGTTTTATAGCCAAAAAAGTAGGGAATGTTATGGGGTATTGGAATCCTGCGTAAAACCAATCTGCTTTCAGAAAAAAAGTGTTGCATTACTTATTGACCAGCCCTTATATACAGCTGCAAGCGATACACTCTTACTTTCAGAGACATTGGATTGTCCATGTTGACCCCAAAATATCGGGTAACTTCATTTCCATTGTGGTCACGGGCACATTTAAATACTCATTTCCACCAGTTTGTTATGGCTCCGCGCTGTCTTCATAGTGTGTTGTTTTCACACAACTGCCTAGCACATGCACACCAATTTACTGTCATGACGCACGTCAGTGATAGGGAGTCACAGGACTGTGTGGTACCAGTTCTAAACCATCTGCAGCGTTTCGTAGCGATCACTGCCCTCATATATGGCGTTGAATGATATTGTCTCCAGTGAGCTTGCCTCGGCATCTGTGACGTTGACCAGAAATTATTGGAATATCCTAGTATCAGTCAAAAGCATACAGGATCAACTCCATGTATCGCTCTGCAGTGAGCCTTTAAACTGAACAGTTGGATAAAACCAACAAGTTGACACTACTCGCTGATGATATGTGATATTTCCAAGTATATTTCTCAGAGCGATTTTAAGCAAATATGCTTTTCACCTTTCTATATTTTTTGTTGTGAATGTGGTTACTGAAAGCTATTATTAGCTCGGCCCAAACATTCACAGCAGCAGAAAAATGCCATAGTTCATTGAAGATGATTACGGCACATTTGCCAGTTACACACTTGTCTGACAGGTTGCAGTAATGTGGCAATAAGAAATATCAAATACATTTATTAAGAGCATGTTACGAAATGCTACTTATCTTTTGATGCATGGTACTCAGAGCCCTAAAGCTAATGCAATGAAATCTAAATAACATTGCTGTCTTTTGTTAGTCTATATTATTGTCACTAAAACTATATGTAATTGTGCAGACACTCTGTAGTGCTCCGAGTTCTCCGCAAACAGCTGCCATGTCGGAAGGTAGTCTTCAGAGTACTGAGTGGTCTGAAGGCACTAAACTGGACCGTCTAACATCTGGATCTTGGTATATATGGGTGTCACATTTTCTTGCCTGTCGATGGAAGAATCCGCTTGTCCGTCTGTACAAGGCCGAGGCAAAGTAGCCCGCAGTTGACAGCATTCCCTATTGGCTGTCCACACTAACAGTGGATGCAGACAACACACTGCAGGAATTAGCGCAGAAGTGGGAACGGGTCCGGGTTTGCAAGTACCATCTGGAGGCTGCTGCACGTTACTGAGAGATGCCAGGCGAGTGTTCGCGCCTGTGTGGTGGGGGCCTCACATAGTACTGTACTTGTGTATCTCTTGCTTGGTATCCAACATTGTTTAAAAATAATTAATGGCTTAAATGGCCAGTCTGAAATGTTATATAGTAACTACGTGAAGGTAGTTAAAAACAACAGAATATTACACATCAGTTTCACTGTCCCTGTTTGTTCCGTGCGTTTGCTGTTTATACCAGTTATCAATTGAACATGAAATAGTTTTCACCAGTGCACTATTTCACACTAGGTATAGCTTTCAAGTCAAATAAACAACAAAGATATTACTAATCACTGACACAATCATAAGTCTTTCTTTTGCTCATGGACTGACTATATGAGCCATTGGAATAATACCTGCGCTTAAAAGGGCTGGTGTGAGAGTACTAGTTGGTACTAGTTGCAATTGAACCCATTTTAATTGAACCCTCGTCATGGAATGGGTCCAATCCATGACGAGGGTTCAATTACAATGGGTTCAATTAAAATTCCAAATACGACAGTACTACAAATGGGGAAAAAATGAAGCAAAACAAAACCTACAGGTACCCTATTTTACTTATTTTATGTTTATCGTTCGATATCAGTTTAATTTTTTTGTCAGAAGAAACCTAAAACCGTGTTCTAAAATATTGTCTTGTTTCTCCACTAGACAGTGCCACAAGTTCCTCCAAAAAATCGTAAGACAACACACACACAAATGTCATACTAACTAATGTAAATCCATCCGATGATGGAGGTTTAAACCTTTGAAATACATCGTGGAAAGAAACAAAACGGTGACTGGTAACAGTAAGCTTAGTGTTTCATTTAATGTCAATAACAGTCACGGTAAAGCCTAACCTAAAATGTTCGCATTTAAAGCAAAATAAAGTCTCAAATTAATAACAATCATGAAATTATCATTAATTAACTTATCGTCATTGGCTTTATTTAAGACTGGTTTATATGGTAAGGCTACGACCAGAAATTGTATTTATGACAAGCAATTGAAAAAAGACAAAGCTAATAACTTCACCTAACACATAATGACTGTCATTAAGACTACTCGGAAACAAAATTTGATTTGAGAGATACTGACATCACATTACTTAATATATTCGAAACCAGTTTCCGGCGTAATTAGTTCCTAAGCTAAAGCATTTGCATCAGCATTGCACATACACATAATTGCATGATTAGTGATTAAGCAGTAGAATACGCGAATGAAAAGTAAAATACCTAATTCTCCTACTACTTATGTTTAAACACAGTGATCAGTTACAGCATATTTGCATTTTATTCCTGGAGCATATGCTCCAGGAATCCTTATGGGAATCCTTATGGGAATATAGTCTCTTGGTCGTATGGCGCATTGTGTATGCCAAGAGATAGGAATGTAGGTTGGTATTTTAATGATCTCCAACAGTCCAGAATATAGCAGTTGCCATTTCTTGTTTCTTCTACAGAGCAATGGCGATTTTGGGTGATTCTGCAATAACATCTTCATTCCAGTATCAGAGTTTTGTATTTTCTTAAGGTTTTTATAATATTGTCCTTTCCTTTGACATACCTTTGTTATCAGAATTCGTCGTATGTTCTCATGAGTCCTCATCACTTGGAATTCTTGATAAACAGTCAATCCACTAATTTCGTTCAGTCTTCTTGAGAGAGTCGCTTAGATTTCTTCAAAGGGACGTAGATATTCAACACAAGTAGTCTGTCTACGGTGGCAGTATGTTCATGTAAATCTGTTCAGTTCATGTAACAATTATTTGATTGTATTTGACGCAAGGTGGCAGCTGGATGTTAAAATTTCCTGGAAGGTATATGCACGAAGAAAATTTCGATAATGATAACCTGTAAAATTGTCAGTATTGTCTGTCAACAATGCCCGCAGCTTTCCAATGTGCAGAATATAATCACCTGCGAGTTTCTTTATGAACAGTTGACTCATGACACTTTTATCAGATACAGTTTTACAAATTTAGCGTCAAATCATAGAATCTGACTATATATTTTACTTCTCTTTGTGCTTGTGGGAGCGGTCCCATGGCTTCCAGACAAATATCTAAAGTGGCTTTTCTGTTAAAAAAGGACGCAAAACATTTGTTGAACCTTGATTTGAGGGTTGACTTTCTTACAACCACTGCATGTTTGTTGAAACTTGCGCACTTTTCTTCTTAGTTTTAATACATGACAAAACTTATCGATTTGATGATTCTGCAGTGACCCCAGGCAGGGTGGGTGTACCAGATTAATCGGTCTTCATAATCTGTGGGACCATAGACACACCACTGATCCAACTCTGCATGCCTTCAGTGAGACAACACTTCTTGATAAATCTTACACAAGATTATTATCTAGTGATTTTCATTTGACTTCAATTGTTCTGTAACATGGTGGCAGCACAGGTCTAGTTCCTCCAATGTTGACATATTATGACACATTCCTGCATAATACCTCCAATAGTCAGGATCTTTCATTAATAAAATTCGGAATTTAGGTGAATGTGAATGTTCTGCGATATCTTCTGTTCCACTCAGTCATTTGGGTAGTAATGAGAGTGCATCCATGATAATTTTAGCTTTACCCTTCACATACACTATTTCAAAGTTATATTCTTGAAGAATTAAGATTCAGCAGGTTAATCTCGCACGAAGCAGTTTACAAGTTTGTAGATATCTGAGTGCTTTGTGACCACAGTAAACTTCAGTTGGGTTTCTGCAAGACTGTAGTGAAGTTTTCAGGATGACCACACTACAACGAGAGCTTCCAATTCTGTAGAAGTGTAAATGCACTCACAGTCAGTCAAAATTCAGCTAGTGAAGGTTATAGCACACAGGTTGGAATTCCATTTAAATTTTGCACTTGAAACAAACATGATCCCAATCTGTATGACAATGCATCTGTCATCAGTCCAAAATCTGTTGTCATATCTGGATGGTGCAAAAAAGGCAAATTCAGCAAAGTCATTATATTCTTCTCAAAAGTGAATTGACACCCCTGAGAACAATTCCATGAGAAGTCCTTTCGCAAGAGGCTAATCAGTGGTTCATTATTTGGTCAGGAATAAAACGCCTATAAAACAAGGCTCAGCCAAGGAAACCTTTCAGTTGCTTCTTGGTTACTGGTGCCAGTTTATTCTTAAAAGCCCCAACGTTATTGCTGTCTGATGGTATGCCAGATAATGAGATTAAATGACTTGGTGTTAATTCAAATTTAGACTTCTTAAGTTCTGAAATAACTCCAGATCTGCAGAATTTGCGTAACACCTTTAGCAAAATGTTGATGTGTAGCTCCCATGTTTGTAATGCATTTAATAAAGCATCCAATAATAGAATCACCTGTTCTCTAATTTCTGGATCCAGTACTGCATCTAAAGCCGATATGAACACACCAGAACTCCCATTACCTCCAACAGTTAGACAGTAAAGTGATAACATCTGCCCAAATAGGTAAATGCTTTGGGATTCTGCCTCCAAAGTGACTTGCCAATATGAAGATCGCAGATTGGCACTGGTCAGGTAATTCATATCTGGAAATTCCTGAATTAGTTCTTCAGTGTTGTGCTGTCTGATTCGAACAAGAAGTATTACTTTATTAATTTCCCTGGACTCAAGTACAAGATGTACACTTTCCCCAGACTTGGCTGCTACCGTTAGTGGGCTGCAATATTGACTATTTGAAGACTCTATTATACCCCATTTGAACATTCTGTTAATCTCATGGTCAGTGGTAGATATTAGAGCCTATGGAACGAAAAGTGACTGTGGCAGTAGATGCAGGGTGATATTACATATAGTTGGCAGACACATGCTGATATATTTCCTGATTTCTCTTCAAATACTTGGGCATAGTTTTGTAACAATGTGATTGCAGTAATTCCATCCGCTGGGAAGACGGATTCTGCTGATTTTGCTTGTATCTGTTCTTCTAATTTAGTTGTGACAGATGACTGTTTACCTATTGCAGTAATATCTCTACTCGTCTATTTAATGGTTAACCCTTGACAATACTTTCCATGGATCCATTCCCTAATAAGCAGGTTCACTGAAATAGCGATTCCATCACTAATAATATGAAATTTGCTTGAGGAAAGGTCTGTTACTACATCCATGTCTCTCGGCAATTCAGGTCCAATAATACAAGATCTGGGATTACTTGGTATATGCAACCTATTGCTTCAGAACCTAGTTTCATTTTTATATAACGCAAGCATCCCCCAACAACTCCTACAAATCGTCAGTTTGCCACAGGAAAGGTCGGTACAGTAGTTCTTTCCTTAGGCCTCTCAAATACTGCTGTAAAGGTAGCATTTACACAAGTATCAGTATCTAATATTATTGTCACAGTTAAGACAATAAAAACAGCTTGTGGTACATTTGATGATTTGACCTTGCAGAGTTTCATATTTTCTGCTTTCTCTTCTCTAGTATCTACAACAATTTTATACCGCAGCTTATGTATGGGTCTACCAAATCCCCTTATTCTTTCCATGGCCAACATCTTGGGTGCCACATGTGGTCGCTGTTGGTTTAATGGAATAAAAGATGTAGAATAACTACTATCGTCTACAACCTCGGTGCTAATCAGTGGCTGGTTGCGCGAGTCAGAATTATTAGAAGGCGATGGTACTTCGAAAGGTCTAGACCAGTACTTAGTAACGAATGGCTTTTCAGTATCATCATAGGTTGTACAAGACACTGCAGCATCAACTGCCCAGAGGGCTCCGACTCCAGGTATGAATCTACTAACATTACTTTTTATCTGTCGTAGCAATATGGCGAAGGCTATTTAATTTTTAGTTCTAGACCTCCGTTTCTCTATGAGGTATTTTATAGGCTTTCACAAAACAATAACACGACAATTAATTACAAGTATTTGTCTACCTTCTTACAAAATTTGAAATGATTTGTACAAGTGACATAGAAGTTGTGCGTGTAAAGAAAGTCACCAAGAATGTGTTTCTTGCACGTAAAATCCGAATGAAGCTATATTTTCAACATTATCGTAATAATACATTTTTTATTTATTTGATTCACTTCGCGCGATCAATTTATGGAAGAACGAATTTGACGTGCTACGTTTAGCTCGACTTTAAATAATCGTGTCTTCAAGACAACAAATAAAAATTACTGGATTATAAAATTTCGTTTTCATTTCATGATTTATCTACCTTCGGGCAAAGTTTGGACCGATTCGTACGTTTAAAATATAGATGTGGTGCGCTTCTAAAATCTCCCAGAAAGCATGTTTTTGGACGTTTTTGCACGAAAAATCCGAAAAGGTCACACAAAAATGGTGCCATTAGCCGGGCATTAATTTTTAGCCCAGTTAAAACCGTTTGCAAAAGAAATTAATCGATTCGCACAATTTGCCTGGGAGCCAACTCCGGTTGTTCTACAAACCCTGCTTAATAGAGCGTAACGATAAACATTTTTATTTGTAAACGTTATCCAGCTGGAGTTTGGAACATTTTTATTTACGTCATTGACCATAATCCAACATGCAATTAATAATTATTAAAAATTAACAGAACAATTTACAGGCTAATGAAATTGGTGTGTGGGCATCCCCTGGACGTAAATATACTCAATGAAAATTAAATCAGTCACTCACTTAATAAAAAAAGACTATGCAGAACTTTGAAACGGCGGTGTACGTTAACAGGTAACTAGGTAGGACAGCGAAATGGTGCCTTCCTTGTACCTATAGAGATGGAACGTGAATCACAGCGATTGATGAATGAGCTATGACCATGTGGGATTCCTGGTACAATAATTCACGCTTGCCTGATCAAGGTGCAGCATACTGATGCATCTGGAACGGTGACTAGGTAAAAGATACCCAAGCACCTGCCCTGGAGCACGGTTTGGATATCTGACATCCTCTTAAATCTGCCGAAAGGGAGAACTCTGAGAAATCCAAACTTATTGCTAGGTTTATAACCAGCGGTTTCACCCAAACGTTGTGTGGGTACGTTCCAATAAAAGACTACATACTTCATACAAAAAACCTACCGAGTAAATCGAAAAATAAGACCAAGTCGATCACACGCTCAGGAAAAGGAGGTTGAAAACTAGGGAGTAATTCCATTGAAGAGGTGTAGTGGAAATTAATTGCCCTCGCTATCCTCCGAAATTTAGATAACTAACATTCTAGGTAATTTGCGAAACGTTTCCTTCACCATAAGTACTGCTTTCGGTTAGTCAATTAAAAATCGTAACACTAACGAAAGACGAAAAAGACTATGAGTCGATCATCATTAAACATGTGTCTACATTTATCACGAATGGTCAGAATGTAAGAAGCGTAGAATACTCAACTTGACACAATTTTTTTTTTTTTAAAAAAAAAGACGCATTCCTTATTTTTCTCATCCATTCGCGTACAAATATTTTAAACGAAATGCATCTTGTGGCAATCACCTTTTCCGAGAGTGGCGACCTCGGGCGAAAATACTGGACCCTTTACCTAATGGAGACAGATTCAAATACGGATTTAGTGATATACACAGACAACTGCAACACCGATAAACTACTTCAGCCGGATGTTGGGACGACTTACACAGGAAGGTTATGATGGATACATTCTTATCTTCTTGTTTATCAGTAACAGTATAGGAAACCGAAAAGGAATACGTGAAACCGATTGTTCAAAATTCATGGTTGTGCGCATTGGATATGGAAATCACATATTATAGATCATCCCAAAACATTTTCTCTAGGTGGAATTACTGGTTTTGGTGGTAAAAGCATCAGGAAATTAGCTTACTTTACACACTTCGGTTCATAATGACATATGGAATGACTTTTTGGGACAATAGCACACACAGGCACAAAGTATACGTTGCGAAGAAACGTGGTTCCAGGATAATATGTGTTGTCTATCCCGGAACTTCATGTAGATAACTGTATAAAAGATAGGTTACTAGAAACAACTTCACAGTACGTCTACTTTCTTATGAAGTTTATTGTACATAATCGGGTGTTATTTACAAATAATACAAACATTTACAAATATAATACAAGGAACAAAATAGTCTCCACTATTCTTATCTCGATCTTATTCTTGCGCAGAAAAGAGCAAAGTATGCAAACATAGAAACATTGACCACATCCCTAAGCGTGCAGGCAAATAACGCGTGTTTTAAAAACAAATTGAAATCACTTCTGCTTGACAACTCCTTTTTCTCCCTAGATGAATTTCTGAGTGTGGTTAAGTTGCACTTATCAAATTTTGTTAGAGATTAAGATGAACACAAAAATTCCAGGTATTTAAATGACCAGCTTGTTTCACAGGAAAAATCTATGTTATGAGGTTCACGCCATGGCGAGCTGACGTGAATATGATACACAACTGGATCATGGAATGGTTCCATTCAAAAGTAGTCACCACATGCGTTAAGGCATTTATCCCACTGAGAGACGAGACGATCAATTACTCATTTGTAGTAGGCGGTCGGTCGCTGACAGATCCACAAGCGCACCCACTCTTGCACTCCCTCGTCTAACTGCAACCGACGTCCACGCATGTCTTTCTTCACGTCGCCAAAGATGCGAAAATCACACGGTAAAAGATCCGCTTCGAGGAGGATGCAGTGTTTCCCAACCGAATCCCTGAAGCGTCGGCTTTGTCCGATTGTGGTTCCACGCCTAGGAACTCGATCCGCTGTAATCGACAGTGCCCGTGCAGCGAGCGGGCGAGGAATATAGGCCATGTCTGCTACAAAGCTGTCTAGCGGGTAGCCGAATCGTAAGCGCTAGCCGCACGACATGACCGCCAACAACCTGTGTGTGATGTGGCACCATTCCCTTATCACAGCGGTGACAGTACCCAAACGTAACAACAATGAGGCCACCTATCACACATACTGTATGTTTATGGCAGGTGTTCCGCTTTTCATTTGACTGCCTTTATATCAATGGCGAGACCATAATACACACATACATGCATAAAACCCGTGAACAAACACACGCTATAAGCTTCCCATGTAGTTATGCGAGCGCATTTGGTACCGAATTATGAGCCAAAATATTTCATTACTGCCATAATCACGTCTTCCCTTCAAATGGGTTCCCTGCTACATATGTTTGTTTGCTTGTCCCTCTCAATAATTCTCAAGGCAAATCGCTCCGCTGGTGGTGGGAAAACCTTCTGTTTCTGAATGGTTTTCGTACTGAAGCCCTTGTCTCGCTGCAATTGACTCTAAGTGAAAACTGGTAATATTCTCTGATTGTATTCTTTTCTCCTCAAACGCATCAAAGATACGGTTCTGAAAACCTCATTTACTTTACCGACAGCATTTCACTCTCCAATTTTTCTCGTTTACTGTCCATCCGGCATGGTTTTCAACTGCCCTAAAAGCAAAATCTCATCAACCGACTCTATAGCTTCATTCATAAACTGTACTGTTTTCCTTGTAATGTGTTAATCGTACAGTATGTTAGTCTTGCCGTAATTGATTTCCAGGCCTGCTTTCAAAATTGCTCTATTAAGTTTTCCCATTAATTTTTTATGTTCATATGCACTAGAGATAAACAGGAGAGTGTAATCAGCAAATGAAGATGGTTCAGGTGTGTTACGTTCACACATATTCCTTCTTTGTTTTCTCAGTTTAGAGAACTGACAGTTTCCTTTAGGACTGAAAAGAATTATTTTGATGATATGGAATCTCCATACTTGAGCCATAATTCCTCATCATTCACTGCTCTTATGAAGTGGAACGGAGGCTGTAGCATTGATGTATATACACTGGGGCTCATTAAAATTGAAACATGAATAATGATAGGAAGTAATGAAATTTTACTTATTACGTGTACACACTACTGCAGGAAGATCACACGGTTAAATTTGTTGGTTCCATAGGTTGTGCAATTTAGTAACTGAGTTGCCATTGTAAATACTGGTAGTCCCTTCCGATCTTGCAGAGCATTCGTCGTAAGCAGACTTTGCTTCTGCTATAGTGGCAGTATGTCAGTAGATTGTGCAACAGTGAGCGAAGTCGTGCAGGAATGCTGGCTTACCAGCCACAGTCATGGTTCTCCAGATTCGTTCGTTTGCTGCTTCCGCACCCGCGGAAGGAAAGTGCTACACACGTGCACCGGGATTTCTGCCGACCGCCTGTTCTGGAAACATTCGTGTGACACGTCGGCATAATTTATCGTCTCACCGACGCTCAAGTCGCTAGACAAGTGCTTTCCAATCCTTAAAAGGAGCTGAGTGTCACTGACCAGTCCGGCAGCTGCAAGGACCTCTTACGGCGTTGTGGTCGGCATGTTCTGTCATTCCACTGTAGACCTGTTCAGTGGACTCGAGCACACAGGAACTAATACACTGACGAGCCAAAACATTATGACCACTGCCTCTTGTCCATCGGAAGACTGAGTACTACAGGGATGCTCCCCTGTGGACACGTGACGCAGCAGGAAAAGTATGTAACGGGAGGACAGGCGAATGAGGCATTGTTTTAGCAAATGGGAGCATCCACTAACAGAAACTACTTTGACAAAGGGCTAAGAACGAGCATCTCACACACGGCGCAGCTGGTCAGTTCTTCTAGGGATGGGAAAAACCGATCGGTTAAAGCGGTACTAGTATTTTAGTTCTGAATAAGCGCTATTTTTCGCTATTTGTTTGGCCTCGGTTATAACAGGTTTTTCATTTTTTACTAATGGCCGGGTAAAAAACTGGTATATCAGTTTGCCATGCTAGCAGTGCTGAAATTTTTGGCTTTTAAATAAAACATTTTCTTAGAAATGAGTGAGGTTTAATCATAAAATTTCCATTGCTTTGAAATAATGGGAAAAATGAGCGACGCTATTTTAATAAGAATGAGTAGCAACAAAAATGTGACATACGAATCGGCATAGCGTTGCAGAGACAATGACGTACATGTCGCCGTGTGCAGTGGCCTTTTAGATGATAGTACGCATATACGAGGTGCGACAATAAAGTAATGAGACTGATTTTATTTGCAAGATATGGCAACCCTGCAGTCTTGCGTAGGCACAATATCTTTGACCTTAGTCTATAAGCTGCTTCTAGTCCAAGCGGCACATCAATGCAACTGCTCAGTCGTGAGTTGTGCTGCAATAAGTTAACATGTGTTTGTGTCTCTCGTCACGGAAATGGAACAGCATAATATTTCGCAACGGTATGTCATTTCTTTTTGCGTTAAATTGGGTGAAAATGCGACGACAACTTACGGTAAGCTTCAGAAGTCTTTTGGAGAGGAGGTTATGTCAAGAGCTCAAGTTTTTCGTTGGCGTAAAATGTTTAGTGAAGGCAGAACGAATGTTGAAGATGAAGACCGCAGTGGACGATCATCAACCTCACGGACGGATGTCAACTTGGCCAGGGTGCGTGAACTCGTACGATCTGATCGAAGATTATCCGTGAAAATGATTGCAGAAGAACTGAACATTAATCGAGAAACGGTTCGTCTAATAATAACTGAAGATCTAGGTATGAGAAAGATTTGTGCAAAAATGGCCCCCAAAAAGATCACACCACAACAGTGAGAAAAACGGAAAAATATGGCAGCCGATCTGTTAGAGAAAACGGAAATCTATCCAGAATTGTTGAGCCGTGTTATCACTGGTGATGAAAGTTGGTGTTTTCAGTACGATCCAGAGACAAAACGCCAAAGTTCGCAATGGTGCTCAAAGGGATCGCCCAGACCAAAAAAAAATCTCGCATGTCAAAGTCAAAAGTGAAATGCATGCTCGTGTGCTTCTTTGATTCCAAAGGAATTGTTCTTAAAGAGTGGGTGCCTCCTGGACAAACAGTTAACCAATATTACTACAAAGAAATTTTAGAAAGACTTCATAAAAGAGTTCTTCGCATCCGTGCCAACATTGCTGATAATTGGATTCTGCATCCCATACTGCTCTGTAAGTACATCAATTTTTAACCTCAAAACAAATTTCAGTACTACCACAGCCACTTTATTCACCAGATATCGCTCCGTCAAAACGGCGGTCAAGGGACACCATTTTCAAACTACACAAGATGTCCAAAAAGCTGTGACGAAGGTCTTTGAGGATATTACAGAAGATGAGTTCCAGAAATGTTACCATCAATGGCAGAAGCGCTGGAAAAAGTGTGTGTAATCAGAAGGGAACTACTTTGAAGGAGACTACACTAAACTTGACTAAAGCGGTAAGCAACATTTTTTTTCACATCAGTCTCATTACTTTATTGTCGCACCTCGTATATGCAGTGTACAAGACTTACACAGTAGCTTCCCACCGTTGTCCTCGCGCATCGGTGGGATTGCAGATTGTCACCTTGCCTAGTTTGGCAAGTATTTTGCGAAGTGCGGTAGTAATGAAGTACAATTTTTTATTCCCTTAAAAGATTGAAAACGGGAGGAGGCGCAACAAACTTGCGACATCATATAAAAAGAAAATACTCACAGTGTTCCATGGTAGAAAAGCTAAATTTGATCGGTATACCTATTGTTTCATTGACATGCTATAAACTTGGGAAAGTAACTGAACCCTTAATTCTGTATTTGCTCCAGGGTGACAAACTGATACCATCCGAAAGTGACGATGCAGTAAAGTCATCAACTTGTGACCTTTCGCTCCTGCTGTCACCGCGCCCGTCCCTTTCACCTTCGCCATTTTTCCTGGAGACAGTGAGACCAATTTCTGCCACAGTCTCAACACCGTATCTGTCGTGATCTCCTTCACTTTATTTAGAATTTTTCGGTCTTTATTCGGAGTCTACGTGAATTACTTGGAAACAACAACAACAACAACACAAAACCGAAAATTGGCTATTTCAGAAACCGGTTATTTTCAGCGGGTTTAACACCCAGATTAAACTAGAGACGAAAAAGCCGGTATAACCAAAATCCGGTTGTTTCAGCGATAACCGCCATCCCGAGATTTCTCGAATGCTATTGTCTTGAACATCTGTGGAAAGTAATTGGAAGACGATGAAACCACAATGGGTGACAAGATGTTAGATATCCACGCCTCATTACAGGATATGGAAGTGGGACGCTTCCCCAGTCTGTAAAACAGGATAGGCGGCGAACTGTGGCAAATCTGGTGGCGGAGTACAGCACAGCAGCGGAAACGAGTGTTTCCTAGCGAACTGATCAGCGCACATTTTTGAACATGGGACTCTGCAGCAGATGACCTCTTTGTGTTGGTTGTCCAGACACGTTGGCCTGTTCCTTACGCACTACACACATGAACTGGGATTTCTGTCGCTCATCTATTCTAGGAACATTCATTGTTGACCCAATGACATAGTCAATTACGATTGAAGAGGGCACAGAATACTCGAGATTGGATCGTGTATCAATGGAAACGTGTTGTCTGGTCGGATGAATGACGTTTTTTATTACTCTAGGTCGATGGTTGCGTCGAGATACAACTTCATCCAGACGAACGACTGCTCGAAACATTTGCGCAGGCTGGTGGGGGTAGTAGTATGCTGTAGTGGATATTCACTCGGGCTTCCATGGGACCTGCGGTACTAATCGGAGGCATCATGATAGCTGTGGACGAACATTATTTATGAACAGCTACGTTCTTTCATGCTTGATATCTTCCCCAATCACTATGCCATCTTCCAGCAGGATAATTCTCCCTGTCACAAGGCCTGAATCGTGCTGCCAGTGGTTTCTGGCGCGTCGTGGTGAATTCTCCGTCCACAAGCCAATGACCCGTAATTTACGGGAACTGCTTGAGCAGTGTTTATACGTCTGGTGCCACGTATCTCCGGAAGTCCACCAAGGACAGGCCGAATCCCTGCCACGCAGAATGGCTGCTGCATCGCTTTCCAGAGGTACACCAATACGCTATTAAGCAGGTGGTCATAATGTTTTGACTCCACTGTGTACGTTTGTGAAGTTAATGAACAGTAACGAAATTTGAAGAGCGCTATTAATAATACCACTTACCAACTGTCATATTGTAAGTACAAGGACTCACAGAATGTTTACCCTGGTTTAAAGTGATCGCAGTCTGACAACAAAAGATCGTATCTGATGTTATTCCAGCAATTACAAAATCGACCCAAATTTACAAAGAACTTAGCAATATGAGCCAGCTTATCATTGTGTCGCTGCACCCTTGCTGGGCAGGATGCATGCACTGTTTCGGTTGGGAAGGGGATAATAAAGCCGTTGTAACCTTCACTGAGGCAAGCTGGCCCACAACTGGTGTAACTGGCCCTTGATACGCTAGATCCTGGCAATGGGACACAGTTGATGTCCTAAATTGTCTCACAAATGTTGTACAGGGGGCATATTTTCCGCTCTTGCTGACCATGGGAGTACCTCAGCATCAAGCAGGCAGTTCATAGAGACAAGTGCCATGTATGAACGAGAATTATCCTGTTGAAAAATGGCACCACGAAACTGTCGCATGGGAGAGAACACATGAGGAATCACGTTGTCCGTGACGCACTCTTGTGACGTTAGAGTCCTGAAGTCACACCCGATGGTACTATGTCGCCAGGAGAAACACGGCTGTGCCCCTTCCAAACACTGAAAGAATGGGACCTCTCCCCAGGGCGCCGCCATACTCACTGCTGATGGTCTTCCGGGGTGGAACTGCGATTCATTGCTGAACACAGTGCGATGCCATTCACCAGCAATCTATGCCTTCCTGTCGAGCCACCACCCTGAACGCAGCCGTTTGTGTTGTAGCGTTTAGGAGAGCCCACGCATATGACGAAAATTCTCTTGTCCGGCTACTGCTAGTCTTCGACCAATGTTGTAGAATGTCACAGACTGTTGCAGAGAGTTTGTTAATTTTTCTCGGGTGGCAGGCGTAGATTAAGATGTGCTTGGTGGTCGGACATGGTCGACTGGAGCCTTGACTACGACCATGCCTGCCCTCACGTTCCCATGCAGTTCAACATCGAACTATTGTCGCATTCGATGACCCACATATCTGTATATTGCAAAATTCGATCAGTCGGCCAAATAGAGACCCAGAATGCCACCGTTTTCAAACGCTGTCAGGTGCTGATAACACTTTCTCACACGAGCAGGTGGTATCTTCGCAGCCTTCGCAGTGATCACTCATCTGACGCTGTTGAACCCTTAATATACCGTACCAAGCCTCATTTACGTAACCGCCAATGGTGTACAAGTGTGCGAAGTTACATTCACTTCCGACAGTGTCTTCTGGGTGTTTAACTTTTTTTGTGGGGTAGTATTTTCCTCTCACCCTGATCGTTCCACAGATTTTGGTCATTACATTGGACAGAGAAATTGGAGAAAGATGCCCTCCTTGGGATGGTTTACTTGAGTGATACTGATAACGAGCATAACACTTACACAGAACAGTAGGGTCTACAGTTCCGCTGTGTACCATTCGTGTCACGGAGCTCAAGCCAAGTCACTATAACGCAAAATTTAAAAATTTGAATCTGTTTAAGTGAATAATAAGTTCTGAATATGTGAAACGTTGTCACTCGTTAGCGTGTGTGCGGAATCGACCCCAGAGTAAATATAGCTATGTGTCTTCTATCGTTTAATTTAATATTTAGCAGATACGGGAATAAATAACACTTGAGGTTTTGCAGATGAATGCACGGTATGTGAATGATGAGTTATCATGTTTGCGACAGTTACAGAGGAATGAGAGATTTTCCAAAGAAGATTATTAATTCTCAAACAAACCTACTTTCTGACTCGCGGTTTTATAATTGAACCCGCCCGTTCCTAATATACACAACAAGAAATGTTGAGGTTGGTAAAAGACGGGTACAGTCACTGTACTACTGGACTCACTCACGTTGTAACACCTGCTTATTGATGCGACTTTCCACTGACAGGTACCAACTTTGCTGTTAATCTCTTAATTATCAGCTATGGATCGATCTTTTTCTATACGGAAATTTTATTAAAAAGAGATACTATAAAGGAAAATTTACACATCGACTGCAAAAAATACGAAAACAAAAATGACTCAGATCATAAATTCATTAGGAAATTTATTCACAAAGACTTTCAGGTCATTTTTCTACTTAATCACTCTGTTATTGCCCATAAAGTACAAGAACTGATAAACAAAAAGTCCAGAAAAAAAACATATTTTGCATGTACATGTCCGAGGCCAAACACAAGTTTCACTGGTCCACAAGTACATTCAGCCATCTGTCGAGAACTGACGACTGACATCCTTCATTTCATAAGTTTTGTGCGCAGTTTTTACCTTATTGAATTCCTCCTTTTCTCAGTTTGGCACTGTCGTTTAAATGTCTCTTGATTTGTACGTATGTCTGTAAACCGAACTGGCTTGGTCATCGGTAGGCATTTAGCTCCTGCGGCGTTCCACTGAGCTGGCCGTCGCTACACATTGGTTGCTGAAAGACTGATGAGGCCGGCTGGTGTTGCGTCACCAGTACAAATGTTCCAGTTGAAGAGAATTTGGAGCTCGTAAAACTGAGTCCCCTTAAGCCTATGAAACTCAAGGCAGGGGAGATTACTTCACTGTTACATTTGTTGCGTATAACGCTAGCCTTTAACTGTTTTACACTTAACGGTACGACTTATCTTCAAAAGGACGGCCTAGCAATGGGTTTCTGCCTTTCCGTCTTTTTGGCTGACATTTTCGTTATCTGTTTAGAAAGAAAATTCCTTGCAAATGATAGGGCTACGCCTGATAATATACACTGAAGGGCCAAAGAAACTGATATCGTTTAGGGTACCAGCGAGCACGCAGAAGTGCCGCAACACGACGTGACATGGACTCAACTAATATCTGGAATAGTGTTGGAGGGAACTGATACCATGAATCCTGCAGGGGTGTACATAAATCCGTAAGAGCACGAGGGGATGGATATCTCTTCTGAATAGCACGTTGCAAGGCATCCCAGATATGCTCAAAAATGTACATGTCTCGCGAATCTGGCAGCCAGCGGATGTGTTTAAACTCAGAAAAGTGTTCCTGGAGCCTGATTTGGGCAATCCCAGCAGGCAATGCGACGCCCAGCACGTCCATTATTTCTACAGAGTGTACATTTTTGAGCATATCTGGGACGCTTAGCAATTCTGGCTGCGTGGGGTGTCGCATTGTCCTGCTGGAATTTCTGAAGTCCGTCGCAACGCACAATGGACATGAATGGATGCAGGTGATCAGACAGGATACTTACATACGTGTCACCTGTCAGAATCGTATCTAGACGTATATGGGGTCCCATATCGTTCCAACTGCACACGCCTCATTACAGAGTCTCCACCAGTTTGAACAATTCCTTGCTGACATTCAGGGTCCGTGGATTCAAGAGGTTGTCTCCATACCCGTACACGTCCATCGGATCGATACAATTTGAAACGAGACTCGTCCGACCAAGCAACATGTTTCCAATCATCAATAGTCCAACGTCGGTGTTGACGGGCTCAGGCGAGGCGTAAAGCTTTGTGTCGTGCAGCCATCAAGGGTACACCAGTGGGCTTTCGGCTCCGAAAGCCCAGAGCGATGACGTTCCGTTGAATGGTTCGTACGCTGACATTTGTTGATGACCCAGCAATGAAATCTGCAGAAATTTGCGGAAGGGTTGCACTTCTGTCACTTTGAACGATTCTCTTCAGTCATCGTTGGTCCCGTTCTTGCAGTATCTTTTTCCGGCCACAGCGATGTCAGAGGTTTGATATTTTACCGGATTCCTGATATTCACGGTATACTCGCGAAATGGTCGTAAGTGAAAATCCCCACTTCATCGATACCTCTAAGAAGCTGTGTCCCACCGTTTGTGCGCCGCCTGTAACACCACATTCAAACTCATTTAAATCTTGATAATATGCTACTGCAGCAGCAGTAACCGATCTAACAACTGCTCCAGACACTTGTTGTCTTATATAGGTGTTGCCAACCGCAGCGCCGTATGCTGTCTGTTTATATACCTTTGTTTGAATACGGATGCCTATACCAGTTTCTTTAGCACTTCAGTGTATCTTCAAAAGGACGGTCTGGCAATGAGTTCTTGCCTTTCTGGCTGACATTTTCATTATTTGTCTCGAAAGAACATTCTTTGTAAATAATGGACTCATGTCTGATAATATAATTTTTGTCGTAGATATGTAGACGATATTTTCATTGCAATTACAGGAACAGAATCAGACCGAGTTGGCATGCTCCTTCAATCTGTTACATTCAAAAATAAACTTCACTGTAGAGTTGGAAACAAATAGATGTCTTAGACTTGAATATTACTAGGCAATCTGCAGATTCTTGTTCAGATGTTTTCAGAAAACCATCCACCATTGATGTGATTATTAATGTGGACTCACGCCACGTGCTTTCTTCTTGTCAATGTTCAACAGCATAGCTAAACTTGATTTAATCCCAGCTCGTGATAGAAAAGAAACTGTTGGGAAAGAAACGGTTACACCGATCTTGAGATACGGAGCACGTATGAATCGGCTGACAATATAAGGAGAAAAATCTGTTCTCGATTCTTCCGAGAAAAAAACCAAATTTGCATCTATATCCTATAAAGGGCATTTCTGTGAACGAATTACCAATGCACTTAAAAAAAGCCAATATACAAATTGGCTTCCAAACGCGCAAGAAACGTAAAACAGTTTTGCGTGTAATTGTTGACAAGCAGAATATATTTACGAAGTCGGGGGTACGTAAAATCACTTCCAGTGACAGTGTTTACATTGGGCAGACAGGTCGTGACTTTTTAACCTGATTCAGGGAACACTGTAATTAAAACACTACTCCTGTGCGCTGTCTTCTCAGTGATAAAAAGCGTCATTTACGTACGACTGAAAAATCTCTAACTATCTTACACAGAGTTAAAAGGCTTAGACTTAGACATTTTGGAAGAAATTGAGATTTATAAACATTTTAATGCTAACCAACACGGTATGTTGAATGAACAGATCTGCTCCCACAGGAAATGGTTTTCCGATATTTTTTAGGATTTGTTATGAGCGAGGCTGTGTGGTACCAGAGTCTGATCCTGATAGACACCCCTGATAACGTTAGATTTTCATAGTGTACCTCCCTTGTCCCACTCCACGCCACCCTCCCTTTTATGGTTTGGGGATGTACAATTACACTATGAATTTGATACATTTAGTTTACAACATTCGTAAAGCGTCACAAGGTGCAACGTTTGACAGTGCGTGACACCAAGTAACAGTTCCTAGTTTTGTATGAATGTGACGTGCAATCTCCCATGACTGATTCTGGTTATACTAAAATAATATTTCCTATGTTTTATTAAATACTGATTTCCTCCTCTCCTTCCCGACCCCACTTCCCTCTTCCCCCTTCACGCCCCGCCCCCCCCCCCCCCCCCACCGGCAATAATTTGTGCCGCCTGTGTGTTAAATAGTTTGAGCGTACGATTACACTATGTTCACTTTGAATTTATAACTTTTGTAAAGCCGTACAAGACGGTACTATTTTAACGCTTGACGGCACTGAAATTGTGTACCACTGTTGAATTTTGTAAAAGTATCAGGAACATGATGTATCGATATTTAAAAATATCATTTTATGCTCTCGACGTGTAGAAGAAAATGATCGATACATTGAAATGTCAGCGCAAAGAATATTGACGTACCTGCCTATAAAAATACCTGCTGCACATTGTAAGTAGACTGCCGGTCTTAGAGCCGTATGTTTAACTACTAATTTACTATTGGATATTCTACACATCAACAAGCTAGCAGTCTGCTTATCCCGCTTAGAGCAATAATTGAAAGGAAAATGATTCCCGTTCACGCTTGGTGATAATCACTTTGCTGATAATGGTAACTGCATGTAAGTGACACAATAAAAGGTGTCCGATGGGTCCGTCGTTCGGTTTCGACACATACCGGACTTGTCCGGAGCATTTCATGTCTACTTCCCTGTTTTTTCATTTGTGGTTCAAAATGGTTCAAATGGCTTTGAGCACTATGCGACTTAACTACGGAGGTCATCAGTCGCCTAGAACTAATTAAACCTAACTAACCTAAGGACATCACACACATCCATGCCCGAGGCAGGATTCGAACCTGCGACCGTAGCGGTCGCTTGGCTCCAGACAGTAGCGCCTAGAACCGCACGGCCATTTAGGTCGGCTTTCATTTGTGCTAACGCCAGTGACCTAGCACCTGTAGTGTCAAAACTGCCTGGTGAAGTAAACGTTCGGTTTGTGTTAGTAGCGCCGAGCGCCGATTAGGTCAGCATTTCCCTTCACATGCCTCCACCCACCGCAAAAACCAATTTTGCCGTTTAGATTTTTGTTCATCATTTTCAGCAACAGTTTTTGAAGAATGCCGATATGGGTAAATAGCACACTACCTGCGTTAAAGATTGTTTTTTGACGTAACAAAAGAGCTATTTCTTCACATCGGAAATCTTGTTTATTCCATTCGCACCGCAACCCCCCCCCCCCCCCCCCCTCCACAGCGCAATCAAATGCAAATGGCTCCGAGCACTATGGGACTTAACATCTGAGGTCATCAGTCCCCTAGAACTTAGAACTACTTAAACCTAACTAACCTAAGGACATCACACACATCCATGCACGAGGCAGGATTCGAACCTGCTACAGTAGCGGTCGCGCGGTTGTAGACTGAAGCTCCCAGAACCGCTCGGCCACAGCGGCAGGCCCCAGCGCAATCGGACTTCTTCTTTTGTGCCAGGTGTACTTGCTTCACACAGTCAAAGAGAAAGATTGGACGTGACAAAAGCTCAAAAAGTACTAAGACTCCTTCACACCGTGAAAGTAAAGTTGCATTCTCCTAATTTCAAAAGAAAAACTTCAAATATTTACCGAAAATTGTGAAAAAATAAAAATATCAGCACTCGATATTGCCATTTTTATAACGATACATCGAGGGACAAAATATCGCCGTCGGATATCGGAACTTTTCAGCAAAATATCGATCTATCGACAATTTATCAACAGCCCTATGTGGACGCAAATAATATTTCTTAGTTTTATATGGTCACGATAGGCCCCAACTACCGTTTTTTGTTTATATTAAAATACTTTTTATGTTTCATAGAAAAAAGCTGATTGTGGTCATTAGAAGAAAATTGTTCTTCTGTTTGATGGAAGCGCTGGTACTGGTTTGAGTCTGACAGAGTATCTGTCCTAGTTTTAATGAAAATATTTAATCCTCCTTCCCCTGTCTTACTGCCTGTATTTAGATTTGTGACATATGTTTGTATTACTAATTTATGTTTTAATTTCATGTCGCTTGTCATATCGCACAGTTGTTGTGATTGTAGCTTTTAGACGATGTGTAGCGCCACTTTATACTCCCGATTTTAAATAAATATTTTGTGTAACCTTTTGTCACTGTAAAGTCATTGCCATCTGTATATATAAAATATTTATTTCATAATAATTTGGTTCATAGTCATCAGACACATGGTATAACAAACGTACATTATCTGATTCGTCTTGGCACCATTAAATATTTTGTAATGTTTTCTTGGTCTGCACTCTGCAGAACTTTATCTGTAGTCTGCGAATGTTTGTTTCACGTAAAACTTGAAACGCCGTATCTACAAGCAGCAATCGCTCCTGGGAAGGTACAATATAGTTTGCTATGTTTTATAAAATATTTTTGCATCTGACTTTTTGTAGCTATCCGATGATGAGTTAATTCCGAAACGCGCCATGTGAGCAAAAAGTCATTCCTCGCCTTTTAACGTTCCTTGACTTGTACCATTGCGACCCCGTCAGACTGAATGCAAAACTGTTGATTATTAATATGATGGTCGCCTGTCTCCTGAATGACTGTCATATTTACATTACTGTGGGTCCAGTCTGAGTTAGACGACATTTTTGTGCCTCATGAGAATACGATGTTGAGCCAAAACATTATGACCACTGCGCAATGTGAGATGGAATGCCGCCTGGTGGCTTTGGGAAACTATATACGCAGAGCAGAGACGTTGCGACATTCAGTTCTGCATTGGCAAGTTGTAGCTTTCGTCCTCTTACTTTTTGTCACAATTCTCTGTGAATGACCATCCTTCACAATCACTCAACACACACTTTTCGTCCGCTATGTGACTTTGCGGATGATATTTGTTCGCTTTCTCTGTGTGTCATATAAATCTTCGGTATCGTACCCATTAAAACGCCAAACACTTCTTGTACCTTGTTGGATACGGAAGCACCCACCTTATGAATAAGAACAATTTTCCTGCGTTCGAATTAACTTGGTTACTACATAATGCTCTCACAACTACACACAACACTGGTCTGGACCACGTCTGACACTTGCAACGTACTGAGGACATTGCACATTTATCTTTCATGATAAAATGCAACAGGACAACATGCAGGCTTGGCTAGCACCTGCATTTATGTTCAAGCATGCATTTATCGCGATGTTCCAATATTTTTGTCCAGTCTCTGTGTATTTCAGGTATTATTTTAGTGTATTTCGCTCATACTCGTTCGCACATTTCATCTGTACCTGTATCGAATATAGCCTTGTCATTTCATCTCAATCCCGAGGAAACTTATAATTCTGCCTGGGAAGGAAGTGTGCAAAATGCCTGGATAATGATTCAGCTTTTAGGTGTGAAAATAGAAGAAGCACTTTTTCCGTTTGTACTAGGGTAAATGTTTCCTCTCATGTTAACAGAATCTTCCATCGGTTCTTGGTAGAACAACTTTATAATAAATGAAAAGTACCAGTTTGCGTTGTTCTACAATATATTGTATTCTTGGTAGAACAACGTTATAATAAATGAAAAGTACCAGTTTGAATTGTTCTGCAATATATTGTATTCTTGGTAGAACAACGTTATAATATATGAAAAGCAAACTGGTGCTTTTCATTTATTATTTCCTCTCATTTCTTAGCATTCACGCACATTTGTCTTTTTCTTCTAACAAGTCGTTTCCGAACTCTTTTACGTAACACTCCTCGTAACTTCTCGCCTCGCCTCCCGCCACTGACCCCTCGAGGTAGCAGTGGTGTGTTACTTCCTTAGTATTTTTACGTAAATATTGTCATGCATATATCAAAATCCGATGAAATTGCGCCAGGCGTTCCTGAGTTACGCTTCTGTCACCACTTTTCAGCCCAATATTCAGCTGTACGAGTGCTAGGAGTGTCTTACTGTCACAGTTTTTTTTTTGTTAGATAGCGAGTAATACATGTGGCAACTTCAGTGAAAATTGTTTCAGGCATTATACAGGGTGTTACAAAAAGGTACGGCAAATCTTTCAGCAAACATTCCCCACACACAAATAAAGAAAATATGTTATGTGGACATGTGTCCGGAAACGCTTAATTTCCATGTTAGAGCTCATTTTACTTTCGTCAGTATGTACTGTACTTCCTCGATTCACCGCCAGTTGGCCCAATTGAAGGAAGGTAATGTTGACTTCGGTGCTTGTGTTGACATGCGACTCATTGCTCTACAGTACTAGCATCAAGCACATCAGTACCTAGCATCAACAGGTTAGTGTTCATCACGAACGTGGTATTGCAGTCAGTGCAATGTTTACAAATGTGGAGTTGGCAGATGCCCATTTGATGTATGGATTAGCACGGGGCAATAGCCGTGGCGCGGTACGTTTGTATCGAGACAGATTTCCAGAACGAAGGTGTCCCGACAGGAAGACGTTCGAAGCAATTGATCGGCGTCTTAGGGAGCACGGAACATTCCAGCCTATGACTCGCGACTGGGGAAGACCTAGAACGACGAGGACACCTGCAATGGACGAGGCAATTCTTCGTGCAGTTGACGATAACCCTAATGTCAGCGTCAGAGAAGTTGCTGCTGTATAAGGTGACGTTGACCACGTCACTGTATGGAGAGTGCTACGGGAGAACCAGTTGTTTCCGTACCATGTACAGCGTGTGTAGGCACTATCAGCAGCTGATTGGCCTCCACGGGTACACTTCTGCGAATGGTTCATCCAACAATGTGTCAATCCTCATTTCAGTGCAAATGTTCTCTTTACGGATGAGGCTTCATTCCAACGTGACCAGATTGTAAATTTTCACAATCAACATGTGTGGACTGACGAGAATCCGCACGCAATTGTGCAATCTCGTCATCAACACAGATTTTCTGTGAACGTTTGGGCAGGCATTGTTGGTGATGTCTTGATTGGGCCCCATGTTCTTCTACCTACGCTCAACGGATCACGTTATCATGATTTCATACGGCATACTCTACCTGTGCTCCTAGAACATGTGCCTTTACAAGTACGACACAACATGTGGTTCATGCACGATGGAGCTCCTGCACATTTCAGTCGAAGTGTTCGTACGCTTCTCAACAACAGATTCGGTGACCGATGGATTGGTAGAGGCGGACCAATTCCATGGCCTCCACGATCTCCTGACCTCAACCCTCTTGACTTTCATTTATGGGGGCATTTGAAAGCTCTTGTCTACGTAACCCTGGTACCAAATGTAGAGACTCTTCGTGCTCGTATTGTGGACGGCTGTGATACAATACGCCATTCTCCAGGGCTGCATCAGCGCATCAGGGATTCCATGCGACGGAGGGTGGATGCATGTATCCTCGCCAACTGAGGACATTTTGAACATTTCCTGTAACAAAGTGTTTGAAGCCACGCTGGTACGTTCTGTTGCTGTGTGTTTCCATTCCATGATTAATGTGATTTGAAGAGAAGTAATAAAATGAGCTCTAACATGGAAGGTAAGCGTTTCCGGACACATGTCCACATAACGTATTTTATTTCTTTGTATGTGAGGATTTTTTCCTGAAAGTTTGGCCGTACCTTTTTGTAACACCCTGTAGACATATGCCGATATGTCACTGACTTTGGAGCTCCGTCCCCACCCATAGGGGCGAAACGTCATCGGGACTTTCACTGTTGAGCTCAGCGAGCCCGAGACTATGAATTCAATACTAATATTTGTCGTTATAGAATATTTCTGTCATGGCTTCCTACTTCCACCCCCATTTCTATGGGTGATAGGTTTACTACCACAGTATTTTTATGCAAAGGGTTATGTAAATAATTTAAATGATGATTCACATATGTACAAAATTGGTTTAAATTACCCAACAGATTCCTGAGTTATTCTTCTATGTAACCCTTCGTTATCTCCATTCATAGTGGATACACGTGGTTCTTATTCACGCGGTGCTTCTTTGTACGAAGTTTCGTTAATATCGATCAATTGGTTTTGTAGGAGATGTGGAACGTACGTACATACATATACTGACTTTTATCACTGTACTAGCTAAGTACCCGGCATTGCCCGGGTGCGTATTTATTGCAGTCTTTTATTAGTCCAGCTCCTCTCCCCCCCCCCCCCCTTACTTTGCACAATATCACGCGCACCCCAAAAGGAGTATTTCGTTCCGATCGTAACTTATCTGTATCAAATTTGATTGAAATCGTTCCAGGGGTTTAGGCTGAGCTTTTCACGCTTGGCTTTGTCCGAATACGCATATCTCACGTATGATTAACACATTTCACAGATAATTGTACACATATTTTACCCGTATCTTTAGCGAATTTTCACGCAGCTTAATGTTTAGGACGTTGTTCCTCCTGAAATATGTGCTGTAAAACAATATAGTTCTGCAGGTAGATCAGTATAGTATGTGACTGCTGTCTGCGAAATGTGTTGCGAATAGAGTTGGCAGTAAAGAAGTAATAAATTAAAACTTCATAACCGATGCGGCAGTTTTTCACATATGACATATCTTCTGAACTATGTGTCGCACAGTGATATAATTTTGCTCGTACTTTCAATGGTATATACGAATACTGCGTGAAAAATGACCGAGAGAGGTGGCCCAGTGTATTCCGGCACGGTAGCTCAGCGTCTTCGGTCAGAGGGTTAGCTGTCCTCTGTAATAAAAAGAACTGAGTTAGTGGATTAACGATGAGCTTGAATAAACGTCATGGGTCGTCCACCGCGAACAAATACAACGACCATTAACGAATAAAATGAGATCAACAAAAAAAACTGGTTAGCACATTGCACTTGCATTCGGGAGGGCGATGGTTCAATCCCGCGTCCGACCATCCTGATTTATGTTTTCTGTAGTTTCCCCAGATCGCTTCTGGCAAACGCCGGGATTGTTCCTTTGTAAGGGCACGGCCGGCTTCCTTCCCCATCCTTCCGTAATCTGATGAGACCAATGACCCTGCTGTTTGGTCTCTTCCACCAAATCAACCAGCCAAACTGAAAATTGTCAGTTAGTAGCAAAGAAGTAGTAAATTAAAACGTTGTGCTTCAAGCGGAAATTTTATTGCATGAAGAACGAAAATGCAAGCGATTATCTTTTCCTTTCATCATTTTGTGGGGGTTTTCAGAGAGAAAGGTTTTGTAAGGGTTTGAAATTATGTTTAAAGTTTGTTCCACGTCACTAAGTGCTCTCAAATACTAGATGACTACACTTTTCATCCCCACCCCTATTCCTTTGATAGGTAGGCGGTCCTAACCTGCACAGCGCTGATTCCCAGACAGTAGGTGATACGTGTACCAAGTATGGACTTATTTTCTTACCGTAAACAGTGCAACACAGTTTAGGGGATGCACAAAACGACATAACAAGCCACCAAAAGCTGCTGTAATGTGTGTTAATCGACAATCGACTCCAGATAGGTGACCATCTCCAAATCACGAATATCATCAAGATCATTATTCCTCTAACCTGATATGATGATGTTCGTGACTTGACCGAAACCTGTTGCCGATAAATAAATACTCATCAGACCAGCTTCAGATAGTTTGCGATGCCGTTCTTTAAATTCTTACTTTTGTTTATAAACCTTATGTCATTGACTTTAACAGTGAATCAGGCAACTGTCAGTTGGGTAAAGGATGGCATTACTTCAGTAGAAGACGCAGACATAACCAGAATAAATCGTTCCTTCAGCTCAACTACTAAATTTACAGTCCTTTCTGGGTTCGTTCCTGCAAAATTTAACAGAAACTTTACCGCTTCAAAATTATTTCGTGTGCTTTGTATCTTTACTAACAGGGGAAACTTCCCATCGCATCCCCGTCAGGTTTAGTGGTGAAATGGCCCAGCGCATAGGCCCTCAAAAACTGAACACAGATCGATCATGAAAACAGAAAGAAGGTGTACTGAACTGTGAAAAAAGAAGTAAAATAGAAACAGTGAACGATCCAAGATAAACATATGCAGCGTCGAGCGAAGTGAAAGAACCACGGCCTAATGGTCCTCTGCGGCCTCCGACAACGCCTGACTGAGATGTCCCTTGGTGGACACACTTTTTGCTGCACTGCCTATGCGGATGATCTGGTACTCCTCTTCGCAGTAATGACGATGTTCGTGCAGCACTGGCGTGGGTGGCGACCTACGGCGCGGCATCGGGGAGCCATCTCAATTTCCACAAATCGCGCGCCCTGTCTATAGGCAGAGGTCTACCCGATGAGAGCATCGCACCGCTACGAATCAGTGACACAATCCGCTGTCTTGGCATTGAATTTATATCTGACATGAAGCGTTCAACAGCCCTTAACTACATGCGTTTATTGAATCAAATGAGAGCAGGAATAAGTGACAACCTTCCTAGACATCTAGACCTCCTGCAACGGATGCGATATGCTAACGTCTATTTGGCGTCACGTATCGCACATTTTGCACAGATACTCCCGATACCACCTAACCTGGCTCACCGCATGTTGGCGGTTTTGGGATTCTTTGTTAATACGGGCATGTTATTTAAAACTCCGTCCCGAGGAGCAGAGGGGATTTAGGCCTTTGTTATGTTCAGAACAGAGCGAAGGCCCTGTTCGTCAGCTGTCACCTGCAACTGTGGCGACGAAGTCCGACGTGCCTAACAATTCTCTTACTGGAAGCCTTACGAGCATTCTCACTCGCACCCCCTGTGACGATATCGGACATCCCAGCACCTTTCTTCTACATTAGCCAATTCTTCCTTGAATTAATCTACATCCGCACCGCACTACTACCCACACGCTTGACGATGACGAGGGCGATATATGCTGCCATGCAACTGAACAGGACGCCGAATGTGATTGAAAGCAAACACCCCACTACAAAGTGGCGCGCTGTGTGGCAGGCAGTGAATGCCACCACCCTTGATACTGACGTGCAATCTGCATGGTACGTAACTGTTAATGGGAAACAGTTGTGCCAGCCCCGCCTATATCACATCCACTTCGCCGATTCACCCTTGTGTGCCACATGCCAAGCGATTGACACGTTTGGTATTTGGTGCGTCAGATATTGGCTTTTCTCACACGCAATACTCCCGACAGGATAACTACCCGATGAGATGTATTTCCCAAGAGCAAAAACGAACTCTGTGACGTGGATCAGCGGCCACGCTGTTCACTACCTATTCGGTAATGGCGAAAAGACAGTACCCGATTTTTGGTATTACCTCAACTAACGACATTGTGCGATCATCAAGAAATCTAAATATAGGCAATATTTTTCTAATTTTCTGTGGAGCCAATTCCACAATCTGCGTCGCAGCTGGATTATCGATGATATGAGAAGATAACCACAGCACCTCTTCCCAGTTCCTTTTTTTATGAGATTGAACAAATAACGGAAACAACACAGCAACGAGACGACAGTCATCGAAAAATTCGCAGCGGGCTGTAGTATGGAGCATCCTTTGTCGTAACGGGACGACTTTCTATTATTCTGTTTATGTAGCCGAAGAGGAGCGGCCTTTCTTTTATCCATTTGTATAACCATAAAATAAAATAAAAATAAAAAAGCAGAAAAACAAACCTTCCAAAATCCTTTTTAATTTTTTCCTTTTTTGTAAAAAAAAAAAAGAGATGGTTAGGGCTCGGACTCTTACGCCAGAGGTCTCTGGTTCGATTCCTCCTCCAGCACTCTTTTTTCTTCTGTTTCGTTTTCTTTTGTTATTCCACCAAAAAAAAGTGCTTGGCTGCTAAGAGAAAGGTTCTGAGTTCAAACCTTATTCGGTGCTTAATGTTTTCTTTTTTTAAAAACAATATTGAAGTATCTTAATTCATGAATTTTATTCGTTTGAATGTAATTTCTTGAAATTTCTAGTGCTTTGTCTCTTCATTATAATCATAATAAGTTTTCGGTTTTTCTAATTTTGTACTCTAATATTTCTTCCGCAGTCGTTGTTTTACTGTTCATATTGACATATATTCTTTTGCGAAAAAAAATGGTTGTGTGGTCACGATGTGGGACTACAAAGCAGGAGATCCGTGTTCAAATCTTCCTCCTGCCTCTTTTTTTATTACTATTTTTTATTTCATAAAATTATGAACTTCCCGCCCGGTGATTGACTTTTCTGGTTCTGTAGACGTGGCGATTGTCATGCAATACACTGGTAATAGAATGAGTCATTGAGTCATGTGGTAAGAATATATTACCGTCGCAACTAAATGTGATGAATAGTGAGAGCAGGCGAGATGCCGCACAGACCTCTCACAGAAATGAGAATAACAGATAAACGGGCGAGAACTTTGTTACAACAAGGAATTCAAGAGTCTAAACTTGCAAAACAGAACACAAGAGTCATAACATGTTATATTAGTGAAGGACAAATAGGAGGTACATACGTCTGGAGGTACTTGCCTTGCACCTCGCTATTGCAAACGGACGTTAAACTAAGACACAGACACAGATTTAAATACGGCGAACAGACACATCAGTGAGCGGCTGGACAGTTCATAATTTTGTGAGGAAAAAGAAAGGGGCACTAGGGAGATTTGAACACGGAGTTTGACACCGTGACCACACGACTACCATGCGGCCGCTGTTCAGAGTCGCTCGATGTTCCACTCTTGAGCTTGGACAGTTCACTGTTTCTATTTTTCTCCTTTTTTCACAGTTCAGTACACCTTCTTCCTGTTTTCACGCTTGAGGGGAATATCCAGTGGGCCATCTTACCACCAAATCTGATTTGGTTGGGGGGGGGGGGGATGAGAAGTTTCCCTTGTTAGTAATGATAAAAGCATACGAAATAATTATGGAGTGGTAATGTTTCTGTTAAATTTTACAGGAACGAACACAGATGGTACTGTAAATTTAGTAGCCGATCTGAAGGAACGAATTATTCTGGTTATGTCTGTATTTTCTATTGAAGTAGTGCAATCCTTTCCAGCGCGCTTTTCGATAGTGGAATGCTAAAGAAATAGCTCATAGACCTCTGCCTGGCACTTCATTGTGAATTGAAGGGAAATCATGTAGATGTCGATGTAGATGTAGAGACCTTTAGACTCTCAATCAGCATCTCATTTGCTGTACATGATTTCGAGCATCATTCAGAGACGCGTCAAATGTTTCTCTTATCTACTTTATTTCTACATATGGATGATCTTGCTGTTTTTAACACGCTAAAATATATCCATCCAGTCATTCACCCAGTGGCATATTGCGTACTTTTGGCTTTTTTCTCGTAGAAGTGTCTGTGTAAACGGTGTTCCCGTTTAAGGAGTGCTTTCGTGAAGTCGAACCCCGTGATTTCAGGCAATTGAGGCGTTGCGAGGTATTCCTTTGGGTTGGTTACGTCATGCCGACTCGCTTCAAAATGAAAACTTGTCATGTTTGCAGGCCTCCATTTGTTGACTTTCACTCGAGACATTGGCCCTCATTCCCTTTTCAGCTGACTCCACATGTACTTGGAACGTACAAAAGAAAAACATCATTTTCATCATTTATAAATTACTAGATAGAATAAGGACACATTGAATGGAAGAATGAAACTGATTAAAACGTCGTTTTTTCGATTTCGGCAACCGTGTATAAATCTTTTATAACTGTAGTTTAAATGCATGAAAGGAATGCTGTATAAATCCACTGTTAAAATTCCTCTACTAACAACACACACATACGAAGCAATAATGCAACACTTCTTGAAATGTTGAATGAAACAAAGACCACTTCGTTGTCCAAACTAAATGGAATAACTCATTAAAGACACACCGGAGACCACACGTCCTTTATACCAAAATACTCAGCGAATATCCCTGGACGACCTGCAAATTACAGTCGGCGGAGTTCTGGTTCAGTATTCGAGGTCAACGTGCAACAACCACTGATAGACGGCAGGTAGCAGCAATAGCACTGCTGCTCTAGCTTTCTCGGTTGAAGACCCATCGCCCGAACAGCCCGGCGGGCTAGGCCCACAGACTGTTGTTTGATTTCAGATGTTTCACGCCGTACACGGCAACGGTCATCTGTCCGGTGGGGCATAAAATGAGATTCATCTGAAAAGGGCACTTGTCTCCACTCAGTGGACGTCCAACTGCGACACTGGCGTGCAAATTATTGCCTTCCTCGCCGAAGAACAGCGGTCAACATGGGTACATGAACCAGGCACGGACGCCCATACACAGCAACGTTCGCTGAACGGTCGCTGAGAAGACACTGTTGGTAGTGCCTTGGTTCATCTGGGAGGTCAGTTGCTCAACAGTTGCACGTTTAAAATCGTCCGTACATGTCTCCGGAGCTATCGTTCACCCCTTTCATCTATGCCCCGTTTTACATAGCCCCATTTTGCCGTGCTCCGTATGCCTTAACCCCGGAAGCACTTAGACTTACGAAAATGTGTCCTCCCTTGGCTCTAAAGCCAATGATCATGCCCTTTTGGACGACGGATAAATCGCTCCGTTTTCGCATTGTGACAACGACTGCCCTGTTTTCGTGTTTCCACGACAGCCTTTATGCACTGAGATCCAAAAAACCTGGTACACCTGCCTAATATCATGTAGAGACCCCGCGAGCACAAACAAGTGCCGTAACACGACATGGCATGGACTCGAATAATGTCTGAAGTAGTGCTGGAGGGAACTGACACCATGAATCCTGCAGAACTGTCCATAAATCCATAAGAGTACGAGTGAGTGGAGATCTCTTCTGAACAGTAAGTTGCAAGGCATTCCAGATACGCTCAGTAATATTAATGTCCGGTGAGTTTGTTGGCCAGTGGAAATGCTAAAATTGTAGCAATTCTGAAAGTGTGGGGTGTCACATTTTCATGCTGGAATTGCCCAAATCTGTCGGAATGCACAATGGACATGAATGAATGCAGGTGATCAGACAGGATGCTTACGTACATGTCACCTGTCAAAGTCGTATCTAGACATATCAGGGGTCCCATATTACAACAACTGCACACCTCCAACACCATTACAGAGCCTCCACATGTTTGAACAGTCCCCTACTGACATGCAGGTTCCACACCCATAACATGTGCACCCGCTCGATACAATCTGACGAGACCCTTCCGACCAGGCAACATGTTTCCAAACATAAACAGTCCAATGTCTTTGTTGACGGGCCCAGGCGAGGCGAAAGCTTTGTGTCGTGCACTCATCAAGGTACACGAGTGGATTTTTCGTAGAATTGTTCGCACGCTGACACTTGTTGATGGCCGAGTTTTGAAATCTACAGCAAGGTGCGGAAGGGCTGCACTTCTGTCACGCTGAACGATTCTCTTCAGTCCTCGTTTGTCATAAAGGATCTTTTTCCGGCCGCAGCGATGTCGAAGATTTGATGTTTTACCGGATTCCTGATATTCACAGTACAGTAGTGAAATGGTTGTACGGGAAAATCCCCACTTCATCCCTACCTCGGAGATGATTTATTCCACCGCTCGTACGCGGAGTATAACTCTACGTTGAAACTCACCTAAATCTTGACAACCTGCCATTGTAGCAACAGTAACCGATCTAACAACTGCGCCAGACACTTGTTGTCTTATACAGGGTGTATCATGATTAATGGCGTAAACGCATACAGTTGAAAGTGCACGGCACTAGAGGCAAAAAAGTCTCAGTGAACATAGGGTCAAATCTCTTCTACTGCAAGCTCTTCGCTTTCCACATTTTGGGAAGTAGTAGTGTGGACCAAAACCAGAAAAAATAAATCTAGCGGTTCTAGGCGCGCAGTCCGGAACCGCGCGACTGCTACGGTCGCAGGTTCGAATCCTGCCTCGGGCATGGATGTGTGTGCTGTCCTTAGGTTAGTTAGTGTTAAGTAGTTCTAAGTTCTAGGGGACTGATGACCACAGATGTTAAGTCCCATAGTGCTCAGAGCCATTTGAACAATTTGAACCAGAAAAAATGTCCAGTAAACATGTGCTTTAAAATGCATACGTTAAGAGCTATGAGAACGTGCTCATCTTCGCTGCTTGGAAACACAACTCTTCTAATGAACAATTGCTCATAATTTTTAAGGTATGTATTTTAGAGCAAATGTTTACTGGACATTTTTTCTTGTTTTGGTCCATACTACTACTTTCCAAAATGTGGAAAGCAAACAGATTGTATTAGAAGAGATTTGCTTCACAGTATCGAAGATGAAAAATTGCTCGTAGCTCTTAAGGTATACATTTTCGACCCTATGTAGACTGAGACATTTTCGTTTCTAGTATCATGTACGTTCAACCGTATGTGTTTACGCCATTATTGTGATACACCCCGTATAAGCGTTGCCAACTGCAGCGCCGTATTCTACCTGTTTACATATCTCTCTGTATTTGTATACGCATGCCTACGCCAGTTTCTTTTGCGCTTCAGTGAATATCCCCCACTGCAAATGCTTCTACCTGCCGTCTATGAGTGGTTATTGCCCGTTAACGTCGAACACAGGCGGTGATCACATTACTGCGACCTGACCGTGTAAAATATACAGAGTGAACCAAAACTCGGCCAACATTTTGGTGGTTGTCCAGGGATATTCTCAGAGTATTTTCGAAAAAAGGGCCTGGGTCTCCGATGTTTCGTTACTGAGTTATTGCATTTACTTTGGACTACAAAGTATTGTTCGCGGCGGTCCTGTTTCATGGGCTGCTCGATCTCCAGCCACGACACCCATGGATTTTTTCCTGTGGCGTTATCTGAAAAGTTTAATTTACGGGACTCCGATCGAAACTAGTGAGGACTTGGTTGCTAGAATTGCCGCATCCGCGGAAGTAGTCCACCAAACTTCTGGGAGGCTTGTGAGTGTAAAACCGTCGATGGTGCGTCTTTGTACATTGCGTCGTGATCAGGATGGTCGAAATTTTGAGCAACACCTGTAAGTAAACAGTTTTACATTTGTTATACATACTGTGCTGCACACCGACAAAACAGTCTGAACACATTGTGATAAAAGAGCTCTTGTTTCGTCTGAGGGTGTAGTATTATTGTGTGATTTGCCTTGTACGTTTTGCTGATTGAATTTTACACTTTTTTTTACAGTTATACCAAAATACTTAGAAAACATCACTGGACAACCTCAAAACTTTGACAACGTGTTCAGAGTTCACACTACAGTTAGTTATGAAACAACAGGAAGACAACAGGAGCAGGTACTTGTGTCAGTGGTGTATACATAAGTAGAGACCCATCGGAAGGACTTGGTCTCTTTTCTGTGGTTGGTGAGGTTTACTACAACGGCCTCCTTGTACATTTAACGAGTCGAAGCTTTTCGTGCCTCACATTCACACATGAAATATCATGTAGGTACTTTAGTGCCCTTTTCAGCTTTATCAGACAACTTATTATTTTTGATTCCCAGATAACCTGTTAACAATCTTTCTTCTGAAATTGTAAATGTATTTTGTGAATATTCCGAACAGTTCTTTCTGTTAAGTGCGACTGCTGAAAAGATTGCAGACTACAGCATTAACGTGAGGAAAGCAGATAAGTAATGTCATTCCCTGATCACATCTCGTCTGGTGTCGTTTATTAAAGCCATTAGTTAAAGACCTTAGAAGAGGAAAGTGATAAAAATTCCTCCAATAACATAATTAAACTTTTAATCTGCGAAAATTTATATCAGGATAATTTCTTTACGTCTTCGGCATACAAAGCAACATGATAATGGACGATCATGCTGAAGCCCTGCATTAGAATACTTAGATTTCTATACCGACCCAATTTCTGTTTAATTTAACTACACGGTATAAACTAGTTCATTTTCTGTCCTACAACAAGGGAGATACGGTAACAAAAGTGTTTCTTCGACAAGTCAGCAACAGTTTCCTCTCTTTTGTTCATTAAAAAACATACAGCACTACTACTACTACTACTACTACTACTACTGTTGCTGCAGTCAATGTTTTTTACTTTCTATATAATGCCCAATAGTTTTGTGGGACTCGGTAGAACTGGAATTGTCGTGTCCTGCGTGGGTTACCAATCATTAAGTTTTATGATACACAGCATATATAGTGTACTAACAGTGAATTGCATATCAAATTTAATTACTGAAAATTATGCAAGATATAAAAGAAAAAGAAAAATAACTGTTAAATATACATATTAAATATAATGGGTAGCAATAATTGTAATAGTCTAAGAATGTGACTAAAGCAACCTGAGATGTTTCGAGAATGAAAACATGATCCAAGTACGTTGTATTCTTTTTATTGTTCGTGCAAATGACCCATTTCAAAAGTGAGTCATTTTCTAGCACGTATCTTAAAAATGACACACAGTTCAAACTGGCCAATTGCACGGATAATGAAAAGAATACAGCCTATTTGGACATGCTTTCATTCTCATACCCCAAATACCACAGTTTATAGAGCACTGTAACACAACACGATCTCGTGTACCGAGCTCTCCATATTCACATCTGTCTTACTGTCTACGCGTGATTTTATGCAGTTAGCTAGGATACGGTACATATCCCATTTTGAAACAGACCATGCCTCTTCTCGAATTCATGTGCCATAGTTTCTTTAGTGAATCTCAGAGAACAACTGGTAAACGCAAGCAGTATTTTTATTGGCTCAGAGCCTTTGCCACGTACCGATTTCCGGGACTGTAATTGAATTTTGTTGGTGATTCGTTTCCAGGTGATCTGCCGCACCTTCTCAAAGTCCCCTCTCCTTACGCAAAAGCGTGCAGATCAGTACCTGACAATCACAGTGAAATGTCAAAGAAATTGGCATAGACATGTGTATTCAAATACAGAGATATGTAAACAGGCAGAATACGGCGCTGCAGTCGGCAACGCCTATGTAAGACAACAAGTGTCTGGCGCAGTTGTCAGATCGGTTACTTCTGCTACAATGGCAGGTAATCAAGATTGAAGTCTTGTTATAGTCGGCGCACGAGAGATGGGAAGCGACATCTCCGAGGTAGCAATGAAGAGGGGTTTCCCCTACGACCATTTCACGAGTGTACCGTGAATTTCAGGAATCCGGTAAAACTTGAAATCTACGGCATCGCTGCTGCCGGAAAAAGATCCTGTATGAACGGGCCAAACGACGACTGAAGAGAATCGTTCAGTGTGACAGAAGTGCAGCCCTTCCGCAGATTGCTGCAGATTTCAAAACTCGATCATCAACAAGTGTCAGCGTGCAAAAAATTCAACGAAAAATCATCAATATGGGCTTTCGGAGCCGAAAGTCCACGACACAAAGCTTTCGCCTCGCCTGGGCCCGTCAACAAAGACACCAGACTGTTGATGTCTGAAAACATGTTGCCTGGTCGGAAGAGTCTCGTTTCAAATTGTATCGAGTGGGTGGACATGCACGAGTGTGGAGACAGTCTCATAAATCCACGGATCCTGCATGTCGACAGGGGACTGTTCAAGCTGATGGAGGCTCTGTAACAGTGTGGAGCGTGTGCAGTTGGAGTATTATGGGACCCCTGATGACTCTAGATACGACTTTGACAGGTGACACCTACGTCATTATCCTGTCTGTTCACCTGCATCCATTCATGTCCATTGTGCATTGCGACAGACTTGGACAATTCCGGCAGGACAATGAGGCATCCCACACGTCCCGACTTCCTACAGCGTGGCTTCAGGAACACTCTTCTGAGTTTAAACACTTCTGCTGGCCACCAGACTCCCAAGACATGAACATTATTGAGCATATCTGAGATGTCTTGCAACGTACTGTTCAGAAGAAATCTCTGCCTTCTCGTGCTCTTACGTATATATGTACAGCCGTTCAGCACTACTTCAGACATTAGTCGAGTCCATGCCATGTCGTGTTGTGGCACTTCTTTGTGCTCGCGGGGGCCCTACCCAATATTAGGCAGGTATACCAGTTTCTGTCGCTCTTCAGTGTATATCGGTAAGATACCTTCCCAGAATTACTACCAGGGCTTCTGTTGGTGTTATACTAAATGCTCCCGATGATCTTAGAATTACTTTTGTGCATACATTTTAGTTGCACAACTTGTAAGACACAGTTCCAATTCCAGCTAGCAAGAAATTATGCACAATGTTGGTTGCATTATGACCCCTTAGACGAAAATAATGGGTCATAATGGAAAAAGGAAAGGCGGTCTCTAAAATTATAAAAATATTTTTGCAAAGACGTATTATAGAAAGTCTAACATACAAAGTGATACTTGTATATACTAATAAAATACTATAGTAGTTGATCCTGTGTGTCTTTTTTTCGATTCGATTTTACCATCTTCTAATGAATCTTCTCGGCACTTGGATGGGTGACCATCCAGGCCCCATGCGCTATTGCCATTTTTCGGGGTGCACTCAGCCTCGTGATGCCAATTGAGGAGCTACTCGACCGAACAGTAGCGGCTTCGGTCAAGAATACCATCATAACGAGCGAGAGAGCGGTGTGTTGACCCCATGTCCCTCCTATCCGCATCCTCCTCTGACGATGAGACGGCGGTCGGATGGTCCCGATGGGCCACTTGTGGCCTGTAGACGGAGTAGTTAACGAATCTTCTCCTTCGCAGTGAGAGACATTAACCGTCATATACAAGGACAGGTAAGTGGAGTCCCAGAGGGCATAAAAGATAAGGTGTTCAGTTAATTTCGCACTTACACTTCGTATACATATATGATTGTGCACAAGTAATACTCCTTTTCGTGCTTTTTATTCGTGGTACATTCCAACGGACGGTTCTCACAATAACGCGACGCTATGCGCTGGTCTTGACTTAATTTTTGTTGGGAGCACCGGACATACAATAAGTTGTTCATGGCTTTGTAGTTGCCACATCGAATTTTATACATATCATGTATTAATAGGAAATGAAAGTATGGAAATAGCTGGGACTCGTGACGGTGATAGTCGAATTGTTCCGACAGAGATAGATAGTGCTCGTGAATCTGAGAAGGCAATCTGTGACGGACAGCCGAAGTGAATCAACACGCAACACTGTCCATATTGTAAAGTAATAACAGTAAATGATCACCCTTGCTTTTAATAGCAATGTCAGCAACAGTTTACACATTTTAATTTTTGCATTTAGTTTTCGTGTGAAGATCATTGAAGATCTAACAGTCCAAACGTGCTAAGGACCAAAAGTAATATTTCGAGCTATAACAAAAAAAACAATATTGTATAACATGTGAAATTAACACGCACGTTTTTATAGTATTAAACATTATTGTCATCCAGAAAATATAAGTTACACTTCAAGGTGAAAGAGAATTGCATTGAATTGTCCAGAAAAAGAAAATCAAAAACCTGAGAGCAGTAAGTCTCTTACACTGTACCTTATTCAGACCAAATGGGCTAAGTCCAGCAGAGATATCATGAATTAATGGTTGACAAAATATACGTAAATATAAATATCTTAAGACAGGTAAACATTTCGAAAAAAAGTTATCAGTCTGCGGTATCGTGAAACAATCAGTAAAAACCTACAGATGATGATGTGGTATAAAGGGAACCATAGCAAGCAAGTCCTTTTTTTCAGCAGATAACCGTGCAATACTTTGCACTGCTGCAAGCTCTGTGTGACTGAAACCACCAACAGTTTTGCCTTTTTTTACGATGTTTTCACTTTGCCGCTGTTCATTGTCACTGAATGTCCATTTGATGTGCACTGTTCCAGGTGAGTAGGTTTTAGATTTTAATTTGTCCAGAAAAACTGATGTGTAGCTTTTGTTGTGTTGATAACTTTATCAGCAGCAGGTCTGGAAGTCCTTTTCATCCATCAGGAATGTGTTGAATAATAAAGAAGGGCGTGCTGAATTAATTACTACTTGTAAATCATCAGATACACAACAATTAACTACCTTCTAGCACTTTTCTACAAAGGCAAAATTTCTATCACAAGATAGGAAACTGTGGTCTGAAACCAGATTCTCACGTTATATGCAATGAAGTAGGCCACAATACACTACGAATATACACACATCAAAAAAAGTTTTGCATCACCCTGGTTCCCAGAACTCCTGAAGATAGACATTGACTGTGGATAATGTATCACAGACACAGCCCCTTTGACTGTTCAGAGATGTCACTAAACCCGCCCAAAGATGTAAACAACCATGCATGAGCAGCGCCTATTAGACGGAGGGGGTCTGACAGACAGTTCCAGTCATTTCACCAGGAGGGAGGTACACGGCCCAACAATCCCTAGACGGTCAATACCGCGATTCGATCGCATCCGCATTGTTAGCTACTTTGTGCCAGGAAGGGCTCTCAACAAGGGAAGTGTCCAGGCGTCTAGGAGTGAACCAAAGCAATGTTGTTCGGACATGGAGGAGATACAGAGAGACAGCAACTGTCGATGACATGCCTCGCTCAGGCCGCCCAAGGGCTACTATTGCAGTGGATGACCGCCATCTACGGATCATGGCTCGGAGGAATCCTGACAGCAACGTCACCATGTTGAATAATGCTTTTCGTGCAGCCACAGTACGTCGTGTTACGACTCAAACTGTGCACAATAGGCTGCGCAACTTCACCAACGACGTCCATGGCGAGATCCATCTTTGTAACCACGACATCATGCAGTCCAGCACAGATGGGTCGAACAATATGCCAAATGGACCGCTCTTCACCAATGAGTGACGTGTATGCCTTCAACCAGACAAACCTCGGAGATGTGATTGCAGGCAACCTGCTCAGGCTGAACAACTTAGGCACTGTCCAGTGAGTGCAGCAAGGTGGAGGTTCCCTGATGTTTTGGGGTGGCATTATGTGAGGCCGACATACGGCGCTGGTGGTCATGGAAAGCGCCATAATGGCTGTACGATACATGAATGTCATCCTCCGACCGATAGTGCAACCATATCGGCAGCATATTGGCGAGGCATTCGTCTTCATGGACGACAATTCGCGTCCCTATGGTGCACATCTTGTGAATGACTTCCTTCAGGATAACGACATCGCTAAACTAGAGTGGCCAGCATGTTCTCCAGACATGAACCCTGTCGTACATACCTGGTATAGATTGAAAATGGCTGTTTATGGACAACGTGACCCACCAACCACTCTGAGGTATCTACACCGAATCATCATTGAGGAGTGGGACAATCTGGACCAACAGTGCCTTGATGAACATCTGGATAGTATGGCACGACGAATATGGGCATGCATCAGTTCAAAAGGACGTGCTACTGGGTATTGGAGGTACAGGTGTGTACAGCAATCTGGACCACCACCTCTGAAGGTCTCATTGTTTGGTGGTACAACATGCTATGTGTGGTTTTCATGAGCAATAAAAAGGGCGGAAAAGATGTTTATGTTAATCTGTTTTCCAACTTTCTGTACAGGTTCCGGAACTCTCGGAACCAAGGTGATGCAAAACTTATTTTGATGTATTTATATTTCTACTGCTTGTCTTCGTGCTTGCCAAACCCTAACTCTCCAATAGAGAACGTCTGGAGCATTATGTGCAGGGCATCAAAAAATTCTATCAATTAATGCTAAGCCGAATAATTGCTTGCATAAGCGTCAGAGGTGGACCAATGCGTTAATGACTTGCTCCCCTCCAACTGATGATCCTCTATGTAGACAGGACATCGGTGGTGTCTGCTGGTCTGGGAAAATACATGTAACCCCTGAGTACTAGTAGTTTCTGCCTGGAACCACCATTTGATTGATTTTTATTATTTTATTTTATTTTTTTGAAGTGATAATGATTTTCGCATGAAATCGCTGATGCTACTGCAAGATAGACATCCAGTGGTACGCAAACGTACTTCCACAAATGTAATGAATTGTTTCAGTCGCTTACAGTGTTCATAACAATTGCTGGTGCAGAGATTGTGCTCCGTGATTGTAGGAGATCGTGACATGTGGTACTTTTATAGGGATCATATTGAGTACATCATTAATAGTGAAAATAAGCATATCTAAAGTTATTGTATCATGAATCTGAGTTTGTACTGTTGCTTTTATGAGTGGTTTCGAAATAAAAACACTGAGGCAGTAAAGTAGTTTTGGCACAAAATTTATTAAATTTTTGGCCCATTTTTGCTTGTTATTTAGGTCTATATTTTTGTTTTAGATATTATGAGTTCATGGAGTTCGAGATGTGGGACTATGTCTAGGAAAAATGCGAAACTGCTTTCAAATATATCTCATGAAATGATGGGTTGTTGAAAATTGTATGTCTCATTGGTTCCAAAGTGAAATCTTGATTTCAAAACAATTTAATGTTTACTTTTTGCCAATTTCTTCTTGCATTTCTTGCTTACTATGATAACAGAGGTTAATTTTGAGAACAATTTTAAAATTATATTCCATACTGAAACAACCTCGAATAAATAAATGTTTACCTTTTGTCAATTTTTTCTTGTATTTGTTATTTACTATTCAAGGTGGCGTGGTCTCCTGATCTTCATTTCTTACATATTCCGTCCTCACAATCGTATTCTGCACAAGACGCTTCATTCAAACCCGAATTCGATAAGGTAGAGTTAATTTTATATCAATTCATGTAAGCGATATGCAAATCTATTAAGTAAATCGCAAGTGCGCACCAAAATTGAAAATTCGAGGCTGGCGTACACAACATGACGGCCACAGGAACTTTCGTTCTAAAGAGGCAACCAGCCTGCTGGGAGGCCCGTCCCTTCAGAGGGGTGAGTCAACACACACCTACTTCGGCGGGAGCGACCGCCCAGAGAGAGGACAGCTTTTGCCAGAGCGAAGGGATAACGACCCCCGTGTTCGACTTAAAAGCAAATTCCGCTACATTGTGTGGAAGCGCCCAGAAGACGCAGTTTTTGACGGACCGACTGCGTAGTTACGGAATTCTCACAGGATGCTACATATTTCCGCATTGATTGACTTAAACAAAACGTCATTCTCCCATTTAAAAGAGCAACGCTCATTGGCGGAATATTTCTGATGCAAAGAGCCAGAGGAATGAGGGAAGACAGTGAATGATATACATCTCGAATTTTTCCAGAAAAAGGAGCCGTTCCATTGTCGCTCTTGGAGTGGGAACATGTAACGAGAGCGAGTGCGCTTGTAAGTGTAGACAAAGAGTGAAGAACAAAGTCTCTCCTCAGTACTTCACTGGGAGAGCACCTCTGTCGTTAGCAAATCGGAGTGATACTCTATACTGAGTCACTCACGATTAAGTGTTGTTCACTGTGTTGGCCGCCACACTCATTGTGTGGTGTGAACATGGACAGAGTACTAGTTAAAGGCCTGTGAGCGAATGTTTAATGGCATTGCGGTGGACTGGTTATCTGACCAGTGTACCACGCCAATAGTTAGACTAGGGGCGGATAGGAGTCCTTGACTTCATCAAGGCATAGGGAGAGTTTGATTGCCGAAGGTCAATCCAGATAAAAAGAGATACTTGTGTTATTTGTCAGCAGCGAGCGACGCAGGCAGCAGTCGTCGCAGCTCACAAAATTGTGTGCTACAGCGTATGCGAGCCCCATCTGTCCTCCATAACAGTACACTCCATTACATTCCTCATGCAACAGCCTTGACCGTACCTTGAAAAGTTATTCAAGTTGTGTAGGCGCGGCTCTCAGCCATTCTGCCGAGTAAATAACATTCTTAAAGAAAAGAGAGAAAAGAAACTTTCCATACTTTGTAAAATAATAGCATTCCTATCCATAAGAGGCAATCTGCTGTTCCGAAAAGAACCCAGAAATTTATTATTTTATAAGAAAACATTTCACTTGATTTATCAGGATTTTTTGCAATAAATAATATTTTTCGTTCGTTTAATGTTTTTCTTACACTAACTAACAATACTCCAGTACCCAAGTATTCCACTAGTTACGTAAGAATATAGAATATTTTTGTGTCCAGAAGATATTTGTTGCTGAATGTCTTTCAAGCAGTTCTTGTTGGTACATTAGGAGCGTCCGTCTGACTTCTGTAGTAGTGTGAGGTGGAAATTGTTTCTTGCAGGAGCCAAAGGGTACTTTTTGGATCAATCCATTGCGCAACACGCATTGCGCAAAACCCACACATTCACACTACGACGATAAAGGTCATTTTTGTGAAAAAAATTATAATTATTTTTTGTATTGTTGGGATTCAAACGGTTGATAGTATAAAAAAGGCGAATTTTGTTTGGCTACTTGATAATTAGTCAACTGACTGGTCTGAGTTTAGTATCAGGAGTCCAAATCTATGATCAAAATTTAAAAAATTAATTTTATTTCTCTCTCTTCCTTTGCGGTAAGTTCAGATCTGGACAGTCATGTGGCCTCGTCACACGCAATGTCTGTGCTAATATTAATCTCTCCAATACACCGTGACAGTGAATTCGGCACACAAAAACAGGGTAGATTAATGTGCCAAGTACATTCTTAATAGCAGTTATTGTACCATTTTTCCGTGATAGAATTATTTCTCGTAACTTTGTAAATTTAAGATTATGGATTTTAGAAAGTATTGGTAACGATCTAATGACGTATAATTTTGTAGTCACCAGTAGAATATTAATTTAAAATATAACTGGGGGGAAGATATTAATTTTAGATTGTTACCGAGTGATGGCAGAAGTGCAGTAAGTGGTGAAAAATCGTTTTATCAAAATTTGTGTAAAGATATCTAATCAATATTGTCGTCGCAGAGCTTCCAAGTCGCCACACAGCTTAGACTTACGGGGAATGGAGTAACTGGATGATGGATGCTAAAGCAGTGAAGGCTGGGTATTCGTAACTTGCCATTGTCAGAAGAGAAAGATGGCTTTATTTGGACAATGTATTGGATGAAATGGGAGATATGATACTGTGAGAAGAATTTGACAGAGCACTGAAAGATCAAAGTCGAAACAGTGCCCCGGAAGCAGATGACATTCTGTCAGAACTACTGATAGCCTTTGGAGAGCCAGCGCTGACTAAACTATTCTATCTGGTGCGCAAGCTGCATGAGACAGGCGAATTCAAACGAATATAACAGTTCCAGTTTCAAAGAAGCAGGTGCTGGCAGGTGTGAATACTACCGAACTATCAATTAAATAAGTCATGATTGCTCAATGCTAGCACAAATCCTTTAAAGAAGCATGAAAAATCTGGTAAAAGCCGACCTCTTGAAGGACCACTTTGGATTCCGGAAAAATGTAGGAACACGCGAGGCACTACTGACCCCATAACTTCTTTTAGAAACTATGTTAAGAAAGGCGAATCTAAGTTTATAGCGTTTACACACGCAGAGATAGCTTTTGACAATGTTGACTGGAATACTCTCTCTGAAGTTCTGAAGGTAGCATGGGTAAAATACAGGGAGCGAAAGGCTATTTGCAACTTGTACAGAAACCAGATAGTGGTTATAAGGGTGGAGGGGCATGAAGGGGAAGCGGTGGTTGAGAAGGGAGTGAGATAGGATTGTAGCCTATCCCTGATGTTATTCAATCTGTACATTTTGCAAGCAGTAAAGGAAACCAAAGAAAAATTTGGAGTGGAAATTAAAGGTTAGAAAGAAGAGATAAAAACATTGAGGTTTGCCGATGACACTGGAATTCTGTCAGAGACGACAAAGGACTTGGAATTGGCAGCGCTTTGAAAGGAGGATATAAGATGAACACATGAGAAAGAAAAACAAGGGTAATGGAACGTAATAGAATTACAGCAGGTGATGCTGAGGGAATTACATTAGGAAAGAGACACTAAAAGTACTAGACGAGTTTTCCTCTTTTGGGAGCAAAATAATTGACGATGGCTGAAGTAGAGAAGATATAAAATTTAGACTAGTAATGGTAAGAAAACTGTTTCTGAAAAACAGAAACTGTATCCCTTAAACAGATGTCTTCTTTGAGTTTCTTGAACGATACCTTTCTGCCTTTTCTGCACGTAACAGAAATTGTCGCATCCAGCTGCTGTGTGGGAAAAAAGTTGTTACAGAGATAACAAAGGATCGGGATGAGCTCTTCACTGTTGAAAACCCAGTGTCCGGCATTTTTCTTTCCTGGTATTAGGAATTGGAGGTTAATTCCAGGGTTGGATATAGTGATTATTAGGACTAGAATCTCTGTGTCCCTGCCTACTATCATTGACGCAGCACCTTTGTTGGCTTTAAGCATTGCAGTCGTCACCACCACAATATCTGGGAACTTGAATTACCTCGACCCCAGCTCGTGACAGGAGTCTCGATAACAGCGACGAAGTGTACTTTGTTTCTAATGCTAGCCAAAATGGCTCTATGGGAAGATGATGTTGTCGCAGAATCAATTACAGCCTCTGCCATTGCTCTCCTCGCGTTTGTTTTTGGTGTGTTCTCCATCCTTGGTACTCAGATAACTGTAGCCGTCGAAGACCACAGTGATGTCGCGACCGAAGTGAATATTGACATAGCTGATGTACTTGAGGTAGAGTTTACTGTTATTTGCTGGACACGACCAAACTATCCGATGTTTTTCCGCCATCAGTTGTAAACACTGACTTGGATGGAAAGACTTTTTTTTGGGGGGGGGGGGGGAGGGGGGCGCATCTCTTCACAAACGTCGATTAATTCAGATTTCGTGCGTTTTCGCATCAACGCCCCGTCAAATAGCGTAGAGGCCTTGCTGTTCGTTCGAACTTCAGTAATCTCCAAGGTCATCATCGTTGCGTTCAACATACAGTACTCAGCGAAAAGATTGGATTTATTTCGAAGACAGTGTCTTTGTTCTTAGCCATTTTAGACTCAGAGGCAAGAAACGTTACTTTATTTCTTTCTCTTTAAGTGGACGTAATTGAATCGTAGGCCCTCAATTTCATTGCTCGCAGACCGAAGGAATGAGCCTCATCAGAGTATACAAAGAGGGAAAGAGCCTCGCCACGTGAAAAACTGTCATCGGCTACCATACTATTAGACAAGGACACTTGAAAGTTGTTAGTGCAGTTAAATGGATTGAGTGACGTTCCGTGGCATCGATTTCATCTGTACATGCTGGTATGGTACTAACCCGTCGAGTGAAACGTTAGGTGAAATCTATTACATCTCTACATGCACGCATTGTACTAACCCACCGAGCGAAAGTTCCGTGGCATCGATTATATCTGTACATGCAGGCATGGTACTAACCCATCGAGTGAAAGTTCCGTGGCATAGATTATATCTGTACATGTAGGCATGGTACAAACCCACCGAGCAAAACGTTCCATGGCATCGATTAAATCTGTACACACAGGCGTGGTACTAACCCTTCGCCGGCCGCGGTGGTCTTGCGGTTCTAGGAGCGCAGTCCGGAACCGTGCGACTGCTACGGTCGCAGGTTCGAATCCTGCCTCGGGCATGGATGTGTGTGATGTCCTTAGGTTAGTTAGGTTTAAGTAGTTCTAAGTTCTACGGGACTGATGACCACAGCAGTTGAGTCCCATAGTGCTCAGAGCCATTTGAGCCATTTTTACTAACCCATCGAGTGAAAGTTCTGTTGCATTGTTTACATCTGTACATGCAGGCATGATACTAACCCATAGAGCGAAACCATCTGTGGCATCGATTAAATCTGTACACACAGGCATGGTACTAACCCATCGAGTGAAAGTTCGGTTGCACTGTTTACATATGTACATGCAGGCATGATACTAACCAATAGAGCGAAACATTCTGTGGCATCGACTAAATCTGTACACACAGGTATGGTACTAACCCATCGAGCGAAAGTTCCGTGGCATCGATTATGTCTGTACATGCAGGCATAGTACTAACCCATCAAGTGAAATGTTCCGTGAAATTGATTACATCAGTACATGCAGGCATGGTACTAATCCATCGAGCGAAAGTTCTGTGGCAGCAATTACATCTGTACACGCAGGCACGATACCAGTACTAACCCATCGAGCGAAACGTTCCGTGGCATCGCATGCAGGCGTGATATCAACCCATCAAGTGAACACGTTGTCCGACCGTCGGTATCCGCTTGATCCCCCGCACCCTCTTCATATTTTTCATCAAACTTGCTCTATATTCATGTCTGTCCGTATGTCTGACCAGAACTTTTCAGATCGTAGGGCAGAGAAGTAGCCTTCGTCGATTAATTGGTGGTGTCCTGCAGGGCGGAAAAATGGAATCATGCCTTCGATGCAGATCAGATGAAGGGCCCGGTCTCCCGAAAGTTAGGCCCTGACAAAGGTCTCCCGAAAGTTAGGCCCTGACAAAAATTGCATAACGCAAATCTTTTCGAAGTATTTCATCCCATGTTTCGCAGTGCGCCGTCCAGAAGACGTATAAAGGCGTTTTAGTTTTGCCTTGAACAAATCTTCTGCATGGCCAATGAACTCTGACGCCGGCCGCGGTGGCCGTGCGGTTCTGGCGCTGCAGTCCGGAACCGCGAGGCTGCTACGGTCGCAGGTTCGAATCCTGCCTCGGGCATGGGTGTGTGTGATGTCATTAGGTTAGTTAGGTTTAAGTAGTTCTAAGTTCTAGGGGACTTATGACCTAAGATGTCGAGTCCCATAGTGCTCAGAGCCATTTGAACCATTTTTGAACTCTGACGAAAGAACGTCGTCAGCAGAAATCTCTCCCGAAAGGAGGTCCAAGTGTGATTGTTTCAAACTATCACTGTGACTAGATTCGACTTCTTCCATATCCTTAATGATCGTGGTCGCCAGTGACAGCTGCGTCAGAAAATTCGCGTGGTTAGTTAGAGCATAAGCATGGCCGATCACTATGATTAAAACTCGAAAATTCGAATACGGCGGATTTTCTCCAAAATGAATTTTTGGGGATTTTGTGGATTTTAATCCGGAAGTCATCTTGAGCGTTTCTGCCAATTTTCAGCTTTTGTTTCTTTTAAAACTTCCACATTGGGGGGATCTTTTTGTCTAATTTGACCGGACTTATTGCAGTCTCACTCTTTTGTAGTTCTGGGCGACAGATGACGACTTAACAGCGAGAGTTACACCAACCCAGCCTGCAGTAGATGACACTGAATTGTCGACACAATGAGTTGAGTAATCTGGTATTGAGCCGTTGCTGTTCAAGCTGCACTCGAGTCTTACAGCCACATCGACAAGACGGCGGTCACACTGCATGTTCTTGTTCATGCTTAATGCTAGGTACGGCCCTATCCCACGGTTACAGACACTCATCATTGCCGTAGCAGTTTCCTCTGTACAAGCTGAGGGCCGCACCCATTGTCGTGGAGTCGCTCATTTTGCCCCATTCGAATTCACAGGCTGATATTGCGCACTTTGATGTCGTCGAAGCGCTCTGGCACTTGCTTTCACTTCATTTGGCGTCTCTTCAATGAATGAACTTGGTTTACCAATGAGCTTTATTGCAGTCACGCAGGAGAGCGAGCTATTGTGCACAGTTGTTCCCTGTTATTCGCTTATAGTTGTCTACAGTTCTCCAGATTCTTCTACTTTGCAATGACTTCAGCCGTTCTTTACTTCTTTTATACATCTGTGTGCGCTATGTATCAAATACCGCTAACGTTTAGTATGTTGTGCGGTATGACAATGTCGTCATTTTTGAAGACGGAACTCTATTCAAATGTGCCTTTCAGCGACATGAGACGTCAATGTTAGAGGACGGTGGTGACAAGTCATCTTCGTATTTTATTTTATAGCCTGATCAATTCAATTTTAAGTCAGCCACCGGTGTGAAGTGGACGTGCAGAGTGCAACTGCGGAATGATTCGTATGGTGAGAAGGACGGCAAACACATTCTCCTAGGCGCAACCATTGAGTTTATGCAAGAATAAATGTTGCCCACCAAAACAGAAAAATAAGCGATTAAATGTGTAAGTAATTTGGGGGTATATATGAGGTGTGAAATTTAACACGCAGAGCTGCCAGCTCTGGCAGTGAGAATGGCTCTAACCCAGCTGGTCATGAAATCGAACTGAGATTGGATATGTCGTTCCACGCTGCTTCAAATAAGGAATGTTGTTATACGCTGCTTGAAATACCGGCCTGTCGTTCCAGGCCGCTTCTATACCAGAGTTCATCAATGGTTATGGCTGGCCTGTCGTGGCGAACGATTTGCAGTGATAGATTCATTTTTCATTATCCTCATCTTTCAATTCACACACCGCTGTCAATTTTTATGGCAGAAATTTCATTGTTTGCCTAACTGCGTTATGCGCGGTTGCAAGTTCGATATCGTTTTCCTGTACCACCTTTCGCAGTGATTTTGCTGGGCTCTGATGCAGTCAGAAAATATAACAACTTCTGCTCGTTTAGTTTAGGTGGTCTTCCAGTCCGTCCGGCATCTGACACTGATCCTGTCCCTCGAAATATCTCAGAAAGTCGACGAATCACACTACGATGAGGTACAGCTGCTTCCTGAAATTTTCCAGCAAATACTCCGTGCCCTAAATCTGTGTATTTATCGCCTTGTCGAAACACATCAACAAGAGGAATACCTTCCTGATTTCAAAGCATCATAATTTAAAAGCAAATTGGTGATCGAAACATCGCACTTAATTGTTTTCATCAGCCGAACCAAACATTTGAATGTGAAGCAGCAGGAGAACGAATAAGAGAATAAGTGCGTATCTAAGAAGAAAAAAAAGAAGATAGTACCAGCATCTTGTGTTCTGCCAACTTTGTTCCAAACAATCAATGTAATCTGCATGCCTAGACCGCAATCCGAACGCAGTTTATTACATTACGGTGATTCCATTAATTTCTTGATGGTTTTCGCCTTAAATTACTGTATCATTTGCATATACCATTATGTTAAACTGGTGTTCTTGTTTTGTTTCAAAAGGCGAAGATTTTATTTTCCTGATTATATGCTCTGTAACAAGCTTCAAAATCGGTAATGACATAGCATCTCCTTGTTTAACACCAGAAGTGACAAAGAACATTTCTAAGAGACAGTTTTGTATCTTTATCCTAAGCATGGAGTGTTTTACAAGCTGTATTAAGTTTTCTTGGATCCAGAGTGCTTCATTGTCATCGATAGATAGTTTCTGTACATCAAATATTATCAAATGGCATGAAAAGCATGTGCAACGTCTGAACAAATTCAAATTTCCTTCCTCAGTACCTGTAAAATGAAAATGTTATCATTTGTCGAACTATTTCTACTAAACTCATACCAAGCATCATCAGGAAAATCTTCCAGACATGGCTGTAATCTTTATAGACTTATGTTTGTAAATATTTTGCCTCCAGAACTGAGTAATGAGATCTCCCTATAGTTAGTGCAGTTAAATGTACCTTCTTTTTTGTACACCGAGTAAACTGGAACTTCTTTCCAGATTTATGAAATTTTCCTCTCTTTCCAACATTTAACAATCAAATTATGAAGTCGTGGAAATACAGGAAGATCCCTTATTTCTAAAGCATTAGTGCCTAAGTTAGTGCCAGCTACTTTATGTCCTTTTACCTTCTATATATTTTCTTTCACTTCTTATTGGAAAGGTTCCTTGAACCCTATGTACCCCTTATTTGTGATAATTTCTCTATTACTATTTAACAGTTCTTCACAATAGCATTTTCCTCTTTCTTTAACGTATTTTAGTTCCGTTAACGGATTCCCATTTTCACCACTCATGTAATTGCAATAATTATTACGAGGCACTTTCATGGATAATCTGTTACGAACACGACAAACAGTAAAGAAGATCAAATATGTTTAGAAAAGAATTGTAGACAAGGATTCTTACAGAAAATAATTGAAGCATTGGAAAAAACGCAAGAAGAATCAAATTGAATAATAATAGTATTACCATAGCATAATAACATCGTAATCTTGTGAGTCTGAAAAGTTAATGTATTGTGTGTTTTGACTGATATTCTGGCCAGACTTAAGCTAAAGAAAGTAAGAAAATTAAAATTGTGGTCACAAATAAACAGAACCTTCCAAACATATTGTGGTATTCGCATACTATGATGACAGAGAGCAACATGACTATCTTTGACAACGTAAGCCTTTACAATTAAAGTAGAGTCCGTTTGATACAGAAGCATGGGATCGGAAAAGGATTGGGAAGGAATTGGGCTCTGTTCTCATCATAGGAACTATCGCAAGTTTTACCTTAAGCGATTTAAGAAAGCCACGGAAAAGTTAGTTCTTAATGTCCGGACGATATTTGGACTTAAGACAAACTGCCTATTGGCTTCTCTCTCGGGTTCTTCGGCCGACGTCCATCTAATGATTTTTCTGACGTTTCGCCAGCACGAGTGGCTGGCATTGTCAAAGCTTCACCCTCCATTGCCGGTGGTGAACTGGAGCCGAGCTCGCGGGTGCAGACTATATGTACCTGGCGCGCCAACGTCCGAGGGCTTCTCCGCGGTCATTTCCGGTGTGGTTTTCCTCTTGCTACCTGCGACGGTCGTTCGCTGCAGTACGGGAAGCCAGGATCCGTTTACCTTAAGGCTTTCCTCTTTCTTGTTCAAACTGTTCGCGTGTTTTTGTATTTCTACAGCTTCTCTGAACAAGCGCGTGTGATAGTGCTTCTCTACAGCCAGAACTTCCGTGTCGGCGAATTTTATTACGTGGTCGGTCTCATTCAGTGCGTGCTCTGCCACGGCCGATTTCTCTACCTGCCCCAACCTGCAATGTCGCTTATGCTCTTTGATCCTGGTGTTAATGGATCGTCCAGTCGTTCCGACATAAGCTTTTCCGTATGTGCATGGTATGCGGTATATTCCCGGCATTGCAAGTGGGTCTCTTTTCTCCTTCGCCGATCTAAGACAGTCTTTGATCTTCCTTGTCGGTTTGAAAATCGTCTTTACGCCATGTTTGCGCAATATACGGCCGATTCTGTCCGTCACTCTGGGAATGTATGGCAGAAAGGGCGTACCCGACAATTCTTTTTCTGGTTCCTTACTTCGCCGAGTGTTTGGCTCTGTTACACTTCTAATATAATTTGTGGAGTACCCATTGCTCCTCAGTACAGTTTCCAGGTGTTGCATTTCTCGTTTGAGGTGTTGCGGCTCACATATTCGTCCTGCTCTCGTTACGAGCGTGCTAATCATGCCTCTGGGACACAGCGTGTATCGAAAACCGACTCACATGGACCGATACCTGCACAAACTGTCAAACCACCACCCGAGCCATAAAAGAGGCATGATTAGCACGCTCGTAACGAGAGCAGGACGAATATGTGAGCCGCAACACCTCAAACGAGAAATGTAACACCTGGGAACTGTACTGAGGAGCAATGGGTACTCCACAAATTATATTAGAAGTGTAACAGAGCCAAACACTCGGCGAAGTAAGGAACCAGAAAAAGAATTGTCGGGTACGCCCTTTCTGCCATACATTCCCAGAGTGACGGACAGAATCGGCCGTATATTGCGCAAACATGGCGTAAAGACGATTTTCAAACCGGCAAGGAAGATCAAAGACTGTCTTAGATCGGCGAAGGAGAAAAGAGACCCACTTGCAATGCCGGGAATATACCGCATACCATGCACATGCGGAAAAGCTTATGTCGAAACGACTGGACGATCCATTAACACCAGGATCAAAGAGCATAAGCGACATTGCAGGTTGGGGCAGGTGGAGAAATCGGCCGTGGCAGAGCACGCACTGAATGAGACCGACCACGTAATAAAATTCGCCGACACGGAAGTTCTGGCTGTAGAGAAGCACTATCACACGCACTTGTTCAGAGAAGCTGTAGAAATACAAAAACACGCGAACAGTTTGAACAAGAAAGAGGAAAGCCTTAAGGTAAACGGATCCTGGCTTCCCGTACTGCAGCGAACGACCGTCGCAGGTAGCAAGAGGAGAACCACGCCGGAAATGACCGCGGAGAAGCCCTCGGACGTTGGCGCGCCAGGTACATATAGTCTGCACCCGCGAGCTCGGCTCCAGTTCACCACCGGCAATGGAGGGTGAAGCTTTGACAATGCCAGCCACTCGTGCTGGCGAAACGTCAGAAAAATCATTAGATGAACGTCGGCCGAAGAACCCGAGACAGAAGCCAATAGGCAGTTTGTCAAAAAGTGGCCACGAAAGCCTCAACAATTTTGTATTTGTACTTATGTTTTCATGAGAGTGAGTCCACTGTACTGACGGGGTAAAACCATAACCGTCGCTTGTATGCAGTGTTATTCCGATAGTGCTCTGCCCGTCTGGTTTCACCATAATTCTCGCTGCCTATGAGCAAAGGGATATTGAATTTAATTTCTTTCTCGGTCTCTTTCATACCTATTAGTAGAGTGTTCCAATATCACTCCGCAGGAGACTGAGAAGGGTGGACAGAGGTAACAACAGAGAAAATAGGGTTTTTTAATGTGTTCGTATATATTGAAATATAAAGTTGATTCACACAGCCAAGAGCAGATTTCACAAGGTACGGAACCTACCTTCACAAGAAAGAGACTTACACGCAGAAGTCAAGAAGGTAGCACCGGAAATAAAATACAGTGCACGGATAATTACTTCGTATGGAACAGACATTACTGAGAATCCAACAAAACTGCAAAGTAGACATGCAAAGTGACGGGAAACATGCCGTTACACTGGTGGGTAGATTTTACTCCCACGCTGACGATACTGCGGGTGAACAATCCCGCAATAGATCAGGGAGGTTGGGGTGTGGGTTGAAAGCATAAGAGAGCGATCGAGGCCACAAAGGAAGGCGGCGGGTTTGCGGTGGCTTCTTACCACACGGCGTTGCCGAAGTTGGGTTTCTCCTTGTGGTAGGTTGTCTCACCACTGCTGCAAGATGTACGTGCGTTCCCCGTTTCAAAACAGTGGCGTTTAATCTCGGGCGACATTATGATCTTCTGTATATAGTGTAACTTAACCGCTTGTCTACTTCTCTTTATCTGATTGAATCTTCTTAAAACTGTCTACCAGAACTTCTCAAAAATGATTACGAAAGAAACTAATTCCTAACTTAAACTCGTGTACTGTGTGAAACTCTAACTATACTGAATTATACATACATCTACATACATACTCCGCAATCCACCATACGGTGCGTGGCGGAGGGTACCTCGCACCACAACTAGCATCTTCTCACCTCGTTCCACTCCCAAACAGAACGAGGGAATGATGACTGCCTATATGACTCTTACAAGCCCTAATCTCTCTTATCTTATCTTTGTGGTCTTTCCATGAAATGTAAGTTGGCGGCAGTAAAATTGTACTGCAGTCAGCTGGCCGGCCGAAGTGGCCATGCGGTTAAAGGCGCTGCAGTCTGGAACCGCAAGACCGCTACGGTCGCAGGTTCGAATCCTGCCTCGGGCATGGATGTTTGTGATGTCCTTAGGTTAGTTAGATTTAACTAGTTCTAAGTTCTAGGGGACTAATGACCTCAGCAGTTGAGTCCCATAGTGCTCAGAGCCATTTGAACCATTTTTTGAACTGCAGTCAGCCTCAAATGCTGGTTCTCTAAACTTCCTCAGTAGCGATTCACGAAAAGAACGCCTCCTTTCCTCTAGAGACTCCCACCCGAGTCCCTGGAGCATTTCCGTAACACTCGCGTGATGATCAAACCTACCAGTAACAAATCTAGCAGCCCGCCTCTGAATTGCTTCTATGTCCTCCCTCAATCCGACCTGATAGGGATCCCAAACGCTCGAGCAGTACTCAAGAATAGGTCGTATTAGTGTTTTATAAGCGGTCTCCTTCACAGATGAACCACTTCTTCCCAAAATTGTACCAATGAACCGAAGACGACTATCTGCCTTCCCCACAACTGCCATTACATGGTTGTCCCACTTCATATCGCTCTGCAATGTTAAGCCCAAATATTTAATCGACGTGGCTGTGTGAAGCGCTACAGTACTAATGGAGCATTGAAACATCACAGGATTCTTTTTCCTATTCATCTGCATTAATTTACATTTACCTATATTTAGAGTTAGCTACCATTCTTTACACCAATCACAAATCCTGTCCAAGTCATCTTGTATCCTCCTACAGTCACTCAACGACGACACCTTCCCGTACACCACAGCATCATCAGCAAACAGCCGCACATTGCTATCCACCCTATCCAAAAGATCATTTATCTAGATAGACAACAACAGCGGACCTACCACACTTCCCTGGGGCACTCCAGATGATACCCTCACCTCCGATCAACACTCACCATCGAGGACAACGTACTGGGTTCTATTACTTGAGAAGTCTTCGAGCCACTCACATATTTGGGAACCAATCCCATATGCTCGTACCTTAGTTAGGAGTCTGCAGTGGGGCACCGAGTCAAACGCTTTCCGGAAGTAAAGGAATATGTCATCCGTCTGATACCCTTCATCCATGGTTCGCAAGATATCATGCGAAAAAGGACGAGTTGCGTTTCGCAGTAGCGATGCTTTCTAAAGCCGTGCTGATGCATGGACAGCAACTTCTCTGTCTCAAGGAAATTCATTATATTCGAACTGAGAATATGTTCGAGAATCCTGCAACAAACCGATGTTAAGGATATTGGTCTGTAATTTTGAGGATCCGTCCTTCTCTCCTTCTTATATACAGGCGTCATCTGCGCTTTTTTCCAGTCGCTCGGGACTTTACGTTGGGCAAGAGATTCGCGATAAATGCAAGCTAAGTAAGGAGCCAGTGCAGTAGAGTACTCTCTGTAAAACCGAATTGGAATCCCATCAGGACCTGACGATTTATTTACTTTCAACCCATTCAACTGCTTCACAACCCCAGGGATGTCTATCACTATGTCCTCCATACGGGAATCTGAACGAGACTCAAACGGCGGTATGTTTGTACGATCCTCCTGCGTGAAAGATTTCTCAAATGCTAAATTTAAAATTTCAGCTTTCGTTTCGCTGTCTTCCGTTGCCTGGCCAGACTGATCAGTGAGTGACTGGATGGAAGCCTTCGACCCGATTACCGATTTTACGTAAGACCAGAATTTCCTTGGGTTTTCATGAAGATCTTTTTGCTAAGGTATGACGGTGGTAGTGGTTGAATGCTTCGCGCATCGTTCTTTTTACAGCAGCACGCATCTGTACTAACTTTTGCCTGTCCTCATTCTCCCGATCTTTCTTGTACCGCGAGTGCTACTGCCTTTGCTTCCTGAACATTCTGCGAATTGCGCTGTTAAACCATGGTGGGTCTTTTCCGTCCGTAACCCACTTTTTCGGCACATACAAAGAGTTTAATATGAGTTGCTCTCTACATATTAAAGCTAACTGTTTCTATAAAAATGCAATGCTGCTCTGAATGTAACCTGACTTCTGAGTTTACAAAGAAATTCCCAGTCCTAAACTGTATTTTCACTAACCTCGTCTCTTGACAAACATTTTTTTCAGATTTCTCGAAAGCAGCGCACAGCAGGCAGCAGCAAAGCAACATTGAAAATCACGATTGAAAATTCCGTACCACAAAGTTCAATGTTCGTACCTACATACTAAACTGAATTAATGGTGTGAATTATAACTGGTCAGATATTACTTCTGATAAAACTCACATGAAACTCTGCATTCAGAAGTAAAGCTTTAAAAATCAATTGAATGTTCACAATAGTATTTACATAACATGACTTTAAGAAATAACTTTAAGCAACGGGAATCTCATCTTCCTATCAAAGCAATCCACATAACAGTTCTACTGTCCGACCTTCGTTACTAAAATCTCAATAACACAAAACAACGCCACTCACTTACGCGCGTATCTCAACCTCTCAACATTTCAGATAAGCACACTGGACTCGCATTCGGGAGGACGACGGTTCAATCCCGTCTCCAGCCATCCTGATTTAGGTTTTCCGTGATTTCCCTAAATCGTTTCAGGCAAATGCCGGGATGGTTCCTTTGAAAGGGCACGGCCGATTTCCTTCCCAATCCTTCCCTAACCCGAGCTTGCGCTCCGTCTCTAATGACCTCGTTGTCGACGGGACGTTAAACACTAACCACCACCACACATTTCAGAAAAACTCACAAACAATCTTAGCTTCTCTCTTCATAATTGCATCAAAAATATTTATACTCTAATTACATAAATCTCATATCGCACTTATAAATAAAATTCCTGATAATTCTTCAAAATACATCTGCTACTCAACACTGTTCAACTTAGGAGGCATGTAACTCTGCTAGCGCTCTCAAGCAGAGGCCGTGTAGCAACACAAAGATATTGTAGCAGTAGTCGAAGATTACTCAAACAGAATTTACAGAGTGACCAAAATAACATGCGTATCTCACACTAGTAATGGACGGTAAAACTGTGTCTTCGCCCAGTTTACAAGTGCCAAGAGTTCACTGTGGCCTCTGTCGGCGAACTTCAAGTGAACCATCTACTCGTAACCGCAGCTGCTGCAGTCGGACTGACGGGTGAAGAGACTTTGAACCGGCACTGGAATTTTATAAGCTTGGTGTGATCGGTCGTCAGTAAACTTCCGGGATCAAAAAGTAGGTCTTATACAAAATGCTGAGAAGATCTAACTGTCGGGACATAGAATGCAGACAGTGTCTTCAGCCCACAGAGGTTCCCGGTCCTATTTCTTGGCGGCAATCGACTCAAACACAGTAGTTTTTTTCGTATCGTTGTGCATCCTTGAATAAGAAGGAACTGTTCAAATTTGTAGCGGATATTAATGGAGTCGCATAATGAGCATATCAGGAATCAGATTATGGAATACTACCCTCCAGTACGCAAGGAAACTGGCTATTATTGTCTCCTTTCTCTTCTATTTATTTTTTGAGGAAATAATTTGCATAGAAAGTAAAATCGGTAGCAAGTATAGTTCACTAATATGTCAGTCTAAAATAATGGACCAAGTTCTGTATGCATACTTGTCTGCGAGGATTTTTAATTACTTGGAGTTTCTGTTTTATTTAATCGCTTCGCGCAAACGAACATATAAGTGAGTCAACACGTGCCGAGGTTAGCGAAGGAAGTTGTGCAACGTGATGAGTAGCATTACTTGTAGCAACTGCAGCCAACTGATAAAAATGGCAAGAGGTGTAGAGGAATACAACATTAGCAATGCACTGCCATTAGTAGGTGAGGACATTAGACTGCCAGAGTGACTGTATTCCTGTCAGGTTGGAGTAGCAGCAATTAGCACCTGACGGTGGTAATATAGTTTAAAAATAGTGCTGAACTTGGATGTAAATAAACCAACTCCAGGGCTGCCAGAGTGCTCTTGAGTCGTCCTATCCCTGATCGTGTACACAGAGAGCGTTACAAACAACTCACGCAGCTCCAACGTGGTACGATTACTGAGATACAAATGGCCTGTCTATCGTCTCAGCACAGTGCAGCGTGCACGGAAAGAGCCACATAGCACAGGCATGCAGGACGTGCAGTCGATGGCCAGCTGACGTCCAGCATAGAGACAGCGTGAGAGCGTCGCGAGGCAAGGGACCTCTCTATCGTCAGACAAAGAGAACACAGGCGCCTCTAGCGCATCGCTGTCACGTCACTGGTCGCCCAGCCTTATTCTCTGCCTCGTTACCATGCCAGCATCTGCTCAGCCAAGCAACGTGTAGCAATGTACAAGAGCGATGGTTGTGCCGCAAGGACTGCAGTCAGTACGTCAAGTCTCTCAGGTCACTACTCCCAATGTTCTTGCACCCTCTACATCAGTGGTCGTCAAACTCTTTTGCTCATCGGGGAGAGGTACCACGAGCCGCATAAATACCGTTCTCACCACTGATAGGTAATCTGCTTTTACGGTCGCAGGTTCGAATCCTGCCTCGGGCATGGATGTGTGTGATGTCATTAGGTTAGTTACGTTTAAGTAGTCCAAAGTCTAGGTGACTGATGACCCCAGATGTTAAGTCCCATATTGCTCAGAGCCATTTGAACCTTTTTTGAAAATGATGTAAAAATAACGCATGCTTTCCCTGTGACAAATGGATTATTAGACCATGATGCACAACTGACTAACTTACAAAGCTTAGCAGGGTGTACAGTTCAGAAACCATCAAGTAAAAGTATAAGGCTGGTCAACCCAGTATCTGTAGAGCACCTCAGAGAAAGTTTAAGGAATGTTAATTGGGGAGATGTATATAAAGAGCCAAATGACAATGATAAATGCAACACATTTCTTGATAAATTTATATCCCTTTGTGAACAGTGTTGCCCCCCAAAAATTACTAAATGTAACACCAAACAGTTTTCAAAGAAACAAGAGGATAAGTCGGGTCTGATTTTTACTGTTGGCAAATCCCGACCTGTGCGATTTAATGTCGAGAGCACTACTCAAAGTAAGCACTTTCAAATATACATAATTAATTAATATTCCGCAAACACTATATGGCATCGATCTTCTCACACTGAAATCCTCAAGTGAACAAACACGACGCGAATAATCATATTACAAAACCACTTCACAACTTCAACCAAACAATGCTTGCCTGCGCATTCTCTCAATCCGATCGTTTAACTCACGCCCCGATGTTCGAGATTCGACTCAGTGTGCTGACTGCTACTGAGCGCTCGCGTCAGCGGGCAGTTATTACTACAAAATTCTACTTCAGCCAATCAGAGTTAGATTCAACATAGTCACTGCGATAAAGCAGTTCGATAAATTTACTCTCACATATTATCAGTAACAACAAATATCTCAACATGTAAGACCCTTACGAGGTCTAAACTCCATAAGTTTAAATACGATCCATTTTACTTTTTTACGTGAGACCTGGAAAAAGCTTTCGACGATGTAAAGTGGTGTAGAATACTTCACACTCTGAGGAAAATGGGGTAAGCTATAGGGAAAGACGGGCAATATACTACATGTACAAGAACCAAGAGGAAACGGTAAGACTGGAAGACCAAGAACGAAGTGCTCAGATTAAAAAGTATGTAAGACAAGAATGTAGCCTTTGGCCCCTACTGTTCAATCTATAAATCAAGGAAGCAATGGCGGAAATAAAAGAAGGGTTTAAGAGTAGAATTAAAATTCAATGTGAAAGGATAACAGTGATAAGAATTGCTGATGACGTTGCTATCCTCAGTGAGGGTGAAGAATTACATGATCTTCTGAATGGAATAAACAGTCTAAGTAGTACAGAACTGAGAGTAAATCGAGGAAAGATGGAAGTAATGAGAGGTAGCAGAAATGAGAATAGCGAGAAACTTAACATCAGGATTAATGGTCACGAAGTAGATGAAATTAAGAAATTCGGATACCTAGATTAGCAAAATAATCCATGAAAAAAGGGGTAACGAGAACATAAGAAGCAGACTAGCACTGGCAAAAAGGTCATTCTTGGCCAAAAGAGATCCACTAGTATGAAAGATAGTCATTACCTGAGGAAGAAATTTCTTAGAACGTACGTTTGGAGCCCAGCATTGTATGGTAGTGAAACATGGACTGTGGGAAAACCGAAACAGAAGAGAATCGAACCATTTCAGATGTGGTGCTGCAGATGAATGTTGAAAATTAGTTGTGCTGGTGATAAGGTAAGGAATGAAGGTTCTGCACAGAATGGGCTAGGAAAGGATTATATGGAAAATACTGATTAGAAGAAGGGACAGGAAGACAGGACATCTGTTAAGGAGACCACACCGTGGTTCAGGTCGAAAAACATCGATTTTCGGTTTTCATCATATTCCGATAGATTAAGGTTTTATTTAAGTACTCGGAAAAGCATTTTGTTGAAAAAAATCTTTCGAGCATTTGAAGAGCATTTTCCTATCACGTGTCTTTATATACCATGTCCACTTTTCTGTCACTCACTTTTCTGCATATATTTTAGATCTTTATATCCCCTACATTGCACGTTAGGGATTTTTTTTTTACTGCCGAGTGTGTTGACTATCCTTGGTATGCAACGGTCGGTATTCTTTTGTTTCTGCTGTTTGTAAAGAACACGCTTTCAAACACGCGGTTAATTTTGTTCAAGTGTGATTGCGAGTGGTTATTATAGAAAACTTGCAGCTATACTATGGGCAGGTAATTGGGAGAAATAAAGATAATCTGGAGGCAATGAAGAGAGATGTTTGGACCATATTCCTCCATAAGTCCTCTACTGATGATAAGCCATGTCATGGATTGTGTCCATCAGGAGAAAATTCGTGGTGCAAAAATACAATAGGGCTCAGGCAACTTGAGAATCTTATTCTCACCAGTATTCTCTCCCTGCTGCTGTTATTACAGCAATTAAACCTATTTTCAAAGACATGGCACATCCTGACTTTCTAAGGAAATATCTGCATGGGCAGGCACAGAACCCAAATGAATGTTTCAACAGTGTAATTTGGAACCGCCTTCCTAAAACTGTATTTGTAGGCATGCATACAATGAAACTAGGAGTTCATGATTCTGTTATTACACTCAGTTGTGGTAATATTGGAAAGTGTTGGGTACTGGAAAAGCTGGGAATTAATCCTGGTGGAAATATGATCACTGGGCTGCAACATTGCGATAAAATGAGGATAGCCGATGCAGATAGGTCTGCATCTAATATGGCCAAGAAAGCAAGGGAAACATCCAGGAAGGTGAAAAAAAGCTGTAAGACCTGCTAGAGGCCAAAGAAGGGCCATCATATGCAGCAGGACAGTTTTAATTAGCTGTCAGTAACAAATTTCAATAGTTTTTTCTTTAAAGTCAATTTGCCGCAAACTAAAATTTTCGGTACATATGCCCCATTATATGAGAAACTATCATACATAAATGAATGAAATTTTCAGAGACTCTGCATAACATAAAAAGCCACCTCTGGTACTAAATTCATTAATATTCCCCCATTAGGAAGTTCACAAAAAAATATTTTCTGCAGAAAAATCTTAATTTTTTTTTTAAAGATTTAAAAAAGTATTTCTTAAAAACTATAAAATGGATAAAGTCGATTTTTTGTACAGTTGAATCTATTAGCATCGCGTAACATACAGTAAAAATATTAAGGTCCTGCATCAAATAGTTTTTTTCAGAAATGGGTCAAATACTTGCCTAAATTAACATGGGTTAGATAGGCGGGCTGTGGTCGCCTTAAGATATCAGGGAATAATACCCATAGTACTAGAGGAAGCCGTACAGGGTAAACACTATACGGGAAGATGGAGACTGGAATACATGTGGCAAATAACTGAAGACGTAGGTTGCAAGAGCTACTCTTAGATGAAAAGGTTGGCAAAGGACAGGAATTAGTGGTGGGTGCATCAGATCAGTCAGAAGACTGATGACTCAAAAAAAAAAAAAAAAAAAAAACGAGAGCTATAGTAATTTCGAGACAGTCCGTACAGTTCACCACCTGCAATGGCGCCTAAACTGCACGTTCCGCTTGCCTGTAGCTCTAACTGTGGTAAAAACGTGGAACTGTAGATACTTTCTGTTCCCACTAGTGGAGACAAGAGCAAGAAAATCCTCGCCGCTTTCTTAAGTTTACATTCTTTAGAAGTAGTTATTAGTACGCAAGTCCTATTTCAGTTTTGTACTAAAGAGACTCATTATTCGTAAGCAGTTGTTTTTCTTTGCCATGCGAATGGAGCTCTGTAAATTCAAAAGCCTTGAGTATTGTTTGTCACGTTGATCGGATGATCGTTCAAAAACCAAAGTGCGTAGTAAGTGTTAGGGCTCAAATCAGTGAAATACTATTTTATTAGATGTTACCTTAATAACATTTGTGGGAGTAAAATAACATGTTTAGAACACGTGGACATGTATTGGTGACTATGGGCCCCGCAGTTCTTCAGTGATACGGGACCTGCACGACCTTAACCCTAGAACATTAAAGTAGAGGAAATGTTATATCGTTTCGCGCGGCTCCCCCCGTCGGAGGTTCGAGTCCTCCCTGGGGCATGGGTATGTGTCTCGTCCTTAGCGTAACTTAAAGTTAGATTAAGTAGTGTGTAAGCCTAGGGACCGATGACCTCAGCAGGTTGATCCCATAGAACTTACCACAAATTTCCAAATTTTGTTATATCGTTACGGAACCATCGTAAATTTTACTAGTCTTTTATTCAAAGGAAGTCATTTATGTTTTTGTACTAGTGAATTACAGCTATAAGGTATCCAATGGTACGTCGCATATAAAACAAGCACGGAATGTCCTGTTTTACTCTCTATACTGACAAAACCAGATTGGCAGAAACCGCGAATTCGTACGAACTGTAGTCGTAAGTTTTACGAGGGTTTAGTAAGCTAACATAAGACTGTCTTCCAGGTAGCCGTTCTAGCTTATTGCTGCGAATAGTTTACACCAGGGATCCCCAAACTATTTTGGGCTAGTTACCCCTTTTCCAAAATGAGCTGTTACCTCAGACCCCCATGGCCAAATTACCTACTTTTAAGATCAACCCCCTTATTCATAATGGTCCGCTAACTTAAAACAGCTGCTACAGAGTGTTATTTTTCATTCTGACTTAGGTCAAAAGAAGAAGACAGAGTGAGAGTTAGCAATGCTTTAAGTTAGCAGACTATTATGAGTAAGGGGGCCTATCTTTAGTTTTTTCTTATTGATACAAAATACCTAGGTACTAAGGTACCAATTGGAAAACTTTGCACTTACTACAACAATGCTATTTTCTACAAAAAAATTAATTATTCTTAGTACACGTGACACAACATAAACAATACAGTACATATCTATCTTCAAAGTTTTAAATAAGAACTTGTTTTAATTTAATAGGGGTCGATTTTTAGACCTCGTCGACCCCCAAGGGGTCGATATCGACCACTTTGCGAATCCCTGGTTTACACAGTAGTGGAAACGACGGGATCGTTTAAAAAATCAAACCCTATTATGAAATACCAGTGCAGGGATTTAAGCGAGCCACGTCTGCGCGTGCGAGTTTGCGTGCGGGGATCCGGTCTGTCGAGCACTCACTAAGCTACGGCCACCGATGCTACGGGCTACTGTGTTATGCAACTGGCAGCACGCTAAGAGCGGGAGAACTGGAGGGAAGCACGCGTCACGACCCCCTCCCAGAACTCCATCACAGTTCAGCACACGTCTTAACACGCCAGAAATCTGGCACCTATTATCCCTGCGGGTCGCCGACACTTCCTGTCAAGTGAAAGTGAAACTGCCATTCCTGGTCATCGGCAGTCTCGCTACGTCCGCCGTTTGCTGACACCACATCTGCACTCAACAACTGAATGTCGAAACACGAGGAATCTTTAAATTTTTGTGGCTACACGGTTTTAAGATTCTTTCCCAATTTAGAGAAAGGAAGCCTTAATTATTCTCCTCGAGTGGCTACAAAGCCATGAAATACAATTAATTGTATCACATAAAATATACCCCGCTGGTAAGCTGCATCAGTCTTCAAATCGTCTCTACCTCAATGCTTTGGCGCTACTGGTGAGCTCTTCTTCAGGAACACTCATCTTTCGACCAGCCGCCCAAGACGAGAAGGATGCTTCTGATCTAAAGACTAATAGTAGGGCTGAGCAATAAATTTGGTTGGTGTATCAATTAACGACTAACTTACACAAAGGAAAATATCACAAATGTTACAGCCGCGCGGGATTAGCCGAGCGGTCTTGGGCGCTGCAGTCATGGACTGTGCGGCTGGTCCCGGCGGAGGTTCAAGTCCTCCCTCGGGCATGGATGTGTGTGTTTGTCCTTAGGATAATTTAGGTTAATTAGTGTAAAAGCTTAGGGACTGATGACCATAGCAGTTAAGTCCCATAAGATTTCACACATTTTCGAACAAATTTTACACAACACTTAAGATAAAATTGTGATGGCAGTGGCACTCCATGTCTGTGCAAGAGGAATAGAACACGCACCGGTTAGTGAGGTCAAACAGACAAAAATCTTCTTGATATACGGGGTGGTTCAACTGCCCCTACCGATGGGTTTTAGGCAGCACCAGAGCCTTCAAATACCGCAAGTAAGGTTTTCATATTCTCCCTCTCGCTACACGCAAACTGTTAGTCTGAAGAAAATAGAAAAGGGTCTTCTTGTACGAAGTTTAATGCAATTAAATCTTATATTGGAATACGTTTTCGCTAGAGCCCGTAGCTTTAGAATTATTTGAGAAAAACGTACATTAGTGAGCTTCTAACGCATTTTTCTTTAAAAATTCGAAACTAGTCGCCATTAGCTCAAATATGAGTGCAGCTAAGACAGAAAATTAAAGAAATACTGAAAAAATAGACATATGTTATAAAGTTATTTAGAAATACATATTGTAGTGATGTAGAACGATCACTTTAGAGATTATTTTTTTAATCATATTAAGCTCCAGTTATTTCTTCTAAGGCTTTTTGTTTACTCGCCAATACTTTTTTTTCTTTTTCTTTACAAGCTATTAATTTAGCAAGTTTTATGCGTTGGTAAATATTTTAGAAAAACAATAGCAAGTTTTGTTCGCCGTTCTCTTACACTAAACACATTACAAGCTTCTAAACAAAATTAATCTGTCGAATAAAGATAAATTGGATATCGGTAAGACTGTTGGTGTTACTTAGTAGGCTCTCAGAAAATGGTAACACAGAGAATGCGCCTATCTTAACGAATCGCGTAATGGGGTTTTGCAAACGCCTCTATGGCGACGCCGCAATGAGGTCACAGCTCTAGTGACAACTGCTGTCTTCGCCAGCAGCTGTTTGAGTTTCGCATTTGAAACCTGGCAAAAGTGCTTCGTGGTCTCAGGGATCTTCTTTCGTCGATTTCAAAGGCCCCATACGATGATTTGTAAGGGGACGGGGGGGGGGGGGGGGGGGGGGGGGGAGGGGGGAGGGAGGGGGCAGGTGGGGTAGGGCTGGCTGGCTCTGAGCACTATGGGACTCAACATCTATGGTCATCAGTCCCCTAGAGCTTAGAACTACTTAAACCTAACTAACCTAAGTACATGACACACATCCATGCCCGAGGCAGGATTCGAACCTACGACCGCAGCAGTCGCGCGGTTCCGGACTGCGCGCCTAGAACCGCTAGACCACCGCGGCCGGCAGGGGTAGGAGGATAGAGGAGTCTATACGAGAGAGCATGCAGTATTTTTAATATTTTGGAAGACGAAAGCAACTTGTAGTATCAATAAAAGAGTTCCAGTTCCTACCCTATTAAAAATGTGTGCAACACCGACTTTTCAATCATTTTCTTGAAAGAAAAACACCTGAATACACTACATTTTTCTATTCCGTGAGAGCTAGGGGGGCACCGTGGCGTCCCCTTACACCCAGATATGGGCACCATCGATCGACTCTACTATTGGATCACCAGTATGCCTTTTAAACTAAGATGAACAGTTTACATTTTAATCGAGTATTGTAACTCGAATTGGTAGTTGAAATGTGTCGATTTCTGAAGAGACAACTATGGAATGATCGCATTATTCCTGTGGTTGCTTGTTGTAAACAAGCAAATATTTCAGGTTACAATATCTTTGCCTCTCAGACTTTGCTACATAATAAGTTTCAGAAAATTTGTTATATCCAGTTTCAATTTTGATCCTGAGTTGACTCGAAAATCCAGAAACTGCTGCCCAGTTATTACTTCTTGATGTTATACTACATTTGTGATGTCGTGCCCACCGATTAGTGTAAATGAATACAGGCCTGCTATGTGAGGAAGTGAGGTTTTGTTATAGAAGCCCTCCCAGTGATTCTTTCAATATAAAAACAAAATTTACCATTTGCTCTGTTATCTTATTATGTGGATTAAGGTTGATTAAACATCTGTGTCATATCCAAAAATGTATTTTATGTTGTTAAAACAGAAATGAGATAGAAAACGATATATGTGTGGTAGACGCTAAAAGCTCATGGTTCAGCGCCTACCACATTCATGATGGTGAGACAAAACACTGTAAGCATTTGGAGCGCAATACAACAGCAGATCTGCCTGGCATGGATTCTACAAGTCCTTGGTAGACTTTCGGAGGTATGTGGTATCAGATGCCTACAGTCAAGTCACGCAATTCCCGAAAATTACGGGCTGGTGGTATGTGGGCGTGTAAATGGCAGCAGTCCGCGTGATAGACGTTTTCCATCAAGTTGAGAACAGATGACTATCGTTGCCGAGACATCAAGATGAGTTCACTTCCATGCTCCTCAAACCACCGTAGCACAATTGTAGCCTTGTGGCATTGACAGCTTTCCGCACTCCACTATTTTTTTTCTCTGCAATGGGTTACTTTGGTTAATTGTATGTTGCGAACAAGTGAGATTAATTATTATTATACTGGAACTGGATTCTTATTAAATGAATAGTTTTGTAACTGTAACTCAATAGAATGCACAACATATCCATGTCTGCTACAACTATCGTAAAAATGTTATGAAATTATTTCCGTTATCAAAAGTAATGAAGTTACCGTGCGCAATGCTTAAAGAACCTCAAACCTTGCAGTGGATTTTTCGTCAACATTAATTATTAATCAGTGCCACGGCTAACACTAGAGCATGAGACTATCATTATTAACCAGAAAATGATTTTTCTGTAACTTTTACCAGTCCATAATTTCTGCTTAGCAAGATTTCCTTTTGAAACATGAAAGTATTTTAACTTTGATACAGTTAAAGTTTACAATATTAGCAGCCCGCGTCCGCCTGTGAAACACAACGTAAAATCTGCTGCTTTGTACTCCGATCTCGAATTACTGTAAGAAATAATTTTAAATTCACTTTTTACGTGACCGCTTATTGCGGTACGAGTGCCCTTATTGTCAGATTTGAATCTGCCGCGGCGGCGGCTCGTTCCGCCGTGTCGCAGCTCTGCACCACGAACACTACTTAAAAAGCTGAAAATGTCTTAAATAAATGGGTAAAATACCAGGCAAGCTTTCTAATAATACCATAAGACTTCTCAATAAATAACTATATTTAAAACTAGAATAATAAGTTCACACACCTTTGTTTATAATCAGCGACTAATGGCGTCCTGCTTACAATCTTGACAAAAGAAAGCTACCTATGCTTTAAACATGGCGTCACAGGTCCCTCCTCTCTACGCGATTCCAAGAAGACAACGACATTATTATTCTTACACTGATATTTACACAATGGCTGATTGTCATGAAATCTCTGAATTTTTCTTTACTAATTCTTTTCTGTGGCGGTTTCAGAACTCGCCGACACAGATATTATTTCACAAATCCAGTACTTAATCCTTTACAAATACAAAATATAACATAAATGTCTCTATTCTATTATTATTCAGAGTCCACAGACGTAATCAGCGCCTTTGTATATAAATAAAATTGTAATTGCATAGCTATAAAGCATGCTTTACCAGGAAACTTTATAAGCTATCCCACAAGAAGAAGCTATCGCCATCGGGGAATACATCAAGCGTGACCAGATGCATGTAGTCGGCAGTAACGTTCATGTAGTCCCCAGCTGTCTTGGTGCCTTTGATTACTACCAGAAATCCCACGGAAGCCCAAGTGAATGTTCTCAGTGGCATACTTCCTCATCAAGCTGCGATGGTTGTGCGGTGCACGTTTTGAGCAGTTGTTCGCCGTCTTGACGGTATACCCGAAAACGACCATCGACCTGTCGTAACAAGAAAGAAGATCCATTCGACCGCGTGACGCGTTCCCCTTGATCCACAGTCCAGTCTGAACGATCCTGTGCCCACTGCAATCGCACTTGACGATTTCGTTGGCTCAATTTGGGAACGTGCTGGGGTCCTTTGCGGCGGAGCCCCGTATTCAAATGCGCCCCGGAACATTTGTGCCTGCACTAGCGGTGTACTCCCGTAATGAGGTCTGACCCAGATTGCCGCCTATTCCACTTTACAGGTGGGCAAACCACCGACCTCCACATTCTGTCATGAGCCGTGGGACGTCGAACACTTTGTCTCATACTCGTGGTTTGACTGTCCATTGATCCTCACGCCGGTAGCATGCGAACAACCAACCTTCTTCGCCGTTTCTACGATGCTCTTTCCTAGGCGCTGGGTCATGACAATCAACGCTATTTATCTCGATGGATTTTCCTATTTGCAGCCTATATAAGCGCTATAATGATATTCCATTCGTCTCTGCTCCACTTACGCACATTTCGTGCGGCGTCACATATCTGCAACGCCACCACGCGCCATTCACTCTCGCTGTGGGCAGTGGTCGTAATATTTTGTTTCATCAATGTATAGAAAGTGTCCCCGAAATGTTGCGAAAACTCTCTAGGGGTTGTAGAGTGTCTTGAGGAACAAATCTAGGATATGAACTTGTGTCCGGAAACGTCATCCAACGACGCTTTTTTTTTTTTGAGTCACCAGTCTTCTGGCTGGTTTGATGCGGTCCGCCACAAATTTTTCTCCTGAGCCAATCTCTTCATCTCAGAGTAGCACTTACAATCTACATCCTCAATTACCTGCGGAATGTATTCCAATCTCTGTCTTCCTCTACAGGTTTTGCCCTCTATAGATCCCTCTAGTACCATGGAAGTCAGTCCCTGTCGTCTTAACAGATGTCCTATCATCCTGTCCCTTCTTCTTGTCAGTGTTTCCCACATATTCCACTCCACTCCGATTCTGCGCAGAATCTCCTCATTCGTTACCTTATCAGTCCACCTAATTTTCAACATTCATCTGTAGCACCACATCTCAAATGCCTCGATTCTCTTCTGTTCCGTTTTTCCCACAATCCATGTTTCACTACCATACAATGCTGTACTCCAGACTTACATTCTCAGAAATTTCTTCCTCAAATTAAGGCCGATATTTGATACTAGTGGACTTCTCCTAGCCAGGAATGCCCTTTTTGCCATTGCTAATCTGCAATTGATGTCCTCCTTGCTCCGTCCGCCATTGGTTATTTTACTGCCTAGGTAGCAGAATTCCTTAACTTCATCTATTTCGTGACCATTAATCCTGATCCTAAGCTTCTCGTTGTTCTTATTCCTACTTCTTCTCATTACCTTCGTCAATCTTCGATTTACTCTTAATCCATACTCTGTACTAATTACGCTGTCCATTCCATTCAGCAGATCATGTAGTTCTTCTTCACTTTTACTCAAGACATCAATGTCATCAGCGAATCGTATCATTGATATCCTTTCACCTTGAATTTTAGTTCTACTCCTGAACCTTTCTTTTATTTCCATCATTGCTTCTTCGATGTACAGATTGAACAGTAGGGACGAAAGACTGCATCCTCGTCTTACACCCTTCATAATCCGAGCATTTCGATCTTGGACGTCCACTCTTATTATTCCCTCTTGGTTCTTGTACATATTGTATATTACACGTCTCTCCCTATAGCTTACCTCTATTTGTGCCAGAATTTCGAACATCTTGCACAATTTTTCATTGTCGAACACTTTTTCTAGGTCGACAAATCCTATGAACGTGTCTTGATTTTTCTTTAGTCTTGCTTCCGTTATCAACCGCAATGTCAGGATTGCCTCTCTCGTGTCCTTACCTTTACTGAAGCGAAACTGATCGTCATCTAACACATCCTCAATTTCCTTTCCATTCTTCTGTATATTATTCTTGTCAGCAACTTGGACGCCTGAGCTGTTAAGCTGATTGTGCGGTAATGCTCGCACTTGTCAGTCTTGCAGTCTTCGGAATTGTGAACATGATATTTTTCCGAAAGTCAGACGGTATACTGCCAGACACATATATTCTACACACCAACGTGAATAGTCGTTTTGTTGCCACTTCCCCTACTGATTTTTGAAATTATGATGGAATGTTATCGACCCCTTCTGTCTTATTTGATGTTAAGTCCTCCAAAGCTCTCTTAAATTCTAATACTGGATCCCCTGTCTCTTCTAAATCGACTCCTGTTTTCTTCTTCTATCACATCAGACAAATCTTCCGCCTGCCGCTTGGTTACCCATTCGGCAGCAAACGTGACATTTTACGCTGATGGATAGTAGACAGAATGTCACGCAAATGTTTTTGTTATTCAATGATCGCGACTGATTGTCACGATCGCCAATGGAGAAGATGAGCTAGCTACTGCACAGACAGGCCTTGTCTCCTATGAATGCGATACTCTATTGCCTCTGTGGATGACTGTTTCCCTTGGAACCCTCTAAAATCTCCAACGTTTTTTGCTATGGAAGAGAAATGTAACCTACGTCGGTGTACAAAATCACGTTTGCTGCTGAAGGGTTGCCCAGAGGCAGATGCCGGCGCCTGTAACTTCGACCTTCTGTAGCGTTTGGATGACGTTTCCGGGCATGGGTACCTATCCTCGATTTGTTTCTCGGAACACCTCCTGCAATCTCTCGAAGCTGGTCGAAATATTTCTGGGACACCATGTATCTCTTTGGTACATATTACAGATTAAAGTCCCCTGTTGCGGTTTCTGTCTGTATGTTCAGGCTAATCTCCCGAACTATCGTAATGATATCGATATGGTTTTCACCATAGATAGGGACTCACTAGGAAGGCTTGTGTTGATTATTTATAATTATTTGTGCAAATTGGCTGAACTATGATGAATTAAAGTTCCCCGCCGCGTTTTTCTGTTTGTAAGTGAAGATTAACCTCAGGAACAACTGTAGGGAGTCACGAGGAATATTTGTGTATGTAATTTATTACTGCAAAGCCAAGCAAGTCGTCTGGCTGTAGATTATTGTTAGCAGTGTGAAGCGGAAATGGTACACAAACTACATATAAATTATAATTACCGGCGCAGATCAGTAATAAGGGATTTGAAGCTTATAAAAATTAAGTAGTTATAATATTTGATTCCCAGACACATGAAGTACGCAGCTGTACCCTACGCAAAATAAATTGGGTAGAATTTAATAGCATTTCAGACATGTTGAGAAGGTCTTTTCAGTTAACCTCATGGATCGACACAGGGTTCCTTTAGAGAATATGAGCGATGAATTAAAAGCTAGTTTTCCAGCCCCCCATTTTGTTCATTACGTTTGTCGATAAACGGAAAATCTCTCCATAGGATGTGACAGTGTGTGAGACCTGCATCCACGGAGAATACGAATACTATAACGAACAGAATGCCAATTCGAACAATGAACATAAACATGATTTTGTTTCGTTTTCGAGTTATCGTTCTGTGTCAATGACTCATATAATAAGGTAACAATAGCTCGCACTTTCTACTTTGAGCCAACGTCTCTTGATTTTGAAGTTCACTTCAGCTAAACATCCGTATTCGCATCAGTCCAACCAGTTACCATCTTTAATTATTAAATGAGGTAGTCAGCCTCAACCCTATCCTTATCGGTAACCTATAGAAGCAATCAGAACCGTTCCAGTGTACCAACGTTTCCATTGGTGTTGTGAGAAACTGCAAAGGTTACGCCAGACTTTCCGAACAAGAGCAGACTTCTTACTATATTCCTTAAAGTTAATCCAACTTCCAGAGGCCTTGTTCCGTGTGGCGTTATATAGGTTTCCGTAACTGAACAGCTGACGCAAAATCTTCCTTTAGCTAGTGAAAGTTACTCTCAGTGCTCCGAGGATCAAACAATGGACATTCGATGGGCGAACACTTTAGGCGGGCGGCTTTTTATTGTCCCCGGACTAGCTGTCTGTATTGTTAAACCAAGAGCAGCTGCCTAACGTGGAATGACACCGCTATCCGTAACGTTAAACGCCCCTAAGGTTTCTAACCAGTACGTCATATCTCCTCTTCCTCTTCCTTTTTCCTGGCCTTGTCCGGTATCTCCCTGGGGACGGCATGTTAGTCTGGATTAGGCAATGTTAGTGGTAGAGGGTGATTCGGAACAGCAGGATCTTGGGAAGAAACTGTGAGACAGTATGCATTGAAATTTAATGTAGACAAATGTGAATCCTTGTTACAATTAGAAAGAAAGACAGACCAACTAGTGGAATAATCCCTGGAGATGAACAACTGGAGAAGGTGAAAAAAGTGTACTTGGGAAATGTGGTAGAGGGAAATGAATGAAATGAGAAAGAGATCAGTGAACGTGGCAGACGCGCAGAAGCGTTCCTGCGAAGTGTTATGATATTGTTTTGGAACAAAGACTTCCCATAAAAAAAGCAAAGAAATGGTATTTAGAAGTTACTGTATCCCTGTACAGACTTATGCATGAAACATGATGAAAGGGTGATGAACGAAAGACAAGTAAGCATATTACAGGCGTGTCAAATGAAGCTCATCAGAAGTAAGACAGCAGTAACAAGGAGAGTTACGGTGAGGAATGAAAGCGTAAGCGAAATGTTGAAAGAGCTATACTTGCAGGTATGGGCACTTAAAGAGAATGGAAAACAAGAGGATTCCCAAAACGATACATGACATGGATACGCGAAGGAAACGACGAAGAGGAAGACCAAGGGCTAGATGGCTGAAAGAAGTGAAAGAGGGTTTTACAAAAAGAGGCGAGGAATGGACCAGAGTGAACACAGAAAGATAGTGGGAAATCAGGACTAGATGGTGAGCCTTAGGCTCCAAACAGACCCAGCCTGGGGATGGAAATTCTTCAAGAGGGCGGTGATGATGATGATGATGATGATGAGTGGTAGAGGGTGGACGGATGCCCTTCCTGTCGCCACCCCTCCCCCCTCAGGACTGAAGTTGTTACCCCATTTTTGTCTGTGTCTAGCGTCATCGTCATCCTATTCGAAAGGACGAGAACATTAAAAAATGTTTGCGAATAATGTAACTGAGGCGCGACGTGGGTACCAGCCTGGTATTCACTTACGAGACGGAAGTCGGAAACCACCTAAAAACTACACCCCGACTGGCCGGCACACCGGCCCTCATCGTTAATTCGCCGGGCGAATTCCATTTGGAGCCAGTGCGTCTCCCCGAATCCCGGAAGTGACGAGCTAACACGGGCGACTTTCCAGTGTAGTATATTATCCATTGGTCGATGTCATCTACTTATTTGAAAATGAAAATTATGATTTCTGCGTCTTGATGCAGAGTCAATTACCATTTTAATTGTGAAATAGTTTTCACTGTTTGTACGGCAAGAAACAGAACTCACTTGCCAAAGAGCTCAACGCTCTTAGAACTCTGATGCTACTGCGTGCTGAGTTAATTTCCTGGACAAGTTAATGTATGAAGAGACTCGCTTTTGTCTTAAGATTCGATGAGCGTGCACGCGTATCGGTGTTAGTCTCAAATTGTGCAGTAAAGGTATCATTAACGGCAGCCATTAAAGTTGAAGTTAATTCAGTTTCAACGACGCAAACAGTATTAGTTAGTTAATATTTCGTCTCGAAACTGATGCATAGTACTCAAGAACACAATTTCTTAGTAAAAAAGTTGTAAACAGTTTATTTCTTTAAACAGTGAGTGATTTATTCTTGTGGCTATAGACTAAACCCATAGAATTTTCGGAACGATGTTTGCTGGATGCTTCAACGACCGAATCTGCACGAACGGTCATTTAATCTTTGGGAAACATTATTCCCGTTTTCTGAATTATGAAATCCTTCGCTGCCGTAAAGAACATCTGAATCTCACAGCAGAGCTCTACTTGCACCTATACAGACTCCGCTGATTCTATGAGGACAAGTAAAGGACATTTCTAGATTACAGGAGACCTATGAAATTTTAGCGGAGTCGCTGATGAACTACGAGATCTTAGGAACCCAGCACGGCGATTTCTAGGAAGTTTGGATATCTGTTAGCTTCAACAAAACCAGTTCATCATTCATGATATCAATACACTTTAACTGAAGGATAAAGGAAAACTTGAAGAGGCTTGCACAAGACAGAGTAGCAGGGATTTGGTACATCACTTCATGTTCAAGTATTATTCAGCAGGCATTATTACAAGCATTTGTAACATCGTGCCAGAGCTCTATTCCGTTTAAAAGGCTCTTAAGAGGTGGTTAACATTTCTCCGTCGGTACAAGAAAACTGTTTTCAAAAGTTACTTTTGTTCTGAAATCCGTATCTATTTTTCTCGATATTCAGGCCGATCAGTGACACAGGAGATTCAAAATCATCTGCAATCATAACAGATGAAGTTCCTGATGGTATCTTCAGTGGATTTCACTACCATTTCCCTCATATGTTGTCATATGTTGGTTTCCCATATCGACAGCGCCGATGGATTAAAACAGGATGTTTCAAAATGAATATACAGGTTTTAAGGTCTTGTTGCATTTATTACATTCAACTTACAATTATAAATACTACATCAAATGAAACAGCAGCTGAAACAGTTTTGTTTGTATACCTGTGCGCAAAGGGAAGAGTATGGAACGACCAAGACTGACTGAAGAACGTGCTGAAAGAGAGAGTTTCTTTCAAGAATAGTCCCAAGAAATCATTTTGGAAGGCTATTCGTGAATTAGTAATTCAATTGGCGTCTGTGTGAAGACTTTTAAAGAGGCGCTTACAACTATGTGCTTATCGTTTGCAGTCTACAGACTAGGGTTTACATGCAAACTTTGGAAACGAAATTTTGCTGCACGACGATGAAGATTTCATGAAAAATATTGGAAATTTGCGGTAAGTTCCTATGGGACCAAACTGCTGAGATCATCGGTTCCTAGGCTTACACACTACTTGATTTAACTTAAACTTACTTACGCTAAGGACAACACACAGGCCCATGCCGGAGGGAGGACTCGAACCTCTGATGGGGTGAGCCGCGCGAACCGTGGTAAGGCGCCTGAGACCACGCGGCTACCACGCGCGGCTTTCCTGGATCATGTAGTCTTCAGTGATGAATCGAAATTTTAACTAAGTGGAATCGTGAACACATGTAATGTGCGTGTCTGGGGGTCAGGAAATCCGTCACGAGGTGGTACAGTTGGAATGACGCTTCCCAAATTAAATGTTTTTTGTGCCATGCTCCGGAGGAAAAGTAGTGGGACTTTCTTTTTCGATGAAACGACTGTAACTGGTGTTTTTTTTTATCCTGATGCGCTAGAGCTATAGTTCTTTGCTCAATTGGAAGTAGCTGAACCACAAAACTTTATTTGGCAGCAAGATGGTGCGCCGCCGCACTGGTGTAGCTCAGTACACAGTCGGTTAACGACGGTGTACCTGACCGCTGGAACGGCCGCAAGGGATAGGACGACAGAGCTTGTTTTGCTCGACATCCACGATTTGGCGACATGCGATTTTTACGTTTCGGATTTCAGAAAGGATCATGTGTAAGTGCCTTCGTTACCAGTTGTCTACCCGGCTTTAGAAACAGCATTGTTACGACAGTTATTCCAGACATATTAATCAAGTTTTGGGCAGAACTCGCCTATCGAGTAGATGTGTAAGAAATGGTGCTCGTATTGAACAGTTGTGAGAAAAACTGTTTGAGTTGCTCTTTCAGTTGATGTATTATTTGTAACTAACTTGGGTCCCGCTATTTGGCTCACGCATAGTGTATGATTTACATAGATTTTTTGTTTTTCTTTTATCGAATTTTTATGTTGTTCGCAAATTACAACTCCTTCTAAAACTTTCACACTAATTAAGGCCAAAGAAGCACGGTCTTTCTCGAATCTAGTTCTGACCAAAAAGCGAGTTTCGTAGTTGGAGTCCAAAGTATATGTCATAGTGTTTTTTATGTTCTTTTGGTGATACTGCCATGGGAATTTTCATCCTCTAACGCACATTACTTTAAATTCTACCAAGAAGTCAAATACCAATTTCCTAGATTTAGCTTCAAAAAAATTTTAATGTAACGAAATGTTTCCTGAATGAAATTTTCACTCTGCAGCGGAGTGTGCACTGATATGAAACTTCCTGCAAGATTACAACTGTGTGCCCGACCGAGACTCGAAGTCGGGACCTTTGCCTTTCGCGGCAAGTGCTGTACAAACTAAGCTACCCAAGAACGACTCACGACACGTCCTCACAGCTTAATTCCACGAGTATCTCGTCTCCTACCTTCCAAACTAGAGCACTTGCCCGCGAAAGGCAAAGATCCCGAGTTCGAGTCTCGGTCCGGCACACAGTTTTAATCTGCCAGTAATTTTCGTAACGAAATGTTTTGTTAAACATTTTCGTGCCCTATTTTATCCCATTAGGGTTTGAATTTCCAAAAACACTGGAACATATATTTTTTATATTTCTAACAGAGAAGCCAAACACAATTTTTATATATTTGGTTTAAAGAATGCTTGCATAATGAAATATTTCAAAACTTTATCTCCTATTCACCCACACAGGGGTTAAATTTCCAAAATCAGTGAATCACGTATTTTTTTTAATTTCAAACAGTGAATCCAAATTCACCTTTTCATAGATATCTGTTTAAAAATGCTTTAATAATGAAAAATTTTCATGAAACATTTCATTCCCTATTGCACCCCCCTTAGGAACCGAATAATGAAAAATTCCTTTTTAAACGACGCCTACAATATAAGATCAACACCCTCTGCAAATTCTAAGTTTATATCCTTAGTGGCTTGGGCTGGACGACGATGAATCAGTGAGTGAGCCAGACAGTCCGGACATTACCTTTTGTATATAAAGGTTGTAGCTTGGATGTAATAAATGCTACAGAGCCCGGACATTCATTTTGGAACACCCTGTACCTCGCTCCACCAATGGCGATCATACACAACTGCCCATTAAAATTGCTACACCACGAAGATGACGTGCTACAGACGCGAAATTTAACCGACAGGAAGAAGATGATGTGATACACAAATGATTAGCTTTTCAGAACATTCACGCGGTGGCGACACCTACAACGTGCTGACATAACGAAAGTTTCCAACCGATTTCTCATACACAAACAGCAGTTGACCGGCGTTGCCTGGTGAAACGTTGTTATGATGCCTCATGTAAGGAGGAGAAATGCGTACCATCACGTTTCCGACTTTGATAAAGGTCGGATTGTAGCCTATCGCGATTGCGGTTTATCGTATCGCGACACTGCTGCTCGCGTTGGTCGAGATCCAGTGACTGTTAGCAGAATATGGAATCGGTGGGTTCAGGAGGGTAATACGTAACGCCGTGCTGGATCCCAACGGCCTCGTATCACTAGCATCCGAGATGACAGGCATCTTATCCGCGTGGCTGTAACGGATCGTGCAGCCACGTCTCGATCCCTGAGTCAACGGATGGGGACGTTTGCAAGACAACAACCATCTGCACGAACAGTTCGACGACGTTTGCAGCAGGGTGGACTATCAGCTCGGAGATCATGGCTGCGGTTACCCTTGACGCTGCATCACAGACAGGAGCCCCTGCGATGGTGTACTCAACGACGAACCTGGGTGCACGAATGGCAAAATGTCATTTTTTCGGATGAATCCAGGTTCTGTTTACAGCATCATGATGGTCGCATCCGTATTTGGTGACATCGCGGTGAACGCACATTGGAAGCGTGTACTCATCATCGCCATACTGGGGTATCATCCGGCGTGATGGTATGGGGTGCCATTGGTTACACGTCTCGGTCACCTCTTGTTCGCATTGACGGCACTTTGAACAGTGGACGTTACATTTCAGATGTGTCACGACCCGTGGCTCTACCCTTCATTCGATCCCTGCGAGACCCTACATTTCAACAGGATAAGGCACGAGCGCATGTTGCAGGTCCTGTACGGGCCTTTCTGGACACAGAAAATGTTCGATTGCTGCGCTGGCCGGCACATTCTCCAGATCTCTCACCAATTGAAATCGTCTGGTCAATGGTGGCCGAGCAACTGGCTCGTCACAATACGCCAGTCACTACTCTTGATGAACTGTGGTATCGTGTTGAAGCTGTACCTGTACACGCCATCCAAGATCTGTTTGACTCAAAGCCCAGGAGTATCAAGGCCGTTATTATGGCCAGAGGTGGTTGTTCTGGGTACTGATTTCTCAGGATCTATGCACCCAAATTGCGTGAAAATGTAATCACATGTCAGTTCTAGTATAATATATTTGTCCAATGAATACCCGTTTATCATCTGCATTTCTTCTTGGTGTAGCAATTTCAATGGCCGGTAGTGTATTTTGTTTTTCTTTTTATCTTTTTCATATATAGCATCGTTATGAGGGCTAATGCGTATGCAGCAGCCGGAGACATGACAGAGTGCGAAGCAGCGGTGGTCTCGCCCAAACTGGCAGCTCACCATTTTCGAGCCCGCTTCGCGTAATCTGCCGGTCTACGTGAATGATAGACCGAGGTCGCAGTCTCGCGAAACAGCTGCGCCCTCAATTGTTTCGCGATGCGAGTCGCGCGTAGCGTAAACGCACCCTTGCTGCACGCGCCGCCGCTGCTACCGCTGCGTGCTGGCTAACAGGTTGGCCGGCCGGTGTAGGGTCGAGTGGGGCCTCTGGGCAGGTGCTCGCCGGCAGCCGGACACCGCCTACGAGGCCTGCAGTCACATCGTGGACGCCGACCGCGACGGGCTGGTGAGTCTGCACCACTACTACTGTTACTACCGCTGCTGCTACTGTTGCCCACTGCGAGAGTCTGCCAGCGTAAGCTGACGTCTTGTTGCGTGTCTCTATAGCGCTCCAACTACAAAGAAAGGAGAAGCAATACTGAATTTTTACTTCGGTGTCTCTAAAGAAATCACCATGCGAAATGTCTCTGTACTCAATAATTTCCGTGTGCACAATTTACTACAAGGAAATCGGTGTAGATTAATGTAACGGTGGCCTTACAGAGAGGGGGTTACCCCTGATACCACCAGAAGAAAAGAGGAAGAACAAATGTCGTTTGCTAATAATTCTTTTGAGTGTTATAAAGGCCAACAAACTGTACATTGCAACGATCACTGACCTATGCTGTAACTTCATATAACACGTTTCGGGTGTAACACGGACAGCGTAACTAGCAGAATGCTGTTTACTGATGCCGCTGTGGTGTATGGGAAGGTGTCGTCGTTTAGTGACTGCAGGAGGATACAAGATGACTCAGGCAAAATTTGTGGCTGGTATGACGAATGGCAGCTAGTTCTAAATACAGAAAAACTTACTACAGACGAGTGAGGAGAATAATCCCATAATTTTCGAAAACGGTATTAGTAGTGTGTTGCTTGATACAGTCACGTCTATTATATATCTAGGCGCAGTGTTGCAAAGCAATATGAAACTGAATGACGGTGCAAGGGGCCGACCGGTGTGGCCGTGCGGTTCTAGGCGCGTCAGTCTGGAACCGCGTGACCGCTACGGTCGCAGGTTCGAATCCTGCCTCGGGCATGGATGTGTGTGATGTCCTTGGGTTAGGTAGGTTTAAGTAGTTCTAAGTTCTAGGGGACTGATGACCACAGATGTTGAGTCCCATAGTGCTCAGAGCCATTTGACGGTACAAGGATTGTAGTAAGGAAGTCGAATGGTCAGCTTCTGTTTATTGGGAGAATTTTAGGAAACTGTGGTTCATCTGTAAAGGAGGCCGCGTATAGGACACTAGTGTGACACACTGCTGAGCACTGTTCGAGTGTTCGGGATCCGCACCAGGTCGGGTTAAAGATAGACATCGAAGCAATTCAAAGGCAAGCTGCTAGCTTTGTTAGCGATAGGTATGAACCACACCCTAGTATTAGTGAGATGTTTCGGGAATCACTGGAGGGAAAGCGACATTCCTTTCGAGGAGAGCTTTTGAGAAAATTTAGAGAACCGGCATTTGAGGTGGCTGCACAACAATTCTGCTGTCGCTAACGTGCTGTTTGTGGATAACGCTGGAGTTGCCGTCTGATGATGTCCCATATGTACTTGATTGGAGACAGATCTGGTGATCGAGCAGGCAGGACCGACACTGTAGAAGCGGTAATGTGAGTGACCGTTATCCTGTTGGAAAATAGCCTCTGGCATCACGACAGGTCAAATCACCAGACTGACGTACGGATTTGCAGTCAGGGTGCGTGGGATAAAAAATCACACCGCTAACCATAACTCTAGGTGTATGCCCAGTGCGTCTGGCACGCAGACAGGTTGGTTGCAGGCCTTCGACTGGTCTTCATCTAACCATCACACGGCCATCACTAGCACCGAGGCAGATCCAGCTTTCATCAAAAAACACAACAGAACTCCACTTTCAACTCCAATGAGCTCTCGCTTAACAACACTGGAGTTGCAAATGGTGCTGGTTTGGGGTGAGTAGAATGCACGCTACAGGGCCGGCTGGTTCGGTTCTCGAATTAACAGCTCGTTGTGTCACTGTGTTACCAATTGCCGTTCAAACTGCTGCTGCAGATGCAGTGCCATGCACCACAGCCATTCACCGAACACAATGGTCTTCCTTCTCAGCAGTTATCGTGGTCATCCGGAGCCCGGTCTTCTTGTGACCGTACATTCTCGTGAACACCGCTGCCAGCAATCATGTACAGTGGCTACATCCTGCCAAGTCTTTCTGCAATATCACAGAAAAAACATCCACTGCACGAACATCGCCGGCCGATGTGGCCGAGCGGTTCTAGGCGCTTCAGTCCGGAATCGCGCAGCTGCTACGGTCGCAGGTTCGAATCCTGCCTGTGATGTCCTTAGGTTGGTTAGGGTTAAGTAGTTCTAAGTCTAGGGGACTGATGACCTCAGATATTAAGTCCCATAGTGCTTACAGCCATTTGAACCATTTTTTGCACGAACATCCCTAGCTCCAATAAGCTGGTTATGCGTCCATCCGACCTGATTTCCAGTAGAATTTCTGACGGTTTTCCTGGTTTCCACTCCAAGGTGCTGACAGTCTACAGTCTGGCGACTGACTGACCGGTCTGTACCTCTCTTGCACTCACTACTCCCCCCTATGCCCTTTACTTGAGGCACTAACCACGTCCTATACTCATAGGGACTCCCTGAAGGTGGGTTTACACCTGTGCCGTTTCCTGTGCGCACTAAGTGCATGCAGGCTTTCCATGAAGAGACAAGGAGGACTGTGCACCGGAGCAAAGTTGCGCATGTCTCTGAACTATGCGGAAGGGGCCTCAGGAGTCTTCCCAGATCAGGCTGGCAGACATGTGCCTCTACTTGCATATGGAGCACACGTGTAACCAATATGTAACACTATAATTCTATCGATCCCTATGCATGAATCAGTTTAGAACAAACATTTATTTGTACGTAAGCCACACACAAAAATATTCATCATTGCTACAAATAGCGAAAATATATACATTTATGAACAGACAATAATAATAATAATACAGCAATAATTTTATTAATGGCACATAGTGTTGATGTTACAAGACTATCAGAATCTTCACTTGTAAATAGTTTTTACTCTCCTGATTTTCGTTTTCTGTTTTTGTCATTTTTTTCGTTCAGTCCTTATCTCCAAATGTTCTAAATTCAGACACTCATGAAGTGGATCTTTGACTTCTCTGTTTGTGGTGTCACCGCCAGACACCACACTTGCTAGGTGGTAGCATTTAAATCGGCCGCGGTCCGTTAGTATACGTCGGATCCGCGTGTCGCCACTATCAGTGATTGCAGACCGAGCGCCGCCACACGGAAGGTCTAGAGAGACTTCCTAGCACCCGCCCCAGTTGTACAGCCGACTTTGCTAGCGATGGTTCACTGACAAAATACGCTCTCATTTGCCGAGACGATAGTTAGCATAGCCTTCAGCTACGTCATTTGCTACGACCTAGCAAGGCGTCATTACTATTGATGCTGTAAAACATGTACCGTCAAGAGCGATGTTTACCAATTATGGATTAAAGTTAAGTATTCCAGCAGCTACGTACGTTTTTTGTTAGTCTCATTTCCTTGACCTGTTCCAGACCTCACGCCAGCCTGCGTGAGCTAAAACGCGTGCCTTTCGGCTTCCTCTCATAGTGGGTTGGCTGTCTTGCCAATCCACAACACTGTTAATATGTACATCTGAGTAACCCTGAAAGTTATCTGCTTTATTTAAAATATTCTTTTCATTCCCGTTTACACCATTTAATACTAATTTCAGTCTTAATCATTTGAGTGTAAAAGTACATCTGCCGAAAAATACTGCGCTTTTAAAAGCAAATGAAAGAGCTAGTCGATTACTCTGCATAACGTTTAATTAGCAGTAGTCGGGTGGTCTTAGGTACTAGGTCAGCCCTGGAAAGGGATAGCAATAGTGGCTGCTGTGACTCCAGCACACTTTTTTTACATTTGTGACACTACATGACCTAGGTCACTGACCTTTTGATGACATCATCAAGCCACACCTCTCTCACCTTTCCTCCAATCAGAGCGTAGTATCTTAGCAACCATTAAAATGAAATGGCCATTTACATTTTGACGCTATTTGGGATGTGCTCAACGGTATCCAAACGACTTGAAATGTATATCAAAAAATACTTCACATATTGGTAAAAGTATGATAACTCCGAAAAATGACGAAAACGTTGTCAATGTTTTCATTACTGACTTCAAAAAAAATTGTTTACTGACTAGCTCACCACTTGCATCAGAAAATTTCTTTGAAATCTATGGAATGTTGGAACCGATATAAAACATACTTTCCTTGAATAGTTTAAACCAACATTTGCTTATGCAATACAATTAACAAATTAGTAATATGTAGTTGTCAGACATGAGTTTTACTTTAAATGCTATTCCACAAAATTTCAAAAACTCAAAAAAATCAACTACTGGTTTAATTTCATATTGTTCATCTTCGCCAGAAGATGGTTGCACTCGTAGAACGTTCAATGTTCGAACTGAGTTCTGAGAGACAACTCAGTCTTAAATTAAATAATTACCACATGTATATTGTTCGCCAAGTATCAATGTTCTTTCCAAGTCTGAAATGTCTGCAAAAATATGTCACCAATGCAAAAAAGTGCAATATTTACATCAAGTATCATAATTTTCTTTTCTGCATACACACATTTCCGTCAAATTAGCGGCTAATATATGACTGTCAACTATAGAGTACACTGATCAGCCAGAACATTATGACCACGTATCTAATAGCTGCTATGTCCACCTGGCACGGGTAACAGCGGCGACGCGACGTAGCATTGAAGCAACGAGGCCTTGGTAAGTCACTGGAGAGGCACACAAGTCACCTATTTCCCGTAAACTCCGGGGATGGGTGCGATGAGCTCTGATTTCACGTTCGATCACATCCCAGATGTGTTTCATCGGGTTCAGATCAGGCTAGTTGAGGAGCCTCCACATCAGTTGGAACTCAACCTGTTTCCTCGAACCACTCCATCACTCTCCTCGCCTTGTGACATGGCGCATTATCTTATTGAAAAATGCCACTGCAGTCGGAAAACATTATCGTTATGAAGGGATGTACGTAGCCTGCAACTAGTGTACGATACTTCTTGGCCATCATGGTGCCTTGCACGAGCTCACTGGATCCATGGATGCCCACGTGAATTTTCCTCAGAGCATAATGGAGCATCCGCCAGCTTTTTCCCGCAGTACAGATGTCAAAGAGATGTTCCCCTGGAAGACGACGGGTTCGCGGCCTCCCAGCGACATGCTGAAGAAGGTATCGGGATTCTTCAGACCATGCAACGCTCTGCCACTGCTCCAACGTCCAGTGCCGATGGTCACGTGTCCAGTTCAGTTGTAGTTACTGATGTAGTTGTGTTAACATTGGCACAAGCATGGGTCGTCGGCTGCAGAGGCCGGTCATTAGGAGTGTTCAGTGCACTTTGTATTTAGACACACTGTCCGCCCCCGGTAGCTGAGTGGTCAGCGCGACAGACTGTCAATCCAAAGGGCCCGGGTTTGATTCCCGGCTGGGTCGGAGATTTTCTCCGCTCAGGGACTGGGTGTTGTGTTGTCCTAATCATCATCATTTCATCCCCATCGACGCGCAAGTCGCCGAAGTGGCGTCAAATCGAAAGACTTGCACCAGGCGAACGGTCTACCCGACGGGAGGCCCTCGTCACACGACATTTCATTTCATTTAGGCACACTTGTTGTCTTTCCAGAATTAAAGTCTGATGATAGTTCCAACACAGTTTTTCACCTGCCATGTTTTACCAGTCTGCCCAGTCTACGACGTCCAATATCTGTAATGAGGTGTGGCTGCCCAACCCCACAATGTCTGAACGTGCTTTCAGCTTGGTTTCGCCACGTGTTGAATACACTCACGCACTCCTCGAACATCCGACAAGTCGCACAGTCTCCAGAATGCTCGTGACGAGCCTCTGGGACATCACAATCTACCCTCGACCAGGCAGGCAGATCGCGCGCCCTCTCCATTCTACACACGGAAGCACGCTCACTGATGCTGCATGCACCGTGCGTGTGTCTGACTAGCAGTCATTCCTCGCCAGGTGGTGCTGCTATCGCCTTGGCGGGTTTATATAGATAGTAGGTCGGTAGTCATAATATTCTGGCTGATTAGTGGAAATACTCCAACGTTATTTCCGTGCCGCAGTAGTTACAAATAACATGATGAACTAACAATCGATGTTAGAAGTTAGGCTAGGAGATCAATGTCATAAGACTAACCTAAGCTTATAATTGCAGAAAATACATGTTAGCGAAACTACTTCGCTAAGCACGCTAGCACACAAACTGAGTTTGATTTACTGGGAGAATGCAATTAATTAGACCAATTCTTGGTGTGAGTCACAGATTAAATATATCTACATCAAAAATTGAGTACAGTTTTAAGCGGAACAAATGGTTCTGAGCACTATGGGACTCAACATCTTAGGTCATAAGTCCCCTAGAACTTAGAACTACTTAAACCTAACTAACCTAAGGACATCACACCCACCCATGCCCGAGGCAGGATTCGAACCTGCGACCGCAGCAGTCCCGCAGTTCCGGACTGCAGCGCCAGAACCGCACGGCCACCGCGGCCGGCAAGCGGAACAAAGATAATGTTAATGTTATGGACTAGAAAGCTATAATCAGTATTATTCACTGGTAGTTACTGCTTTTACAATATTACATATGACTCAGGCTTACTAGAGATTATGTACAATAACAACTTTCAACGAAGGCTGCAACATTTTCCAATCGGGATTATGGTGCCAAAGTTCTCTAAGCATTTATAAACTATATTTCCCATAATCAACTATTAAACAAGACTAATATCTAATACAAAACGCAATGTGAAAACACACACCGACACACACAACATAGCTAAAAGACAAACGAAGTGGGCAAACACCATATTAGGAAGGAAGGAGGAAAGGAATGAAGGATGGAAAGAAGAGGGTGTTGCGATGATTTTATTGCGCTGTAGCATTTACACCGCATATTATTCTGTAATGAACTTATATCGGTTCCAGCAGGAGCATTAGTGATTGATTAGGGCTTATTTTTATTCTGCAACACTAGAGACGTCAGGTGGTCTGATGATGTACCATTATCAAATAAAAAAGTGAAGTCCTATGGCTTTTTGACTGGGAGACACTGAAATGCAGGTTCAGCGGCATAACTGGAAAAGTTATCCTGCCCTCCGCGCACAGTGGCACATTTCCCTCGTGAAGTCTGTGTTTAAGCGTAATTGATAAGTGTGAGCGACTGAAATGGTTGTGCAGTGTGATGTCATTTTTGTGTTGTATGATGATGAGAGAAGGGTGCCGGCATATAGCGTACTCCTCTCGAATAGCACCGAGTGGGTCGCCGTGCTTAACGTCCCCGTCTGACAGACGGACCACCATCAACAGCGTCACGTGCCCTCGCTTCTCGAAACACTGTGGAGAGGAATGAAATTTAAACCAGGACATTGGCGCAATCTCTGGTGATCAGGAGCTTTATGTCACCACTTCTCCTCCCCTTTCCGCACAAATACTGGCAGTGAGAATTTCATCGACCACCAGGATTCGAATCGGCTTACCTCCGTGGCGAGTGCCACTGCACACACATGCGTTACAAACCTCTTTTGGTGTGTGTGAGTTCTTAAGGGACCAAACTGCAGAGGTCATCGGTCCATATACTTACACACTACTTAAACTAACCTACACTAAGAACAACACACACAGCCATACCCGAGGGAGGACTCGAACCTCCGGCGGGAGGGGCCGCGCAATCAGCGACATGGCGCCTCTAATCGCGTGGCCACTCCGCGCGGCCAACCTCTTTTTATTTTATTTTTTACTCCCCTTATAGCCTTTCCATTGACTCATATTCCGTTGTCTTCTCGGCCTGCTTTGTGTGCCTGTTATCTTGTTTCATCAAGTAACCTTCCATTAGGAACGTGGGCGCACTCAACGGCTGTGATATGACTTTCAAATAATAGAGCACAGCAATCAGTCGTCCTTTTCTTTCAGGTTTTATTAGGCAAATCCAGATTTCTGCTAATGCCTAGCCATTATCAATGCACTATTTTATAGTATCAATGCATGTCCTAGTACGTCAATCCCCCGATGTTCGGGCATCTGTCACATTTCTTTCAAGACTTGTACGAACTGTGACAGCAGCCCGACCTTCAGGGGACTGACGTACTAGGACATGCATTGATACTATGAAGTGGTGCATTGATAATGGCTAAGCACTAACTGAAATCTACATTTGCCTAATAAAACCTGAAACAAAAGGACAACTGATTGCTGTGCTCTATCATTTGAAAGTTATCTTGTCTGCTAAAAAGTAATAATAATCCTTCAAATTGGAATAAATTAAAGCAAGTGTTTCATTTCATGTAGCAATTTTTTGTTACTTATTTAAACCGAATTTCTTCTTAATTGTAATTAAATGATAAGGAACTGAAATTAAATGTATGCTTCTTTATACATTTCTTCTTAATTGTAATTAAATGATAAGGAACTGAAATTAAATGTATGCTTCTTTATACACTGAAGAGCCAAAGAAACTGGTACACCTCCTAATATCGAGTAGCGCCCAGCGAGCACGCAGAAATGCTGCAGCACGACGTGGTATGGACTCGACTAATGTCTGAAGCAGTGCTGGAGGGAACTGACAGTATCAATCCTGCATGGCTGTCCATAAATCCGTAAGAGTACGAGGAGATGGAGATCTCCCCTGAATAGCACGTGCAAAGCATCCCAGATTTGCTCAATAATGTTCATGTCTGGGGATTTTGGTGGCCAGCGGAAGTGTTTAAACTCAGAAGAGTGTTACTGGAGCTACTCTGTAGAATTTTTGGACGTGAGGGGTATCGCATTGTCCTGCTGGAATTACCCAAGTCCGTCGGAATGCACAATGGACATGAATGGATGCAGGTGATCCGACAGGATGCTTACGTACAAGTCACCTGTCACAGTCGTATCTAGACGTATCAGGGGTCCCATATCACTCCAACTGCACATACCCCACACCATAACCGGGCCTCCACCAGCTTGAACAGTCCCCTACTGACATGCAGGGTCCATGGATTCATGTCTCCATACCCGTACACGTCCATCCGCTCGATACAATTTGAAACGCGACTCGTGCGACCAGGCAACATGTTTCCAGTCATCAACAGTCCAATTTCGATGTTGACTGGCCTAGACGAGGCGTAAAGCGTTGTGTCGTGCAGTCTTCAAGGGTACACGAGTGGGCCTTCGGCTCCGAAAGCCGATTTCGATGGTGTTTCGTTGAATGGTTTGCCCGCTGACACTTGTTGATGGCCCAACATTGAAATCTGCAGCTATATGCGTAATGATTGCACTTCTGTCACGTTGAACGATTCTCTTCAGTCGTTGTTTCCGTTCTTGCAGGATTTTTTTGCGGCCGCAGCGATATCGGCGATTTGATGTTTTACCCGATTCCTGATATTCACGGTACACTCGTGAAATAGTCATACGGGAAAATCCCCACTTCATCGCTACCTCGGAGACTCTGTCCCATCCCATCGCTCGTGCGCTGAGTATAACACCACTTTCAATCTCCCTTAAATCTCGATGAGCTGCCACTGTAGCAGCAGTAACTGATCTAACAACTGCGCCAGACGCTTGTTGTCTTATGTAGGCGTTATCCACAGCAGCGCCGTATTCTGCCTGTTTACAAATGGTTCAAATGGCTCTGAGCACTATGGTACTGAGGTCATCAGTCCCCTAGAACTTAGAACTACTTAAACCTAACTAACCTAAGGACATCACACACATCCATGCCCGAGGCAGGATTCGAACCTGCGACCGTAGCAGTCGCGCAGTTCCGGACTAGAGCACCTAGAACCGCTCGGTCATCGCAGCCGGGTGCGTGTTTACATATCCCTGTATTTGAATACGCATTCCTATGCTAGTTTCGTTGGCGTTTCAGTGTATATGCAAAGATTTCTGATATTTTATCCAAATCCTATCACTTATCATCTACAGAAACTGAGGTTCTTGTTTCTTTTTAAGGAAAATTATAGAAATAAGTAAAATAAATTTCTTCCCCTTCGTTGCAGCATATTTCCTCTTTACTATCTGCATCCTACTTCGTTAGCGTAAGGTGCATTTAAAATGCGGGTAACGTAACGAGTTGTAATACACTCCTGGAAATGGAAAAAAGAACACATTGACACCGGTGTGTCAGACCCACCATATTTGCTCCGGACACTGCGAGAGGGCTGTACAAGCAATGATCACACGCACGGCACAGCGGACACACCAGGAACCGCGGTGTTGGCCGTCGAATGGCGCTAGCTGCGCAGCATTTGTGCACCGCCGCCGTCAGTGTCACCCAGTTTGCCGTGGCATACGGAGCTCCATCGCAGTCTTTAACACTGGTAGCATGCCGCGACAGCGTGGACGTGAACCGTATGTGCAGTTGACGGACTTTGAGCGAGGGCGTATAGTGGGCATGCGGGAGGCCGGGTGGACGTACCGCCGAATTGCTCAACACGTGGGGCGTGAGGTCTCCACAGTACATCGATGTTGTCGCCAGTGGTCGGCGGAAGGTGCACGTGCCCGTCGACCTGGGACCGGACCGCAGTGACGCACGGATGCACGCCAAGACCGTAGGATCCTACGCAGTGCCGTAGGGGACCGCACCGCCACTTCCCAGCAAATTTGGGACACTGTTGCTCCTGGGGTATCGGCGAGGACCATTCGCAACCGTCTCCATGAAGCTGGGCTACGGTCCCGCACACCGTTAGGCCGTCTTCCGCTCACGCCCCAACATCGTGCAGCCCGCCTCCAGTGGTGTCGCGACAGGCGTGAATGGAGGGACGAATGGAGACGTGTCGTCTTCAGCGATGAGAGTCGCTTCTGCCTTGGTGCCAATGATGGTCGTATGCGTGTTTGGCGCCGTGCAGGTGAGCGCCACAATCAGGACTGCATACGACCGAGGCACACAGGGCCAACACCCGGCATCATGGTGTGGGGAGCGATCTCCTACACTGGCCGCACACCACTGGTGATCGTCGAGGGGACACTGAATAGTGCACGGTACATCCAAACCGTCATCGAACCCATCGTTCTACCATTCCTAGACCGGCAAGGGAACTTGCTGTTCCAACAGGACAATGCACGTCCGCATGTATCCCGTGCCACCCAACGTGCTCTAGAAGGTGTAAGTCAACTACCCTGGCCAGCAAGATCTCCGGATCTGTCCCCCATTGAGCATGTTTGGGACTGGATGAAGCGTCGTCTCACGCGGTCTGCACGTCCAGCACGAACGCTGGTCCAACTGAGGCGCCAGGTGGAAATGGCATGGCAAGCCGTTCCACAGGACTACATCCAGCATCTCTACGATCGTCTCCATGGGAGAATAGCAGCCTGCATTGCTGCGAAAGGTGGATATACACTGTACTAGTGCCGACATTGTGCATGCTCTGTTGGCTGTGTCTATGTGCCTGTGGTTCTGTCAGTGTGATCATGTGATGTATCTGACCCCAGGAATGTGTCAATAAAGTTTCCCCTTCCTGGGACAATGAATTCACGGTGTTCTTATTTCAATTTCCAGGAGTGTATTAACCTTAATTACAAAGGGTTCACAAATCTAGACAATGGTCTTATTATCTCAGACGCAGGGATATCACACTCTTGCTGTGCCATATGGGAGTCCCCGCGAATTTTTCTTTCGTCTTCCGTCTGGTGGGCTCCAGTGTTAATTGAAAAGACCCGCTGCTTCAAACTATTCCGTACTGGGTAAGCGGCAATGCCGTCACCGAGCGAGGTGGCGCAGTGGTTAGCACACTGGACTCGCATTCGGGAGGACGACGGTTCAATCCCGTCTCCAGCCATCCTGATTTAGGTTTTCCGTGATTTCCCTAAATCGTTTCAGGCAAATGTCGGGACGGTTCCTTTGAAAGGGCACGGCCGATTTCCTTCCCAATCCTTCCCTAACCCGAGCATGCGCTCCGTCTCTAATGACCTCGTTGTCGACGGGACGTTAAACACTAACCACCACCACCACCGCAATGCCGTCTAACGTAAGCCAAGAGAGCAGCGAACGGTCAGTGAGTCGGACGGAGCCTTCACAGTGGTACAATGGTGTGGGCTGTGCGGTGAGCCATCGACATGTGGTTGCCTTTGAGAGTTACTACGAGTGGTTTGTCTTTTGTTTTATACTTTTGTTGTTTCGTCGATTTCCTTTGAGGAAATGCGTAGTAGAGATCGTTGTTTACATCGAGTAGCTTCCGGTCATCGATGTTTGAAAGTTCAATGATGTTTTTTCTGCCGGTATTGGCTGTTGTTTGTGGAATATGAGCGGCGACTAAGAATTTATCACTTTTAGTGGTATATTGTTGTGCCCGTGTACTTTTTTCTTGAGAGGAATTTGTTAGACGTTTGTGAAGCTGTGGTTAGCGTTATTCTAGATGTTCTTTAAATATTTATATGGTTTTATGAGCTTCACCGACTAGCCTGACACATATTAAGTGTGGTATGCTGATGAAATGTCACTGTCCTTTTATCGTGTATAAATACGTCGGTGTTGGCAATATTCATGAGGGGCGGATTTGATTCCCGTATAAGCATATCCGTTCATGGGGTTTGGTTGAAGTGGCTCTGAGCACTATGGGACTTAACTTCTGAGGTCATCAGTCCCCTAGAAGTTAGAACTACTTAAACCTAACTAACCTAAGGACATCACACACATCCATGCCCGAGGCAGGATTCGAACCTGCGACCGTAGCGGTCGCGCAGTTCCAGACTGTAGCGCCTAGAACCGCTCGGCCAATCCGGCCGGCTCATGTGGTTTGCCTTTGGTTGCAAATGTTTTCTTAAATTGCATGTTAGTGAGTAGTAATACGGTAACGTTGCTCGTGGATATATTGCAGCGCATCCGGGATTGAGTGGACTTAGTCCACCAAATTTTTCTAATATGACGCTAGGCGACGGGGCTCATGTTCGTTTTACTACTAAATTTGAATAACTGATTCTGCTGCTGTAGGTTTCCAGGTTAGGTTTATTTGGGTGTCGCTGGCTTTTGGAGTTGTAAAGTAGGGCAGCCACTGGAGTATCCAGCGGGAGACGAAGTCTGTTATAGTGTTAGTGCCGTTGTGACCGATTGTCTCTTTTTAACCTGTCAGTGATTATTAGCATTTCGTGTTTAGCAGCCTTAAAACAATTCTGAATTGTAGTGGAGCTGTTAAAGCAGCTGACTTGCTGTATTTAGTTGTTGGTCTCCATACCAAGTTACGCTTCAGCGTATGTGAAGTTGACCAAGGTCGCAGTTCTAAGCACGTTGTGAAACTTGTACATTCTTAAGCTTTGCAGAGCGGTAACTGGTGTGTGGCTTAATTGCCCTAGTTTAGTGTTGGTTCTGGTTCCTGACTTGGGTGTTGTAATTAGTGGACGCTGAAGTATCGCGACAGTTATAAACCCCAACCCTCCACTGAAGTGTCGCATGTGGTACAGAGCTGTGGTTTCACTGCGTGCTTTGCAAAATTGTCTTGGTAGTTTCGTTTGTTCTGCAGTTCGTGGCCTAACGTTGTCAGTTTAAAGTTAAGTTCCGTTAAACTCGGTGTTTTTGATGTTATCAGGTACCGTTCGAATTGACTCGATAGCCGGATTACCTTACTAACTTTCTGGCCGGGATATCGCTTTCAGTCTGATGTCACAAGTTGTATCTTGACATATTGCAATGCCGTACGCAGTAGTGATACAAATTTTTGCTGCATCCATTCCGAGATTTCTCTTGGTTGGTGACATGTGTATAAATCCTCCTCATTACACTTATTAAAATTCGGTGATTCCGCAAGATGGATAACTTTGTACAAACTGTAATCGTTTCGTTGACGACTTTGCACCGCTCTATCCTAATGTCTGACATAACCTATTTGTTGTGAATATTCTTTCACTTTTCAGGGCAAATGACATTTCTTTTACTGGGTGACATAGCTGTTCTCGACTATGGCTGTTCTGAGAAAACTGAAACGTGAATTTATTTTGCGAATATTGAAGGGTGCTACTTGGCTTTCTGGTTGAACTGGTTTTGGAAGTATACTTATCAGACTGCTAGGGCTGAATTTTGAACTTTTAAGGACACGGCGCATTAGTAGCTAATTTTTGTATTTTGTGTCAGTATTTAATAGTCCGATCCCAGCTTGCCGGCCGAAGTGGCCGTGCGGTTAAAGGCGCTGCAGTCTGGAACCGCAAGACCGCTACGTCGCAGGTTCGAATCCTGCCTCGGGCATGGATGTTTGTGATGTCCTTAGGTTAGTTAGGTTTAACTAGTTCTAAGTTCTAGGGGACTAATGACCTCAGCAGTTGAGTCCCATAGTGCTCAGAGCCATTTGAACCATTTTTGATCTCAGCTTCTTTAAAGGATAATGTTAGTGTGTCACATTTTACCTTGAAAATATTTCCACGGCATGCGAAATATCCAATCACTGGTAGTAGTCTTCTGGCTATTGGCGTTGGTACTGGCAAAACAGACTTATCTAATAGGCTTCCGGTAAGTTGACTAGTTTTATTTTCTGGGTCATATCGAGACTTGGTTCGCAATGTAGCTGCGTGCTGGTCTTAACTTTGTTCAGCATCGATCACCAGTTGGTAATATGCATCCTTTGCAGATTTGAAACCGGATCTAGCCCTAGACCTCGTATATTTGTTGCTGTGGGTAACCATCGTTGTTCTTCCAGTAGTAAACCTTTCCCTAAGTTCATTGTCTTGGATTTGTTACAATTGATCATGGTTCCTGTTGCTGGACAGTTAGTGTTCAGTAAATGTTTTGTATACGGTATCTGATATTGTGCCGAGGCAAATACGCTCAGATCATCTGAAAATACTCGACATACGATTTTCTTTCCCTATAATATTAAGGCTGGGAGAGAGCTGTTAAATTTTCTTACGTGAGATTCGAGCGCAATCGCATATAGGGCCACCGATAGTGGGCATCTCCGACGGCTTGACCTCTTTATATCGAATCGCCCTGTCAGTTGCCCACTGATTTTGGACTGAGCGCCTTGGTAAATGATTGACGAGTTCGCAGGAGTTGCTGTAGATACAGAAATCCGCGTTGCTGTCAGTAGAAAACTGTGGGAAAAACGGGCGAAATTTTTCGAAAAGTCAATAGTTATAAGAGTGTCCCTGGTTTATAGACACCCATGACGGCTGCTGTGTCATGATAATCACTCGAGAAGTCGGCTGTACTGCGTCCAGGGACCGTGCACGTTTGGTAATCTATCATGCTTTTCCTTACGTCCCTCAATCTTGAGTTTACTGCTTAAGCTAGTATTTTGTAACCGGCGTTCATCAAGGTTATCGACCTAAGGGATTCGATGTTTGTTGACAGGTATTTCTTGCCTGCCAATACGACGAGCCCCTCTTCGATCTGTTGTACGTTCGCCGTATGAAATGGTTCAAATGGCTCTGAGCACCATGGGACTTAACATCTGAGTCAACAGTCGCCTAGACTTAGAACTACTTAAACCTAACTAACCTAAGGACATCAAACACATCCATGCCCGAGGCGGGATTCGAACCTGCGACCATAGCAGCAGCGTGGTTCCGGACTGAAGCGCCTAGAACCGCTCAGCCACAACTGCCGGCTTTCGACATATCACTGAATATGTTAATTAGCTCTTGTTCCGATATGTCCCAATAAGTGATATTTTTCCCCCAGTCACGTTTGTTGTAATCATATTGTCTAAGCAATCTCCATTGTTCGAGTTTCCACCCATCAATTTAATCTATTGGGGTATTTCCTTACGTTAATGTCTCAGGCGTTCCATGTTTCCAGCATCATAATTGTATCTGAGTAAGGTGGTATCTAATTTCCAGTGTCGTTTCCCACGGAAAGTCGTTTGCTTCTGTAAACTGATTCTGGTAATATAGGCACAATGATCGGAGAAATTTACAGGGCAGATTTCTGACACAGTGACGTTGCGTACTAAGTCTTGTGAGACATGAATTCTGTCTATTCTGGTCGCTGACGTTGGTGTACATCGAGCCTAGACTCTGCTCCGTATCTATGGTTAAACAGACATAATTTCCTGTTTGAAAAACTCGATCCTCGCCTCTCTACTACTGCCTCCAGACGGATCACACACAGATTGCATCTTCTATTTGTACCGATATTGCTCCACCATTTTAAGATCTATTTTCTGCCACTTGAATGCCGTCCTTTGTTGATGGCAGCGTACCTACACTTTCAGACCTGATGTTTCTGATCATGTAACTGGTCTGGATTTTGGACTGAGACTGAACCAGGTTTCGCTTGTCTTGTCTTAATTTAAGATTGGTTCTACTTGACCCTACAGTCCCGGACATTTCTGAGTTGTTGGTAATAAACTGTCAGACCGTGACTGCAAAGTCTCTTTGAGAGTCGATGTCTCGACATTGCTAATATCAGTTATGCTATCATCGTCAGTTATACTACAGACATGGGCGAGAATTTCAGGTAATGGGTCTGTATTCCCTATTCCTAACTCTTTCTGACTCTTTCCACGTACTTCTGAAGGCGCAGATACATACTCATTTGCAACATCGCTACTGTGTTCAGGCTTAGTGTTTACAGTCTCGGGATCATTAGCCTTAGAACACTAAAGGGGGAAATGTTAAATTGTTACTCAACCATCGTAAATTTCACTACTCCATAGCTTGCCGGAGTGGCCGAGCGGTTCTAGGCGCTACGGTCGCAGGTTCGAATCCTGCCTCGGGCATGGATGTGTGTGATGTCCTTAGGTTAGTTAGGTTTAAGTAGTTCTAAGTTCTAAGTGCCTGATGACCTCAGAAGTTAAGTCCCATTGTTCTCAGAGCCATTTGAACCATTTTTTAACTACTCCATAATTTTATTCAACCAACGGCCTTGCCGCCTTGGATGGGCAAGCGTGGTGCACTCAGCACTTGCGAGCAAACTGAGGAACTCCTTGATCGACAAGTAGCGGCTCTTATCTCGTGAACTGGCATATGGCCGGGAGAGCGGTGTGCTGACCACATGCCCCTCCATATTCGCATCCAGTGACGCCCGTGGGCTGTGGATGACACGGCCGCCGGTCGGTTCCGTTGGCCCTACCGAGGCCTGTTCGGACGGAGTATGTTAGGAACGGGTTGTGATTACAAAACCAATAGTCAAAAGGTAGGTTTGTTTGATAATTACTAATCTTCTCTGGAATATCCCTCAGTCCTCTCTAAATATCGCAAAGGTCGTAACTCACCGTTCACATACCGTGCATTCGTCTGCAAAACCTCAAATGTTATTGCTTATATTGACAAAGAAGGTGACGAGTGAGCCAGTATCCCGTGTCTGCTAAATATTAAATTAAACGCTAGAGGACATGGAGGTATATTTACTCTGAGGTCGGTTAGGAGTGACAACGTTTCACATACTCAGAAATTATTAAAAAGGTTCAGATTTTTACATTTTACATTACAGTGACTTGGCTGAGCTCCGTGAAACCACGACAACAACAGTAATGCTGCAGACCGGTACTGTGAAGGCTACTGCTCAGTGTGAGTGTTACACTGCAGAGTTTAGTATCTATAATTTTATTCAAAGAAGGTCATAATTTATAGTTTACACACTAGTTAAATATAATTATTAGGAAAAATATGTGGTAAGGACTATGGGACCACACTGGTGGGGTCATCGGTCCCTAACTTACGCACTACTTAGTCTATCTTTAACTAACTTACGCTAAGGAAAACACACACATCCATGTCCGAGGGAGGACTCGAACCTCATATAGGAGCAGCCGCACGAACCATGAAAAGACGCCTCAGACCGCACGGCTACACCATGCGGCTAATTATTAGGTCTCCAGTTGTACGTCACGTACAAATACAAATTGTTCTGTTTTACACTCTATACTGACAATACCAGATTGGCGGAAACCCCGAATTGGTACCGAGTGCAATAGTAATTATCATGAGGGTTTAGTAATCTAGGATTAACAACAGTTGAGTAAATTTCAGCTAATCACTGTATCCTATGGATTGTCCACTATTTCCTGTTACGCGATCAAAAAATAAAGGTTTACGTTTAGTTAGGCTGAGTTCAAGAAGGAATTTTCGTCTGGGATAGTCTTATTTAACGTGATCTGCTTCACAACATGTGAAGCATGTTGATAGTTACCCCATTTATGCAATATATGCTTGATATCACTCAGTACTGATTACACACAAGTTTGGTTTTTTAACTTCCACTTTGATGTATGTTGTTTCACTTGGAACTGGGATCGGGAAAAATCTGCCCAGATCTCGTTCCGAACTGCACTAATATTTACATAAGTCCTCAATTCAAAAAATGGTTCAAATGGCTCTGAGCACTATGGGACTCAACATCTCAGGTCATAAGTCCCCTAGAACTTAGAACTACTTAAACCTAACTAACCTAAGGACATCACACACACCCATGCCCGAGGCAGGATTCGAACCTGCGACCGTAGCAGTCCCGCGGTTCCGGACTGCAGCGCCAGAACCGCGAGACCACCGCGGCCGGCTAAGTACTCAATTTAAATGTTACTACTTCGTTTGGAATCCCCATAGGGATGTTGAAGATAAGCACATTTGTCAAGCATCCTTCGACTGTACTAACAATAAACTTAGTGACAGACCCACTTGGTAACATTAGTAGTGGAACAGCAAGGACATCAGCTCATTTCGTTGGTGTGGGTTACCTAAATAGGCGCAGGTATGCAATCAGGGGCAAACTTATTTTCTCCTTTGATTGACAGGTACTTAACCTATTGATTGTTCCCCCATCCCCTCCCACTCCCCTGCCCCCTCAGAATTCGGAATACCTCCAACCACGCTACCCCCCCCCCCCCCCCGCCCCACGCCCACGGCTGCAACAAGTACACTTTCAGGTATGAGCCATTCGAATAACACCTCTCACTCTTATAAATTTGAATGACTACTTAATTAAATTGATCAATTAATTGAACCCTCTCCCTGGTAAACACCCACCCCTCTCTCCCCCCACACCCCTCCCCCTCTCCCCCTCCCATCCCCTACCTTGAAATTGGCGGCTCTGTGGTGGAGAAGAAGGATCTCACAAAGGGAAATTCAAGGATATATTGTTCTTTTACAAAAAATCAGTTTGCGCTGATTGTATTTCTCTTGCTCATCATCCCTTGATGTTTGGAAAGATGGAGGTCTTGTGAGAAGTAGTTACATCAATCGCATTTCTTTTTTCATTCTGATTGCGCAAGGAATACCATCATACATCACACATAATTACACAGTTAAAAATCTTTTGATCGTGAAGCACACACCGCTTGCTGAACACCTATCCACTATACTGCACAGAACACTGTCGCACACGCCCCCAGGAGTCAGGCTGCACCGGTGGCCCCCGCAAAGTGACGATGCGGCCGTCAGCTGCCGAGCCACTCACAGGTATCAGTACAGGTCCTGCAACCATGAGGCAGCGCTATCCCTTTTATACTTCACACCAGAAAAATTCCTGTCGAAATGCGTGTTCAGCTAGGCACCATTGCTGATGCGATGATACATGTCCTTTGCACCTGCGGTCCAGCGAGATGTTCGCATAGTGGGTCACCCTCAGCGAACAGTTCCAATGCATGCACACACCGACGCTGTGAGCCACAATCGGACAGACGAACACAGGGGCGTGAAATATTGCTCTCAGGCCGCTGCCGACAGCAGCCAGCAGGGGAGAGTCGCACCTATTTTCAAGTATACAGTTAGAGTTCTTCGAGTGCTATTCTGATGTCAAATGTCTATGTAAATAAGAGCCAAGTCACCCACTGGGTTGCGCGCACGTGTTTACAATTGCTGGCACGATAGCTCTCTACCTGTGGACACTGACATCACAGGTCACTCAATAGAAATCTGTTCCAATGCTTCCCAGAATAGGACAGGGTGCATTGTTCTTAGTGATCCTAATGGGACATGCGAGCTGCATCTAGCCCAGCATGGCTGACACATCACCATGAAATGTTCGGGTAGTGGCTCACCATCTAAAAGGTTCTCAATGTGATTTTGTTCTTGTTGTTGTTGTGGTCTTCAGTCCTGAGACTGGTTTGATGCAGCTCTCCATGCTACTCTATCTGGTGCAAGCTGCTTCATCTCCCAGTACCTACTGCAACCTACATCCCTCTGAATCTGGTTTGTGTATTCATCTCTTGGTCTCCCTCTACGATTTTTACCCTCCACGCCCCCCTCCAACACTAAATTGGTGATCCCTTGATGCCTCAGAATGTGTCCTACCAACTGATCCCTTCTTCTAGTCAAGTTCTGCCACAAACTCCTCTTCACCCCAATTCTATTCAATATCTCCTCATTAGTTATGTGATCTACCCATCTAATCTTCAGCATTCTTCTGCAGCACCACATTTCGAAAGTTTCTATTCTCTTCTTGTCCAAACTATTTATCGTCCATGTTTCACTTCCATACATGGCTACACTCCATACAAATACTTTCAGAAACGACTTCCTTACACTTAAATCTATACTCGATGTTAACAAATTTCTCTTCTTCAGAAACGCATTACTTGCCATTGCCAGTCTACGTTTTATATCCCCTCTATTTCGACCATCGACAGTTATTTTACTCCCCAAATAGCAAAACTCCTTTACTACTTAAGTGTCTCATTTCCTAATCTAATTCCCTCAGCATCACCCGACTTAATTTGACTACATTCCATTATCCTCGTTTTGCTTTTGTTGATGTTAATCTTATATCCTCCTTTCAAGACACTATCCATTCCATTCAAATGCTCTTCCTAGTCCTTTGCTGTCTCTGACAGAATTACAATGTCATCGGCGAACCTCGAAGTTTTTATTTCTTCTCCATGGATTTTAATTCCTACTCCGAATTTTTCTTTTTTTTCATTTACTGCTTGCTCAATATACAGATTGAATAACATCGGGGATAGGCTACAACCCTGTCTTACTCCCTTCCCAACCACTGCTTCCCTTTGATGCCCCTAGACTCTTATAACTGCCATCTGGCTACTGTACAAATTGTAAATAGCCCTTCACTCCCTGTATTTTACCCCTGCCACCTTCAGAATTTGAAAGAGAGTATTCCAGTCAACATTGTCAAAAGCTTTCTCTAAGTCTACAAATGCTAGAAACGTAGATTTGCCTTTCCTTAATCTAGCTTCTACGATAAGTCGTAGGGTCAGTATTGCCTCACGTGTTCCAATATTTCTACGGAATCCAAACTGATCTTCTCCGAGGTCAGCTTCTACTAGTTTTTCTATTCATCTGTAAAGAATTCGCATTAGTATTTTCCAGCCGTGACTTATTAAACTGACAGTTCGGTAATTTTCACATCTGTCAACACCTGCTTTCTTTGGGATAGGAATTATTATATTCTTCTTGAATTCTGAGGGTATTTCGCCTGTCTCATACATCTTGCTCACCAGATGGTAGAGTTTTGTCAGGACTGGCTCTCCCAAGGCTGTCAGTAGTTCTAATGGAATGTTGTCTACTCCCGGCGCCTTGTTCCGACATAGACATTTCAGTGCTCTGTCAAACTCTTCACGCAGTATCATATCTCCCATTTCATCTTCATCTACATCCTCTTCCATTTCCATAATATTGTCCTCAAATACATCACCCTTGTATAGACCCTTTATACACTCCTTCCACCTTTCTACTTTCCCTTCTTTGCTTAGAACTGGGTTTCCATCTGAGCTCTTAATATTCATACAAGTGGTTCTCTTTTCTCCAAAGGTCTCTTTAATTTTCCTGTAGGCAGTATCTATCTTACCCCTAGTGAGATAAGCCTCTACATCCTTACATTTGTCCTCTAGCCATTCCTGCTTAGCCATTTTGCACTTCCTGTCGATCTAATTTGTGAGACGTTTGTATTCCATTTTCCCTGCTTCATTTACTGCATTTTTATATTTTCTCCTTTCATCAATTAAATTCAATATTTCTTCTGTTACCCAAGGATTCCTACTAGACCTCGTCTTTTTACCTACTTGATCCTCTGCTGCCTTCACTACTTCATCCCTCAAAGCTACCCATTCTTCTTCTTCTGTATTTCTTTCCCCCATTTCTGTCAATTGTTCCCTTATGCTCTCCCTGAAACTCTGTACAACCTCTGGTACAGTCAGTTCATCCAGGTCCCATCCCCTTAATTTCCCACCTTTTTGCAGTTTCTTCAGTTTTAATCTACAGTTCATAACCAATGGATTGTGGTCAGAGTCCACATCTGCCCCTGGAAATGTCTTACAATTTAAAACCTGGTTCCTAAATCACTGTCTTACCATTATATAATCTATCTGAAACCTGTGAGTATCTCCAGGCTTCTTCCATGTATACAATCTTCTTTTATGATTCTTGAACCAAGTGTTAGCTATAATTAAGTTATGCTCTGTGCAAAATTCTACCAGACGGCTTCCTCTTTCATTTCTTCCCCCCAATCCATATTCACCTACTATGTTTCCTTCTCTCCCTTTTCCTACTCTCGAATTCCAGTCACCCATGACTATTAAATTTTCGTCTCCCTTCACTACCTGAATAATTTCTTTTATCTCATCATACATTTCATCAATTTCTTCATCAACTGCAGAGCTAGTTGGCATATATACTTGTACTACTGTAGTAGGCCTGGGCTTCGTGTCAATCTTCGCCACTATAATACGTTCACTATGCTGTTTGTAGTAGCTACCTGCACTCCTATTTTTTTATTTATTATTAAACCTACTCCTGCATTACCCCTATTTGATTTTGTATTTATAACCCTGTATTTGCCTGACCAAAAGTCTTGTTCCTCCTGACACCGAACTTCATTAATTCCCACTATACCTAACTTTAAACTATACATTTCCCTTTTTAAATTTTCTAACCTACCTGCCCGATTAAATGATCTGACATTCCATGCTCCGATCCGTAGAATGCCAGTTTTCTTCCTCCTGATAATGACATCCTCTCGAGTAGTCCCTACCCAGAGATCCGAATGGGGGACTATTTTACCTCCGGAATATTTTACCCAAGAGGACGCCATCATCATTTAACCATACAGTAAAGCTGCATGCCCTCAGGAAAAATTACGGCTGTAGTTTCCCCTTGCTTTCAGCTGTTCACGGTAGCAGCACAGCAAAGCCGTTTTGGTTAGTGTTACAAGGCCAGATCAGTCAATCATCCAGACTGTTGCCCCTGCAACTACTGAAAAGGCTGCTGCCCCTCTTCAGGAACCACATGTTGTCTGGCCCCTCAACAGATAACTCTCCATTGTGGTTACACCTACAGTACGGCTATCTGTATCGCTGAGGCACATGTGATATGGACGTCATATGGCTATGTAAGTAAAAGCCAAGTAGGCCTCTCGGAAATTGTAAAGTATCGCAGAAATAGTTAACGATCGCTTTTGTTGGAGCTTTCGTGATGTCTCAGCTTGTCTGCATGGACATTCTTGTCCTAACAGGTCCTGTTTACGAAAATAGCTCAGAGTAACACCGAATGTATCCTTCCTGATGGTCCTAACGAGACATCACTGGAAATCATGATGTCCTGCTTTCAACATAGTTTCAGAAACGGTAAACTTTCTCACCACTAAATGCTCTCATCACGTCTGTGCATGTTTGAAAAAACACCGTTAATCATAAAAGCATTCTTATTGTTTGGAAAGAGAGCACTGTCTAAGCACAGACGGGAAAATCAGAACAATTACACAAACAGAATTCGAAGCACTGACCTACAGAAGAGATAAATGGCTGGAATTGTCGGTGTCCTACAGCTTCCGGTCTGGAGCTGTCCTAATACCACAGTGTCGGATGAGTGACGGCATCCTCGCCAGAAATGGATGGTCTGCTTCAACATGTCCATGAACAATTGCTTTCTCATATCTTTCCATAGATACCTTGCCTCCATCTTGTTTGAATCAGTTTGTAGACATTCCTTTGTCCCAGCATGAAGGATGTCTTGTGAATGAATGGAGCATTCTGGTTGGATCTTACTGAATTTACCCCCAAAGTAACTGATGCTGCCAGTGTGGAAGCACTGTCTGCCTTTTTTTCTGCAGACGAGAGTATCAGTGACAAAAAACTATTTTGTACAGATTGCCATATTGCAATGACAATTAAACTCTGCAAAGTTGCCTACAGATAATCAAATACAGGAAGAATTTTACTTTGTTACATTGCTCTGCCACTGAGGGTGGAAGATAGAATTTTAGAACCTGAAACCGATCTCCAACCTGACAACACATCCCCATGTAACGAGCCAATGTAATAAACATACAATTCCTATCCTGCACCACACAAAATCGCCCCTTTTGCATCATGCATATAGCTATCAACCTCCAGACACTTGTACGTATACCGCAAAGACAGACAGCATAAGCACATGCACTGTAGGTATACTCCTCGCTGCACTAGGTAGATTGGCTCCACTCAGCACAAAGGCATTAGAGTTTCTGAACCCCGACGTGCTTGCTTGCTTGCTTTTCACACCGATTTCCAGACTCTGGGATTACAAGAACATACGTAATTTCACATGGTCTGCCAGAATAGCATGTGAGTGCATGGCTAGACGCAGCTTGCATGTCCCATTAGGATCGCTAAGAACAATGCACCCTGTCCTATTCTGGGAAGCATTGGAACCGATTTCTGTAGAATGACCTATGATTTCAGTGTCCACAGGTAGAGAGTTATTGCACCAGCAATTGCAAACACACACGCTCAGCCCAGAGTGTGACTTGGCTCCTATTTACATGGATATTTGACATCAGTGTAGCACTCAAAGAACTCTAACTGTATGCTTGAAAATAGGTGTGACTCCCACCTGCTGGCTGCTGTCGGCAGCGGCCTGAGAGCAATATTTCACGCCCCTGTATTCGTCTGTCCGATTGTGGCTCACAGCGTCGGTGTGTGCATGCATTGGAACTGTTCGCTGAGGGTGACCCGCTATGCGAACATCTCGCTGGACCGCAGGTGCAAAGGACATTTGTTATTGTGCCAGCAATGGTGCCTAGGTGAACACGTATTTTGACAGGAGTTTCTTCAGTGTCAAGTATGAAAGGGATGCTGCCGCCTCATGCTTGCAGGACCTGTACTGACACCTGTGAGTGGCTTGGCAACTGACGGCCACATCATCACTTTGCGGGGGCCACTGGTACACCCCGACTCCTGGGGGCGTGTGCGGCAGCATTCTGTGTGGTCCAGTGGATAGGTGGGTGGCAGGTGGTGCGTGCTTCACGATCGAAAGATTTTTAACTGTGTAATTACGTGTGATGTGTGTTTCATGATGGTATTCCTTGCGCAATCGGAATAAAAAGGAAATGCAATCGATGTAACTACTTCTCACAAGACCTGAATCTTTCCAAACATCAGGGTATGATGAACAAGTGAAATCCAATTACTGGAAACTGATTTTTTATAAAAAAAAAAACAACAATATACCCTTGAATTTCCCTTAGTGAGATCCTTCCTCTCCACCACAAAGCTGCCAATTTCCAGGTAGGGGATGGGAGGGGGAGAGGGATGGGGGAGTGTGGAGGGGAGGCGTGGGGTTTACCAGGGGCAGGGTTTAATTAATTGATCAATTTAATTAATTCAAATTTATAAGAGTGAAAGGGGTTATTCGAATAACTCAGACCTGAAAGTGTACTTGTAGCAGTGAGGGGGGGAGAGGGGTGTGTGGTTGGTGGTTTGCTGAGGGGGTAGGGCAGTGGGTGGGGTGGGGGTAACAATAGGTTAAGTACCTGTCAATCAAAAAGAAGCATCCTTTTATCAGAACAATAGGGTAAGTATCTGTCAATCAAAGGAGAACGATAGATTAAGTACCTGTCAATCAAAGGAGAACAATAGGTTTGCCCCAGACTGCATATCTGCTGCTGATGAGGGCAACCCACACTAACAAAATGCGCTGATTTCCTTGTTGTTCCACTACTAACACTAACTCTAAAGTTGCCAGTACGCTCACTGATTACATGCTCGTGCACAACGTTACAGTAAATTTCGAAATAGTGGATAGACACGTTAGTATTAAGTTGCACACTATGTAATTGATCTTTAGTTAGCTATCTTTGGATTTAGAGAGCTGTTGGCTGCTCGTTGTCCTTCCGGGGCTAAATTTCCGTTGTTTTGTATACTTTTTCATGTGCTTAGGAAAGTGAAGAGACTATCAATTTCTGTCTAATGCCGCTGTGTAATAAACCTACTCGAGCCGATATCAGTAGCACGCGATTTGTAAACACTGGCTATAGTGCACACATTTAATCCCACATGACCAACAGCTACGACCACCGGAGCAGAACTTCCAGGGGTACACAGGCGGGTTGTGCTCACTGTATTTAGTCTTAACTAGTTTTCGCGATTGCTACAACAGCGATGTGTAAGGAGCTGTAATATATTCCTGGATTCCTCACTTAAATGTAGTTTTTGAAACTTGGTTTGTAGGCCTTCGAGGGATAGTTCGTGTCTATCTTCGGCGTCTGCCATTTCAGTTCTTTCAGCATCTCCGTGACTACCTCCCACAAATCAAATAAAACTGTGACGTTTAGCGCCACCGTTCTCTGTGTATGTTCAATGTCATCACTTAGTCTTATTTTGCATTGGTCGCACAGACTGGATCAATTTTCTAAAATGGGCTGTAGAGTGCTTTTTAAGAAATCTCCTTTGTGGTACCTCTGCATTGACGTATTACCCTACCAATGAACCGAAATCTGCCAACAGCTTTTTCTGCGATTGAGGCTACATGATAGTTCCATTTCATATCGCTACATATTATAACACCCAGAAATTTGTATGAGTTTACTGATTTCGGATGTGACAATGATGAAGTAATCACTGGTTAATACATTTCTTTGTTTTATGAAGTGCACAATTTTACATTCTTGAACATTTAAAGAAAGTTGCAGAGCTTGGCGCGACTTCCAGATGTTGTCATGATCGGACTCAATAGCTATGCAGCTTTCTCCAGCCTGGTGGTCTCACTGACAATAGACCCACGACACATACCGCTGTTGCACGGTCACCAATGGGACAGCCTCTGTCCGTAGGTCTTCTATCGATTTTTTGTTTACCAGATAAAATATTCGGGGATGCTGGCCTCCATGGCCGCGGGGGAGCGTGGCTGTCTCGTAAAGTGCTTTGAAATCCGCATCGGCTGTGCTCGTGGTTTTTAAATTACTGTGGGTATTCTACATAGATTAAGATACAGACAAGCATATGGATACTGTATGCGTACACACGATAAATATCCTCTAAATACAGGGGAACGTACGATATTTTGGACGTAACCCTTAGGTACCAAAGCAGGGTGGATGAATAAAAGTCCGAAAATTAAGAAAATAATAATATTGCAGGTCACATTCGTGGTTGATATTGTTGGAAAGGAACATTAATTAAAGAAGGTGATTCAGAACCAGTGTCCGGTCCTCGCTGGAGAAACCAACAGGTGAGAGAAGTGAATGAAGAAAACACGCCGAGCGGTAAATTAGGACAAGCAGACTAAGACTGTAACGTTAATTCTCCCCAGCAATGTGTTCAACTGGACTATTATTCTGAGAGCAAACCATTTACTGTACGCCGGCGCCGTGTAAACCGCTACTTGCCGTATGAGTGGTAATGAAAAAGTTTTAATTATCACCTCAAAAAGACGTAATAATTATTTCATGTGTTCTCAAGTACCGGACAGCTATAATTAAAGTGTAGTCACTCACGTAGATCCAGTGTGGGCTGTAATTATCGTATGGCAGCGTAACTTGGCAGATATGCTAATGCGTTAGTGAGAAACCGATTTGCAATGCAAAAAACTGGTTTAAACTTGGTCACCACGTGAAAATTTTGTGTTGTACAGCGTCTCGTCGACGTCTCTGGTGCTCGTGTTGAACAAATTGCATAAGCGGCGGTTAATAATAAAATGAACTTTATGCCTTTCTCAGTTGATTGACCTGTTTTGCCCACGTCCAATTGCTGACCCATTGCATATGCAAACATTTCTACACGTAAAATTAACAGCAATAGCAGCCCTCGGTCGCAAAAAGGAGTCTTTTGATTTTTGATTTTAACGCCTTCTTCGTAATAAATACAACTGTAATGTAATCTTTTCAACCAATAATAGTTAAAAAAAATTTATTCACTATTTAAAATCCACCTGTTCCCCTTTGGCAAACTCTGGTATCTATAAGATGTTTTACGATTCTTGCTCTTATTACATAGGACAAACAGGACGTGCCTTTACAGTCAGATACAAAGAACATCTATTAAGAAAAAATGGCACTAGCACCCAGAATTCGTCTTTTGGTGACCACTTTCTGATTACAGGCCACCCACCCAAAGCTGTTCACGTTGCCAACATTTGCACACTGAGAAGAAAGGCTGTTGACTACATGTTATCGAAGAATTAGAAATTTTTAAACATTTCTCGTAATGATGACCTCATTCTTAATGAGCAGCTACAATTACGTAATAAAAGCTTCTTCAGTGATATAAAGCCGTTACTTGATATTTGATTTCGTGTTCCCTCATGCAATTACCGAAATATTTTTTCTATCTAAGTCGACTCACAATATTTTTGTTTTTTAAAAGTTTATATTAACTGCTTTTTATGTTATACCATTCTTTTCTGCTTGCTGAGTTATTCAGCTCCATTTGTATTTCTAAAATGGTGCTTTCAGCCTTTAAATTGTATTTATAAGCTCTTATGATGACAATTTGTTACGGGGTCTGCTGCTGTCAGATAAAATTATTGTCTTTTACTTAACGTACAAAATAATGTTCATCGTAACTTTCGTCTGTCTACATTTTGAATGTTAAGTAGCCTGTTTGTATTTGCGGCTACTTTGTGGCACTCTTGGTGAAATGTTCACCTGCCTGCAAGTGCTAACGAGGGCGCCTCAGTCTGCTGCTGCCGTAGCTCGACGTATGTGAGCAGCCGATAGTGCATGCTACATGAGAAGACAGTTTTCGAAATCAATGTATTTAGTTCTCTCACAAACAGACAAAATGTTATAGAAAGCTTACAGAAGGTACACGAGTCCACGATGAACCCCCCTATTTTGTGAGTACATCCCCAGCGACCACGGGGCCCCAGCAATTGCAGTACAACTTCCCTTCCTGTACTGCAAGTCTGTACTTCCATTATCCCTTTCCCCCCTCTGCTTTTCCATCGGATGGTCTTTCTGCTGTAGACCTCGCTTGAAGCTGGTGCATCATTTAGGACCCTAGTTTTCATTTCACTCCCAGTGCTCTCTTTACCTTTTCATTAATAAATATACGGTCCCTATTGCTGGGTTTGATCTGCCATCACTTTTCCATTTCTTTCAGAAGTGTGTATTATCCAGGGAAGGTCTCCCAGCGTCTGTTCCACCTTTGTGCATTTCCATCTCAGCACCATTCTTTTCCAGTAACAGTAGCCATCCCATTGTGAGAGGGAGGGGGGGGGGGGGAGGTTCATCTAGTACCTGCACAGTATTAGCCCCCTGATCACACAGCGATCGCATTATAGGTGCCTAAGCTGAAGCCTCCCCATGTATGCCGAAGAGTATTTTCCCATCATGACTGGGGCATAGAGACTTTGAGCAATGTATTACTGGCCAGGTAACCGTTGCTCCGGCTGAGTGGTGCCCATGGGGAGAGCTCCCATTCAGAATGGGTGACATCGATAACTCAGATATGAAGTTGATGAAGTTTTCTCCTGCTGATGTTCGTACGGCTACAGAAATCTCTTAAGAAGGAAAGAACTCGTTCAGTGCAGAGAGATGCGAACCCAAAATGTTTTCTTCACTGGCTTCAATGAGAGGAACATAGGTTAAGTGAGTGGCTAGCCGAGTAATACTGCGCCCAATACCCGGTTTGTAGAAGCACAGATGGGGATTCTTTATCGGTCACAAAGCCTTTATTATCTGTATAGACTATAGCGGTCAAGTTTTGAGAATTTGCAGCTATCTCCATAATGAAGAATAGTCATTTTTGATTAAAATAGCACCCCCTACCCAGTCACGGGCATTGTTCTCTTGTGACAAGCTGGGTAACATTCTGGTGACGCCCCATAATAGTCTAAACACTGTTCAAAACATCGTTTTCCATCGTGACCTCCTCTGGTAGCCTAATGATGAGCTACATATCAACTTGGAGCGACGGGATGTGCATTTTGCCCGTCATGTCGATTGGGGGCCAAAGGACAATAGCATTGCTACTGGGGCCTTCATCTCAGCCTCTGAGGGCGATTCATTACCTGAAAAGGTCAAGGTGATGGTATGTCGATCTGATATGAAACCGTATGTCCCTCCCCCCCCCCCCCCCCCTCCCATACAGTTCTACAAATGCATGAAATTCAGACCCACGTATTGCAATGCCAGTTCAGTCTGTGGGGATTGTGAGCGACCACTGCACACAAATGTTCCTTGTGTTCCTTCCCCTGTCTGCGTCAACTGTGGAGAGCACCATTCTCCCTGTTCACCAGATTGCACTGTCTTTCAGAGAGAGGGAAAAAAATACAAGAATACAAGACACTGGACAGATTGATGGCAAGAGGCCAAGAAAAAGTTCGAGGGTTGGAACTTAAATAGCGGCAACTATTTATTCACAACCAATACAAAAGAGTTACATGTTTGCACCTGTTACTGTCCTTCAAAGTAGTCACCAGTGTTGTGCAGAACCCGTTGCCAGCCATATGGAAGCCGTAGTATACCCTCAGTAGAGCCTGTTCTGTTGATTGTACTAATGGAGCGGTCTAAAGTTATGGTGATTCTCGTGTAAGACTGTGATGGTGTTATCCTAATGCATTACATTCCTCCGCGGCAGACGGTCAATGCACAATATTACTATTCGTTTTTGGAGCATCCCCTGCGACCAGCTTTGCGAAAGAGGAGGTGACACTTTCTGCACAACCCTCCCATCATTTTGCAAGACAATGTGCGGGCGCATAAAGCGCAAGCTGTGGCTGCTCTGTTCGGTCGATGGGACTGGGAAATACTGTACCATTCACCATACTTCTCGGACTTAAGTCCTTGTGACTGATTTGATTCCGAAGAAGAAAGAACTACTTCGTGGCATTCGCTTCAGAACTATTCCAGAGATTCGACAGGTAGTAGACCACTCCATTCGAACCATCAACCGAACAGGCTCTGCTAACGGTATACTACGCCTTCCACATCGCTGACAACGGGTTCTACACAACACTGGTGACTACTTTGAAGGACAGTAACAGGTGCAAACACGTAACTCTTTTGTATCGGTTGTGAATAAATAGTTGCCACTATTTAAGTTCCAACCCTCGTACGAGCGTCTGCATCCTGCAGACATGACAGTGACGTATGCTACAGCTATGACGACATCGCCCTCTCTGTATACAGTATTCTCGCCTCTTATATTACCTGCAGCGAGCCCTGCTGATTGACTGTACCTGCCCCCACACCCCGATGATTGGGGGCTCTCATCCTGCTGCTTCTCCCACTCCGACTTTGGGATCAATGGCTCCCCACCCACAGGCAAAGCCAATCCCCATCCCCCAGCCAGAGATGCATCACGCTTATCTGGCGTCACATACCAGGAAGGGGTCCCTTGGGCACTCCACTCAAATGATTCTGCTGGACTGCAACCGGATGCCAGCCAGCAACTGAAGATGCCACAGGCTACTGGTGATAGGACTTTACAACCTTCGTCAGTCCCTGAAACTTACTCAGGAAAGCCCTCCCAGTCATCCAAATCTCCTAAAGAAAAAGAAGATAAAAATAAGTCTTCTAAGATATAGGAAATTCAGGTGCCCCCACGCCATCAAATCCCAATGTTCTGCTTCTGTGGCCTTGCTGTGATCCCAGTGGCCCCTGAGGCTGCAGATCGCACCACACATGTCTGACAACCTATATGTCTTCATACCATATCCTCTCAGCCAGTGGCTGTAGGTGGCCCTGGAACATAGCTGCTTACTTGCTCCCTATATGCCCTCACAGTATACTAACAGCATGGTTCTTCAGTGGAACTGTAGGAGATTTTTCCACCACCTGGCTGAACTACATTGTCTCAAACTCCTCCCCTGGTTTCTTCATTGCCTTTCAGGATACTAGGTTACCAGCAACATAGCCCCCTTCCCTGTGTAGCTACCGGAGATAATTTAAGAATTGTGACAGAGTTTCAGGTGGATTTTTCACATACATGCTGAACTCTGTATATACCTAAATTGCGCCTCTTGATACAACTTTGGAAGCTGCAGCTGTTCAGGTAAGGGAATTTCAGTATTTTACCATCTGTACCATTTATCAGCCTTCCGATGGTGGAGTGCCTGAGAACATATTGTCTGCACTGGTTTCTCAATAGCCTTAATCTTGGTCAACTTAAATGCCCATAATCCTTTGTGGAGTGGAACCATGATCATTGGCCACTGTAAAGACATCGAAGACTTAATGGCAGGTCTTTTAATATAAGAATATACAGCCTACAGTTGCAGATTAACTTTATCGTTTACCCAGGATTCAACGTTAGTAATAACGTCTTCTATTACTAACGTTGAAACCTGGGTAAATGATAAAGTTAACCTGCAACTGTAGGCTGTATATTCTTATATAAACAATATCAGTTGCTGTCGCTGCGTAAAAATGTTAAAAATTATGCAGGTCCTTTTGTCTTGAATTTGGTTCCTTCAGACACTTCACTGTGGTACATGGGACTTACCCAATCACTGATCTTAATATTTGCAGTCCTATTTCCTCCTGTCCATCCATTGGAGAGTCCACAATGACTTGTGTGGTAGCGACCACTTTCCAACCTTCCTGTACATCCCTCAGCATCACTCCCCTGGGCGCCCACCTACATGGGATCTCCACAGTGCCGACTGGGATGCTTTCACCTCCACTGTCTTTCTGATCTCCCCGCTAGATGGAAGCATTGATGAGGCTGTCCAGAATGCAACAGCAGCTGTTCTATCGGCAGTGACTTAGCGATCACCTATTTTCTGGATCCCCTCATCGGCAAGTAGTACCTTGGTGGATCTCCTACATAGCTGAGGTCATTAAACGCTGGCTCTCCAATGCCTTAAGCAGCATCCATCGGTTGAGTACCTCATTGCCTTTAAATAGCTCTGCACCTGGGTCCGCTACCTAGTAAAATGGCGGAAACAAGAATGCTTGGAATGGTACATTTTAACCATAGGACCACATACTTCTTTGCAGGTCTGGGTGGGTGCCTCTATGGACACCAGTCTCCTGCAGCTGTACTTGGTATTTCTTGAACAGTGATATTTTCACTGACACAGACGCCATAGTCGTACACTTTGCTCTGCATTATACTTGAGCCTCTATGTCTGAAAACTGTCAACCTGGCCTTTGTCTCCTTAAACAGTGGACTGAGCAACTGCACTTATTTTTCACTACATACCACCTGGATCCCTATAATACTCCATTCAGTGACTGTGAAGTCTTCATTGCTCTACCTCTTTGCTCTAATACAGACCCAGGGCCAGACTGCATCCACAACCAAATGTTTAAACACCTGACACTGTGTTGTCAGCGCAATCTCCTTACCATTTTCAACAGTATCTGGAGCGAGGGTGACTTCCCATCTCAGTGGCGAGAAGAAAGCACCATTGTCCTGGTACTGAAATTGGGTAAGCATCCCCTAGAAATTGACAACTATCGCCCAATTAGTCTTACCAATGTTCTCGACAAGTTACTTGAATGCTTGGTTAGCCAGTGGCTGTGTTGGATCATTGAGCCTTGGGGTTTTCTAGTCCATCCCAGGGCAGTTTTCGCCAATGCCGTTCCAGTGCCGGTATTTTTTTCCCCCCCTAGAGTCTGCCATCTGGGCAGCTTTTGACTGAAGTCAACACCTTATTGCTGTCTTCTTTGATCTACAAAATGCTTATCACATCATATGGCGACAACGCGTCCATGCTACCTGACATGAATGGGGACTCTGGGGCGTGCTTCTGATTCTTATCCACAAATTCTTGTTACACTGTGCTTTCTAGGTTTGAGCTGGTACTTCCCACAGCAGCCCCCATACCCAAGAAGGGGTCCTGCAGGACTCTGTATTAAGTCTCCCTCTCTTTCTAGTGCAATGAACTATGCACCTTGCTGAATAGTTGCAAGTTTCTTCATTGCTGAATTGGTGGCCATCTAACCAGCACTTAGCCATGCTTGTTCTTGCATGGGCAAGATGCTTCTAATCTGCAGCAACACCCTGAGTAGCTTTCAGGCTATAGACCAGTGCTACTTTCGTCACCATTAGTCACGACTATCCAGGATTTTCTTTCTGACCTCCATCAAGCTGGGCAGCCAGTCGTGTTGGTTTGGACCCCTGCACATGTCTCAGGGAATGAACATGCGGACCATTTTGCAAAGTTAGCTACGAGGATGCAGATTTTGGAAAGGGGGAGTCACAGAACTGCACCTTTAGTCGACTCACACCGTCAGTTGTTGGATGTGTGGAACTCAGAATGGTTTGACCTGGACTCCCCAAACATACTGAGGGCAATTAAGGAGACCACAACCATGTGGAGGTCTTCCCTTCACACTTCTTGCAGCTATGCCTTGGCTGCACAGGACTGACCAACAGCCACATTCTACAGTGTGAGGACCCACCTTAATGCCAATGTGGTGCCTGCCTGAAGGTGGACCACATTCTACAAGACTGCCCAAATTTTGCTTTCTGACATGCTACCTCCCGTGCCAGTGGACGATGCCAAACTGGCTGACAAGGTTTTACGTTTCTCCCATGAAGGTGGTTTCTATTCACCTCACTGAGGTGGGGCACTTTAGCTTCATTGACTGCCTGAAGTGTTGGAGGGCAACCCTCACCACCTCTGGCCCAAGGTTCCCATAGTGGCCCCTGCCTAGGGGTCTGGTCTGGCCCTTAACCTTCCCACCATTTTATTCTCCTTTTTCTTTTATGTTTACCATTTTAATATTTTATCTTTCCAGAGATTTTATCATCTTGTCTGTGCTGCTTGTTTTCTTGGAGTAATGGACTACGCGATGGTGCTAGTGGGATGCAGAGGGTGCATCCCCCACCGCATATCATGCTCTGGGGACACCCAGCTGCATTCTGGGCATAGAGTCTAGCCCACTTCACCCTCTCTCACCCCTCTCTTACTTCTCCTTGATTTCATCTCTGCCTTATTTTATCTGTATCAGGTTTCCCCACATTTGTCTTCTGTGTTCTTCTTTCGTGAATTATTATTGGTTCGATGCCTAGAGGATAAAGGGGCTGATGACAGCGCAGTTTGATCCCTTTGAATCCAACAACCAACCAAAGTCCATGATGAGTTGTTGGAAGTGTATAGCATCATCAAATACGTGAGTAGTTAGGTGGTACATTGGCTTGAATTGTGATCAAAAAACTTCGAATGACGAAGAACGAAGTGTGAGAGCATCTCAGCATTATATGGAGACCAAGAATCGCAAGAGAGGTGAACCTCGGTGCTTGATGACTGGCGTATGACAGATGAGGAAGTTTCCAACTTCTTGCACGACAGTTTGAACATGATAAAGGTCGCCACCAGCTGGGTTTCGATCTGCTCATACTCATTAAAAGGCCTACGGAACTGAAACAGCAAATGAAATGTTCCATCAGCGTCCACGTAACTCAGATTACTTGTTTAGCCACCTAATAACCATAGCAGAGTGCTGGGTGTATCGCTGTTGCCCTAGCACTTAGCAGCAAAGCGAACAGTGGAAACATGTGGAGCCACAACCGCCGAAAACGGCGGAGATCCAACCGTCATTGGGCAAGGTTTTGCTGGGTGCTTTTGGGACTTCCATGGTTTGATGCTAACATCTTACTTTCTGAAATGGCAAACTGTTGCCTGAGTATATGACAGAAATCTCCTGGCGAAGTTACAGGACATGTTCAAGACGAATCGTTGAGAGAAGTTGTCTAGGGGATGCTTCTGCTCTAAAAGGCTCCCGTTCATAACCCAGTTGGTCTGCCGACCAACACATTAACCACAATGGCGATCCATCCGACTATGTGGACTCCGGCAACGGCTTGGAGGACTCTACCTGACTGTACTGATGGAGAGTGGACTGGGAGGTAGCGGTCGGGCTAAGCAGGTAGACGATCGCTGGTGGAACCGATGAACCCAAATCACGGACCCAACCGCGAGCCCATTGGCCATATATCAGAGGGTCGGGTAAGACCCGGTCGGCGAGCGGATTGGCGAACAAGTCCGCCTGTCCATTGGGGTCTTAATACAACATACCAACTCATTCTGAGGAGGACACAGCCGACAGTGCTATTTTTTGAGCTATTAAATTTTGCCCCACCCTCTCGTCTTCTGCTGACATGGCACCCACTGTCTTCTTCCTCTTACTCCGGATGAACAAACAAATGCATAGCAGGAATTTCCAGATCGACGGTGAGGTGATTTCCGAGGTGGACCGTTTCGTGCGCAGCCAAAATGGAGACTTCAATAACCAAAGTCACCTTCAAGTTCCGCATCATTGCCAAAAATGTATCGCACTGGATGGTTACTATCGAAAAAAGAACCAACACTGTCACGTAATCCATGCTAGCAGATTTAATTTATCTAAAGGTAATTAAACCTCTGATTAGTCCACGTACCGTCTGCCTTTACTTACACCGCGTTCGCGCATTCTTAACGCCGCCTTCAGCTGGTTTGGTACGACGAGGTATACAACTGTTGTCGGCCGGCAGCTGTAATTGCGTCATTTACGTCACAAGCATAACGATCATAGACCAAATTTCGAGATGTGCACATAATTCATTAATAAATGGGGCACGTTACTGTCCATTCTCACAGTTTCTCGGTATACGAGTATCATTGATGGTCCTTGCACCGTTACAAGCTATGCCCTTGGCAAAACGAGTATGAGAAATAATGCAGTCCTTTTTAGGTTGCGCTCAACAGCTTTGAAAAGATATTTTTATGAATACCACCAAAAAGCTGTTAAAATCGTTATTATGCCCGTAACGGTTAAGTTAAATACATCTTTTACTCCATGGTAAAATATTAATTTCAAAAATAAGCGACGGAAAATGTTAATTTCGGTTGTTACTGAGTGATGGGACAAGGGTGACCGGTCGGGAAAATCCTTTTTATTAATGAGGTGTGGAAAAAGTTGTTACATATTCTCGTCAAAGAAATTCCGAGCCCCCACCCAGCTTCTGACTGAAGTGAATACGGTAGAAGTGCGGAATAAACATCTAAGACACAGCATCCACAACCCGGTATTGTGTGGAAACAGAAGAACTACACAGGGAGTCTCTCGTAATAGTCGTCAGCCGCATTTTCTCTGGTGTTTCGGCAGATATTTGCAACTTCTTTTTTGCATAGCGTAACCCAAACAAGTACGGCTCATCACGTCTTTCGTGTGACGCCCTGTGTCGAGGGAAAATGTTGGTTTGTTTCCCGTAACTTACAAAATAATTTTTTAAAGAGGAATTTTACGGGCACAGGCGACAGAGCGACCCCAAATTAGTCTAGTTCGATAGTCGTTTTGTCGATATGAATTAACAGGGACAGTGAAACACGGAGAATAACCATCCAGTACTCCAGCAATGACAGCAGCGCACTGGCGCGCACCGCCTGCTACCATTATGCAACATCGCAGTAGTCGGCTGTTCAGGCGGCGCCCCGATTGCCAGTCTTACACCCCCATGCGTTTGTTTGGCATGAGTGACTGACTGACTGCCATCCATTTATGTTTCCATAATTATTCAGTGACACACGCAAATGAAGTTTTAGGCTTCGAAACCGTTCGTGTAATGAATAAGAAATTACTGGCAACTTAGGCGGATTTTTTTCTATTAATTAATTATAACTGACATTTATACAGATAATAAGGCATAAACAACGTGACCCCTTTGAGTACTAGTGGCTTCTGCTTGAAGAGTCACTTAAAAAAAAAAAAATATGTACCAGTGCCTTTCGTGTGAAACCACCGAGGCTATTTCAGGACAGAGGCATCTAGTGGTACACTAGGGCACTTCTACGAATGTAGTGCGTTGTAGCAGTCACTTACAGGGTTTCAAAGCAACAGTCGGCGTGAAGATCGCGCTACGTGATAGCAAGAGATTGTGACGTTTTTTCTTTTCTAGTTATCATATTGAGGAGATCAACGACAGTGAAAGTAAGTATATTGTAACGTAAATTTAAGTTTTTTCCACTGCTTTCGAAACCATTGACGCAGTATGTGCTTCTGATATAAATTTATTGGATTTTGGCTCATTTTTGATTGTTATTTAGGACTATAATTTGTTTTAGGCATTATGAGTTCACGGAAATTTCGACAGTTGGGATTGTATTTAGGTAAAATGAGAGATTGCTTTCAAATATATCTCATGAAATGATGGCTGGTTGAAAACTATGATCCAGCTATTTCAGAGTGGAATCACCTCCTTATAAGAGTTGTTTACTTTTCGCCAATTTCGTCCCATATTCGTTGATTACTGTGATCGCCAATGTTGCGAAAATTTTTAATATTACTCCTTTTCTTTATATTATTGGGACTCGAAGGGTTACATATGAATATTAGACGCGTCATCACTCTATATTTACCATTCTGCCTATCTATTGTAGCATTCTATTTTCTGTCAGTACTGTTAAACATTGCCTTTCTTGCACATAATATTCTAGCATGACTCTTCAATTGTACACTCCTGGAAATTGAAATAAGAACACCGTGAATTCATTGTCCCAGGAAGGGGAAACTTTATTGACACATTCCTGGGGTCAGATACATCACATGATCACACTGACAGAACCACAGGCACATAGACACAGGCAACAGAGCATGCACAATGTCGGCACTAGTACAGTGTATATCCACCTTTCGCAGCAATGCAGGCTGCTATTCTCCCATGGAGACGATCGTAGAGATGCTGGATGTAGTCCTGTGGAACGGCTTGCCATGCCATTTCCACCTGGCGCCTCAGTTGGACCAGCGTTCGTGCTGTACGTGCAGACCGCGTGAGACGACGCTTCATCCAGTCCCAAACATGCTCAATGGGGGACAGATCCGGAGATCTTGCTGGCCAGGGTAGTTGACTTACACCTTCTAGAGCACGTTGGGTGGCACGGGATACATGCGGACGTGCATTGTCCTGTTGGAACAGCAAGTTCCCTTGCCGGTCTAGGAATGGTAGAACGATGGGTTCGATGACGGTTTGGATGTACCGTGCACTATTCAGTGTCCCCTCGACGATCACCGGTGGTGTACGGCCAGTGTAGGAGATCGCTCCCCACACCATGATGCCGGGTGTTGGCCCTGTGTGCCTCGGTCGTATGCAGTCCTGATTGTGGCGCTCACCTGCACGGCGCTCACCTGCACGGCGCCAAACACGCATACGACCATCATTGGCGCCAAGGCAGAAGCGACTCTCATCGCTGAAGACGACACGTCTCCATTCGTCCCTCCGTTCACGCCTGTCGCGACACCACTGGAGGCGGGCTGCACGATGTTGGGGCGTGAGCGGAAGACGGCCTAACGGTGTGCGGGACCGTAGCCCAGCTTCATGGAGACGGTTGCGAATGGTCCTCGCCGATACCCCAGGAGCAACAGTGTCCCTAATTTGCTGGGAAGTGGCGGTGCGGTCCCCTACGGCACTGCGTAGGATCCTACGGTCTTGGCGTGCATCCGTGCGTCGCTGCGGTCCGGTCCCAGGTCGACGGGCACGTGCACCTTCCGCCGACCACTGGCGACAACATCGATGTACTGTGGAGACCTCACGCCCCACGTCTTGAGCAATTCGGCGGTACGTCCACGCGGCCTCCCGCATGCCCACTATACGCCCTCGCTCAAAGTCCGTCAACTGCACATACGGTTCACGTCCACGCTGTCGCGGCATGCTACCAGTGTTAAAGACTGCGATGGAGCTCCGTATGCCACGGCAAACTGGTTGACACTGACGGCGGCGGTGCACAAATGCTGCGCAGCTAGCGCCATTCGACGGCCAACACCACGGTTCCTGGTGTGTCTGCTGTGCCGTGCGTGTGATCATTGCTTGTACAGCCCTCTCGCAGTGTCCGGAGCAAGTATGGTGGGTCTGACACACCGGTGTCAATGTGTTCTTTTTTCCATTTCCAGGAGTGTATATATGTACCAGTGCCTTTCGTGTGAAACCACCGAGGCTATTTCAGGACAGAGGCATCTAGTGGCACACTAGGGCACTTCTACGAATGTAGTGCGTTGTAGCAGTCACTTACAAGGTTTCAAAGCAACAGTCGGCGTGAAGATCGCGCTACGTGATAGCAAGAGATTGTGACGTTTTTTCTTTTCTAGTTGTCATATTGAGGAGATCAACGACAGTGAAAGTAAGTATATTGTAAAGTAAATTTAAGTTTTTTCCACTGGTCTCGAAACCATTGACGCAGTATGTGCTTTTGATATAAATTTATTGGATTTTGGCTCATTTTTTGATTGTTATTTAGGACTGTAATTTGTTTTAGGCATTATGAGTTCACGGAAATTTCGACAGTTGGGATTGTATCTAGGTAAAATGAGAGATTGTTTTCAAATATATCTCATGAAATGATGGCTGGTTGAAAACTATGATCCAGCTATTTCAAAGTGGAATCACCTCCTTATAAGAGTTGTTTACTTTTCGCCAATTTCGTCTCATATTCGTTGATTACTGTGATCGCCGATGTTGCAAAAATTTTTAATGTTAATTCTTTTCTTTATATTATTGGGACTCGAAGGGTTACATATGAATATTAGACGCGTCATCACTCTATATTTACCATTCTGCCTATCTATTGTAGCATTCTATTTTCTGTCAGTACTGTTAAACATTGCCTTTCTTGCACATAATATTCTAGCATGACTCTTCAATTGTATGTATGTATGTATGTATGTTGCATGTGGTTTCAAACTTATCGTGTTATGCAGCATACTGCCTTCATCAGAACTAGAGTTGTGTACGTAACACTGGCCTTGTAAGCTGAAGACTGTAAGTAATACATTACATAAATGGGTAGAACTGAAACACTATCAGTTTTGTGTTTTCATTCACAAGTACGAATTTGCCGCGGTGAATAGTGACAGAAGAGCCATTTGCATACTTACGTTAATCTGGTTCCCGGGCATGTTGATCTACGCTGCTGAGAAAAAGATGAGGTAACGAATAAACTCGAACCTGAAACGTAACTGTGTTCGTAATAATGAAAACCTATTTTTACAATCACTTTTTGATAAGAGAAATGAATAAATGTATTCATACAAATAATGATTGGATTAAACAGTATTGCGACTATATTTAAACGTTACAACCCGGACATAGTTATCAGTAAAATCAGCTCAAGGCAACAATTTTTGATGCAACTAAGATTAAGTGAAAATAAAGAAAAAACCAATTTCTGATTTTTTACTTTTCATTTAACTTGTAGCTGTAGCCTTCAAAATGTCAAATTTTAAAATTCAAAGTATGCTGTATGTGTTCGTACATCCAACTAAACTTAAAGGAAAGTTCGTAATCATGTTTTCGACTTTTGCCGGCGTTTGGAGGGAAAGCGCGATATCATACACCTATCTCAGGCTTTGTGATAATTTTTCAGTGTTGGTGTAAATTTTTTAAATAATTGCTAAAAGAAGACAGCTGACTGAGGAAAGTTGCCGTCGTGACCTGTAATTCCAGCAGCGGCAGAATAGATGTCGACCTCGTAAATACGACGAAAGTAAGTCTGTATGTCGCCATGTTAGTGCGTCTAAGCCAACCGTTATAACAGTAAATAATCTCCGTAGCTTCTCAATGTCACATTACTCGCAGTCTTCAAAACGATTACTTTTGTTTTCTGCGCTATTTCTGAATTCCTGTGCTTTAGTAAAAAGAATTAAAATAAATAAAAAATAAAAATTGTTCTCTCACACCATAAGCCATTGCAAGTATTGGAATTCGTTTCAGTTGTATTTTGAAGCGATGTCAACCTGACTGTAGCGATTGGTACCATCTTGAGGGTGGTTCAAAATTTGTGAAAAGGCAAAAAAGTGGTGCGTGTGGAACACTGCTTTACTAAGGGTAAATTTTACTATTTGCACTAGCTTTTTCTTGGTTATACTGCCTTTGTTTTTTTTCTTGAATACTTTCTATGGCATATAGCGTAATAACTTGGTGTTACGAGTACTACAAGGACGTAGGTGTTTGTGATGATGATGATGATGATGATGAGGATCGTGGTGGTGGTAATGAAGGAGAAGGAGGAAGAGGAGGATTGTTTTTGGGCACACGAAGTGAAACCAAAGATTTCCAAAAAATGATTTCAGAAGGCACGTAAATGTTATTCTTGGTTCTCTTAAGTTAAAGCTTATGTTGTATGTACACATTTCTCTGGCTGCTTGAAGAAAAGGATAATTAAATTTAAATTCATTACTAATTATCGTCAGTCTATTCGCCTCCCTGACAGCAATGTTTCTGTGAAATAATAGGCTAACATACTGCACGTAATAGGCTGGGACATTCTTTTTTTCTTTCTACTAGTTGGGAAGTTTACTTCAACCTAGCTTTGACATGGCATCACCTTTTTGTTTGCTCTACCTGCACAACTTATTGTTCATGATCATTCATAAATTTCTCCTTAACAAAGAATTAATGGCCTTGAAAGACGAAGATCTAAGACGATTACTGCAAATGGAATGTTGTAGAAGTTTTGAGCTGTTTACAGTGGCCTAGCCAAATAATAATAATAAGTTGTCACTTTCTGTTTCGAGTAAGTTACACGAAGAACTCACTGTTACTAAAATGAGTTAGTTGCTCAAGTCAGTCTTTCAGAGCTGAGAGACAGGTATGCAACAGTTCTAAAAATTAAGTTCTTCATAAAGTGCTATGTTAACGTTGCAAGGTGCCGCTAAATGTTATTTGTGGAATGAAAGATATTGTGACATCTTTGATCATGTGTGCATGTCCTTTGAAGGAAAGATGAGACAAGGTGCTTTTCCTTCTTTAGCTAAGAATCACATTATTTCTTAATTTCGAGATCTACCGAAACTGCTGGTATAAATTCAGCACATATGACCTGCTAACAGTCGCTGTGAAGAGCCTGCGCAGAGCGATTCCGACAAATCAGCGTCTATTCAAAACTGGTTCAAATGGCTCTGAGCACTATGGGACTAAACATCTGAGGTCATCAGTCCCCTAGAACTTAGAACAACTTAAACCTAACTAACATAAGGACATCATACACATCCACGCCCGAGATAGGATTGAACCTGCGACCGTAGCGGTCGCACGGTTCCAGACTGAAGCGCCTCGAACCGCTCCGCCACATCGGCCGGCCTCAGCGTCATTTAATCTGTGCTTTGATTACTAATTAATATTTAAGCCGCTAATTTTTTCTCATTAACACCTAGGACGTTTGACAGGCTCTCACCACACTACACCACTCTTCGTCGTGCTCCTTCTGTAAGGTCCACAGGCAGCCGATCCTTAGAATCCCAATCTCTGTATGCGCTAATAAATCTGTCTGACACAAGGTACTTTATCTGCAGTTGTGACTCATTTATTACCCCCAAAAACCAAAACCAGTAAATCAATAAAGAAAAACTTTTGCAGAACGTCGCGAAAAACATTTCTTGGTTGTTATTTTCGAATTCTACTAAGTACCAATGGAGAAATCGTCTACCGTTGAATTACTAGTGCAATTTTTTTCATTGTGTAAACATTAGAAGCACAACTGAGTCTGGTCTATAGTTTTTTAAGTTTATTTTTTGTTTACTGCCACTTTTCTAAACATATCTGCTTACGATGAATCAGCATATTTAGAAATGTCTTCGATATCCTACTTGAAAATCTCAGAGAAGTCTCCATCTCTGATCTCATCATTGATGAGATATTAAATCCTAATCTTTCTTTATTTATTCACGTGCCCTTGGACAAATCTAAATTTTGCACATTCAGCGTATACTATCTGATCAAAAGCATACAGATGCCTCTTTGTGGAAATAATATGGTATGTGTCCACCCTTCTCCTTTATGATGGTTTACACTCTGCTGGTGACACTTTGAATGTCTAAGGGGGAATGACAACTCATTCATCCTCAAGATGAGAAACCAGTGAAAGCAGTGATTTTGGACGCTCTGGTCAGGAGCAAAGTCGACTCTTCCCAAACGTGTTCAGTTGCTTTTAGGTTGGACTCTAGGCAGACCAGTCCACTTCAGGTGTGTTATTCTCCACAAATCGTTGTCTCACAGATGCTGTTTTACGACAGTGTGCATTGTCATGTTGATAGAAGCGATCATCGTCTCCAAACTATTCCTCTAGCGTACGCGGTACACAATACTGTAAAATGTGTTCGTATCCCTAAGCATTTAGCGTTTTCATAAGCGTAATCAGAGAATCACACCCTAACAAAGAAAAACATTCCCATACCATAACACCATATACACTGTACTTCATTGCTGGCACTACACGTGACGGGAGGTAAAGATCTTCAGGCACTCGCAAAACCCAAACACTTCCATGAGATTGTCACAGGTTATAGCGTGATTCATTACTCCAAATCACTTGTTTCCAGTCATTCACTGCCCAATGGCGATGCTCTTTACACCACCTCAAGGGTCACTTAGTACTGACTAGAGAAATGTGTGGCTTATGAGAACCTACTCGCCCATTATGCAGCGTTCTTTTAACTCCCTACATACAGTCATGGAGCTAGTTGGACTGCAGCTTGGAACTTACGAGTAATTTCTTCCGCTGATTTCATGCGATTTTTTAGAGGTATTCTCCGCACTGCTCGACGGTCGCTCTCAGTCCTGCCTGGTCTTGGTTTAGTTCCAGTTGTTTCTTCGAGTTTCAACTTCACAGTCACATCACCAACAGTCGAGTCGGACAGTTTTAGACGTGTGAAATTTCCGTTATGGATTTTTTACTCAGGGGACATACAATGACTAGTCCAGGTTCGAAGTGACTGAGCTCTCCTAATAGAGCCATTTTGCTGTTACTGCTCCTCGCCGCCTCCATTTGTATTGGCGGGTCGGCCTCTCGAGACGTCTAGTGACCAATTCTGCATTACACAGAGGTATCCGGATACTTTTGATCAGATAGTTTCTACACTGGTGTGCAATGTGTAAAAAAAGTAGTAACTTCCACATGATGTGTCACTACCAAGTAACATGGTCGATGAAACTTGGACCTTACGCAATGAGAAGAACAAAAATGACAATAGGCAGGATACAGTTATTAATAGCGTGTGTGCAATTCATGCTCTGAAACGTGCTTCTATTCAGGCTACAAGGTCTTAAGGACTTCTTGTGGTACGGTGTTCCATTCCTCCATCAGCGTCGTTGTTAATCGCTGGATGGTCGTTGGCACCTGTGGACGTGCTGCAGTACGTTTCCCCAAAGGCCCACACGTGTTCGTTGGGATTTAAGTTGGGGAACGTGTAGGCCAATCCACTCGCCGAATATCCTCTTCTTTCAAGAGCTCCTCCAATTGCGTTGTTAGATGTGTTCGCGTATTGTTATTCATAAAAATGAAGTCAGGTCTGCATGTACCAACGAAAAGACGTACACAGAGAAGGAGTACAGTGTCATACGAGTAAAGTTGACTGGAGACGCTACTGTGTTCAAATATATGGAGGACAGTACCGCATACAACATTACTCATCCCCATACCATAACCACTGGACCACCGAAACTATCATGTTCGACAATGTTTCTGGGAGAATTGCATCACGCCATATGATCATTCATTCATTCATTTCCGACCGAGCGAGGTGCTGCAGTGATCAGCACACTGGACTCGCATTCGGGAGGACGACGGTTCAATCTCGCGTCCGGCCATCCGTGATTTCCCTAAATCGATCCAGGCACATGCCCGGACGGTTGCTTTGAAAGGGCACGGCCGACTTTCTTCCCAGTCCTTCCCTTATCCGGTAAGACCGATGGCCTCGCTGTTTGGTCTCTTCCCCCAAACAACCCAACCCAATCCATTCATTTCCGTGTCCGGTCAGCATTTCCAGAAGGCAGCAACTCCAATGTCCTTGTTGTCTTCCTCGATCAAGTCCTGTGTTGTGCAGGGTTGTACAAGTTGCGGACAAATTAGCAGGTGGCCTGGGTCTTGCGTTGTTCTGCATTCGCAGGCTGTATCTCCATCAGCTGGAAGAATGCCCCATTTTTCCATGTTGGTCTTGCAAAGAGGAACGCCCACCCTAAGACGATTGAGCGATCTCCAAATAGGGTAGGGCTAGCTTTTCCTTTACAGGGATATCAGGTGGTAGCTTGCTCTTCCACCTGGTTATAGGGTTAGACTCTGGTGTCCCCACTCGTGGTTGAATCCTGGTGATGAATCTCTTTCTCGACGTCAGTCGACGGACTACAGCTTGATGATTAGGCAGTGGATGTCGGGAATCATAAGTCGACTTAGCCCTCGCTGTGTCAGCAGCAACAGCCCTTCTAATAGTGGGGGGAGCCATTCCAACAATCGGGTAGATTTTATCGACTGGAGTTGGCTTCATACATCCCGCCATATGATAATACGTCCAGAACAACTACTCATAATTAACCTGCTCTCGTCTGAGAAGAGCTCGCGAACCCATTCTTCGTTAGCCCCGGCTCTGTGCTTTTGGCACCATTGCAATCGGTGCCGCCAATGCGTGGTTATAAACGGAGACAGAGTGCTGGTCTTCGGGCAAAGAGGCCACCACAATGCGTGAGATTATTTGCCTTGCTGCCCTGTTAAATGTGTTGCGATTGCACCCGCTGTTTCAGATGTGTCCCTTCTTGCCTGGTGCGCAAATTTGCGGTTATCTGTTGCTGTGGTTGATTGTGGTCGACCACCTCCTCTCCTCTGGGCTGCGCTGCCCTTGGTTCGGAACGCTCCCCATTCATGTAAAGTAATGCTGTGAGAAATACCAAACTCTCTGGCTATATTCGTCACGCTTCGTCCTTCTTTGTTTCCTGGTGATTCCTCTCCATGTGAAGTCATCCAAATGTTGTCTCTGGGCTGTGTTGCAATGAACAGCACCACAGTGGACTGTAAGTGCTCGCTGACACACACACACACACACACACACACACACACAGAGAGAGAGAGAGAGAGAGAGAGAGAGAGAGAGAGAGAGAGAGAGACTCTTCCTGTTCCATCAACTGTTCGTGCAGCGGGACCATCTCCACTGGTGCTTTAGCTACGTTGACCTCACGTCATGTGACGTTCAAATTTTTGTGAACGCCTGGGAGATCTCTGGAAACCTACTCCCGCTCTTTCATATGTTTCCACCCAGTAGTTAATGTCATGTTACTTTATCTAGCTCGTCCTAGAGTTTTACAGAGCATTGTATTAAGACGGCCTCCTTGGCTGAAAATGAATTTTCCCTTCCTCGACCTACCTCAGAAATTTCCTATCCTGCCTTACATTTAGTGACTACAATTTTGTTACTGGTTCTTCCCAGTAGATTACAACTGTGTGTTGGACTGGGGTAGAAAATTCCAGTTATCTAGGCCCAATCGCCCAACCGCCTTCATAGCTCCATTTCTGTCATTGCCTCTCTACTATTTTGCATACACTTATACTTTGTGTCACAATAAAAGTTGTACATAAAGCTAATTTTTTGTTCATTGGTCATCAGTTTTACGTGATTCTAAAACTTTGAAGGTTAGATCACTCGTTTAGCCTGTCGTGGCAAATCGTTTAAGCAAAAAAACTGTCAGAAGGATTATTTTATAAGCTCCTTTAACTATTTTTCTATTTCCGTCTCTCAATTCCTTCGCTGAATTATACCAACTGGCTTCCTTTCCTGACGTCTACCACAAGAGTAAATTAATCTCGACGTACTTATGGCAGGTGGCGAGCACTGAATTAAACCATGACTGGGAAAGTATTGTTTAATTGTCTCTTATTAGTATGGCGGACTTACATGAATTTGGTCTGAGTTATAGCTACGATGCAGTCAGTGTTGAAGTGATTGGCTAACTCGTCTAGGGAAGGAACTGACTGATGAAACTATTGTGAGGTATAATTTGACAGTCGCTATTCACATACCTGAGCCCCAGCAGCGTTATTCGTAAATGTTATTGGTTTCCACAGCAGGGTCGGCGTCTTGTTTTACAAAATTCTCGTCTTATTTCCGTGTTTGGCTTTGTTTCCATTCTATGTCCTGGCGAGTTCTTCGAGCTGGCAGACTTATGTAACATTATCTAGACTGGAAATCTTCCCACTCAGCGGCTTTCAAACGGAAACTTTTCATTCTCCCGAAGCCGTTTCGTTGTGTGAAACTCCAGTTTCGCAAGGTATGCGTTTAACTTTATCGCTTAACTCTTCCGTTGTTCGGAAAGTGTAAACTAAGACGTATACGGAACCTCAAGCTTTCTTTCAGTGATAACTGGTCGACCAGTAGTGTCTGGCCCTCTACGTCAATATGTGAGGCCTGTTGGTTTAAGTGTGGTTGGTCCGTCGCTTTTCCACTACACAGGCACTTCACCAACGGTAAACTTGGGCAGCTTTAGAGGGACTGAAATGTGTCTCGTGGGTTTGTTGCTCAGGTAACATCTAATGACTACCATGTTCGATTCGGTGGGAATGATTGTGCCCCATGACAGTGATGTAATCCAGGGCATAATGTCAGTATCGGTCGTAATGCCATCTGTCTTTACTACTGCATCGCAGTTCTAGATTTCATCTGACATTGCAGTTATCATCAGTGCCATAAATACAAATAATACAAGAATCAGACATAGAAATAGCACACTGATGAAGCGCCATGTCACAGTTATATATAATTCCAGTTCCACAATTACATATCGTTTTAAGTAGTCATGTAAGCTACATGTAATTGCAATAACGGTTATTCGAATCTAACTTGGGCATGTGAAGCTTCAGTCCAACTGAGGCTGCTGTTTGCAGATCCAGACAGCTAACCTCGGTTTACGTCATACTGGATAGCCAAAGCTCTCTGTTTATTGCCCATATGCAAAAGATTGGTTTAAGATTAAAACATCCTGGTTCAGCCTTCTATGGAAACAAAGTTTAATTTCCGACGCCCTTCAAGATAAGTGATTCAGTGTAGGTGACAATCGTCGTAATAATTTTTTGAGTCTACGCGCATCCACACAAAACTGTATTTTATTACGATTGTTGTCTGAATGCACCGTATTTTCACTCGGGACCTTTGCCTGTCGCGGGCAAGTGCTCTATCAACTGAGCTACCCAAGCACGACTCACGACCCGTCCTCACAGATTCAGTTCTGCCAGTACCTCGTCTTCTACCTTCCAAACTTCACAGAAGCTCTTCTGCTTGGGTGGCTCAGTTGGTTGAGCACTTTCCCGCGAAAGGCAAAGGTCCCGAGTTCGAGTCTCGGTCCGGCACACACTTTTAATCTGCCAGGAAGTTTCATATCAGCGCACACTCCGCAGTAGAGTGAAAATTTCACTCTGGAAACGTCCCCCAGTCTGTGGCTAAGCCATGTCTCCGCAATATCCTTTCTTCCAGGAGTGCTAGTTCTGCAAGTTTCGCAGAAGAGCTTCTGTAAAGTTTGGAAGGTAGGAGACGAGGTACTGGCAGAATTGAAGTTGTGAGGACGGGTCGTGAGTCGTGCTTGGGTAGCTCAGTTGGTAGAGCACTTGCCCGCGACAGGCAAAGGTCCCGAGTTCGAGTCTCGGTCCGGCACACAGTTTTAATCCGTAAGGAAGTTTCATATCGGCGCACACTCCGCTGCAGAATGAAAATCTCATTCTCGTAGTCAAACACTTCGACAAGATGTGGGCGGGCATTATGTCGTCCGTCAACATACCTGGGCATGTAGACTTGGTGCGTTTCAGTTTTCTAGGCGCTACAGCCTGGAACCGTGCGACCGCTACGGTCGCAGTTTCGAATCCTGCCTCGGATTTTTTTCGTTTCAGTTTTCGCGAAGTGTCTACGTATAGCTGAGTTGCAAAAAGTCAAAGAGCAGCGGACCCCTCAATCAAAGAAAAAGATCATAATTACTTTCCCAGAGCTGGATTTTTTTCGGTGGGGATGAATCCTTGTGCTTCTGTTGTTGCCTCTGACGCTTCATCTCCGGCTCAAAATGGGTGACACCGTGTTTCGCCTCCCGCGATAATTTGGGACAGGAAACGACATTCTTCATCGTGATGCCGTTCCAGGTGCTGCAATGATGTCGACATTCTGTTCAACTTCTGCTCTTCTGACAGACTGTAGGGAACCCACTGCGCACAGATTTTCCGGAACTTCAGATGCTCTGTCATGATGGCGTGAGCGGTACCGTGACTGATGTCCAACTTGAGCCGAACGTCCAGCGTCCTTCGTCGGTCATTTCTGACGGCAGCATTCACCGCAGCAATGACATAACGAGTAATGACACGATAAACCTATCGTGGCCGACTGCTGTCTTTCGGTGTCACCCGAACTTCTGTAAATCGTTTATTCCACGCAAACACACACGCAAGTGGGATATACTGACGAGCCAGAACATTATGACCACCCGCTTAATAGCTTCTTGGTCCTTCTTTGGAACGCAGTACGTCATCGATTACGCGTATCATGGATTTGGCAGTTTGTTGGTAGGTTTGTAGAGGTATGTCGCACCAGATGTCCTAGCACAAGTCGTGTAATTTCCTTAAAAGCAGGCTACTGATTTGTGAACGCGGTGATGGTGCCTGATAGCGACCCAAACGGGTTCCATTGGATTCAAATCAAGCGAATTTCGTGGCCAAGACATCAACGTGAGTACACTGTCACGTTTGTCAAACCACTGTAGCACTATTCTGGCTTTGAGCCATGGGCAATTATCCTGCTGGAAGATGACATCATCGATGGGGAAGACATCAACCATGAGGGGATACAGGTAGCCACAGGTCTCAGCATGTGTTCGATTACTACCACAGGTCCTATGCGAGCGCAGTAGAATGTCTCCCTTTCTATAATACTGCCCCCACCAGTTTGTGTCCTTGGCGCGGGGCACATTTCGAACCGCTATTCATGTAGATGACGGCGTTTGTGGAGATGACCTGGTGTAGCAAAAGCGTGATTCATCCGACGAGGCGACCAGTTTCCATTGATCCACGGTCCACTCTCGACGACCTCGTGGCCATTGCAATCGTAATTAACGACATTGGGCCAACGTGTGAACACGTAGTAGTAGTCTGCTGCGGAGTTCCATGATCAACAATGTACAATGAACGGTGTGCTCCGAAACACTTAAAGAGTGCACCAGCATTATGCTCTTTCGGCAGAGATGCCACAGAACGCCACCTGTCCTGCTTTCCACAGCTGGCAAGCCTCCAAATCCCACTTTCTGTGAAGAGTTATGGACGTCCAACAACTTATCGTCAGTGGTAGTTTCACTGTCATTCAACCATTTTCCGTAGATGCTCTCTACAGTAGCACGCGAACATTCGACCAGCTACGCCGTTTTAAAGATACTCGTTCACAGGTTCTGGGTAATAATAATATCACATTTGTCAAATTCGTTTATGTCAGTAGATTTTCCCAAGTAAGGCCTGTGTCGTCGTTAGAATGATTCGTTTTTGATCCACTTATATACTTTCCTTACTGTGTCACGTTCCCGAAACCTTGCAGTGAGCAGTGGTCATAATGTTTTAGCTTATCAGTGTACTGTGTTCCTCATACACAGCAGACATTCGGTCATGAAAACCTGACACTCCTTCCGCAGCTATAAACCGCACTCCTTGTCGCTGTTCCTCTCTCCCGGCCTCCATAGTGAAGTCGGACGCAACACACGACACACTCACCTCACATCGAGCGACAAATGGCACTGCGACGAACGTTCACTCTTTCTGATTCCCAATGCAGGGCACTTCCAGACAGAAACCTACCTGCGTTACCAACGTCCACTCCACGCTCGGTATACAGTATTTTCGTTTTCATTTTACTGCCCCTTATACTTCCTTCCACATACGTCTCGTGAAACGAACATGAGGAGAACATCAGAAAATGTAGAGCTCACACAGAGGTTTACGGATAGTCCAGTCTTTCCACGCAGCATTCGCAAATGGAACGGGGAAATGGGGAAAAATAATGGCATCAGAAGTACCTCCCACTGCACACTGGTAGGTGTTTTGTGGAGTATAGACGTAGATGTAGACGGTATAGTCATATGTTCCTATATCATCTTCTTAGCCGGATCAGTGCCAAATTGCAAATGATTCGTGTTTAGATCGATGTTTACCCCTAGCAAAATAGTTTGTGTATATCAGAAATGTAAAACTATACAGTAGCTTGGTCCCCTGATATCTGGCAGAGAAAGGTAATCCAAAGAACGCACAGAGGTAAGGATGTGCAACTTCCTGGGTGGTCGTACCTAGTAAAGCACAATGGAGATGAAATGTTGGCCTCTTAGACGAGATAGATACGTATCCTACACGCTTAAGAGTCCTGATAAAGGACGAAATTTTCGTGAACGAGAGGAAAAGTGGTGTTGATGTACAGTTCGCGATCACCTAACTGTTCGCCAATGTCCTGAATTACACCACAACGGATTATACAATGCATTTTGGAACTACGGCAAATGCTGTTTGTGGTAGTAAACAACCCGTAGAACGACGACGTCAAACTCCGCGTCATCTTGGTGCTACTCAGGAAGTGTACGCTACATATCAACATTGGGTTTCAACCGCTCGCTTCTCTCTCGCCGTCAAAAGGACGAACACGACTCTGTACTGTACACGCATTCATCATAGCCGCCCACACCAGGTCGATATCTGCATCGGCAGGGTGAGAAAATTATAAATCGTACCAGAATTCAAATCCTAGGCGTCGTGAATCAAACGAGTGCAAAATCTTTCACAAGACGTGCAACAGAGAAAGCAATGCAAGCAATAATGGCTATTCATGAAATATGACACATCATACCCCTCAGCCTAAATCTCGCCAGTACTGACGTACAGCATGGGAATCATCGGATCACTTTTCATAGTGAAAAACCTAACAAAACTTGAGCAAAAATAAAACTATGGGAGTGTCCAAAACTACATGATCCATACTGGCGAGGGAATCCTTCTTCTATGAATGCCTACGAACAAACCTGATTGTACTCAAAACAAGTGCTTCGGAAAGAGTACTTAAAAATACTGAAGGAAAACAGGAAGGCGTCGCTCAGGGACCATGACTGACCGAACATGAACAAAGGAAAACACAAAGATGAGACACGTTATTACCAGAATGACTGTCCACGATTGGCACCACCTTATCTGCAACAACAGTACATACCAATAACCGAACGCGTATTCTTCTGTTTGAGTTCAATAGACGGGTGACAGCAGCGGATGCAGCCAGAAATATTTGCGGCGTGTATGGGGATAATGGTATTGGACAGAACAGGGAAAGATAATGGTTTTCTCGTTTTGAGTAGGATCTTTTTGACATTAGTGCTTCGCCACGTTCAGAAGGACTTTACGATTTGATGAAGATCCACATCAGGGTACTTGAGAACTGGCAAATTTGATGAACTATGATCATTTCGCCATCTGCGTGCAATGGGGAAGGTTCAAAAATCAGGTGCATGGAAATAAATATGCTCTAAGCCAAAGTCATAAATATCAGCAAGTGGCCGCATGTGCTTATCTGCTCGCTCGCGATCAATTGCTTTGTGACAAATATCGACCATTCTTATCCTGTCTCGTTACTGGTGACGAGAAATGCCGTCTTTATGCTAACATAAGGAAAAGAAAGAAATGGGTGAGCCCAAAGAAAGCAGGAACTCCTCGTACAAAGACCTGCGCGCATCCACAAAAGAAAATATTCATTGGGGAAACAGCGCTGGTGTGGTGTACTATGAATTGCTTCTCCGGGGTGCAACGATCACTGCTGATATTTATTGTCAACAACTGAGACATCTTGCAGACGCACTCCAAGAACAGCGCCAAGGAAGACTGCGTGAAGTGATGGTAACTCCACGATAACGCCCGCCTGCATTCTGCCACACTGACAAAAAAACACTACACAAGAGATGGGTTTGAAAGTCATTCGGCACCCACCTTATGCACCTGATCTTGCTCCTACAGATTTTCCCATTTACCGCTCCCTACAGAACACCTTTCAAGAAACTTCTTTTACAGATGAAAATGCGCTGCAGACATGGCTCGACTAGTTCTTCGCCTCAAAACCACGTGATTTCTACAATCGGGGAATCGAGAAGATACCTCAGCGTTGACAGAATATTGTAAATAGTGAAGGTTGGTTGGTTGGTTTGGGGGAAGAGACCAAACAGCGAGGTCATCGGTCTCATCGGATTAGGGAAGGACGGAGAAGGAAGTCGGCCGTGCCCTTTCAAAGGAACCATCCTGGCATTTGCCTGGAGTGATTTAGGGAAATGACGGAAAACCTAAATCAGGATGGCCGGACGCGGGATTGAACCGTCGTCCTCCCGAATGCGAGTCCAGTGTGCTAGCCACTGCGCCACCTCGCTCGGTATAAATAGTGAAGGAGGATATATTATTGATGAATAAAATTTCTGTTATGCGTGTCTGTCGTTATTAGAGTTACGGAATAACGCTTAGAACTTATGCGCCAATCCACTATACAGAACTCTGTACTAAAAGTATATGGTCAAGAAGTAACTAAGCGAACCAAAATGTGTAAATTTTTACATTCTAAACTTTTAACGCTATGTGATTGTAATAAATGTATTATAACTGACATATTTTGGCCGGATTGCACGTAGCTGCCATGTACACGCTAAATTAAGTGATGTTTAAACAAGCTTTCGTGTTGATGACTGTTTCACTTCTTCATTGCTGTAGCGTACTTCTCCCGGCCCATGTAATCAGACTCACCTCTGGGCTGTAAGACCGTTCCTGGGAATGGGAGGCCCAGTTAATCGGCAGTCACGGTCGGATACGAAGATGACGAATAGTGGAGACCCCCCCACCGCAATAGCGGGCTTCCGCTAAATATCTTGAATAGGAGGCTCCGAACCACCGGATCAGGGTAGTTAGGCCAGGGCCGTAGTCAGAGGTGCGGGCTTACGCGGTGGCGTGAGAATTATCCGAAGGCCTGGGAGGTCACGACAGTATCCCATGGCATACCGCGCACTATCTAACCAAAAGACTACTGAAAACTACCCAGACCACTGTAGAGGGCTACGGGCCTCTTCCATCAAAGGTGAGATGGGCAGCAGAGGCAGTTGAGTCGACAGTGATTCGTTCTTTGTGGTGAGAGGAATCTTGCCTACACGACTGCCTTCGACTCACCCAAAGGAAACACACAAGCTCAGCCGAAATTTTTGCGAAGAACCTAACGGTGTTCCGAAAGGATAGGCTAAACACGGTTGGCGGTGATGTGTTTGTTACTGTTGGAAGTAGTTTATCTTGTCGCGAAATTGAAGTAGATAGTTCCTGTGAGTTAGTATGGACAGAGGTCAATGTTGGCAAACGGAATAAGATAATAACTGGATCCTTTACCGGCCTCCCAGTTCAGATAATACAGTTGCTGAAAGGTTCAAAGAAAATTTGAGTTTTATTTCAAACATGTACCCGACTGATACGATTGTAGTTGGTGGTGACTTTAATTCGCCCTCGATATGTTGGCGAAAATACACATTTAATTTCGGAGGTACGCATTAACGTCATCCGAAATTGTGCTTCATGCGTTCTCCGAAAATTATTTCGAGCAATTGGTTCATGAGTCCACACGAATAGTAAGTGGTAGTGAAAACACACTTGACCTCTTAGCAACAAATAATACTAAGTTAATAACGAGCATCAAAACGGATACAGGGATTAGTAAACACGGGTTTGTCGTAGCGAGACTGAATATTGTAACCCCCAAACCCTCCAAAAATAAACGAAAAATATATCTATTCCAAAAAATCAGATAAAAATTCACTTGTCGCCTTCCTGAGCGACGATCTCCTTTCCTTCCAAATTAACAATACAAGTGTAGACCACATGTGGCTTTTAATTCAAAGAAATAGTATTGGCAGCAATTGAGAGATTTATACCGAATAAATCAATGAAGAACGTAGCTGATCCTCCTTGGTACACAAAACAGGTCAGAACACTGTTCCAGAGACAACGATAAAAACATGCCAAGTTTAAACACACACAAAATCTCCAACACAGGTGATCTTTTACAGAAGCATGAAATTTAACGCGGATTTCAATGCGAGATGCTTGCAATAGTTTCCACAAAGAAACTTGGTCTCGAAACCTGGCAGAAAATCCAAAGAGATTCTGGTCGTGTGTGAAGTATACTAGCAGCAAGACACAATCAATGCCTTCTCTTCGTGACAGCAATGGAGATACTAAGAAGACAGTGCTGCCAAAGCAGAGTTACTAAACACATTCTTCCGAAATGCCTTTACAAAAGAAGACGAAGTAAATATTACAGAATTCGAATCAAGAACAGATGCCAACATGAGTAACGTAGAAGTAGATATCCTCGGAGTAGTGAAGCAACTTAAATCACTTAATAAAAGCAAGTCTTCTGGTCCAGACTCTATAGCAGTTAGGTTCCAATCACCAACTTTCTCTTCAGAATGCTAAAATATTTTGTTGACGCCGACCTACATATGGAAAAATAATAAGGGAAATCAGAGCTCGTACGGAAAGATATAGGTGTTCGTTCTTTTCGCGTGCTATACGACATTGGAATAATAGAAATTGTGAAGGTGGTTCGATGAACCCTCTGCCAGACACTTATCTACATCTACATCCATACTGCGCAAGCCACCTGACGGTGTGTGGCGGAGGGCACCTTGAGTACCTCTATCGGTTCTCCCTTCTATTCCACTCTCGTATTGTTCGTGGAAAGAAGGATTGTCGGTATGCCTCTGTGTGGGCTCTAATCTCTTTGATTTTATCCTCATGGTCTCTTCGCGAGATATATATAGGAGGGAGCAATATATTGCTTGACTCCCCGGTGAAGGTATGTTCATGAAACTTCAACAAAAGCCCGTACCGAGCTACTTAATGTAATTTGCAGAGTATCCATATAGATGTAGATGAATGACAGGCGCGGTCATTTTAGGTGTCGAGCCACACGACGGGAATCGCTAGAATCAGAATTCCCCTTCGGAACGTGATACAACCACTTGGCAGACCGCATGTCGATAACGCGTAAAATTTTAACTACCACAGCCCTGGTGCTCAGGATGTCAGGAATTTTCAGACTGTGAGATGTGCAGTGGAGGCAACACGCTAGCGCCTTAGATGCTTACTCGTCATATGTGGTAGGAGAAGATATATGGAGACAGGTAGTAATATTTCATTTGCAAGTCACAACCATCTAGTACTTGGCGTGTGGCTAAGACCTCAGGGGAACTTGGGTCTAACTGGGCACAGCCTGGTGAGTCTGAGGGAACCTGGGCTCGTTTGTGGACAAGTGCAGCCTACCGTATTCTGCAGCTACTATGGGCTACACTTCGAAGCATTGCTCACTATACCGACACCGACCATAATGATTCAAGCGAAGGATCACCATTAGCCTGGTTGCAGTGACAAAGTCTGTCCGTTCCACACACACAGCGGGTATCTTATCCAGGCCTTGACTGACTAGCGTATTCTGGTAGAAAGTGAAGCTTCCCAGCCCCACCCCCCCCCCCTCCCCAAATCCTTCTTCTTTGCCCTTTTCCATCCTAACAGCACAACTCATCCCGGGACGGAATTTTTGTACCCAATCTGTCTCCATTTAGAGCATACCTCTTGTTACAGTTTGAGCACGTTCGTGTGTATCTGTGACGAACATGGGTGTCAGCCCAGTATTCACGTAGTAAGATGTGGGAAACCACCTAAAACCCACTTTCATACTGGCCGACTCTGCAGCCCTCTTAGTTAATCCCTAAGGCGGATTCTTTCTGGAGCACCCTCGCCTTCCCTTATCTCAGAAGCACAGCGTTAACGCGCTATCCGGGCGAGCTGCCCACCGCCCTTCCTCCCCCTTACTCCACCAAACACACTGACGGAAAAACATCGCACCACCAAAAAATAATTATTAATTTTAATTTTAATAATCAACAGCCTCAGTTGCACCGTTTACCTAGAATTTACTTAGGTTTCAGTCGGGATAACCCAACCTTCTTCAGAATAACAGTAACTACCGTTTGTCCATAGCGGACATCGTCAAGCTAAAACTACAAATCCATAAATTATCGTCAGACTATAAAACTTATCTGGAAGTGCCTCGGCCCCACTTCCCGACCGCGATGCGGCAGTCACGAGAGCTGTACTGGAACAGTCGCGGTCGCGAAGTGGGGCCGAGGCAATTCCAGATAAGTTTTATAGTCTGACGATAATTTATGGATTTGTAACTTTAGCTTGACGATGTCCACTATGGACAAACGGCAGGAGCGGTTCTAGGCGCTACAGTCTGGAAGCGCGCGACCGCAAAGGTCGCAGGTTCGAATCCTGCCTCGGGCGTGGATGTGTGTGATGTCCTTAAGTTAGTTAGGTTTAAGTAGTTCTAGGGGACTGATGACCTCAGAAGTTAAGTCCCATAGTGCTCAGAGCCATTTTGTTATTCTGAAGAAGGTTGGGTTATCTCGACTGAAACCTAAGTAAATTCTAGGTAAACGGTGCAACTGAGGCTGCTGATTACTAAAATTAAAATTAATAATTATACAGTTGCTGGCAGGGCCGCGAAATGTTGAAAATATTTAAAAAATAATTTATGCAGAATAATGAAATTTCGGAAATACATATGTCTAGCTTACATATTTAGGTGATTAACATTGCATGATCACATGTTAATCTAAGACGAGATAAAACATTGTAAATGTGGAATGCTGGTACGTTAATAAACGGTGTAACAACCAGAATTTTGAATATGAGCTTGCAAACGAGGATGCATTTTGTTGTAAAGTTGCTGGATGTCAGATTGTGAGATGGAGTTCCGTGCCTGTTGCAAGTGGTCAGTCAGTATAGGGACAGTTAATGCTGTTTGTGGATGACGCTGGAGTTGTCATCTGATGACGTTCCACATGTTCTCGATTAGAGACAGATCTGGTGATCGAGCAGGGCAAGGCAACATGCCGACACATTATAGAGCGTTTTGGGTTACAATAGCGGTATGTGAACGAGCGTTATCCAGTTGAAAAATACCACCTGGAATGCTGTTCATGACAACAGGTCGAATCACCAGGTCCGCCCCCGGTAGCTGAGTGGTCAGCGCGACAGACTGTCAATCCAAAGGGCCCGGGTTTGATTCCCGGCTGGGTCGGAGATTTTCTCCGCTCAAGGACTGGGTGTTGTGTTGTCCTTATCATCATCATTTCATCCCCATCGACGCGCAAGTCGCCGAAGTGGCGTCAAATCGAAAGACTTGCACCAGGCGAACGGTCTACCCGACGGGAGGCCCTCGTCACACGACATTTCATTTCATTTACCAGACTGACGTACGAATTCGCAGACAGGGTGCCTGGGATAACCACGAGAGGGCTCCTGCTGTCATACAAAATCGCATCTCAGACCTTACCTCCACGTGTAGGTCCAGTGTGTCTAGCACGCAGACAGTTTGGTTGCAGGCTCTCAGCTGACCTTCTAAACAACACGCGGCCATCACTGGCACCGAGACGAAATCAGCTTTCATTAGAAAACGCAACGTACCTCCACTTCGTCGTCCAGTGAGCTCTAGCTTGACACCACTGAAGTCGCAAATGGCGGTGGTTTGGGTCAGTGGACTGCACGCTGCAGGGACGTCTAGCTGAGAGTTGTCCTTGAATTAACCAGTTTGAAATAGTTCGTTGTGTCACTGTGGTGTTAACTGCTGCCTAAATTGCTGTTGCAGATGCAGTACAATGTGCCAGAGCCCTACGCCGAACTCGATGGTCTTCCCTCTCGGTAATGCCATGTGGGCGTACGGAGCCCGGTCTTCTTGCGACCGTACATTCTGTGACAACCGTTGTCAGCAATCATGTGCAGTGGCTACATTCCTGCCAAGTCTTCATGCATTATCACAGAAGGAGCATCCAGCATCTCGTAGCCCTGTTACACGGCCCCGTTCAAACTCAGTGACTTGTTGATAACGACGTCTTTATCACCTTAAAGGCATTCTTGACTAACATCAATTTACCGCGTGCAATCTCAAAGACAACTAACGCTGACGAACCGTTATAGCGTATATTTAAAGCAAACTTGATGAGCATCCTCGTAGTGGAGCTATTAGCACCCCCCTTTTGCGACCTGGCGCGGAATCTGAATAGAAATCATATTTCAGATATAGAAACACGCCTACCAACTTCCGTTTATGTCGCACAACTCCTTCTTGATGCTGTGATTTTTTTTCCGTCAGTGTATATAGGGGAAAGTGGGATAAAGTGGACAGGAAGGGAGAAGTGCCCATTGCCTATTTTTTGCCCCGAACAATGCTGCCGTCTGTCAAGAAATGGCCATACTCTTTCTACTAGTAATACACACCGTCATAGTTGTCGGTGAGATTGGCAGAGGAACCAGTTCCGTGATTTTTTTAACTAAACTTTTCTAATGTACAGCCGTCTGATGTAAATTATGTCATTTATATTATTCATAAGCTTAGAGTAATAATTTTTTTAAATTGTCAACTTGGCCTGCGTATGTAGGTTGCTTGTTGTTTCTTTTGGTTTGATAGTTTCATCTGTGAACCATCAATGTCGACAGGCTGCCAGTTCTTCCATTCTCTCCAATGATCTCCGTGTTGCCGCCTGTCAGCAGGTGGTGTCACTTTGACATCACCGCTGGTCTTCCCTTCATGGGAACAAGCCCCGGGTTATGAAGCCTCTCCCAGCGGCTTGACACACCTCCTCTCGACCCTCTTCGCCGCGAGGTTGCGTATTGGAAACTGTCTTTTTAGCCATCGCCATTTGTTAAGTGGCGATCCCCCACTACTTCGACTCACTGTCAGCAATCTTTGACGTTCCGTCATTTCTCGACGGAATGCCCTTTTTTTAACCACTTACGTTCTAATTTATCTTTGCCGTCTGCGATATCGGCCATTTTAGCGAACGACGCACGGGTTGTCGATCGCGTTTTACTTTTTATCCGTCGTAGCAATATGGCGAAGGACATCTAGTCTTCAGTTCAGGACCTCCATTGTCTCTTTGGCATATTTTATGGACCTTTCTCAAATTCCAGTTTTTAGCTGTCTTTCCTTCCGTCATTAGGCTTAATGTGTAGTCGCTTTTAACTCCTTTTTCGTCTTCGTGTTCTAGGTTCTGACATGGGTGCGTTTGACTCTGGCTTTTTTTTTTTTGCGCCCTAAAACCAACCAAACCAAACAGATTCTACTTGTTGGGAAAACCAGCCATCTTGACCACTTTTTCCAACAATTCTTTTTTAATCTGTTTACCCCATTAAGAGTTAGTTACTTCCATATATTACACATTATACTACATGCTAACTTCTAAACTCTTTTACTCACGTATGCAAAACAGTCATCCATCTTTTTATGATTTTGTGACGTTTTTGAATTAACTAACTAATGTAATTTAAAACCATCTCTGTTGTGTTACATTTGGCTTAACACAAAAATCAGATTTCAAACGGTCTGCTGAAGGAACCTGGTATTCTTTCGGATACAAGTGCATCAAAATGCCTACAAAATATGTCAAAAAATCAGAGCAATAAACATGGGACGCTGTTGCGAAGGAAAACGCGATTAAGGCTGTAAAGAATGATGAGATATCTTCTTCTAAACCAGTAGATCCATTTCATGTTCTACCTACTATACTGAAAAGAAGAGTTCTAGGGAAAAATAGAGATGCAGGGGGCGGTACAAAGATTATTTGAAGCTTATGGAGTGCATTCAATGAAGAACAACAACAAGAAATGTTTTTTGAAATGGAAAAGCGGTTTTATTCATTTACAGTGAACTATCTATGGAGATTAGCATGTCAGTTGGGGCAAAGTGTAACACTAAAGATTGCTCATTTACCAAGCTGTATACTGAATGGAGCAACTTCAGAACATGATGACCACTTAAATGAAGCTTATTTCGTCAGAGATCTTATGGTTACTATTGATGGCTGCTAATGCAGACGTCCCAGGTTCGGTTTCCGGGAACACACTTAAGTTTTTGTGGGATTTAAATGCCTTTAACCGGCCCATTGAGAAGTTGTTTCAGCAGTGCCCATTTGGTCTCTTGAGACTCTGTTTCAATAGCCTTCATTTGACCTCATAGGAGTTAACGGCCATTCCGATGTGGATACACCGGTTGCCGTCAGATCACCGAAGTTGAGTTCCATTGGGCGTGACCGTCCGGGTACGCCACCAGCTGTTCACAAATTTCCTTAGACCTAATGGTACAGGTAAACTTACATACATAGCTCTCATACTTCGCAAAGGAAAAGTGCGTTCGGACGCGGAGGATAGGGAAAAGTTTTGCAATTGGTGGCTGAACCTGCTCTTCGGGGTCTTCCTGCCATTCTTGCCATACAAGTTTGCGTTACCCTTTCACCTCTTAAGAAGCTGCTTCGTCTCCAGTTATCCTCTTGGGAAGCTGCTTCAACAGTTTCCAAAGACCCATCGTTGTTTACGATGGTATCTGGAAGCCTCACGGCCGCAATGTATTTGTTATGTGAAAGATTACAGACTTCCGCTGGCTGTACTTTATTGATGTGATTATTCATGCAAGATAGGTGATCGGTTTCAAAATGCTCTACGCATCATCAGATTTACCTGGGAAATCAGGCACATCTACCCTGACAGTCCAAAAAGAACCGATACTCGATTAATAAAACAGAAAGAAGTTCAGATAGTGTTTTAATGCTACAGGTTTTCTGCATAGTCTCGTCCTATTTGAGTACAATGCACAGGACGTTCGTATAACCATCTGAAACTGTCTGAAAAGTCCTTCATTAGAATTTTATTCAACTCAAGCGTCTCGCTGGCTTGAATGTCGTCGGTTATGTCATCAATAGTGTTGACCTTTCATGCGAATTTCTGCATTTCTTTTGTGGCTGGTTAATATTGACAACACCTAGCCACGACATCCATGACGATTTTCTTATTTTCCGAAAAGAACTGTCCGAGGATTGTATTTCAATCAAATAACGGCAGGCGGCCACGCGTCGTTTTTGTTCGGGAATTAAGGTGCGGTGTTCGATTGAGGTGGCGCAATGATTAGCGCACTGGACACGCATTCCGTAGGAAGACGGTTCAAGTCTGCGTCAGATCATCCTGATTTGGGTTTTCCCCAAAACGCTCTAGGCTAATGTCGTGATGGCTCCTTTGAAATGGCGTAGCCGATTTTGTTCCCTATCCTTGAAACAATCCGAGCTTGTGCTTCGTATCTAATAACTTCGATGTCGATGGGACGTTACGCCCTGATTTTTCTTCCTCACTTTCAAAGTGTGTGAGAGAAACTTTGCCAACACTCTTTTCTGCTTCAAAAAAGTCTGGAGAATGTCTTGAACTCTTGATTTAAAAACTTTGCGCCATTGCAGTTTGTGGCACAACAGTGTTGAGATACAACCGTCGCACGGTCACTACTTAACACTGCCTGCTCGCAGGTGATGGATCGAATGCACACCTCTTGTTTAAAGTTGTTAGTTCGAGTCGTTGCCGTAGCTACTGCACTGACGAGGCGAGAATGTAAGGAATAAAATTAAACTCAAAAGCTTTGTGACGTACGGTTTACATTCACCCCGTCTGCAGGCCACGAGTGGCCTACCGGGACCATCCGACCGCCGCGCCATCCGCAAGGAGGATGCGGATAGGAGGGCCGTGGGGTCAGCACACCGCTCTCCCGGTCGTTATGATGATATTCTTGACCGAAGTCGCTACTATTCGGTCGAGTAGCTCCTCAATTGGCATCACGAGGCTGAGTGAACCCCGAAAAATGGCAACAGTGCATGGCGGCGTGGATGGTCACCCATCCAAGTACCGACAACGCCCGACAGCGCTGATTCAATTAAATATTTCCGTATGTGGATATCCTGCTATATGTTTGCTGCACAGGTAAAATGGCGTAAAGATATGCGAGAACTTTTTATTTTATGTATGACACATGTGAAACCCAAACCAAGTGTGGAGCTTACCAACCATAGCTGCTTCAAAAGTTTGCACTTGACAACCTGGGAAGCTGCTACAACCATCTCGACTTGGCCTCTGAAGAATCTGCGTCAATCGTCTCCACTTTGTCTGTGGAGAAGCTATCTCAGCAACATCCATTTTGCTTCTGAAGGAACTGCTTCAGTACTTCATTCGGCCTATCGACAAGAAAGAAAGACTAAGGTTTAAAGTTCCGTAGACGACAAGACCAATAGAGGCTAAGCACGAGCTCCGATTGGGAAGGATTGAAACGAAATCAGCCACGACCTTTCACAGCAACTGTCTGGTCATTCACTTTAACCTAAATCTGGATGACTGGTAGAGGGTGTGAACCCTCGTCCTACCCAATGCGAGTCGTATCATACCACTGACTCATTTCTGTGGCCTCTTGAGAACTTAGTTGGACAGTCTCCAATTGGTCTCTTGACATGCTGCTGCAGTAAGTAAATAGCTCCATTGACATGATGGTCGCCGAAGTGGTGCCAAGTCAGAAGACTTATACCAGGCTGTGTTTCACATATTTATGTCATTATTAGGGTTCCATGCCTCAATTGGTAATAACAGAATCCTTACAAGATAGCTTTGTTGTTCGTCTGTCTGTCTGTTGGCTGTTAAGAACCCTTCCCGTCAGGAAAGGGTAGATGTATCAAGGTGAAATTCATGTCACATGCTAAGGTTTACGGTCCCTTGGTGGTGGATAAAAATTATTCCTCTACGCTCCAAGTCAGCCCGTTTGACGTCCTACCCCCCTTAAGGAAGAGAACCACAACTGTAACTTTTTTGTGTAATAAGATGGGATTGTCTTGTATGTGTGTAAAATCAATTTAAATAAAACTTTCTTACAGTTTGCATGTGACTTGATTATTTTTTATTGCGGTAAAAGTAAAGGTAGTTCAAGATGTCTTCAGCGCCCCCTCATTGAGTTTCTTCTGTATCCGCCACTGCTTCTGAGTCACTGCAGACAAAAGATATGGGCATTTATGTCACATACTTCGACACACTCAAACTCATTCATTAAAACCTATAGAGTACATGCCTTTGATCTAGAATCATGAAATTTGGCAAGAAGCAAAGTTTCACAATATAAATGAAGGAAAAAATCCGAGAACTGTTATATTTTACTTACATCAAATAATTTTTTTTTTTTTCATCACAGGCTTACATTACATTCGCACTCTGTCAAAAATCTCATGAGCTACTGTAGGGATTTTGATCTGGTTTTCAGTAATAGCTAGAGATTCACGCGGAAGTTTTGTGTACATATTGTACAAATATTTCGTGTTAGTTGGCTGAGCTACGATGAAATGAAGTTCATGAACCTTTTGAAAACTATGCCTTTGCCGTCTACCCGTGCTAGGCGTAAGGCCTGTGACATGTACAACATCTGTAAAGTTTTCGAGCAAAGTATAATTGGAAACTGATGCAGGATTGTAGTTCATTGTTTAGGATGAGATTCCAATATCCTATAAAATATCGACTGAAGCGTTCCACAGGTCAACTCGACATTTGAGTAGCAACAGTAGCCCCACTGCCGGCTATACTGTTTTCTTCTCTGGAGACTTCCGTCAAATCTTACCAGTAATCACAACAGGGACGAGAGTAGATGAAGTGAACGCATCTACAATTTCCATTTAGCATAGCATGTTACTATAGCTCCAAAATTAATAAAATAAATGAAAAATTGCAATGGCAGATGTGAAAACATACAAAAGTTTTGAACTTAAAATAAAAAAAGGTCTCGAAAGTCTCGGAATTTCCGGGAGCCGATATCGCTCCAATGTCTATATAGATTACAAGCAGAAATTGTCCACATTCTCGCCGGCCGCGGTGGCCGAGCGGTTCTAGGCGCTTTAGTCCGGAACCGCGCGACTGCGATTCATACCAAATAAATTACCAAATAAATTAATAACAGGCGGAACTGATCCCCGATGGTACACAAAACACGACAGAAAGCTGCTGCAGGAGCACCGAAAAAGGCACGTATAATTTAGACGAGCGCTAAATCTCCAAGATTGGCGAAGTTTTACTGAGGCTCGAAATTAGATGCGGATTTCAATGCGAGATTCAGTTAATAGTTTCCACAACGAAACTCTCTCTAGAAATGTGGCAGTAAATCCAAAGATATTCTGGTCCTATGTTAAGTAAACCAGCAGAAAGGCTCAGTAAGTACCTTTACTGCGGGTAGGGCGGCAAGTGAGGAGGAGGAGGAGGAGGAGACAAGGGACCCAACCCTTCGGAGCAGGTAAAATCGTGGCAAATGTCCGGAACCGCGCGACTGTTACGGTCGCAGATTGGAATCCTGCCTCGGGCATGGATGTGTGTGATGTCCTTAGGTTAGTTAGGTTGAAGTAGTTCTAAGTTCTAGGGGACTGATGACCTCAGAAGTTAAGTCCCATAGTGCTCAGAGCCATTTGAACCATTTGATTTTGTCCACATTCTCGATTTCCGGGACGGATGAACTACCTAGGTAATGTAAATAATTAAATTTGTACGGAGCCCTCGTTGGGCGTGTCCTACTCGCTCTTATACGGATTTTTCTTCTCTTACCTCCATTGTCAGGTGATCCTATAACGTCACCGTGCCTGTTGGGCAAGTTACGTGATGAATCTTAACACAAGTATGAGATCTGGTCGCTCATGTATAATCACCAAAGATTCGACTACGGCTGACCACCTGAGGATCCACTGCGGCAGACAGCAATAAGAGCAGCGCGTCTCAGCTGTTGGGCCGCTGTCCTTCGGGCGCTCTCTAGAAAGCCGCAAGGACGGCGGCGCGGCGCGGGAATCATCTCTGTTGGCGCACCGCCACCGCCACCGTCACCGCCTACCAGGCGGCGCCAGAGCCAGAGGCCTCAGACGTAACGCCTGCCCCACTTGGCCGGAGCCCAGCGCCAGCTGCGGCTGAGCTTTCGTCGCTCACCACTCTCGCTTTCACGCGGCCCCTCCCTGCTATGTGAGTCCATTACTTCGACGGTCCGCTCTCTCCGACGTAACAGCCGGCACCGCCGAAATTTTGCGGCCAGAAGAAACTCGGAAAGGTTCGCCGTCATCTGGAACCGGAGGCCGCGCCGACTGGATGCTGCTGACCTTCGTAGACCTTCACCTGTTAGTACTGTCCGATATACACGTTCTCGAAATTGCGGTTTATCTCCGTCATATCGTTCTAATTTCACAGGGGCTCGTAGCTTTCCCTAGGTTCGTATTACTTAAAGCCGGCTGCTTCTCTAGAACCGGGGCCAGTTCCATCGGACAGGCAAACATAGCAGTCGGCCATGGTATCGGTTTGGGGGAGGAGCGATGGGGCACTAAATTCTGAGTGAACGTTCAGTAAATCCTAGCAAATTTGGTTTTCAATCCGTTTACGTTGTTCGTCCTATACCTCCAGACCAGCAGAATATAAATTGTGTTGACAGTGTTATGAATTGTTTACGTATACCAGAGAAAATTTAATTTTTCATATGCGCGTAGATACGAGATCTTCCAATTTAGGACACGTGACTGAAATAAAACTGACAGTCAAATGAGAAAACTTTGTTCTGACAAATATATGTACACTACTGGCCATTAAAATTGCTACACCACGAAGATGACGTGCTACAGACGCGAAATTTAACCGACAGGAAGAAGATGCCGTGATATGCAAATGATTAGCTTTTCAGAGCATTCACATAAGGTTGGCACCGGTGGCGACACCTACAACGTGCTGACATGAGGAAAGTTTCCAACCGATTTCTCATACGCAAACAGCAGTTGACCAGCGTTGCCTGGTGAGACGTTGTTGTGATGCCTCGTGTAAGGAGGAGAAATGCGTACCATCACGTTTCCGACTTTGATAAAGGTCGGATTGTAGCCTATCGCGATTGCGGTTTATTGTATCGCGACATTCCTGCTCGCGTTGGTCGAGATCCAATGACTGTTCGCAGAATATGGAATCGGTGGGTTCAGGAGGGTAATACGGAACGCTGTGCTGGAACCCAACGGCCTCGTATCACTAGCACTCGAGATGACAGGCATCTTATCCGCATGGCTGTAACGGATCGTGCAGCCACGTCTCGATCCCTGAGTCAACAGATGCGGACGTTTGCACGAACAGTTCGACGACGTTTGCAGCAGCATGGACTATCAGCTCGGAGACGATGGCTGCGGTTACCCTTGACGCTGCATCCTCTTGTTCGCATTGACGGCACTTTGAACAGTGGACGTTACGTTGCAGATGTGTTACGACACGTGGCTCTACCCTTCATTCGATCCCTGCGAAACCCTAAGTTTCAGCAGGATAATGCACGACCACATGTTGCAGGTCCTGTACGTCCTTTCTGGATACAGCTCTCTCACCAATTGAAAACGTTTTGTCAATGGTGGCCGAGCAACTGGCCCGTCACAATACGCCAGTCACTACTCTTGATTAACTGTGGTATCGTATTGAAACTGCATGGGCAGCTGTAACTGTACACGCCATCCAAGCTCTGTTTGACTCAATGCCCAGGCTTATCAAGGCCGTTATTACGGCCAGAGGTCGTTGTTCTGGGTACTGATTTCTCGGGATCTATGCACCCAAATTGCGTGAAAATGTAATCACATGTCAGTTCTAGTATAATATATTTGTCCAATGAATACCCGTTTATAATCTGCATTTCTTCTTGATGTAGCAATTTTAATGGCCAGTAGTCTATAAGGAAGCATTACACTTACGATCACACAAGCGTCGGGTACAGGCGGCCCTATCGGGAGTGACACACGGCGCTGACAATGTCAGCACATTTGTTAGGGTGCGCAACTAATATCATACGCTCTAAGACACAAAAAGTAAATAAAACGACGCCCACGAAGGAATAATCCGAATTGGACGAAAATCGGTAGATGTGATATACGGGCGACAGTTACGTTCGTACCCGACACCTGTCCAGGGCGCCTCCAAACACTGCTGATCTGGGCTCAGTTGGAAGGGAGATTCATTACTTAAGACAATTCTACTCTAGTGAATGAGGTTAAAGGCCCCGATGACCAGCGAAGACGTGTCTGGAGACACCCCGGACAGCACTGGGATATCAACCTGACTGTCGCCCGCTATCATCATCAGCCAGTTCAATCATTAAATGATGTGGCCTCTTCGAGTGGTGGATTCAGATAGGCTTTCAGCAGTCCTCTCCAAGTGGAACGGTCTTGGGCAGTTCTCTGTCAACGATCTTCTTGATATCTTTGTCCCATCTGTCTGGTGGTCTTCCTCTAGGCCCCTGATGCTCTCTCAGAGTCACTCCAGTACTAGCTTCGTCCATCTGCTGTCTTTTCTTCTCGGGACGTGGCCAGCCCAGTGCCATTTCAAAGAGCCTACTGTCTCTAAGATGTCCTTAACCTTTGTCACAGACCGAATGTCATCTGCCCTATTCCTATACCTCCTTGTATAGTCCAGCATTGATCTTTCCAAGGCTCTCTGTGCTGTCCTAAGTTTCCCTTTTGTACATGAGCTCAGTGTCCATGTCTCGCAACCATACGTCAGCACAGGAAGAATGCACTGATCAAATACTGTTTTCTTCAGATTTACTGGCATTTTTGATCTGAATACTCTTGAATTCTTCCCAAATGGTTGCCAGCCAAGCTTGATGCGCCGATAGATTTGTGGCCTTACATCTCCCTTCATATTTATAATATGGCCAAGGTAGGTATATTTACTGTCCTTTTCTAATGTACTGTCCTTGATTTTTCACATCTCCTGCTGGAGCCCATTTGTTGGTCATTACTTTTGTTTCGGAGCTATACAGCTCGACATATAGGAGTATTGGCTAGGGTCAATTTCTTTTAATAGCAGGTAATCATCCACGGCATCCTTACAGCACAGCGGTACGTCGACGATAGTCTACGCCCCGTCTTGTTGCCCTTCATGGCAAACCATCCTGGGCTTGCATTTCATAAAGATAATGCCCGGCCGCACAAGACGAGAGTTTCTTTGCTTGTCGCGCTCTCCAAACCCTACCTTGGCCAGCAAGATCGCCTGTTTTCTTTCCAGTGGAGAACGTCTGGAGCATTATGGGCAGAGCCCTCCAACCATCTCGGGATTTTGACTATCTAACGCGCCAATTGGACAGTATTTCGCATGATATCCCTCAGAAGGACATCCAACAACTCTGAGTGTCAACCAAAACTACTGGATGCATAAAGGCCGGAGGTGGACCAAAGCGTTACTGACTAGCTCAATTTGTGAAGCTCTTTGTCTTGGATAAATCATCCAATTTTTCTGAAATTGTAATCATTTGTACATAGCATCTACTGATACGCGTCCTATTTGGATAATTCCTTCTTGATACACCGTTTTTTATGTCTTACAGTATATATATGTATACACTTCCCTCCCGCTCCACAACACACATAATGCACATAATGTAGTACCCTAACTGTGAGAAAGTACAGTACTGTGGCATACCTACATGCACAGTTATTCGTCAAGAACCGCGTAATCTCTGTAGTCTATGAAGTGAAATTGGAAATTTGTGGTAAGTTCCTATGGGACCAAAGTGCTGAGGTCATCGATCCCTAGGCTTACGCACTACTTAATCCAACTTTAACTTACGCTAAGGACAATACACACACACACACACACACACACACACACACACACACACACACACACACATGCCCGAGGGAGGATTCGAACGTCCGACGGGGGAGGGGGAGGGGGAGCCGCGCGAACCGTGAACCGTGGCAAGGCGCCTAAGACCGCACGGCTACCCCGCGCTGTTCTATGCAGTGATTTACGTGGAAATTTGTATATGTAAATGTGAATACAGACGTGTGATATTTAAGTTGGAGATAACGTCATTGAACTTTCCTGGTCAAAAATGTATAATTATTTCGTCTCATTTAATTGGTAATAATTCTCACATATCGATAATAGTCGTTTTCTGCAATCCGTTATCGTGCAGAAGTGTAATCTTATTCCTGTCCTCTCCGAGACTTTTATGTAAGGCTACAGTGTCCCTATATGTTACTGAAAATAATCCCAGTTATTTGCGGATACCGAAGAAATGCTACTGAATGGTTCAAATGGCTCTGAGCAGTATGGGAGTTAACATCTGAGGTCATCAGTCCCTAGTTCTTAGAACTACTTAAACCTAACTAACCTAAGAACGTCACACACATTCATGCCCGAGGTAGGATTCGAACCTGCGACCCTAGCTGTCGCGCGGTTCCAGACTGAAGCGCCTAGAACTGCTCTGCCACAGCGACCGGCGAAATGCTACTGAGTTTAGTAGGATAGTAGACGACAATGCAAGAGTACCAATACGTACCCTTTCATTCCAATCGAAAATCGCAAACAAATTGTCAGACTATTTCAGTCCATATTGACCGTCTTTAGATCCACTGAGAACCAGGAAACCAAATGCAACTGCTTCACAATATACATCTTGTTCGCAATCAATTTCAAAACAACGAAAAGGTGCTAATTTTCTATATAAGTGAAACTTGCAGCGTTTCGTTGTTACTCACTGCCTCACAAAAAAAAAGTAATCACCTAGAAGACAGGGTCGAATGTCAATGTAGCTTCGAGTGCATACACACCATTGGCGTCCATTTAATGATAAAGAGACTCAATTCTCTGTGACCGGTAAACAGAGAGCATTAGTGTTGTTCGTGTTTAGTGTTTTTACCTGGAGTGGTAGAGTATATAAAGGGCGTGAACAGCGTCAGATGTTGAGTGATCACTGTGAAGGACGCAGAAATGCCGTGCACCAGCACCTCCTGAAAGAGAGGTGCTGCGTGTCCTCGCGTGACACATCATCATCACCACCTGCCAATTTGAAAGGAGACTCATTATGGGCCGGCCGCTGTGGCCGAGCGGTTCTAGGTCCTTCAGTCCGGAACCGCGCTGCTGCTACGGTCGCAGGCTCGAATCCTGCCTCGGGCACGGATGTGTGTGATGTCCTTAGGTTAGTTAGGTTTAAGTAGTTCTAAGTCTAGGGGACTAATGACCTCAGATGTTAAGTCCCATAGCGGTTAGAGCCATTTGATTCATTTGAACTCATTATGGGTTTTTGTGTGGCCCGCAGGTCAAGGAGGGCAATATCCACATTTGTGAGCTATTTCGCTATGACAGTGGCCCGATCTTGGACTGCATGGGTACGTGAGAGCAGGCATACTCGAAGCCATGTTTCTAGCCAACCGAGTTTGACCACCAACGGAGAGGGATCACCTTATTGTGCACCAAGCAGATCGAAATCCCCTCGCAACTGCGTCTACCATCAGGTAATGGATTCCTTGCAGCATTCTGTGTTATCTCGCACCATTGGTCGGAGACTAGCAACAACCGGACTAGAGAATTCTTATACTGTGCGAGGCTGCTGCTAAGACTACAACACAAACGGCTGCATTTGGAGTGGTTCCATAAACAGGAACCATAAGCTGCCGATGACTGGCGTCGCAATGAGTTCAGTGGTGGCCGGATCATGGGGGCAAGCGTACTCCTTGTCAAGTTTCTGGTCGACCACATCTGATCGCCACTATGTGTAGACTGCCGTTAAGACTACAACGCAAACGGCAGCTTTTAGAGTGTTGCCGTGATGAGGGAGCATGGATTGCTAACGAACTGCGACTCAATCTGTTCAGCAATGAATCGCGTTTCTGTGCTATCCCGGATGACCATAGCGGCGATCAGGTGAAATATCCCATTCTACCTCTTTTTTTTTTCTTTTTTTTTTTTTGAGAGGCACAGCGGTGTTACCCCTAGGTCATGGTGTGGTCAAACATCGGGTATGACTTCAGGTCGTGGCTGGTAGTGATTACTGATGATGATGATGAAGATATTATGTTTGTGGGGTGATCAACTGCACGGTTATCAGCGCCTGTACAAATTCCCAAGCTTTACATTATCCAATCCCGCCACTTTTCCGAATGATGATGGCAAACATCCAGTTCCTGGGTGGAGAAAATCCCCGACCCAGCCGGGAATTGAGCCCAGGACCCCGTGTTCCCGAGATCGCTCGTAGTGTTGCTGCTTCTTTATCACGGGGTCCCGGGATTTTCTCTGCCCCGGGGACTGGGTGTCTGTGTTGTCCTCATCATTTCAGGGCACTCTGACGACACAACTGTACATAACGGACGTCCAACATTGTCATGAGTTTCCTTTCAAGCGGTAGTAATTGAAAACTACGAGTATTTCTAGGAAATTGGTAATCTTAGATAGCTACACTGAAAGTTCCGGTGTCTCAATGGATCAAACTCTTTGTTCATCGTGGTGATTATATCGGTTGATAATTATTTATCTTATTTTCGGTTAGATGTGAAATCAGAAAGTTGATTTAGATGATATCATGTTGCCGCTCTCTCAACTAACCGTGTTGGAGATCTTCCATTTCTCAGAACAGCCCACTTGCTCTTCCTCGCTATTACTTTGTGACTGAACTCTATGCTGGTGACCGTACATTGCAGTGAGTATGTATATAGAGACAGCTGCAAAGTTGTACCAGACCAGGAGTCGAACCCTGATGTCCTGCTTATTGTTTGCAGTCGCCTTAATCATTACGCTACCTGGGAATACCACCAGGCCTGACTTTATATTTTCACTGATGTTTCTACCTACGGTTTCGTAGTCCTATTACTGGCTCTCGGAAATGAAATTAACACTCACATTTTCCTCATCGATCCAGTTATTTAACTGTAGTACGTTTCATTTGTACTTTTTTGTATTGTACAGGGTGTTACAAAAAGGTACGGCCAAACTTTCAGGAAACATTCCTCACACACAAAGAAAGAAAATATGTTATGTGGACATGTGTCCGGAAACGCTTACTTTCCATGTTAGAGCTCATTTTATTACTTCTCTTCAAATCACATTATCATGGAATGGAAACACACAGCAACAGAAAGTACCAGCGTGACTTCAAACACTTTGTTACAGGAAATGTTCAAAATGTCCTCCGTTAGCGAGGATACATGCATCCACCCTCCGTCGCATGGAATCGCTGATGCGCTTATGCAGCCCTGGAGAATGGCGTATTGTATCACAGCCGTCCACAATACGAGCACAAAGAGTCTCTACATCTGGTACCGGGGTTGCGTAGACAAGAGCTTTCAAATGCCCCCCTAAATGAAAGTCAAGAGGGTTGAGGTCAGGAGAGCGTGGAGGCCATGGAATTGGTCCGCCTCTACCAATCCATCGGTCACCGAATCTGTTGTTGAGAAGCGTACGAACACTTCGACTGAAATGTGCAGGAGCTCCATCGTGCATGAACCACATGTTGTGTCGTACTTATAAAGGTACATGTTCCAGCAGCACAGGTAGAGTATCCCGTATGAAATCATGATAACGTGCTCCATTGAGCGTAGGTGGAAGAACATGGGGCCCAATCAAGACATCACCAACAATGCTTGCCCAAACGTTCACAGAAAATCTGTGTTGATGACGAGATTGCACAATTGCCTGCGGATTCTCGTCAGCCCACACATGTTGGTTGTGAAAATTTACAATTTGGTCACGTTGGAATGAAGCCTCATCCGTAAAGAGAACATTTGCACTGAAATGAGAATTGACACATTGTTGGATGAACCATTCGCAGAAGTGTACCCGTGGAGGCCAATCAGCTGCTGATAGTGCCTGCACACGCTGTACATGGTACGGAAACAACTGGTTCTCCCGTAGCACTCTCCATACAGTGACGTGGTCAACGTCACCTTATACAGCAGCAACTTCTCTGACGCTGACATTAAGGGTTATCGTCAACTGCACGAGGAATTGCCTCGTCCATTGCAACGGTCCTCGTCATTCCAGGTCTTCCCCAGTCGCGAGTCATAGGCTGGAATGTTCCGTGCTCCCTAAGACGCCGATCAATTGCTTCGAACGTCTTCCTGTCGGGACACCTTCGTTCTGGAAATCTGTCTCGATACAAACGTACCGCGCCACGGCTATTTCCCCGTGCTAATCCATACATTAAATGGGCATCTGCCAACTCCGCATTTGTAAACATTGCACTGACTGCAAAACCACGTTCGTGATGCTACGTACTGATGTTCTTGATGCTAGTGCTGTAGAGCAATGAGTCGCATGTCAACACAAGCACCGAAGTCAACATTACCTTCCTTCAATTGGGCCAACTGGCGGTGAATCGAGGAAGTACAGTACATGCTGACGAAACTAAAATGAGCTCTAACATGGAAATTAAGCGTTTCCGGACACATGTCCACATAACATCTTTTCTATATTTGTGTGTGAGGAATGTTTGCTGAAAGTTTGGCCGTACAGTTTTGTAACACCCTGTATAGCATCGCCGTTAGTGCAAGGATCTTCTCTTCTGATTTCTGAGCATACTTAACTTATGCTCAGGCATAAATTTCTTATTCGGAACAAATAATGTTTGACTTCACGTATCCAGGTCTGGATGAGGCCACTGCCTTTATATTGGCAGAAAAATTGCCGTTCTCCAGAAATAAACAATACCCTCAATGCAAATGCCAACTGATCCTTACGGTCAGTCTTATGTTAATGACTAGAGGCTGAGAAAATCATTCGTGAAACATCCTTTTTTTAAACCTAGTCAACCGAATGAATTAAAAATCGAGAGTGTAGTTATCTTAAATGGTACATTTTCATTTCACAACATCTGAGCAACAGGTAAGATCCTGTTCAGGAAGACAATACAGGTGCGTCATCATGCAGAACTGCACTTACGGAAACAGAAAACTGTGCGAGTAAACACGGCTGCTATTCCTCCTCTGGACAGCACAACAGCAGACTAGCACTCACGGGGAGACCCACACTATAACGATCGGTAAGCACACCGGCCAATGAAACTGCACGGATGCACCTAGTTGCGCCGTTTCTGACGTGAAAAAGAACTGTGATAGAGAATTCGAGAGGAAGGGTAAATCTAGTCTGTAGCGAGCCAACGCTACAAACGTGTCTCTTACTATTCTGGCCGCGTCTGGGCAAAAACTTTTACGAAACGCACACTCCAGGCGGCCGACAAGCTCATGAACAAATCTCTTGGAATTGTGTAGGTATGTACGACGACTGTTACCTGTTTTATTACTGCAATGGAAAGTTTTGAACGTTAACAGAAATCCCGCCGGAAAATTAATAGGAAGAAATAGTAGACGGGTATTCTACGTACTCAGATATTTTTCTATGAGATCATGAAACTGAAAAGTCTCTTTCTATACTTGTTTCACAAGAGTTGAGTGTTAAAAAACCATTCAAAAGCCAAGATCGCATAAAAAATTTGTTTATCAAGGCGACCGGTTTCAACAGTCATTGCTGTCATCTTCATAGAAGATGTTAAAGACCTGAAGCTGACAGCAATGATTGTTGGAACCGGTTGTCTTAGATGAACAAATTTTTTATGCGATCTTGGGTTTTGAATGGTTTTTAACATTAAAAACAGATCGCCCTTCAATATCCTGAAAACAAGAAAATCTTGTCACAAGAGTCATTTTTTCTAATGAATGGACCAATTGGGTGCATTAATTAATCACCGCACATTACAGACAGTTGTTACAAACCTTGTTCTTCTTTTCTGAGGATCAGAGAAGAAATGCTTCTTCTGATTTTAATGACTTTCAGGCGATTGTTCACGCAACTCATTAGATGACATCCATAATCTCCCTCCCAGTCGAGTTTTCAGAGCTGTATCTGCCTGGCGTAACTTAAATCTTCGATTAGCCAACGTGGTCTCACGTTTCTTTCTATACTTCGGAAGTTCTCAAATGCTGAAAAAGATATATACAGCCGGTCAATTGTTTTCGTTTTTAGCTTTAGTCTAAACGAACTTCGTTTCAGCTTTTTGGAATCTTGATAGATGTGCGTTTAAAATATTTCTCCTCTCGCATTTTTTATGTTGTACAATAGACACCAATTTCATGTAATATTTTATCGTGTTTTTTCTGTATCTCATTGTCGTTGCAGGATTGTAGGCAGTGGTTGCAAGATATTTGCAGTACATCATTTGATCAGTGGTCTAGCTACCGTTAACACGATTGAAGCCAGTTTTTCTCTCCGCACTAAAACAAAGATTCATGTATGTTCTTTCTGTCGGCATAGTAAGACTGTATGTTGGACACAATTTGTCTAAATCATCGGAATTTATCTTAATCGTTTCGGATGATGTCATTAGCAGTGACGGAGAAACTCAGGAAGTATTTCTCGGTTAGAGTAATCTCTTGGGTGATACAATAATTTCAATCTCTTATCATTTGACACGTATACATTTTAAGTAGTGTTGGTCGTAAGACACGCCCCCTTTCTTGGTTTCTTGTTTCTGTTTAATATTCAGCCACTAACCAATGACTAAATTCGCTGCGCTATTACTGGTATCCAGCAACTTCTATTTCATTTCATAAGGATTACCTGTCTGCCGAACTGATAACGCGTTTTAGGCGCAGAAAAAGAAAGTAACTTTGGTGAACTACTGTTGTTCTCCTTTTTTGTGCAGAAGAACGAACACCGAAGGATAGTCCTTCGCAGAGACGGCATTGATCTTAATGAGGAAGTCCGGTTGCTGTTATCTCGATTTCCTTACAACTTATTTCCCAGAAATATTGTTTCCTGTTCCGAGAAAACTAATTTCTGGATCGTTCTCAGGTATTTCACATATTCTTAAAATGGATTTGATACATTCTAGTTTTAATATATTCGTTACGTAGACTGTTTGTAGAAAACTGTTCGCTGATTTCAAAAAATGTTCAAATGTGTGTGAAATCTTATGGGGCTTAACTGCTAAAGTCATCAGTCCCTAAGCTTACACACTACTTAACCTAAATTATCCTAAGGACAAACACACACACCCATGCCCGAGGGAGGACTCGAACCTCCGCCGGGACCAGCCGCACAGTCAATGACTGCAGCGCCTTTAGACCGCTCGGCTAATCCCGCGTGGCTGTTCGCTGATTTCTGAAATACGAACTCGAATAAGAGACAGCTATACGCCATTATATATTTGTTCGAGCCCTGCGTTAGAGACGCATTCTTTTTTTAATTTTCAGTAAACTTAAATGTAATTCTTCGAAGCCAGGTTGATGTAACTGGCACACGACAGAATCATTCGTCTTAGCGGGATCTGATTTATTCATAACTAACTACTGGTTTCATAATCTTCTCTTTTTCTATGAAGTAAATGTGATCAGTAACTCTATCAGCTCGGGTTAAATGTATTTGCCCATTGCTGAAATAGCGTGGCGCGTTAATGTGAATTTAAGAAACGTTCACAGAAAAGTTATAACGCCTGTTCTTAAAAATTACATACGTGTACACTAGTACGTCCGTGCAAACTGTTGTCAAATTGATCATACAAATTAAAAATTCTGACAAAATAATATGGTAGGTCTGTATGTGAGGCTGGTGGCGTAATTAATAGGATAAACCAGCCAAGAGTTTTAATATCCGGTCGACAAGGAGAGTACTTGAAACGGATCACAAACTCGAATAGGACATGATGGGAGAAGAAAATCTATTGCTCCTTTTCCAAAGTAATCATTCTGGTATTTATCATAGCAGGTTTTGGAAACCGTAGAACCTAAATCAGTACCATCGGATGGCGATCTGATATCCGCTCCTCCCGAAAGTGAGTTGAGAGGCTTATCCTAATCGTACCACTGGACGCTGGTTGTGAGCTCTGTTCATGGTAGTAATGGATAGATGCGAGGTTAAAAGGTGAACTGTTTTCTTGAAAAGTTACTTAAGAGAGTCTGTTGGCCGGTAACGCACCTGTAAAACTGTTAACTCTCACTGTGAATGTACGAGTTGATTACACATGTCGACCATTGGATCTTTGCGGTTGCACAGGAAACAAATGGCTTGCTACTTGAGTAATAGTCACCCTTTTTCTGTGAAGTTTGGGACAGAATATATGTTACTAAACGCCTCTTCCGAGTTTATCTGTCTATACGTGAATACTAATCTTAGGAACTACTGTAGGGATTTGATATTGTTTTCACTAATAGATAGACTCATTCTCGAGGAGGACAAAGCTGAATGGTTCAAATGGCTCTGAGCGCTATGGGACTTAACATCTATGGTCATCAGTCCCCTAGAACTTAGAACTACTTAAACCTAACTAACCTAAGGACATCACACAACACCCAGTCATCATGAGGCAGAGAAAATCCCTGACTCCGCCCGGAATCGAACCCGGGAACCCGGGCGCGGGAAGCTAGAACGCTACCGCACGACCACGAGCTGCGGACGACAAAGCTGAGATTGTGCTTTGTCTCTAATGATCTCGCCGTCGACGGAACATTAGACCCATAATATTCCTTCCTTCTTATTTCATAAATATCAGTATATAAAAATCAATTGCATATTCGTTGACACATAGATAGTGAACGTTCGAGGGTGGTAGGCCAAGGAAGGGATGGGTTGCATTTTCTAGGCGTTATTTTTGTTCGTTATGTTCTCAATAACTGTTTGCATGACTTCCTGGATCAAAATTGTTCGATACGTCGCTTCACTTGAGGCAGGAATTCCTACCTGGATCGCAGACTATTAGATACTTGACGGAATGCTCATTCCTGCGTTACTTTCACTTACGCGTAACTCTTTTTCACCGCTACACTATCCACCTTCACTGCCAGCACATTGGACTGTGTCAGCTCTGAGAACACATCACCGTCTGTTCTCTTATGTAACTTGAACTTGATGATTTATTAACGAACGTTTTCGATGCTTTAAAGCAGCATCTTCATGTTGTTAGTGTTGTCACACAATAAGGACACGGAGACGCCCTCAACCTTCGTTGTCACATAACCCAATCCCACTAAGAGGGGAAGTCGTCAACTAATAATAAGCGTCAGAGCGTTGGAGCGAATAGTGTAGGGGATGAGGCACCTGTATTTGGTAATCACAGGGGCAAAGCAATGGAGCACTGGACCGCCTCCAGTGCTTTACTCTTGCTATTACCAGCTACAGGTGCCTCATCCCCTGCACTATTCGTTCCAACGCTCCGTTGCTTATTATTAGTTGACGACTTCCCCTCTTAGTGGGATTGGGTTATGTGACAACGAAGGTTGAGGGCGTCTCCGTGTCCTTATCTGTGTGACAACACTAACAACATGAAGATGCTGCTTTCAAGCAACGAAATTGATCGTTAATAAATCGTCAGTTAACAGCTGTTTGCTGTTTATTCATGTTCAGTGTACCATAAACTTCAACGACAGTGGCTGTCCATATTATAAAATTCTCTGTGTTTTCTTAGGGGTTGAGAATGTTATCGTTTACTATGTTTTAATGAGTTTCAACCGAAACTGGGACCTTGTCTACATATGGTAAGAGTGAATGAGTCTTATTCAATTGTTTTAAGCAAACAAAAAAACAAATGAAGTGCGCACGATGATTAAATATGTCCAGTTAAATAAAAAGCAAGATGCTACGCAGATAGTAGCTTGCTTGGGCAAAGAATAAGACGACTGTACACATGTACTCAATACAATTAAGGTGAGCCTAAGAATGAAGTTACCCTTATAACGGCCCCTGCTTCACATTTTATCGTCGTCCTCTGAACGGCTCGTAGTATTTTTCTGTCTGTCATAAAAATTAGACCATAGTGTGAAAATTAGTACTTTTCGTTCATTTAAATTTATCATTGAATGTTCATTCGGGAACGGACAATGACAGAGTAAGTAAACAATAATTAAAACTTAACGTTTATCGTCACATTCGCAACGAAATAAATATTCAAGAAAGTTCAGATTAGACTGTATGAAACTTAGTCCAGATTTATATTACCACAATGAACGTTCATTTTAAGACTCTAGACGAGAACGCACAGTTAAATTACTATTATATTAAACCAGATAGCATTCCGAATCAAAATTTCTGATGCTCGTATAAAAACAACAAATTCACTCATAGGCCACATCATAACGTACTTTGGATTTCAGACATACACGAACAGGCATTTAGCATAATTTATTTCGTGGGTAGACCTCCTACCAGCGAATTTTTTAATAACCACAAAGGCCATGGATTGCAGTTCCGTCAGCAATCAAAGTAACAGTTTTAGCCATTAGTAAATTCGTAGTTAAGCTGCAGTGCATGTTTTGTTTACACCCGCCATTACGTTATTTAAATGTTATACAATTTGCAGCGCTGTAACGTATGTTTAGACTTTTTCATTTCTGTTTTCCCATTGTTTCCTTTCACTTAGGACAGTCTTTATTTCGCTATCTGATTGGCATTAACAGCTTACAGACAGCGCCGCACATAAAAAAATACATGTTGTCAGAATGAAATTTAGAAAGTAAGGGGAGAAGAACTGCAGGAAGTTACAATGCGAGGGTGGTCGTGAATGGTGACTTTTTGACAGCTAAGTTGTCAGTAGCGCTAACCGCTAAGGGGAAGTTTCTGGTGGTATCGAGGAGGTGCGGTCTGGCACACAGTTTTAATTTGCTACGAAGTTTCAATGTAGACGTTGTTCGGCACCTCAAGCGTTGCCAACATCACTGAATCCAATCGACCTCGACATAAAGTGCTTTCTTTGCACACTACTGCTAGCTGAATATTCCAGCACCACGTACGGAGAACTGAAATGAGATGATACGAGAGGGAGACAAATGAAAACCTTACATTGTTTAACATTTTACTGAACGAAAGAGGAACACGGGTGTGTCAATTTTTGGACATAGTCTACCTATCTTTCATCACTTTTCCCCCAGTGCGTAGAAAGTGCACGAGTTCCTCCGTAAAAAATTCGTTTGGTCGTGTGTACAGCCACTTATGCACCGCTTGCTGCACCTCTTCATCGGAACGAAATTTCTTTCCTCCCTTGACCACTTCGTCCGCCTCCATAGCTGAGTGGTCAGTGCTGCAGAATGCCATGCGAGGGCTCGTCTTCTCGGCTGGTTCGGAGATTTTCTCCGCCCCGGGAGTGGGTGTTGTGTTCCCTTCGTCATCAGATCACCCTCATCGGCAGGCAAGTCGCCGAAGTGGCGTCAACTAAAAAAGAATTGCACCAGGCGACTGGTCTACTTGACGGGAGGCCATAGCCACACGACATTTTATTTTCGTCATCTCTTTCAGTGGTCCAGACATGTGGTAATCACTCGGTTCGAAGTATGGTGGTTATAGCGGATGTGGTATAGTACCATATATGGCGGGAGCTGCCGCGGCACCGATCTTGCAGGCACTTCATGAAAGATGTTATGTGCTGAGTCATGACTAACGTTCAGATTCGCGGCTGTTTCATTCACCGTGACACGGCAATTCTTCATCACAATGACTCTGATGTCTACACGGTGTGCTTGACCCTGGTGCTGAGCGTCTGTCACAGAAGTCACGCCATTTCCAAACATTGTACTCCACTCGTACACTTGCTGCAGTGATAGACATGCATCACGATACTGGACCTTCATTCGTCGATGAATTTCAATAGGTTTCGTACATTCACTGCTCAGAAAACGTAAGAAAGAACGCTGTTCTTCCTTGGCGTACTTTGCAAGCAGAGAAGTCATTTTGAAATGGTACTGTGGCCGAGTTTCGCTTATCTGTAGATGCTGCCACCTGTAGGGCATTGCTTACGTCATTGGTAACAGTGCTGCCAACCTACAGAAAAATGACGCGAATTGTCAATTTTTAATTATACTTTAAGGTTTTCATTTGAGTCCCCTTCGTAATCACATAAATTGCAAATTAGGGTATGCCACATTAAACTGATAAAATTACAGCTCGAGTACCTGGATTGAGCAGCGCTTTGTGGTATTGCTTAGGAGTAGTTTCCGTTGTGTATCATCATCCGGCAGCAGTAATGTTCGGCGAAATATCCCTGGGTCTCCCCGGCCCCAAATCACTTAATATGACCAAGTTACGGAGTTGAAGTATGAGTGAATCAACAGTCTTCGTGCCTGTGAGTCGCCTTCTCGAGAAATTGTTACTGATACCAAGCATAATCTAAATATACGGAAACGTATTTGTCTTCTGTTTTACTACACTTTTTACTTATTTGCGTTTGGTTTACATGCCAAACAGTTGGCACTTTATTACATATGTAACACATTTGACGATTTTACGAAATTGTGTAAGAATACTCGAGCACATTTTACTTCATAATAGACCAAAGGTACACTGAGAAGAAATATTGTTCATTTAGAATACTAGTGATGAGAGGGTTAAAAGTAGTTAAAAAACGCTAATTGGTTCTAAAGTTAAGCTGCTGTCTCTTTTTATAGTTGTGTGAGTAATTCCATACGGTAAATATCTCGAAAGACAAACAGATGATTTAAATCACCAACTGAAGTTGAGATGGACTGTCAAGTTGGGGAGTCAACATAACGCTAAAGTCGAAGAGGACAAAAAAATGTTCAAATGTGTGCGAAATCTTATGGGACTTAACTGCTAAGGTCATCAGTCCCTAAGCTTACACACTACTTAACCTAAATTATCCTAAGGACAAACACACACACCCATGCCCGAGGGAGGACTCGAACCTCCGCCGGGACCAGCCGCACAGTCCATGACTGTAGCGCCCCTTTCCGCGCCAGGGTTGAAGAACATGATTCAGAATCTCGAATAAACTGGAAATTTGGGAATTACTCCTGCGAGAGGCCGACGGCCAATTGCGCCACAAATTGTTGAAGAAGTTATGTTACCACAACTGAGAATGCTGGATGCAATGTGCAATCTTCAAGCAGTGCACGATCTGAGTCACGAGAGCCGACATATCGTAGTTCAGCGAACAATTGTGAAATGGTATCCGTACAAACTTCACATGCAGAGGGTCGTCAGATTGAGCTAAGTTTGTAACCTGGAACGTAAACAGGGTACGCAAGTAACAAATGTTCCCCTCTCATCTGAAAATTAAAATGTTTTTCTTTCAACTGTTTATTCTTTATTTCTGTTCCTCAGGTCGTTACAAATGCCTCCACAAGTTTGATTTTCCTATGATCGCTGGTTCTTCATGTGCGCCCTCTCAAGTAGTGAAAGTTTTATTGTAACTACCCTGTACAGATAAATAAACAGAAGATAGAAGAAGATAGGGGGACAAATGAGAATATAGAAAAACTATTTCTACGTTATAATATAGTAAGTGACTAAGTACACTTTGTGTTATCAACCTTCGTTTTATATTAATGAATTTATTCGAATTTTCTTCGAGCGTGGACGTAATTTCAGGTAAAATGAATGTAACCGTTAACTGTTATTATAAGAGTACTTCTATACGTGTTTCATTTCGACGGTTTCAGACTGTTACAAGCTTAAATGTTCAAAATAATTCTGACGCCACGTTTTTGGTGATATCAAAACGTCATTAATAAATAAGAAAAAAAAAACATTCGTTGCCAAGGGTGTGGCCTAGAGACAGGCGTTGACCCGGACTCAGTAGAGTCGTTGGATGATGTTTCTTGACTGCAGTTTCTATCTTTAATTTGTTCCTCGAGACACCTTCTATAGCCCTTCGAAGTTTGTCAGTGTAGTCTTTTTTATTCGCTGTATATTATACAGCCGACAGAATAGTGCATGAAGGAATCAAATACTACCAATTTCACCTTCCTCTTCGCACGAGGAACGAGAGAAGTCATGCATGCATGCTTGCAATGCGCTCTAATCTGTCTTATCTTATTCTCCTCGTCCCTATAAGAAATATTTGACATGAAAGTTGATTTGTTGCGCAGTTTACATCGAAAAATGGCTAGGCTTCAAAAATGGTTCAAATGGCTCTGAGCACTATGGGAATTAATTTGAGGTCATTAGTCCCCTAGAACTTAGAACTACTTAAACCTAACTAACCTAAGGACATCACACACATCCATGCTCGAGGCAGGATTCGAACCTGCGACCGTAGCGGTCGCGCGGTTCCAAACTGTAGCGCCTAGAACCGCTCTACCACAGCGGCCGGCGGCTAGGCTTCAATGGGAGGTAAGTCACCTTCCCTCCAACGATTCCCACTAAAGTTAACATTTCGTGCTGGCTATAGTGAGCTGTTACGATCCTGGGAGTGCGTCTTCTGTCGGACCAGCTTGATAAGAATTCCAAATATTGGAACAATACTCCAGAAGGTTGAGGTTTCTTTAAAATACGTACCGAAAATTTACAGAATTTTCGAAAAGAATCTGTCTCCAAGTACTTTGCCTACTATTGTCTTCAGGTAGTCAATTCATTTCATAAAGCTTTTTAGTCTTATTGCATCGACAAAGAGAAACTGCGCTACTCGTATTAATAGTGCACTTTTTGTTTTGGCGTATTAATGCAGTACTGTTTCTCCTCCTTCGAATGCGACCTTAACCACTGATAAGTTCATTAAAACCGATAAATCGACAAAGTAGGCGAGGAGGTTATTTCAGACGTGTTCCAAGTTAACATTAGTAACTTAGTTAGTGTACTTGTCATATACGTTCACTTAAAGGTGGTGTGTATTTTACTTATATCAAAAAAGGAGTTCATTATTGCTAGGCAGAAAAATTTTCATTTTCCTATCGTCTGACACAAACTGTACTCAAAAGATTTTGGGGAAGTTCGGTCTCTCACTGGCGAAGCGATGTGTGAGAGAAACACGCTAGCTAACGTCCTCGACTCATCTGTCCTGCGACTCAAGGACAACCACTCTCCCGGTCACTCACAGTAGAGGTTGCTCAGCTGTTGTCCGTGATAGTATCTCAGCTCTAATGAATAGGTGTCCAGTGGTCTTCATGACAGAATGCTAAAGCACGTCACCGGAGTGCAGTGAAAACCTTACAAACAAATACAAAAAATTCATGGCTTCTCAACAAATGCCAACGTTTTCCAGCTTATTATTGCCCCTGTCTATACGACAGTTGCTTTGAAGTACTTCGAATAACTAAACATCAGATAATTGCAAAACTGTAAGACAGCTCTAAGTGAGGTTAAGGTTAGCCTTCAGCTCAGAAACAGTCTCTCCGAGCAAATTTAGGAGATTAGATGGAGGAGTACGTGATTTTTTGGCAAACGTCAAACTACGCCCGTTTTTCATTTCCATATACAATCTATTAAAGGTTATCGCAGTAGTAGGAAATTACTCTCCAGTCGCATTAATGTGACCATCTGTCAAAGTCCTTGATAACCACGTTTTGTAGGGCGGCCTGCTGCAAGACGTGGAGGAGGAGAGTCAGTGAGGTTCTGGAAGGTATCGACAGGGATGTGGAGCCACGCCGACTCCAGTGCTGTGGTCAGCTGTGCTATGTTTATCGGTTGAAGATCGGGCGCGAACAGCCCGACCGAGGTTGTCCCATATGTTCTCGATTGGGTTTAAACCCGGAGAGTTTGGTGGCCAGAGGAGTACGATAAACTGATCCTGGTGCTCTTTGAACTAGCCCTGTACACTGCGAACTGTATGACACGTTATATTATCCTGCTGGTAGAGTCTGTCGTACTGAGGAGAGACAAATTGCATGCATAGGTTGTAATGGTACTTGAATTACGCAACCATTACGACACCTCACCTGAACTTATCGATACCAGTAATATTCTACTGTGTTTCTGTTAACTACTTAACATATTTCTGAGACAATATTCAGATTTGATTTCATTTGTGATACATCGATATGTTTATATTGCAATGACATTATTCTTATGTGTATTCTTTCTTTTGTCACTACGATCTTTGACGTACTTGTAACTCTGATTTTTGGGCGCGTAAGAGATTATTAGTTAGTTGTTAACTTGTTAGAGAGTCGGCCCTTGAGAAATGTTGGACGTCATGTTGGAAAGACGCATAACGTAGTCAGCTTATAAAATGTGAACTTTAACAGTGACTGTGAGGAAGATGTTTTCAAGTATGTTTTGTATTGTGAAGTGATCTTTGTGTGTCACGTGATATTGCAATAAAAGCAGTTAAAAGGAAGTGAAATTCGGAGTGCTGATTATTTTTTTTACATCACCATTGTGCTAACTTTGAAAGGTTTAATCTCCAAGAATAGTTTGAGAAGCGCATCTACAAAACTTTTGAATACAGCAGAATAAAACCTAGGCCTCTTTGCATCCGAGCTTGGAATCATAACCACCCAGATTTTCAACGATTGAGCCATGATTTCACGACGAGACCTGCGTGGGAAACACGAAAAGATGAGTGCCTAGTTTTTTTATTATTACATGAAATGAATGACACCTGCCACATAATATTACTGTTGTTGCCCGATAATGCAGTATTTAGCAGCGTGAGCAAGACCACAATCGTTATTAAAATTTTGACCTTCGTTCTGGTAGGGTTGTTAGAAGGTGAACATGTTTGCCAAGGGTAGATGCATACTTGTGTTGATCCATTGCGACTTCCACAATGAAAATATCACGGAAGGACTGTCACGAAAACATTCCACAGACCATAACGCTCCCTCCTCTTGCCTACACTCTTCCGACGATTGTTGCGCGATGTTCGGTTTCAGCCGTTTCACGCCGTACACGCCAATCGCCATCCGTCTTCTGGAAAGTCTACCTGTTGCCACTCAGTGGACGTCCAGGTACGGTATTGGCGTGCAAAATTCCAAGTTCGTCGCCGATGAATAGCATGAACCAGGCGCCTGACGTTCAAGGCCGATACGCAGCAACGTTCGCTAAATTGTCGTTGAGGAGACACTGTTTACAGCTCCTTCGTTCATCTGGGTCCTCAGTTGCTTAACAGTTGTACATCTGTTCGCCGGTATACATCTCTGCAGCCGTCATTCAGCCCTGTAATCTGTGGACCGCGGTACACCACAGTTGCCTCGGCGCAGGTTTTGGATAGCGCCATTTTGTCACACACGGTACACTTTAACCACGACGAACAGTTTACAAACTTAGCACCCTCGGAAATGCTTTCACCCATTACCTAAAAGACAAAGATTATACCTTTTTGGACGTCAAATACATCGTTCCATTTCAATATTACGACAACGACTGCACTGTTTTCCGCGTCCCCCTGACACGCTTTATACAGGGTGGTCCATTGATCGTGACCGGGCCAAATATCTCACGAAATAAGCATCAAACGAAAAAACTACAAAGAACGAAACTTGTCTTGCTTGAAGGGGCAAACCAGATGACGCTATGGTTGGCCCGCTAGATGGCGCTGCCATAGGTCAAACGGATGTCAACTGCGTTTTTTTAAATGTAGTACGTAAAGAAATATGAATGTTTTAGTTGGACCACTTTTTTCGCTTTGTGGTAGATGACGCTGTAATAGTCATAAACATATGGCTCACAATTTTAGACGAACAGTTGGTAACAGGTAGGTTTTTTAAATTAAAATGCAGAACGTAGGTACGTTTGAACATTTTATTTCGGTTGTTCCAAAGTGATACATGTACCTTCGTCAACTTATCATTTCTGAGAACGCATGCTGGTACAGCGTGATTACCTGAAAATACCACATTAATGCAATAAATTCTCAAAATGATGTCCGTCAACCACAATGCATTTGGCAATACGTGGAACGACATTCCTCTCAACAGCGAATAGTTCGCCTTCCGTAATGTTCGTACATGCATTGACAATGCGCTGACGCATGTTGTCATGCGTTGTCGGTGGATCACGATAGCAAATATCCTTCAACTTTCCCCACAGAAAGAAATCCGGGGACGTCAGATCCGGTGAACGTGCGGCCCATGGTATGGTGCTTCGACGATCAACCCGTCATGAAATATGCTATTCAATACCGCTTCAACCGCACGCGAGCTATGAGCCGGGCATCTATCATGTTTGAAGTACATCGCCATTCTGTCATGCAGTGAAGCACCTTGTAGTAATATTGGTAGACCATTACGTAGGAAATCAGCATACATTGCACCATTGAGATTGCCATAAATAAAATGGGGGCCAATTATCCTTCCTCCCATAATGTCGCACCATACATTAACCTGCCAAGGTCGCTGATGTTCCACTTGTCGCACCCATCGTGGATTTTCAGTTGGCCAATAGTGGATATTATGCCGGTTTACGTTACCGCTGTTGGTGAATGACGCTTCGTCGCTATTTAGAACGCGTGCAAAAAATCTGTCATCGTCCCGTAATTTCTCTTGTGTCTAGTGGCAGAACTGCACACGACGTTCAAAGTCATTGCCATTCAATGCCTGGTGCATAGAAATATGGTACAGGTGCAATCGATGTTGATTCTCAACACCGACGTTTTTGAGATTCCCGATTCTCGCGCAATTTGTCTGCTACTGACGTGCGGATTAGCCGCGACAGCAGCTAAAACACCTACTTGGGCATTAATATTTGTTGTAGGTCATGGTTGACGTTTCACATGTGCCTGAACACTTCCTGTTTCCTTAAATAACGTAACTATCCGGCGAACGGTCCGGACACTTGGACGATGTAGTCCAGGATACAGAGCAGCATACATAGCACACGTCCGTTGGGTATTTTGATCACAATAGCCATACATCAACACGATATCGACCTTTTCCGCAATTGGTAAATGGTCCATTTTAACACGGGTAATGTATCACGAAGCAAATACCGTCCACACTGGCGGAATGTTACGTGATACCACGTACTTACACGTTTGTGACTATTACAGCGCCATCTATCACAAAGCGAAAAAAGTGGTCCAACTAAAACATTCATATTTCTTTACGTACTACACGAATATGTGATAAAAATGGAAGTTCCTATTTAAAAAAACGCAGTTGATATCCGTTTGACATATGGCAGCGGCATCTAACGGGCCAACCATAGCGCCATCTGGTTTCCCCCTTCAAGCTAGACGAGTTTCGTTTGATGCTTATTTCGTGACATATTTGGCCCGCTCAATATCAGTGGACCACCCTGTATACCCTCCAGTGCTAGTCCTGCCACCTGCCATCTGTGAGTGGTTATTGCGGGTTGACATCGAACATAGGCAGTGGTCACATTAATGTGACTGGACCGCGTATATACATGTATAACACGATTTATCATCGATCTCAAGTGATTATCGGTCGTCCGTTTATCACTTCAAGAATAGCAAATAAAGTAAGTTTCAGACTGTCTGCTACAGCCTATTTTACACATAACACAGTACCTTTAACTGTCGTGATGTTTTCTGATTGTTACAATACTGGACATGAAAAAACCAACACAGGAAGGATAGCAAATAACGAAAGTTTACTTAGTGTGCGCATACCGTATAGCAGGAAAAATACACAATTAAATTTATAGGTGATTTCTGGATGTACAGTATGCGTAATTTAATACACATAGCTACCATCTATAACATTAACATTTGCTCTTACCAAGCTGGATATCGAGTGGAATTGAGCTTGGATTACAGCTACCACTCCTTTTTGTTTCAACTCTGTTCCAGACTTCTTAAATCGTAGTGGTCAGCGCGTGGTCACGTGCCATTCTCTCGTCAATGCATGGCCACATATTTTCGGTGAGTGAGAAATGTGAAGAACGTGCTGATGAGGGCAGCAGTCGAACTCCCGCTATATCGATGTAGGTCAGGTTACCAAGAGCAACATCCAGACTCGCGTTATCTTGTTGAACATAAGGTCAAGTAGAACTCGCAGATACGGTACAGCCCCCCCCCCCTTTAATATGTCATAAATGAAAGGCTGCTGTCCAGGTATGCGAACCCGATGGCGCACCATGCCATTAAGCCAGTAATGGTCCTGCATGACGATAACGAATGCAATCTCACGTTTCCGTCGGAGCCTACACACAAGGATACGTCTATCATAATGCTGTACGCACCACCAGAACTCGACCGAAAAGACAGCGTGGCGGCACTCCTGTCTGCAGCATATTGTCGTGGGCGCACCAACGCCGTGGCGCCGCTGTCTGCTACTGTGTGTGCAGGGATCCCGCAACAGTGGTCGGCTTGCTGACAGTCCGTGCACCTCCACACATCGTTCACCGCCCATGTGGATACTTATCTTGGTGCATCCAAGCCCATTTCTCCACTCAAGGTGTGTGACATGGCTGTACCGCCCCGCAAAATCGTGCGAACGATGCACTGGCCAAAAGTATCTGGACACACATATGTAAACCGCAGTTGATCACTAGATGTGACGAAAGGCGAACACGTCAGTATATGACGAAGCAGGGAATATTGTGTTGCCAGTAGCGTAGAAGTAACACCTGAATGGATCAGTCAGGAGAGCTCAGTGACTTCGAAGGTGCGGACTAGTCATTGAATGTCGCCTGAGTAACAGATCCATTACGAACATTTCAGCCCTTCTAAAGCTGCCCAAGTCGAGTATAGGTGAAGTGTTTAGGATCAACCATAACTAAACCAAGACTATGCAGAGCTCAGGTATTGACGCAAATTGCGGAGGGGTGGCTGTAAAAAAGCGCATGAAATCAGCACGAGGAATCACTCGTGAATTCCAGTGTGATACCAGCAGTCCAGGTAGCACAATGATTGTGAGGATGAAATCAAAAAGAATGGGGTACAATGGTCGAGAAGCTCCTGGCTGTCACATCTGTTGTCATGGGACGCTTGATGTGGTGTATAGATCGACGCCATTAGACAATGGATGGTTGGAAAGGAGTGATTGCGAGTGATGAATCACTGAATCACATGACACCCTGCGGCAAGCCGATGGAAAGGTTTGCGTATGGCGAATGACTAGGAAACAACAGTGAGATACGAAAGAGGTGGGAAGTTTTTCGTGGTTAGGATGTGGTCCCCTAGGAAAACGCTAAATGCGGGTGGATATGGACACATTTTGCACCACTGTCTATTGCGTACAGTAGAGAAACAGCTCAGAGCCGATGACTGATTGTATCAGCATGACAGTGCACTCTGTCATCTGGGAGGCAATGTTTTGTGGACAACGATTTTGAACTGACTGGCCTGCCCATAGTCCCGTTCTGAACGCAGTGGAATATCTTTGGCACGAGCTAGAACGCTGACTTCGCTTCAGACATCAGCACTCCAGTCTGCCTGCTTAGCTGGGTGGTTACGTGCTTGCCTCCTATGCAAGCCGGCCCGGGCTCGGTTCCCGGCCGGGTTGGAGATTTTCTCCGCTCGTGGACTGGGTGTTGAGTTGTCATCATTGAAAGTGTCCCCAGCAGAGTTGAAGCCCTCATAAAACGAAGGTTGGGCACACCCCATATTAATGTCCACTAAGAGATGTCCATTCCCCCCATGAACCATGGACCTTGCCGTTGGTGGGGAGGCTTGCGTGCCTCAGCGATACAGATGGCTGTACCGTAGGTGCAACCACAACAGAGGGGTATCTGTTGAGAGGCCAGACAAACATGTGGTTCCTGAAGAGGGGCAGCAGCCTTTTCAGTAGTTGCAGGGGCAACAGTCTGGATGATTGACTAATCTGGCCTTGTAACATTAACCAAAACGGCCTTGCTGTGCTGGTACTGCGAACGGCTGAAAGCAAGGGGAAACTACAGCCGTAATTTTTCCCGAGGACATGCAGCTTTACTGTATGATTAAATGATGATGGCGTCCTCTTGGGTAAAATATTCCGGAGGTAAAATGGTCCCCCATTCGGATCTCCGGTAGGGGACTACTCAAGAGGACGTCGTTATCAGGAGAAAGAAAACTGGCGTTCTACGGATCGGAGCGTGGAATGTCAGATCCCTTAATCGGGCAGGTAGGTTAGAAAACTTAAAAAGGTAAATGGATAGGTTAAAGTCAGATATAGTGGGAATTAGTGAAATTCGGTGGCAGGAGGAACGAGACTTTTGGTCAGGTGATTACAGGGTTATAAATACAAAATCAAATAGAGGTAATGCAGGAGTAGGTTTAATAATGAATAAAAAAAATAGGAGTGCGGGTTAGCTACTACAAACAGCATAGTGAACGCATTATTGTGGCCAAAGTAGACACGAAGCCCATGCCTACTACAGTAGTACAAGTTTATATGCCAACTAGCTCTGCAGATGATGAAGAAATTGATGAAATGTATGACGAGATAAAAGAAATTACTCAGGTCGTGAAGGGAGACGAAAATTTAATAGTCATGGGTGACTGGAATTCGTCAGTAGGAAAAGGGAGAGAAGGAAACATAGTAGGTGAATATGGAATGGGGGGAAGAAATGAAAGAGGAAGCCGCCTTGTAGAATTTTGCACAGAGCATAACTTAATCATAGCTAACACTTGGTTCAAGAATCATAAAAGAAGGTTGTATACATGGAAGAATCCTGGAGGTACTAAAAGGTATCAGATAGATTATATAATGGTAAGACAGAGATTTAGGAACCAGGTTTTAAATGGTAAGACATTTCCAGGGGCAGATATGGATTCTGACCACAATCTATTGGTTATGAACTGCAGATTGAAACTGAAGAAACTGCAAAAAGGTGGGAATTTAAGGAGATGGGACCTGGATAAACTGAAAGAACCAGAGGTTGTACAGAGTTTCAGGGAGAGCATAAGGGAACAATTGACAGGAATGGGGGAAAGAAATACAGTAGAAGAAGAATGGGTAGCTCTGAGGGATGAAGTAGTGAAAGCAGCAGACGATCAAGTAGGTAAAGAAATATTGAATTTAATTGATGAAAGGAGAAAATATAAAAATGCAGTAAATGAAGCAGGCAAAAAGGAATACAAACGTCTCAAAAAATGAGATCGACAGGAAGTGCAAAATGGCTAAGCAGGGATGGCTAGAGGACAAACGTAAGGATGTAGAGGCTTGTCTCACTAGGGGTAAGATAGATACTGCCTACAGTAAAATTAAAGAGACCTTTGGAGAGAAGAGAACCACTTGTATGAATATCAAGAGCTCAGATGGCAACCCAGTTCTAAGCAAAGAAGGGAAGGCAGAAAGGTGGAAGGAGTATATAGAGGGTTTATACAAGGGCGATGTACTTGAGGACAATATTATGGAAATGGAAGAGGATGTAGATGAAGATGAAATGGGAGATACGATACTGCGTGAAGAGTTTGACAGAGCACTGAAAGACCTGAGTCGAAACAAGGCCCCGTGAGTAGACAACATTCCATTAGAACTACTGACGGCCTTGGGAGAGCCAGTCCTGACAAAACTCTACCATCTGGTGAGCAAGATGTATGAGACAGGTGAAATACCCTCAGACTTCAAGAAGAATATAATAATTTCAATCCCAAAGAAAGCAGGTATTGACAGATGTGAAAATTACCGAACTATCAGCTTAATAAGTCACAGCTGCAAAATACTAACACGAATTCTTTACAGACGAATGGAAAAACTGCTAGAAGCCGACTTCGGGGAAGATCAGTTTGGATTCCGTAGAAATGTTGGAACACGTGAGGCAATACTAACCTTACGACTTATCTTAGAAGAAAGATTAAGAAAAGGCAAACCTACGTTCCTAGCATTTGTAGACTTAGAGAAAGCTTTTGACAATGTTGACTGGAATACTCTCTTTCACATTCTAAAGGTGGCAGGGTAAAATACAGGGAGCGAAAGGCTATTTACAATTTGTACAGAAACCAGATGGCATTTATAAGAGTCTAGGGGCATGAAAGGGAAGCAGTGGTTGGGAAGGGAGTGAGACAGGGTTGTAGCCTCTCCCCGATGTTATTCAATCTGTATATTGAGCAAGCAGTAAAGGAAACAAAAGAAAAATTCGGAGTAGGTATTAAAATTCATGGAGAAGAAGTAAAAACTTTGAGGTTCGTAGATGACATTGTAATTCTGTCAGAGACAGCAAAGGACTTGGAAGAGCAGTTGAACGGAATGGACAGTGTCCTGAAAGGAAGATATAAGATGAACATCAACAAAAGCAAAACGAGGATAATGGAATGTAGTCAAATTAAATCGGGTGATGCTGAGGGAATTAGATTAAGTAATGAGACACTTAAAGTAGTAAAGGAGTTTTGATATTTGGGGAGCAAAATAACTGATGATGGTCGAAGTAGAGAGGATATAAAATGTAGACTGGCAATGGCAAGGAAAGCGTTTCTGAAGAAGAGAAATTTGTTAACATCGAGTATAGATTTAAGTGTGAGGAAGTCGTTTCTGAAAGTATTTGTATGGAGTGTAGCCATGTATGGAAGTGAAACATGGACGATAACTAGTATGGACAAGAAGAGAATAGAAGCTTTCGAAATGTGGTGCTACAGAAGAATGCTGAAGATAAGGTGGGTAGATCACATAACTAATGAGGAGGTATTGAATAGGATTGGGGAGAAGAGAAGTTTGTGGCACAACTTGACTAGAAGGAGGGATCGGTTGGTAGGACATGTTTTGAGGCATCAAGGGATCACAAATTTAGCATTGGAGGGCAGCGTGGAGGGTAAAAATCGTAGAGGGAGACCAAGAGATGAAGACACTAAGCAGATTCAGAAGGATGTAGGTTGCGGTAGGTACTGGAAGATTAAGAAGCTTGCACAGGATAGAGTAGCATGGAAAGCTGCATCAAACCAGTCTCAGGACTGAAGACCACAACAACAACAACAACAAGAGATGTCCGTATACTTTTCATCAGATGCTGCAAGGGGTTCAGTATGGCCCTCCAGAATCCATCGATCTCATGTTAGCATGACAGTCTGAACATCTCGATCAACACGAGGAGTAATATCCCAGAACAATAGAGCGCACTGTCGATAGGCGACGATCCCACTTCGATCACATTCCACACGTGCTGGTTGACTTTTCCACTTCTCACTCGCGCAAAACACGATATTACCACAGACAACCAACATTCAACTGCAATTGCTGAATGAGCAACCTAACGTGTAGTTTATTTGTGCATACAGAATTTAGATAACGTTATTTCTACCTACTTTTTGTGGTTGCTCTGAAATGCTAATCATTTGCATATCCAAGACAGACGTACACTTCACGCCAATTTCACGTTTACATATTCCCGACGTAATGTCGGTGGAACAGCAGCCAATGCAATAATAAAAATATATGTTATATTAAAGAGAAAAACAATTCCTACCGTTTGGAAAAATTGTATTTATTTTCTCGTGAATCAGCTTTCGGCTTCTCAGGCCTCCTCAGGTGACAACTGAATGTCGCAAATACAGATAAATATGACGTTCGACTTTCACAGATATTATTTGTACAGAAAATACAAAAGTGAAAAGTGTTTACATATGGTACATAAGAAATTACATGATTACATTAACTAAAAAAAGGGGTAAAAAAAGAAAGTTTTTAGGTGGAGACGCATATAACAAATGATGAGAACTAAAATGAATTTACAGTTTGAATGTAGTATTTGGAACGAAAACTTCATTTAACAGAGGAGAAAATGGAAACTGAGTTTGATCGTTTAGGACATGGCTGGCGTTCTGTATCATATGTTTGTTGATTTCCATTATTTCCAGTAGGGTCATCTTTCTGTTTTTTCAGACACAATGTAAAAATTCACATTCTACATCATATGGATGGTTCTCTGCTAGAAGATGATCAGCGAAAGTCGAATCTTTCTTCTTTAATAGCCAGCTTCTCTAATTTTCACGTAACCTAATTGCCAATATATTTTTACAATGCTTGCAAGTGATCATACATATACACCACTCCGAGACAAGGGTTGCATTGTCTCCTTACTATTGTATAAAAATTTTGATATGATATTGGCGTTATAAAATTCAAGTCTGTAGTTGCCAGACTTTAACTTTTTTGCAAGATTATCTTTAATATTGACAAGATAGGGAATTTTGCACCAGACTTTGAAACTAATGAATGATTGCTGTTGGCCGGCGTACAGAATTGAGGAAGGGGGGGTGTAATTTTATTCATTTTCTTTTTTCATAGATTATTATCAATCAGGGCAGAGCGATAGTCATTGCTGAAAGCAATTTGTTTGATGTGTTTTAATCTAGAGTCGCAGTTTTTATTTTGGGTGCTCGCTACTGAAGTATTTGACACAAATACTTGAGATACGAGCGTGACGGCAGCGAGGCAAGAGATAGCTTGAGAATGGGAGTCTGTACCGAAACCCGTAGCCTGAAGGCAAAATAAATAAATTTACGCTATAGGCTCAAAAAGACTGGTTCCCAATTTCACATTTTTGTAACATCTGCCCGTATAGTGTTGCAGTTTTAATGGACAGCAATGAATGTATGTGAGTAATTAGCAGTGTTCACTTTTTACACGGTTTCGGTTCAGTAAGCTATATGGAACGATTTGTTGAAGGATTACATTTTTCTGCTGAACAATCAACGGCTTACATTAATACCAATAATACATATCAAATACCTTTCGACGTTTCACAGAACTGCCATGTGTACTCAGGTGATTCACGTGAAAAATTTTACGACGTAATTATGGCCGCAATTAACACACTTTGAACGCGCAACAGTAGTTGAAGCTAGACGCATGGGACATTCCATTTCTGAAATCGTTGGGGAATTCAATATTCCGAGATCCACAGTGTCAAGAACGTGCCAACAATACCGAAGTTCAGACATTACCTCTCACCACGGACAACGCAGTGACCGATGACCTACACTTAACTAACGAGAGAGCAGTGACGTTTGCGTCGAGTTGTCAGTGCTAACAGACAGGCAATACTGCGTTAAATAACCGCAGGTATCAATGCAGGACGTTCAACAAACGTATCCGTTAGGACAGTGCGGCGGAATTTGGCGTTAATGGGCTATGGCAGCAGACGAACGACGCGAGAGCTTTCGCTAAGCGCACGATATCGCCTACAGCGCCTCTCCTGGGCTCGCCACCATATCTGTTGGACTCCCGACGACTGGAAAATGGTGGCCTGGTCAGATGAGTCCCGATTTCAGTTGGTAAGGCCTTGTGGTAGGGTTCGAGAGTGGCGCAGACCCCACGAAGCCATGGACCCAAGTTGTCAACAAGGCACTGTGCAAGCTGGTGGTGGCTCCGTAACGGTGTGGGCTGTGTTTGCATGGAATGAACTGGTGGAACCTCTGGTCCAACTGAACCGGTCATTGACTGGCAATGTTTGTCTGACTACTTGGAGTCAATCTGTTGCCATCATGGACTTCATGTTCCCAAACAACGATGGGATTTTTATGGATGACAATGCGCCAAACAATTGTTCGCAATTGGTCGACATGAAGCCATCGAACATTTGTGGGACATAATCGTGAGGTCAGTTCGTGCACAAAATCCTGCAACGGCAACACTTACGCAATTATGGACGACTACAGTTTTTACTAAATTGGACACACACACACACACACACACACACACACACACACACACACACATATACACATACACAAAGACACGTGACCGCGCGCGCGCGCACTTGTTTTCGGGTGGTATGGGATTTTAATACTCTCCGTGTTCGGGATTTATGTAGTTCCTTCATATCAATCAGGCGAATACGATATGCTTCCTTAGATACGGGAAGTTATACAGAGAAGAAAAAGGTAAAGACTGGGATTTAACGTCGCTTAGACGGCCATATTACTAGACGTCGCTGAATGGTTTTATGTGAACGCTCCGAAATTTAAAAAAAGCGCTTCCAGAACTCTGTTGGGCTTACCCTTGCCATTTTGCGATTGTTTGCTGCCTACCCCTTTCTAGAAGTGTTTTCAGCAAACAGTACGGTCACGGAGCTACAGTACTTCTGACCCCTCACAACCGTGCGTGGTTAAACGAGGAATCTGTTACATTATTCGTAAATGTCCTAGGAATTTCCACAAGCAGAGATACTGCACCTGGCATGTTGATGACCTAGCGAGTTCTTGGGAAATCGTCGCCTGCCAAGCATAATACCGGAAGCAAAATTAAATTTATTGACAGAGGCAAGAAGCTACTGGAGAAAGCTGAAACTCCAGCAAGAAAGCAACGAACGTTACTTCTGAGATCAAAAAACGTCTGGAAAATATATTCTCAACGAAAACAAAATGACGGGAGCTACATAAATAAGTTTTTGAAGACGTAAATCCAAATAAAATGCTCCAGTGGTCCAACAAGCCCAATACCTTCTCTATGGCAGAGCGTGTTTACATGCGGATTAGACCACGTGCAGTACAAGCCGTGTTTTTGCAACTGTCAAACATGGCGGAGGTTCTTGTACGTATCTGGCGGCCTCTCCATGGTGCAGCAATGGCTCCAAACAAGTTTAGAGAATGCTGCTATAAGAAAGGGAAAGCAGATCAGTTCTATGCAGCCCACTGAGCTTCACGTTAATAGCGACCACGTGAATTTGACCCACCACGACGTTAAACTTCATCCTTAAATGTTGCCATCAGAGCTTGGAATGTCTGTCTGGCACAATGGCCACAAAAAAGTGAACGACATACATAACTGAGCGACTGAGGTCATTACCACTCGTTTCTGAGATGCCAAGGAAGGCGCTTTTTGCTTTTATATTCTGATACCTGTTCCTTCTCGTCATTTGGGATCCAAGTGAAAGTCAACCGGTTCCTTCACCAGACTGTCCGCAGCAAACCAGTTTCCAGCACAGGCCTTGAATGCAGCAATGTGAATCCCCTGGAAAGCTTTCCAAAATAGGCAGGAGTGCTTGCGTGTTGATACGATCGTCCATATGCATCACAGTCTACTTGTTTCTACTCCATATTACGGTAATTCTGCTATCTGTTCTCTCTCTTGACTGACTGTCTGACTGAATGATTCACCATCGCCCAGCCCACACCGCTAAGGATAGAAACTTGAAATTTGAAGAGGGTGTCTCTTATATCGTATACATTCCGTCCTTAAAGGGGTGAAGTAGGGGATTAAAGGTTTTTTTTTTTTAAAATATGGCACTATTACGGCAGTTCTGAAGCTAGAACTACAAAAACTGTCAGAAATTAATGTATGTGCTTCAGCATTTTTGTTTGCAAACTAAATCATTATTAAACTTCCAGCAACATTTTTTTTAAAGCTACATCTATTAAAACTGATATCCGACTTCTCGGTTGGAAATTCAATGCGCATGTGGGTGAAACAGGGCCTGGCTGATTCATTAACTCATTATCACCCAGCCCAAACCACTCAGAATAGAAACTTGAAATTTGAAGAGGGAGTTGCTCTTATGCCGCAGGCATCGTTTAGTAAGGAATTGTTTAAATTTCCTGCCCTGAGGGGATGAAATAGCGTATGAAAGAATTTTTGAAAATTTGTCGCTATTAAGGCAATTTTGAAGCTAGACGTACGAAAACTGGTATTTTGTTTCATGGTCAAAAACAAAAAAAAAAAAAACTTCTCGGTTAGATTTAAAGAAATACATGTTCCAGTGTTTTTCGAAATTCTGGGGATGAAAATTTTTATGGATATATTTCGTTATGTTCAAACATTTTTAAAGTTACATCTACGAAAATTTGCTACTTGGCTTCTAAGGAAATATGTGTTAGGGGATAAAGGCAAGATTAACAAAAGGATTGGACTCCAGCTGCCAAAATCGCTTTTTGATTAGAAGTACATTCGGAAAAGACCATGTTTATATGGCCTCAGCTAGTGTGAAAAGTTCAGAAGGTGTTGCAATTTGTAAACAATATAAAAATTGTGCCTAACGTTCTTACTAGAGGCGGCATATATTCTTAAGTGATATGAAAGAATTTTCATTTTTCGTGTTCTTGTTTCTCTTATGAACCGACATTCTTAACCGCGGCCACAGAGGTTGATGGATGGTAATGGAAGCGTGCGAGTTCAATGCACTCAGCGATCGTGCATCTCCTAGTATTCGGGAAGTTCGTGCTCTGTGTGGTGCCCTTCATCATCTACATCTACGTACCTAAGCCGCAACCCACCATACGCTGCAAAGAGAGCGAGGGAATAACGACAGTCTATATGACACGGTGCGAGCCCTAATTTTTTAAATCTTGTGTTCGTGGTCTCTACGCGGAATATACATTGGTGGTATCAGACTCGTTCTGCATCCAGTCGCAAATGCCAGTTCTCTAAGCGTCATCAACAGTGTTTCGCGAAAAGAACGTCGTCTTTCTTCAGGGATTCCCAGTTGAGTTCTCGAAGCATCTCGTAACACTCGCGTGTTGATCGCTCATACCAGTAACAAATCAGCACCACGTCTTTTAACTGCTTCGAAGTCTCCCTGTAATACGACCTCGCTGGGATCCCACACACTCGAGCAGTACTCAAGAATGGGTCGTCCATTTGTTCTATACGCTGTCTACACTTTTCTAGAATTCTGACAACAAACCGAAGTTGACTATTCGCCTTTCCTATTTCTAACCTTATGTTCCATTTCTTATCGCTTTGCAAGATTGCACCTGGGTAATTGATCGACGTGACTGTCTCAAGCAGCACATCACTGACACAGTATTCGAAGGCTACATTTAGAGGTAGCTATCATTCATCACACCAAATAGGAATTCTGTCTGTCCTGTGTCATCCTATAGCTACAACACCTGTCCCATCCTTGTCATTCTAGACCTATAAGTCGGTGAATTCTTCATTTGTGCGTTCACATTGTCCATAGTTGCTCTACAGTTCCTGTGGGTACTTTCGTTCTGGGTTCCAAATACAAGAAAATGCATGTTCTTTTTTCTCCACCAGAAGCGTTTCGCTTTATTGAGGTAAAGCACCATCAGTGAACTGTAATTAAAAATATTTACAATTTGGTTTGTATTTAAGACCGAAAAACAGTGCGTTAAGAATATGTTGCTTTTTATTTACGATGATCTCCGCTTGGTTTCTTCCCTACATCGGGAAATACCGTCTGCTAGCACATCGTTGGTGTTTTCCTTCTTTAGGCACTGATACTTGTAGTCTGATTTTTAGTTGTTGTGCAGAGCTATGCATTTCTCACGTTTTATATAACACACTTTTTCGCACATCACTGTTTTCTGTTTACTTTTATACTTCTAAGTGTATACTGTGATTTGTGTTTTGTAGTGTTGCCAACATAACATTGCCACTAGTTTGCCTTTGACCTATACTGTTTTTTTAACTTTAGTTAATTGTATGTGTGTAATTATGTGTAATTACGTTGCTGTGTACTTATATACATAGACCAAGCAATATTGAGAAAAATGTAAACATCATAAGAATCAGTAAAGACAGACGCCTGTTCCCTTTCCAAGAAAATTTTCACGTACACAAAACATTAACACAAAATAAACTGTTGCTCAGTGACGAGATGAATATTTAAAAGCAGATACTATATAAAATAACTGAAGAAATGGCTTGGAAAAGAGCCTTTTCCAGCCATCACCCTCTCCCACCCAATCCCCCCGCTCCCTGTTTCATTTCACTTCTTGCTCCTCACCTTCTCCTCCAACTCACACTCCATCACACTTATGACCATTCACCATGGCTTCTCCCCCCTCCCCCACCCCCAACCCACCCCACCTTAAAAAAAAAAGAAAAACTCCATCACTATTCCTTCACCACTCTTACACAGCATATAAATACACAGCAACATAATTGCATAGAATTACACACATGCAATTAAATAAAATGCAAAAAATATATAGGTCAAAGACAAACTAATGATAATGTTATGCTGGCAACACTACAAAACACAAATCGCAATATACACTTAGAAGTACAAAAATAAACAGAAAACAGTGATGTGCGAAAAAGTGTTTTGTATAAAACATGAGAAATGCATAGCTCTGCACAACAACTAAAAATCAGACTACAAGTATCAGTGCCTAAAGAAGGAAAACACCAACGATGTGCTAGCAGACGGTATTTCCCGATGTAGGGAAGAAACCAAGCGGAGATCATCGTAAATAAAAAGCAACATATTCTTAACGCGCTGTTTTTCGGTCTTAAATACAAACCAAATTGTAAATATTTTTAATTACAGTTCACTGATGGTGCTTTACCTCAATAAAGCGAAACGCTTCTGGTGAAGAAAAAAGAAACACACACACACATTTTCTTGTAGTTGTAACGACAGAACGAAAATACCCTCAGTAAGTCAGTATATCCCTGTATATGTCTATTACTTTTTTTTTGTTGTTCCTGAAATATAAAACCAAGACATGTCCAAAATCCTTTTAAAAGAGATCTACCGATAAATAAAATCTCCTGCTACTAATTTCACATACTTATAGCTTTATCTGCCAACAGAGGCGGACTGCTGCTCACTCCCTCCTTCAGATCGTTTAGGTATACTGAGGACAAGAGCGGTCCTGTCACACTTCCCAGGAGCACTGCTAATCATACTCTTGTCTCTGATGACAGCTGAAAGGGAAAAATGAAGATTAGTGATCATCGTCCCGTCTAATACACGGTTATGAGAGACAACCACAACAAGAAAGAAGAAGCAAATCGGCTTGCATTTTCGAAGGGACTATCACAATACTGATTTGGCGAAGCACCGGAAAACCCAGAACTACACTACTGGCCATTAAAATTGCTACACCACGAAGATGACGTGCTACAGACGCGAAATTTAACCGACAGGAAGAAGATGCTGTCATATGTAAATAATTAGCTTTTCCGAGCACTCACACAAGATTGGCGCCGGTGGCGACACCTACAACGTGCTGACATGAGGAAAGTTTCCCACAGATTTCTCATACACAAACAGCAGTTGGCTGGCGTTGCCTGGTGAAACTTTATTGTGATGCCTCGTGTAAGGAGGAGAAATGCGTACCATCACGTTTCCGACTTTGATAAAGGTCGGATTGTAGCCTATCGCGATTGCGGTTTATCGTATCGCGATAATGCTGCTCGCGTTGCTCGAGATCCGATGACTGCTAGCAAATGCAACACTTCTGCTACTAAATGTAACTGAGTTTTCTCTTTTGATGCTAGTGAATTGTCAGGATGAGCATTACTGCAAAGGGCATTTGATTCTAAACCAATATGTCAGGGTGAAAATACTAAATAAATTAATTTTTCTCTCTTAACAACGTGTGGGCAGGGTGGGTTCTTCCTTGGCTCGGGTATGAGGTAGAATGAAACATCATTCTTACATAAGTTAACTTTTATTGAAAGTTTTGTACAACTGTTCCCTTACTGGATGTTCTGGCTCGGAGAGCGCCAGCTGTGTCGTTTGCGAAGCCTTCTGCTGCGGCAGCGGCGGCGTCTGATTACGCGTGGCGGTGTGTATCTCGTGTCGCCGTCTCGCCCAGTTGACTGTGTAACCTCCCCCTCACTTATCGACCTTAATGACAGTGAAAAAATTAAACCGCGTCTACCTAATGGAAATTTGGGAAAAGCAATCGTCACCGAAGTTAATCTGTCGGTAAAGAGGGAGGAAAGGGTTACATTTAAATGAAAGGAAAAATGCAAATGAAACTGGTGGAAATTAATTTTGAAAAAGGGTAAAGTTAATAAAGAAAGTAAATGTGCGGACGTTACGTTAACAATTGACTAGCGGTAATTAGATATTTGAGATTTTGGGAAAATTACGGTCGCCAGTCCTATGGACAGTTACTATAGTAACTGAAAAAGAAAGGTTATTGCACATACTATTAGCACTAAAAGCGTGGCAACTGAAGGTTGACACGTGTTGTGTGAAAACTGAATGTTTGTCAGAAGTAATAAATTTCGCTACACTCTGACTTAATTTAGCAAAAGAATTAATAAAACCGGAAAACTGAAAGTTAATTTAGTGACTGAATTTAACAGTGAGCTTTGTTTCTGAAGCACTACGAAATTCAGTAAAATAATGTTAGTCTTGGGCTACCTCAACAATCATTTCAAAAGCTACTTGAATCTACGCAATTTAGAAATAAGAGATTTAACTTTGAACTTGAATTAAATGATTTGGAACAATTAACAATAGTAAAATTTAGTACGTACCAAGCTGAGCTGCAGTCACAGGTAAGCTAAAATATGGTAACAAAACTCGCACTCATAATTTGTGCTTGTGTAATCTAAATATTGTAGCCAGCTATGAATACTTTAACTGAACTTTGAAATTAACACAGTGAAATGGAATGATATTACTTTAATGCTGGCGTTTGAATTTCAATGGCACTCGGGTTCATTCCGGAAAAGGAAGGGACCTTGCTTGGTAATGCAATTGGGACAATGAGCAACAAATGTTCATGCTAAGTTGCTGTAATTTTAGTTATGAAAATGGAACAGTTGGAAAAGCTGAGGTCTGCCATACAGTTCTAAAACTTTACGTGCTTCCCGTCTTCCTTGTTGGTTGATTGAAGGTTTGAAGCCGTCGATCGAGGAGGTGGCGACAGTCACTCATTGTAGGCCGTCGCTGTTGCAGAAGCTGGATGTTGGCGCGCCTCCTTCTCGACACGGTCACCAGGCGAAACTGGCTCTTGATGTGCGCCAGCTAATGCTTCCCGTCCGCGACACCGTGTCAGAAACTAACATAGCAAGTCGAGCGCAATTACATGCTGCCAAACCCCGAAAGCGCGGCAACTCGTGGAGCGTCACACAACACACCTGCTCCACCGCCCTACCCCAGCCAGACTCCCCTCTGCCCGCGCTCCACGCGACAGAGTTAACACTACCAAAGATCCTAAACACTTTGGTTCTCCACACGACCTATCGATGTATTCGTTCGATAGCATAGTATTCCCTAGGCCAGACCCAGCGTATAAATACAAATAATATTCACAAAACAAACCAATTATACATCGACTTAAATGCATATATATACAAATAGTAAAACAATTACAATATACAAAGACACAGAAACGTCATATCTTCAGGTAACAAAATAAGGAAAAAAATTATAGTACAATAGATGGAAATAGAAGGATATGCATTTCCGGCGTTACAACTGGAGACGCGCATCGTGCTGTGGCCCGCTTAATTATTGAGAACGAAGTCGTGAATCGGATGGTGATACCTTGGATGTGACGTCCCAGTGTTTCTCTTCTCTAAGCGGCCGCGTGTGTTGTGCGTCGTCCAGCGGAGCGGCGCGTCGGGGGAAGGCCAGTGTCCCGGACTCGAACAAGGGAATCCCGTTTGCCAGTCTTCGGCTGTCAGATCTTCATCCCAGCTCACAGATGACTGCTGATGTGAGGCCGTCTCCTTCCCATCCTCACGAGTCACCCGGGTACGTAAAAATCAGACTTCAAATACCTTTTAACTTCTGTCTTCTGGCGCCGAGGCTGCTGCTTGCTATTCCATTACAGCAGCGGACTTGGTGCGTCTGTGTATGACGTAGTCTCTTCTTGCATGATGGTCTTCAGCACCGAAACTGAAAACTACTGCTACTCTTCTTGGGCACACTGCGTCTAGCGTATTTATTCACTTCAGTTTGCTGGAGGTGAAAGACTTCACGGTCATTGCCTCTTCTGTCACGTTGAAAAGCTTCTCGAAGAACCTTCTTAACGTCGGTCATTGGCTCTTGGAATGTAGGCGAGGGCCTTTGATCACATGTGACAACTGAGAAACACGTAAGCCGGTCGGGTGATGCCCTGACGGCTGAATCGACAGTGTCCGCTTATGTGGGGAGGGCGATGGCTTCTCCTGAACTTGCTGACTTCATGGTCATTGGCTCTTCTGTCACTGCTGCTCTGCCCGCTATTTGCCAGTGTGTAATTCTTCTAAACTAAACTAAGTTTTTCATTTATTTCCTAATTTCTAATTCACTTCACATTGATTTCACTAATTTATTTACCTATCTTAAGTACCACTCAACACAGAATATCAAATCGGTGGGCTCAGGATCGTGCAGCCACGTCTAGATCCCTGAGTAAACAGATGGGAACGTTTGCAAGACAACAACCATCTGCACGAGCAGTTCGACGACGTTTGCAGCAGCATGGACTATCAGCTTGGAGACCATGGCTGTGGTTACCCTTGACGCTGCATCACAGACAGGAGCACCTGCTATGGTGTACTCAACGACGAACCTGGGTGCACGAGTGGCAAAACGTCATTTTTTTCCAATGAATCCAGGTTCTGTTTACAGCATCATGATGGTCGCATCCGTGTTTGGCAACATCGCGGTGAACGCACATTGGAAGCGTGTATTCGTCATCGCCATACTGGCGTATCACCCAGCGTAATGGTATGGGGTGCCATTGGTTACACGTCTTGGTCACCTCTTGTTCGCATTGACGGCACTTTGAACAGTGGACGTTACATTTCAGAGGTGTTACGACCCGTGGCTCTACCCTTCACTTGATCCCAGCAAAACCCTACATTTCAGCATAATAATGCACGACCGTATGTTGCAGGTCCTGTATGGGCCTTTCTGGTCAATGGTGGCCGAGCAATTGGCTCATCACCATACGCTAGTCACTACTCTTGATGAACTGTGGTATCGTGTTGAAGCTGCATGGGCAGCTGTACCTGTACACGCCATCCAAGCTCTGACTCATTGCTCGGGCGTATCAAGGCCGTAATTACGGCCAGAGGTGGTTGTTCTGAGTACTGATTTCTCAGGATCTATACACTCAAATTGCGTGAAAATGTAATCACATGTCAGTTCTAGTATAATATATTTGCCCAATGAATACCCGTTTATCATCTGCATGTCTTCGTGGTGTAGCAATTTTAATGGACAGTAGTGTAGATGAGTAGACGGGGATTTGAATTGCAGTCCTTCCCATCTTGACCATTGCGCCACAAAACTCGGCGCAACGATAACTGAATAGTGGAGTCGCATCGTCTTGTTGTTAGTGTAGCAGTACCTCGATGGGAAAAATTGCACATTATATAACCAGCTGAAAAATACTCCTGTGGGGGTACGAGGAAAGCGAATATGTTCCTCTTTAAAGTACTCTGACAGAAATGTGAGAAACCAGCCGCCTCAATCCTCAATCCGCCTTCCTCATAAAAAATTTTGGCGTGCGAACGTACTCGCACTATTTTAACACATAACTTTCTAAATCCTTTTACCCAGTCTCTCTTTTTAGTTAAGGCCTCACACTCAGCATCTCACTCTCACTTCCGCTGTCTCATTTTTCTCCCATTGCTTTACAGCACATCCCGCGGTCCCTGTCTTCTCTCTCACTTACACTGTCTCCTATTGCCTTTCATTCCCAGTGTCAGGCCTATCTTTTCCAGTGCCTAAAACGGCAGCTCAAAAATTCTGGGGGTCCAACGTATTTTTTCCCTTATACCTCGATGTTTAAAATTGCGGTCCAAAATGTGTCTTCCCTTACACCTATATGTTAAAGTAGTCGGTCTGGGAGCATCCAGATTCCCCCAAGCCAGTGTATGGTCTCCATTCATCTGTATTTCGAATTTACACTGTTTCCTCTTTCTTTTGCTCACCACTGCTTCTATCGCCATCCATCTCTCTTTCTCTTACTGCCGATGTCTCTCATTGGCCATCGATATGGTTCCCACTGCTATTGTCTTCATCCACATCTTTTTCTCTTTATTGTCAAGTTCCCACTATGACTGTCTCCTCTATCTTTCTCTTTCACTGCCACTGTCTCCTCTGTCATCCAGTGGCACTTTCTCTCTGCTACTCTCCTTGAGCACAAAAAGCGAGAGTATGTTTGCATGTCAAAATTTTTGGTTAGGTAGACGGAATGAGGACTGACGTAGCTGGTTCTCCACTTCTGTGTCAGTCTTTTAAAGAGGAACGTATCTGTCTGTTTCGTGCTCCAACAGAAGCATTTTCGAGTGATTCCCTTCTTTTCCCTGCTACTGCTGCTTGTATAAAAAGAACTCTATAGGCCATTAAAGTTTTGAAAGTAACTTAGATAAATTCACATACATGTATAAACAACAAATAAGTACGCATAACATAAAGTTAACGCAAAATAATTTGCTTTACATTTTTTGGGTTACTTAGATCTACAATCGAAAATCTTAAAAGAGTAAAGCTTCTTTAGAAATGTGTTACTGAATTTGCAGTTTTCCAGTTTTACAAAAGTTTTCGCAGCTGGTTAATGTTCTTTCCAGACATGTTAAGAACTCTTTATAGCCCATTTAATGTCGCTGCGGTAACACTTTGGACATATTTGTGTATGTGTGAAGTACCCATTATACAGAGTTTTATTGGTGAAAAATTGCTGACTAAAAACATAGTTTAGTGACCTCAGAAACCTTGCGATGACACTAGAACCTTTGCCATGTGTTCCATGTGTTCACTGGGTCAGTTAAAACTACAATTACGCATCAGACCGGATATTACGTGCATTAATAAGGTATCTTGGAACCACAGAAATATGAAAAACAATCACTTTCACAGCATCGAGCACATCATACAAATGCTGCATTTTTACATTTGCTACTGTACCATTACAACATGAACCCAACAGAACTGATCTGGAGCCAAGGTGCGGGATTTGGGTCGAGAAGTAACAATACGGTTAAGCTGCCAGACGTACTGGAACTAACGCACGCAGCTTTTTCACACGTCACTGTGGAACGCTGGCGTTATATAGAACGGCTCGTCATTAAAGAAGTAGAGAAAATGCGGCGCCTGGTTGGCTTCGTGGATTCTGTTGTTAACAGGCTCGTTATCAACGTAGCAGGTGACACTTCCAGAACTCAAATGTATTTCTCGGATTCGGATAAGGAAGGAGCTAAGAGATTACCAGGCGACTGACAGTAAGTAATACCTTCATTGGGTTCAATATTTATACGGTGAAATCCTTCAATACTCTCTTACGCTACACACAGCTTATGCAGAAAAATTACGCTTTGGTTAAGTCAGGAAATTCCATCATTCTTGTTTTTGATTACAATAGTGCGTTAGCTAAAAACGATAACGTGTTGCGCTTTTCGTCTAGTCGTCTAAGGAGCGTATTGTGGGATATTTGCAGTGCATTATTTCATTCTAGTTAAAAATTAAATGACATTCGAAGCTGTTTCGCTCCTCTGCTATTCTTTTTTTACGTGTGAACTGCAGCTGGCCACGTCACTGCAGGCAAGCTGTACCAGCTGACAGGCCAGTGCTGTCCAAGTTAAATTCGCCGGTAAAGCTGTTGTCCCGTATTATCGCTAAGTCGATGTGAGCGCAAAGCACAGCACGTACCCTTAGACAAGTGTAACCCGAAATGTTTGCGTGGTTTAGTAATTATGGTGTACTCGTATGTGGGGACAGTGTTTGCGCAGCAATTGTCGTCTTAGTGTAATTGAGGCAGAATAAATTCTAAAGGTGGCAGGGGTAAAATACAGGGAGCGAAAGGCTATTTACAATTTGTACAGAAACCAGATGGCAGTTATAAGAGTCGAGGGACATGAAAGGGAAGCAGTGGTTGGGAAGGGAGTAAGACAGGGTTGTAGCCTCTCCCCGATGTTGTTCAATCTGTATATTGAGCAAGCAGTAAAGGAAACAAAAGAAAAATTCGGAGTAGGTATTAAAATTCATGGAGAAGAAATAAAAACTTTGAGGTTCGCCGATGACATTGTAATTCTGTCAGAGACAGCAAAGGACTTGGAAGAGCAGTTGAATGGAATGGACAGTTTCTTGAAAGGAGGATATAAGATGAACGTCAACAAAAGCAAAACAAGGATAATGGAATGTAGTCTAATTAAGTCGGGTGATGCTGAGGGAATTAGATTAGGAAATGAGGCACTTAAAGTAGTAAAGGAGTTTTGCTATTTGGGGAGCAAAATAACTGATGATGGTCGAAGTAGAGAGGATATAAAATGTAGGCTGGCAATGGCAAGGAAAGCGTTCCTGAAGAAGAGAAATTTGTTAACATCCAGTATTGATTTAAGTGTCAGGAAGTCATTTCTGAAAATATTCGTATGGAGTGTAGCCATGTATGGAAGTGAAACATGGACGATAAATAGTTTGGACAAGAAGAGAATAGAAGCTTTCGAAATGTGGTGCTATAGAAGAATGCTGAAGATTAGATGGGTAGATCACATAACTAATGAGGAAGTATTGAATAGGATTGGGGAGAAGAGAAGTTTGTGGCACAACTTGACCAGAAGAAGGGATCGGTTGGTAGGACATGTTCTGAGGCATCAAGGGATCACCAATTTAGTATTGGAGGGCAGCGTGGAGGGTAAAAATCGTAGAGGGAGACCAAGAGATGAATACACTAAGCAGATTCAGAAGGATGTAGGTTGCAGTAGGTACTGGGAGATGAAAAAGCTTGCACAGGATAGAGTAGCACGGAGAGCTGCATCAAACCAGTCTCAGGACTGAAGACCACAACAACAACAACAACAACAAAGGGGAACCAGCCAGCAGTCGCTGAGGCAGATAGAAAACCGCCTAAAAACCATCCACAGGCTGGGCGGGACACCTGACCTCGACACTAATCCGCCGGGCGGATTCGTGCCGGGGACCGGCACGCCTTCCCGCTCGGGAAGTAGCGCGTTAGACCGCGCGGCTAGCTAGGCGTGCTGTACTTGACATTACTCGAGACAGCTTGGCTGCAGTCGCACGTGAAACGGAAATCCAATTAGGTTCCAGCAAACGCGGAGGAATACATAGTGTAATGTTTAAATCGGGTTTATTCTTATGATGAATGGATTATAGCTTCTTCAAGGATGGAATAGACTGGCTAGTGCCGCAATGGGATAAATTTTGGCCACTATTTTTGAATATTTTTGAGTTAATAAAATCGTTATCGTTACTTTACACTACTGACCGGGTTTCATTTCAATGCCCCGGATTTTTGAAATGTAAACTTTTCAATTATTTTCAACCTAATTGTGCTCAGTCAGAAATATAACAGTGTTTCAGGACTTTACATGTCACGATTTACTGTATACTCGTAACTTTGATCTACGTGCTGTCCTAGCATTTCGATGTAACACTGTACTCATGTCTGCAGTACGTTACAAACTCTTTCAAGCAACCTCGGGTCACTTTGTAAATCGTTACAAGACTACATTTCACTGGTCCAGTTCTTCAACAACAACAGCACTTCGCTTTTGACATGACCCCAGACAGAAAAATCCAAACGACTGATGTCTCATGATCTTTGTATTAAAATGTCCAGCTGCACTTTCACACACCTACCACATTCCCCAACCATGGGCCATGAGTGAAATTTGACTCAGTTACATGGAAAATTAGTCGAAAAGTAAGAATTCCAAATACTTTTGGTCCAACTAGGTCAGTATGTTGTTTTGCAGGCAGTGGCAGTTCGTAGTCACGCATGCGCCGTTTGAGGCCCATGTTTGCAGGGGCATTTCCTCTGCTATTATTATATACCTTCACCAGTGTTAGTTTTCCCTATTATGGTTTAAACATAACTGAACTACTTCCCTGTTTCTTAGAGGTAACCTAGAAACACGCTACTATGAGATTTGAAAAGAACTATCATCAAAACACAAGAAAACAACGTAGAACTAGCTATCTACATCTGCAGAGAAGCAAGTGTTGAGTGTTTCTCTTACAGTGCTGGAAACGAGAATTCTTCAACCGCCTTTGTCAATCTAGCTGCACGTTCCTCCATTCAAACAGTGGAAAATTTAACAAAAAAAATCTGCTTCTAATGACAGAGAGCAATGACGTTTGATACTACACCAACAGTTCTCAAAGACGAATCCCATAGAAAAATTTCCATTAGTCATACGACAATTTTTCATTAATGCCCGCCTGCCGCAGTGGCCGAGCGGTTCTAGGCGCTTCAGTCCGGAACCGCGCTGCTGCTATGGTCGCAGGTTCGAATCCAGCCTCGGGCATGGATGTGTGTGATGTCCTTAGGTTAGTTAGGTTTAAGTAGTTCTAAGTCTAGGGGACTTATGGCCTCAGATGTTAAGTCTCATAGTGCTTAGAGCCATTTGAACCATTTATAATGCCCCTTCCCGATAATTCCTGCATTTACCAGGTGTAGAAGAATGAAACAGAAGTATCTCTATAGATGATGCTAGCCGACAGTGTAGGGCCCGTGAGACCGCGTCTGCAACGCCATCGGCTTCCTGTAACGGCTGACGACGAATGTCAACTCTCAGTAATCCAAGTTCCCTACAGTGCCGTAAAGATGTCGAGTTTTGTGCCTACGAACTACGATTTGCGGACAGCATTGGTTTTCTGTTATCATTTGAAGAAAAATGCTGCAGAATCGCATCGAATGCTTTCGGCGGACATGTTCTTCGGAAAACAAAGTGTTTCAAATGGTTCGAAAAATACAAAAGTGGTAATTTTGACGTGAGAAACGACGAGCTCGGGAAACCACCGGAAATGTTCGAAGACAAAGAATTGTAGGCCTTATTGGATGAAGATGATACTGAAACTCAACAGGAACTCGCGGAACAATTGAATGTGAAGCAGAATACCGTTTTTCTTCGGTTGAAAGCTATGGGAAAGGTGCAGGAACTAGGATAATGGGTTCCGCATGAACTGAATGAAAGACAGCAAGCAAATCAAAAGACCACTTGTAAAATTCCGCTCACCAGATGCAAAAGAAAGTCGCTTCTCCATCGAATAGTGACAGGTCATGAAAAATGGGTATACTGTATTTTGAGAATCCTAAGCGTCGTAAGTCAGGGGTGAATCCAGGCAACCCACTGCAAGACCAAATCGCTTTGGAAAGAAGACAATGCTCTGTGTTTGGTAGGATTAGAAGGGTGTCATATATTATGAGCTGCTAAAACCTGGTGAAACCGTTAACACTGGTCGCTACCAACAGCAAATGATCAATTTAAATCGCGTATTACGTGAAAAACGATTGGAATAAGGAAAAAGTCATATAGCCCCACGATAACGCCCCATCACACACAGCAAAACGGGTCGGCGAAACGATCGAGGCCTTCAGTTGGGAAATACTAGGGCATGCTGCTTATTCTCCAGACTTGGCTCCCTCCGATTATCATCTCTTTGCACCATGGGGACACGCTCTCGCGTAACAACGCTTCAGTTCGTATGAAAGTGTACAAAAATTGCTCGCTGACTGGTTCGCTTCAAAAGGAGAATTGTTTTTCTGGCGTGGCATTCATAGCCTACCGGAGAGGTGGGAGAAATGTATAAATGGCAATGGAGATTTTTTTGGATAAAATATTGTTCATCAGTTTCAAACAACAGACGTATAATTATTGCAACCAGATTCCGGTTTCATATTTCTTTACCTTGTACTATGTTCGCCAGACCCGTAGGCCCCTGCAGACAGCTTTGGCCAGCAGCAGTCTAGCAGTTTTGCTGGACATCTACACAGCAGTTCCACACAATTCGCGCCGTCTTGAAATGTCGCCAATCCTTTACCAAATTATGAGCACATAGATGCAATTTTTGTCCATCGTGCACATTAATTCGTCCGTCAATTGTGCAGTAATGAGAAAAACTAACAGTTTTACTACATTGGTGTTCAAAATTAAATCAATGAACGACTATTTCCCCGTCTTGTGTCTAATTCGCCGTATATCATACAAACTGTCAAGAGATATCGGTACAATCGACTTCTGCACGGAAAATGACATTCCGATCTACCGACAACTACGTCAACGATGACATCAGGACACCTATCAAACGGGGTAGTGTTTGCCGGGTAGTCCCACATCCATAATCGCTGTGTATAAGTCACCGACTGTCCAGTATGGCACAAAGAAGATGCCTACCAGACTCTCTGTGGTGGAAGGCCGTAAGAAGAATGGAAGCAGGACAGTCGCAAACTAATGAGGCCCGATGGCTCAATGTGATTCGTTCTGTTGTTTCTCGGATGTGGCAACAATGAAACAGTGCCTAAAGACCAGGGCAGGGCCGACCAAATGTGATATCAGAAAGGGAGGACCGTTATTTGGATGTAAGCATGGCAACTGGCATCTGACTTTGCAGCATCCACTGGACGTGTTGTATCGAGGCAACCATTGGCAGAGTAGTCTTTATTGTTGGAGACCTGCTGTATGTATACCTCTGATGCATCTTCACAGAACAGTGGAATCATCAACATGCCATCTGCGCGATCGAACCGCGGGCCATTGTTCGTTTCCTAAATAAGCCCCAAATTGGGCTGGAGAGCGACTCTCGACTCATTCGCATCTGGAGGGAACGTGGAACACGATTTCGCGATCCAAACTTTATGGAAAGAGACGGATTTCGAGGAGGATCCCTAATGTTGTGGACAGGCATTATGTCGAGCACATGAACACCTCTTCATGAAATTGTATGGGTGAATCGGCAAGGTTTAACTGCAGCCAGGTATCGTGACAAGATATTGGGACTTCATGTTCGGTTGTTGCGAGACTCTGTGGGCCCAGACTTTGTACTGATGGACGATAATGCTGACCACATAGACCATGAGTTGTTGATGTTTTCCTGGAAACGGAAGATATTGCACGCATGGCGTGGCCAACTCGTTTTCGCAATTTGAATCCAATAGAACATGTCTGGGGTGCAGTAGGAAGACGGGTTGCATTATTTCAGCATCCACCAACAACTCTCCAAGTCTTGCGAGCAGCTCTCCAGGAAGAATGGACGTTATTGTCTCAACAGAAGATTGATGATATCATTCACAGCATGCCCCGTCGTTGTCAGGACTGTATTGCTGCCAGAGGTGGTCACACCCCATACTGAGCACATTAACCAGTTGCCGGCCCGTGGTGGCCCATCGGTTCTAGGCGCTTCAGTCTGAAACCGCGCGACCGCCACGGTCGCAGGTTCGAATCCTGCCTCGGGCATGGATGTGTGTGATGTCCTTAGATTAGTTAGGTTTAAGTAGTTCTAAGTTCTAGGGGGCTGATGACCTGAGATGTTAAGTCCCATAGTGCTCAGAGCCATTTGAACCATTAACCAGTTGTCGGAATGTGTGTGGAAATCCGTTAAGTCGTAAAAAACGAAGAACATTTCTGTCTACCGTTATGCATGCTGCAGTTGTTTACGTTGTCTATTCTTTACATTGTTTCTACTTTTCCAATCACCTGTTTATACTGTTTTGTGGTAAAATAAACACAACATTGAAAAATCTCTGTTTGCTGCTTTAATTTTGGACATCCGTGTAGCTGCATTTTTGTAACATTTTATTCAGTTTTCGAACTGAAAGATTCTTCACCCCGTACACTGATTAAAAACCGATATACGTGCTAAAAGTAAGTCTGTTCGTTGGAAAATACACTCCTGGAAATGGAAAAAAGAACACATTGACACCGGTGTGTCAGACCCACCATACTTGCTCCGGACACTGCGAGAGGGCTGTACAAGCAATGATCACACGCACGGCACAGCGTACACACCAGGAACCGCGGTGTTGGCCGTCGAATGGCGCTAGCTGCGCAGCATTTGTGCACCGCCGCCGTCAGTGTCGGCCAGTTTGCCGTGGCATAAGGAGCTCCATCACAGTCTTTAACACTGGTAGCATGCCGCGACAGCGTGGACGTGAACCGTATGTGCAGTTGACGGACTTTGAGCGAGGGCGTATAGTGGGCATGCGGGAGGCCGGGTGGACGTACCCCCGAATTGCTCAACACGTGGGGCGTGAGGTCTCCACAGTACATCGATGTTGTCGCCAGTGGTCGGCGGAAGGTGCACGTGCCCGTCGACCTGGGACCGGACCGCAGCAACGCACGGATGCACGCCAAGACCGTAGGATCCTACGCAGTGCCGTAGGGGACCGCACCGCCACTTCCCAGCAAATTAGGGACACTGTTGCTCCTGGGGTATCGGCGAGGACCATTCGCAACCGTCTCCATGAAGCTGGGCTACGGTCCCGCACACCGTTAGGCCGTCTTCCGCTCACGCCCCAACATCGTGCAGCCCGCCTCCAGTGGTGTCGCGACAGGCGTGAATGGAGGGACGAATGGAGACGTGTCGTCTTCAGCGATGAGAGTCGCTTCTGCCTTGGTGCCAATTATGGTCGTATGCGTGTTTGGCGCCGTGCAGGTGAGCGCCACAATCAGGACTGCATACGACCGAGGCACACAGGGCCAACACCCGGCATCATGGTGTGGGGAGCGATCTCCTACACTGGCCGTACACCACTGGTGATCGTCGAGGGGACACTGAATAGTGCACGGTACATCCAAACCGTCATCGAACCCATCGTTCTACCATTCCTAGACCGGCAAGGGAACTTGCTGTTCCAACAGGATAATGCATGTCCGCATGTATCCCGTGCCACCCAACGTTCTCTAGAAGGTGTAAGTCAACTACCCTGGCCAGCAAGATCTCCGGATCTGTCCCCCATTGAGCATGTTTGGGACTGGATGAAGCGTCGTCTCACGCGGTCTGCACGTCCAGCACGAACGCTGGTCCAACTGAGGCGCCAGGTGGAAATGGCATGGCAAGCCGTTCCACAGGACTACATCCAGCATCTCTACGATCGTCTCCATGGGAGAATAGCAGCCTGCATTGCTGCGAAAGGTGGATATACACTGTACTAGTGCCGACATTGTGCATGCTCTGTTGCCTGTGTCTATGTGCCTGTGGTTCTGTCAGTGTGATCATGTGATGTATCTGACCCCAGGAATGTGTCAATAAAGTTTCCCCTTCCTGGGACAATGAATTCACGGTGTTCTTATTTCTATTTCCAGGAGTGTATATTTTGGCTATATTTTGTGTGATGAAGTAACTTATAAAGTTCTGTCGGTTAGGCAACAAATTCGAATCAGTACGGTGATTCATCTGTATCAACTCCCAGCTATTCATTCAAGCACTGCGTTCAATAAAACTAACCATGAAGGCGAGCATTGTGGAATATGGAGCGAGACAAAAATAGAGGTTAACTGGCTGAAGCAGCCACTGCAGGCCACTTATATACAGGGTAATTTTTGCCACTGTGTAAAAATAAAAACACTAGGGATTGATCTATGAGAGGATACGGAACAAAAAAGGTCTCTTGAACTTACGTGCGGAATGCATGGTTTCCATGTTAGAGACCATTTATATTTGAGCGCTGTCTGTTCTGTCGGACATGTCCGAAAAACACTCAAATATACACATTTCTGAAAAAGGAGGGATCGCTCCTCGACGTTTATTTCCAGTGTGAATGCACAAATGTTATTCAAATTCCTACGGGAATCAGGATTTCCGAGTAGCGTCTTTAATGAACGACGAACTCTACATTGCAACGTGTGATAAATTGGATCTGAATAATGTAGGATCGTGTCCGGATGGCCGAAACGGTTAAGGCAGCCACTCATGACAGGTGGTAAATCCGGGTTCGAGACCCGGTCCGGCACAAATTTTCAACTTTCGCCATTGCATCACCACAATGCCCTGTGCGGCTAGCCATCACAGTTGCCCACTCATCCCTACATATGCCTTCCCCTTCCTACATTACATGTTTACACTTATGTAAACGTATTCTAATAACCACAGGTAATCTACTCACGTGGATAATTATGAGAATTATTCTATATTACTTTATTGCTATAAATATTTGCAGAAAAGCAGTTGTCTCTGTTCTTCATCGTACACTATTCAGCTTATAGTATCCCAGATGCTATTGTGATTTTGCCAGTTACCCAAAATATTAAATCTGGACTACAACTTAACTTGGAAAACTTAATATCACGATTTTTTTTCATTATGTATAGTCTGCCATGTTGTGGTAAATACTGCGAGAAAATCAGTATACCTGTATTTGTTTTTTTCATTTACATAGTGTACGAAGAACTGTCGGGGGCTTCCACTCTCACAGTTGTGCTATTCAGGACTGAATATCTAATTACATAGTTTTTCTAGTACATACCTCTACCAGTACTTTACTAAAAAGCATCAGACAAAATTTTCATCTGTTGCCTGTCTTTCTGGCACTTCTATAGCCCACAATGCTGCTTCACCCTGCACGTATCCAAAAATTTGATTTTCTGTTCAACTGTTCAATTATGTGCCAGCACATGGCTTTCTTTCTTTCTCGGCACATGTGCCATAAATTGTCTATGATGAATAATATTATCATCTAAAAATATATATAGAGCCATAAATATTCGCCCTCATTAATGGTGAAATACTTCTAGCCTGGCATTAGCAGCATCATTAGTCATTTCAGTTTTCAGATGATTCCATTAGACCTACGAAACTGCAATGGAATCAGCTTCATGCTCAGAACACTGTCCATTGTTCTTCACTAGACATCATTTCCTTCAGTAACATTTCTCCTTACTTTGGCAATTTCTTCTGAAATTACTGACGCATTGTCAAAAGACTTTCACTGATGGTACCCTGCACCTTCTAAGCTTTGTACTCGTTTTCGCTTCTGCGCTCATTGCGGTGGCCATAACAGCATCCAACCTTGTTCTATCTCACCCACATGCTGATTTATGTCTTTGGTACACTCATCGATGACATGCTCAATCTCGTTTCAACATGCATGAATCTCGTTCTATTTCATCTGCAATCAAAGTGTCCTTTTCGGTAATACATCTGTTGATTTCAGTATATAATTGCTTTCAGTGTTGCTCTGAACTGTGTGTGTTATTTTATTGGGTAGTTCATTCAGTTTACACTAGTCCTCAACTAATTGCGTTATAGAGTCAGCAATCACTTTTAACTTTTTTGGCGCCTTGGACATTTTTCTCTGTTCAAGTGACATTTCTCTGTGTGCCTCAAATGTTTCCTCCATCTTTATCGATACGTTATTCATAGCGTCAGCTAAACTCTGGGAGTTCAGTAACATTTCATTTATCTGAGTGACGTGCTCCATCTTTACTATTTCAATACACTAATTAATCAAACAGAAGATAAGTCTAAACCTATGACACACATACTCCATAGAAATATAAATATTTTTTCACAAAATCTAATATCATGCACAGCAATACTAAGAGACACAGAGTGCAAGGGAAAAAGAAAACTAGTACCCCCAGAGTAACTCATGCACTGCTTACCGCTTGAAGACATTATGAAAAATCAACTAAAGTACTCTGAATTTTTTTCCACCTTAGAGAAATTCGAAATGAAAAAATTCTGAACACTTTTGTCAACTGTTAAGAAACGAAATCAACCTTTAGTGTGAATTCTTTTACAAATTTCGATTTTTTAAGCTTGCATCTGTTCGTTTGTGGTTGTGGCTCTTTGAGGTTTTGGCATTTAATTTCAGTTTGTTCTATTTTTCGTTCCTTCCACTTTTGCTTTATGTTTATCATCAAGGTAGAAATGGAAAAGATAGCGCAATATGTATAGATTACGTTAGAACTTGTCAACAATGTAGCACGTAACGAATAACTAATACACTTCTGCACTAGATGTGTGTTTACTAAAGACTTTGCTCCTAGATCACAACAAACGGCTTTTCCACTGTCACCAAATTACTGTATTATTACAGATGCTATTCCTTACTTTTGCCATTTTGTTAGTTACTCAAAATATTAGCCCTGAAACAAAGCTTAACATAGCTGGTAAGAAGTTACAACACTCTGAAGATTATATTTAACCCCTACAGACAGGATTATGAAGCAATAAAGACAAAAAGCTTGAAATGCTAAATTTGTGTTACTTCAGGATTACAATAAACAGGCAAGTATATTGACAGAAAATACTATATGTCATATTTATATATTTTGTAGCGTTGCATATTTGTTACGTTAGGCATTTAAGGATAGAGATTAACTAAATTTTGGTTTGTAAGTGATTATATGTCGACTTTTATGACATATGAAAATATTTAAGAGTTTGAATCTTTTGACCTTCGTAGCTCCAAGTCCAGAAAACATTTCCTTTTCTTTTCGATCCACAGATTAACATTACAATTCTAGCAGTTAATTGCAGTTTGATAGATCTTTGAGTCTACCTCTCTTCTCAACTGGCCAATGTCCAACAATTTCCTGACGAACAACCTCTTGGGAATTGGCTTTGATGTATGCCCTATTCTCTTCTTCTTTTCATATATAGTATCTACACTTGAATAAGGTCTTCCCCTCTTCCTCCTACTTACTTCCTTGTTCATTTTGCACAGATCATCAGCTGTTTCAGTTTTCAACTAACAAAGTGGAGTCACCTCATTTTTGGGTACCCCAAGTCACAGTTCTTCCTGTGCAATAGCCATGCCTTTACTATCATCTCGTAACGAAAGTGAAACAATTGTCGATGGTAGTACTCCTTTGATCTGATGTTGATTCTGTACAATTCAATTAGTGAATATAAGAGATCTACTCCCCCCATAAACTCTTAGAGAAGAATAATTGATGGACAGTCAACCTTTCTTTTCCCTTCTTATTCCATTGGTTCACCTTGCTTAGTAGCACCTCTAGAGCAGGCACTCAGGCAACACCCATCACTCTCTCCACCAGCCTCAAGAGCTTCGACACTCCTCATCTTTCCATAAAATACAGCAGGATTCATTACCTAAAAGAAGAACGGTCTGCTTGCGAATGCCGTGGTTGATAAATTTGCAACATCAAAAAAATACGCTCAGAAATTCTAGGAATAAGGTCTACCATAATCATTTTTCTACCCCGATATACCTCGAAATTACCTCCATTACGTTATATTTATTGAAAGTTGATAATTTACGTTTTTCAAGATCAGTAATGATAAACATCAGCAGCTGAAATACACCAGTCCACGCAACACAGAACTCCAAAGATTCAACTCTTCACGTAGTTGAAGAAATTCGCAGAGTGCAGTGCAACTTCTACACTTTTAGTCAGAAGCGTTACGAATCTGACAAGAAAGGCGACTGTGGGAAGGTACCTCTCGCTATGCAGATACGGCAATGTACTGTAAGTGTTACAAATTTGTCGAGCTCTTCCGCAGAGGGTTAAGTGCACTTACGAAAGGATTAAGAATCTAGTCCATTACAATGGTGTGTGTCGTAATATTGGCAAACTGAGAGCAAACCAATACGCCTGTTCTGTACAACTTATAGACCCAGAGTGCTTTGAAGATGTTTTGATAACTTGCTTGATCCATGTGTGATGTCAGTTTTTTGTGTGATACTTTGCCTTAGATTACATCATCACATGTTACATAAATCATGAGTGCTACTTTTCGTAATGATATGGAAAATGTCAGTTTAACATATATTCTTTACACAATATAATATTTTTTCATATCTAAAAATTCATCTATGAGTAGAAAGAGTTGTCACCCAGAAAATCTTTTAATATGTTTTTAAATGTTAGTTAGCTATCTGTCAGACTTTTACTGCTACTCGGTAAAACATCAAAGATTTTTGCGCTAGCAAAATTCACCACTTTCTGTGCCAAACTCAGATTTAACCCAGAACAGTAAAGATCATCCTTTCTCCTAGTGTTGAAGCTATGTACTTTGCTATTATTTTTGAAATGGGATGGGTTATCAATAAAGAATTTCATAATGAATATATGTATTGCGAAAGTATTGTGAATATCCCTAGTTCCTTAAATAAATGTCTGTAAGGCGATCTTGGGTAGACTCTGGCTATTATTATGATTACACGCTTTTGTGTAATATGATGCATTGCCCCAAAATATGATACCATATGAAAGCAGTGAATGAAAATAGGCATAGTAGGCTAATTTAATGATATTTAATCAACAAAATTTGCAATAACGCTGATAGCATAAGCAGATGAACCTAACTGTTTCAGCAAATTACCAATGTGTTTCTTCCAATTCAATTTCTCATCGATGCACAGACCCAGAAATTTTGAATATTCTGCCTTAGCAACAGACTTCTGTTCAAAGTCTATATTTATCAATGATGTTATGCCATTTACTGTATAGAATTGTATGTACTGTGTTTTCTCAAAATTTAGTGAGAGTCCATTTGCAGAGACCCACTAATAATTTGTTAAAAGACATTATTTAGGATTTCCTCGCTTTTTCCTTGTTTGTTGGCTGGAGCATCAGCTAAGAGAATAAACTTAGCATCTTTATGAATACAGAGTGACAAATCATTAATATATATTAAGAACAATAAGGGACCCAAAACTAAGCCCTTGGGGACGCAATTCCAGATACCTCTGCGGATTTTTGCAGGTTATCTATGCTGTTAATTTCAACCTTCTGCATTCTTCCAGTTAAATATGAATGAAACCATTTATGCACTGTCCCACTCACACCGCAATACGTAAGCTTATCTAGAAAATTTTCTTGATTCACGTAGTCAAAAAGCTTTGAGAGGTCACAAAATATCCCAATGTTTGATGACAGTTATTCAGAGCATTTAGTATTTGATCAGTAAAAGCATACATAGCATTTTCTGTTGAGAAGCTTTTCTGAAAGCAAATGGACATTTTGTTAGTACTTCATGTTTAAATTATGTGATGCTACACTTGAATACATTACTTTTCCAAGAATTTTGGATGAGGCTGTGAGAAGCGAGATTGAGCAGTAGTTGATAGCGTCAGACCTATGCCCTTTTTATGCAATGGTTTAACAATAGCATATTTCAGTCTATCTGTAAAAATGCCCTGTTTCAGAGGCTGAGAATCCTATTTATCTGTTAGGCATAAGCTTTTAGTACTCTGTTGGAAATGCCATCAATTCCATGTGAGCCTTTACTTTTGATTGAATTTATTAATTTCCTAATTTCGGTAGGAGAGGTGGGTTGAATTTCACTTTTATCAAATTGCATAGGTATTGCCTCATCCATATATTGTCTTGCACTACCTAATGAATAGCTGTATCCTATATTCTCTACAACACTTACAAAATGATTATTAAAAGTGTTTTTTACTTCTGACTTTTTGTTAACAAACTTTTCATCGAGTCTGATATAAATATGGCCTTCCTGTGTTCACGGTTGCTGTTTTCCATTTAACAGTTTTCCGAATTGTTTTAATTTTCATTATCAGCGGTGCTAATCTCAGATATAATCCACATACTTCTGGGCTTTTTAGTAACTTCTCTTAATACAGTGCAGTAAAGTAATTTTTATATGTTTCATTGTTTCTGGGTCATTACCCCTTCTAGCTACAAGATACATTTCGCTTTTCTGTTTACAAAGTACTTTTATCCCTTTAGTAAGCCATGACTTTTTAGATGGTTTCTTACAGTTATATTTCACTTTTTTCTTAGGAAAATATTTTCAAATATACTCACAAATGTATCATGAAATAGGTTAAATTTTAAATTAGAATCAGGTTCCCGGTACACCTCATCCCAGTCTAACTGTTGCAAGCTTTCCCCAAAAGCTGCAATTGTTAAATCGCTAGCTGAACGCACTTCTTTGGAGGAGTGTTTTGCGTTACTGTATGGAGCTGTGTCACATATTGTAACTAGCTGTGCATCATGATCAGACAGACCATTCGTAAACGGAAAAGTTTTTGTTTGATTAACTGGCTCTAATGTGGAAGGAAATAGGCCTTGCATTTATTAATGCATTTGACACCTCTGCAACACGGGTGTTTGTGGTGATGTTGCAGTGAACTGCCGTGATGGCTGTCCGCGACGGCCTCCGGGTAGCCCTGCTGCTCTTCTTCTGCTGCCTGCTGCCTCAGGAGTCACACTCGCTGGGACGGCTGCCCAAAGCATACAGGTACTGCACACACACCGTGCCGCTACGTTCAGACAGTGGCACACACCTCTGAGAAATATTAGACGGAGATATTAGACGGTCACTACTATTTGTGAAAGCTGCATTACCACGAAGTTCATACGAGCATAGGAGGCTGCTGAGCTGTGTGACATGTAAAGAATAATAGTATTAGAGAGTGGTAGATAAAGATCGCTCGAGCATTGCGCTGTCAACGATTTTCTTATGCTATGCCACTTTGTCTTATACGAGGATTGTTAAAAAAGTAAACACTATCTAATCAAAAGTATCCGGACACCATTAATAGGAAGTGTGTCCACCTTTGGCCTTTATGACGACTTGAACTCTGCTAGCGATACTTGCAATAGGTGTCTCAATGTCTGTGAAGGAATGGCAGCCCATTCTTCTTCAAAAGTCGATACCAGAGATGGTAGTGACATCGTGTAAGTAGGCAGTTTAGGTTTTTATGTTGGTAACGCCACGTAGCGCTCTGTAAGAAAATCACTGACTGTGCTGTGTGCAGTCTGTGGCTGCTTGGACTCATTGTTGGAATATTCGCTTGTGTAGTGTCGGGCAGTTGGATGGGAACAGCGCGTAGCGTTGCGCAGGTGGAGGTGAGCCGCCAGCAGTGATGGACGTGGGGAGAGAGATGCCAGAGTTTTGAGAGCGGACGATCTGGACGTGTGTCTGTCAGAAAAAGGAAATTTGTAAGACTGGATATCATGAACTAATGTATAATGACTTTTGAACACTATTAAGATAAACACATTGTTTGTTCTCTATCAAAATCTTTCATTTGCTAACTGTGCCTATCAGTAGTTAGAATATTTTATTTAGAGGGCAGTATCGACGCTCGCTTTATTGCAGTAGTTCGAGTAACGAAGATTTTTGTGAGGTAAGTGATTCATGAAAGGCATAGGTTATTGTTAGTCAGAGCCATTCTTTTGTGGGGATTATTGAAAGTCAGATTGCGTTGCGCTAAATATATTGTGTGTCAGTTTAGTGATGATCAGAGTAAGTAAAGAGAGAAATGTCTGAGTACGTTCAGTTTTGCTCAGCTGTTCGAAAATCAAATAACGTAAGAGGTTTCCCAGCACTGTTATTTTTAAATTTTTCTAAGGGGACGTTTCAATTGCCCGCTGGGGTCAGGAGCGAAATCAATGTTCTGACTCATTCCAAATGTGTTCCATTGGCTTCAGATCGGGACTCTGCGCAGGGTATTCCATTTCAGTAATGTTATCGTGCCTCAACGATACAGAGAGCCGTACCGTAGGTGCAACCACAACGGAGGGGTATCTGTTGAGAGGCCAGACAAACGTGTGGTTCCTGAAGAGGGGCAGCAGCCTTTTCAGTAGTTGCAGGGGCCACAGTCTGGATGATTGACTGATGTGGCCCTGTAATACTAACCAAAACGGCCTTGCTGTTTTGGTACTGCGAACGGCTGAAAGCAAGGGGAAACTACAGCCGTAATTTTTCCCGAGGGCATGACGCTTTAGAAAACACAAAAATGCAGCAAGTGAAGCAGGCAAAAAGGAATACAAACGTCTCAAAAATGAGATCGACAGGAAGTGCAAAATGGCTAAGCAGGGATGGCTAGAGGACAAATGTAACGATGTAGAGGCTTATCTCATGAGGGGTAAGATAGATACTGCATACAGGAAAATTAAAGAGACCTTTGGAGAAAAGAGAACCACTTGCTTGAATATCAAGAGCTCAGATGGAAACCCAGTTCTAAGCAAAGAAGGGAAAGCAGAAAGGTGGAAGGAGTATATAGAGGTTCTATACAGGGGCGATGTTCTTGAGGACAGTATTATGGAAATGGAAGAGGGGTAGATGAAGATGAAATGGGAGATATGATACTGCGTGAAGAGTTTGACAGAGCACTGAAAGACCTAAGTCGAAACAAGGCCCCGGGAATAGACAACATTCCATTAGAAATACTGACAGCCTTGGGAGAGCCAGTCCTGACAAAACTCTACCATCTGGTGAGCAAGATGTATGAGACAAGCGAAATTCCCTCAAACTTCAAGAAGAATATAATAATTCCAATCCCAAAGAAAGAGGTGTTGACAGATGTGAAAATTACCGAACTATCAGTTTAATAAGTCACAGCTGCAAAATACTAACGCGAATTCTTTACAGACGAATGGAAAAACTGGTAGAAGCCGACCTCGGGGAAGATCAGTTTGGATTCCGTAGAAATGTTGGAACACGTGAGGCAATACTGACCCTACGACTTATCTTAGAAGAAAGATTAAGGAAAGGCAAACCTACGTTTCTAGCATTTGTAGACTTAGAGAAAGCTTTTGACAATGTTGACTGGAATACTCTCTTTCACATTCTGAAGGTGGCAGGGGTAAAATACTGGGAGCGAAAGGCTATTTACAATTTGTACAGAAACCAGATGGTAGTTATAAGAGTCGAGGGACATGAAAGGGTAGCAGTGGTCGGGAAGGGAGTGAGACAGGCTTGTAGCCTCTCCCCGATGCTATTCAATCTGTATATTGAGCAAGCAGTAAAGGAAACAAAAGAAAATTTCGGAGTAGGTATTAAAATCCATGGAGGTTCGCCGATGACATTGTAATTCTGTCAGAGACAGCAAAGGACTTGGAAGAGCAGTTGAACGGAATGGACAGTGTCTTGAAAGGAGGGTATAAGATGAACACCAACAATAGGAAAACAAGGATAATGGAATGTAGTCTAATTAAGTCGGGTGATGCTGAGGGAATTAGATTAGGAAATGAGACACTTAAAGTAGTAAAGGAGTTTTGCTATTTGGGGAGCAAAATAACTGATGATGGTCGAAGTAGAGAGGAAATAAATGTAGACTGGCAATGGCAAGGAAAGCGTTTCTGAAGAAGAGAAATTTGTTAACATCGAGTATAGATTTAAGTGTGAGGAAGTAGTTTCTGAAAGTATTTGTATGGAGTGTAGCGATGTATGGAAGTGAAACATGGACAATAAATAGTTTGGACAAGAAGAGAATAGAAGCTTTCGAAATGTGGTGCTACAGAAGAATGCTGAAGATTAGATGGGTAGATCACATAACTAATGAGGAGGTATTGAATCGAATTGGGGAGAGGAGGAGTTTGTGGCACAACTTGACTAGAAGAAGAGATCGGTTGGTAGGACATGTTCTGAGGCGTCAGGGGATCACCAATTTAGTATTGGAGGGCAGCTTGGTGGGTAAAAATCGTAGAGGGAGACCAATAGATGAATACACTAAGCAGACTCAGAATGATGTAGGCTGCAGTAGGTACTGGGTGATGAAGGGGCTTGCACAGGATAGAGTAGCATGGAGAGCTGCATCAAACCAGTCTCAGGACTGAAGGGACTGAAGACAACAACAACAATATCGTCCACAAATCACTGCCTCACAGAAACTGCCTTATGAAAGGGTGCATTGTCATGCTGATACAAAAAAATCATCATCTCCGAACTGTTCCTCTACTGTGCGCAGAACACAGTCCTGCAAACATTTTTCATATCCATTCGCATTTAGCGTTTTCTTAAGCACGACAAGGTAACACAACAAGGTAAAAAAAAAAATGGGCCAAATGGCTCTGAGCACTATGGGACTTAACTTCTGTGGTCATCAGTCCCCTAGAACTTAGAACCACTTCAACCTAACTAACCTAAGGACATCACACACATACATGCCCCAGGCAGGATTCGAACCTGCGACCGTAGCGGTCGCGCGGTTCCAGACTGTAGCGCTTAGAACCGCTCGGCCACTCCGGCCGGCAACAAGGTAACACTACCTTCTCCGTACTTCACTGTTGACACTATACACGCCAAACCCAAATCCATCATTTCCACAGGTTGCAACGAGATTCATCATTCCAAATCATCCGTATCAAGTAATATACTGTCCAGTGGCGTCGCTGTTTACAACTATTCATGTGTCTCTGAGCATTAACTACAGAAATATGTGATTTACGAGGAGCTGCTCGACCACATTAATCTATTTTTTAACTCCCTACGCACAGTAATTGTGGTAACTCGACCGGTGATAGTACTTTGGAAATCATGAGAATTTTCTTCCACTGATTTCATGCCATTTTCTGCACCCATCCTGCGCAATGCTCGAGAATCCCTGTCCGCCAGTACACGAAGTTTTGGTTTCGTTGTCGTTCTTCCATCGCATTTTCACTTCACAAGCACATCAGCGCGAACTTTGGCAGTTTCAGAAGAGTTGAAATGTCCCCAATGGATTTGTTACTCCAGTGACATCCAGCGAACGGCTAGTCCACATTCGAAGCCGCTGAGCTCCCCTGTCCGAGCCATTCTGCTGTTAACTGCTTCTCTAATGATAATAGAATTCTCTTCGTTTAATTTGATACTGGTTGGTCGCTCTCTCGTGACATCTATCGGTCAGTTCTGCATTAGATAGGGGCGTCCAAATACTTTTGATCTGATAGCGTGTGAGGAACGCGGTCCTGTTTCGTTTCGTTTAAAGACTGACGAGACGCGTTATAGCGCCTCAAGAAAAGTTACAAATGGCTGAAAGAGAAACATTCCCTACCCAAGGAGTAAGTGTCCAGATAGCAAAAGCGTTTTTAGCATTCTTACAAGAAGCGGTAGACGAAGCTCACCTTCCACCTAAAGAACGAGTGACAATGTGGAAAGAGCGAAGTCGTTGACGGATGTTATCTCTTTTTCAAAACTAAAAATCACACAACAGATTCTTAACGCTGTGTAACCCAACGAGAACATAATGATACAGTGGAGTGTACTGTGAAGTCAGATTGTCGGTTGTCGGTCACGATGAACAGTAGTGAGTTAAATTTGAACAAGTTTGGCATCTATCAACTTTTAAAACGGGATTTGGATATGTGGAAAGTATGTGCAAATATTGTTTCAAATAACTTCACTATTGAGCTGAAGAATAATCGGAGGGTATTGCTTGATCTTCTGGACCGCCTTCAGAGAGAGCCAAAATCCCTCAATTGCGTTTTCGAGCACGACCCCGAGACAAAATACCAAAGATGAGAATGGGACACTATAAACTCTGCACATCCCAAGGAAACAGGAATGAGCAAATTTAAAATCAAAAAACAAGTCGGGGTTCACTCACAAATAATTTGAGTCTCTTGGACAAACTGCCAATCTGAATTTTTATCGCGAAGTCTTTGACAGACTCAGTAAAAGGGGTGGTACTTGTGCCACCAGGCTTTTACGCGCTTGGATGCTGCACCACGATAGTTCACCATGTCTCACGACAACCTCCATCGATGAATTTTTATGCAAGAAATGACATGTTTGTGATTCCTCAGCCCTCCTATTCACCGGATCTTCTATTCGATGGCTTCTTTCCATTCTATTTGTAAATTGAAGGGAGATAACTGCTATCAGCTGCAGCGGGACATTAAGCGGAATCAGCGGTGATGAGCGAAAATGTGTACAAGACCGGGATTCGAACCCGAGATCTCCTGCTGACTACGCTAGGTGCTACTACTGGAGATGGAATTCTGTTGTCTTTCTAAATTACTTAACCGCTGATTATGGGGTGGGATAAAGTTTTAACATGGACTCCGAGCCACAGTGCTACTTGGCACTTTTCACATAAATAAAAAATTGCCAGAGATGAAGGTTCAAATGGTTCAAATGGCTCTGAGCACTATGGGACTTAACTTCTGAGGTCATCAGTCCCCTAGAATTTAGAACTACTTAAACCTAACTAACCTAAGGACATCACACACATCAATGCCCGAGGCAGGATTCGAACCTGCGACCGTAGCGGTCACGCGGTTCCAGACTGAAGCGCCTAGGACCGCTCGGCCACTCCGGCCGGCAGAGATGAAGGAAGAGAGAGTCTTCATCTGCCTTTCAGAGATTAGGCGTATTCGATCTATTCTCGTATAAGTTCCTTTTTTAACTTGCGTTTCGCTCTCTGTATTTTATACCTGTTTCCTTCAGAATTTCAAAGAGTGTATTGCAGTCGCCACTGCTATAAACGTGGGCTTACCTTTCTTTAATCTATCTCCTAAGGTAAGTCATAGGGTCAGCGTTGCCTCGTGTGATCTTACATTTCTTCGGAATCCAAACTGAACTTCCCCGAGGTCGGCTCCTACCAGTTTTTTCATTGTTCTGTGAATAATTCGTGTCAGTCTTTTGACTATGTTGCGTTGATTAAGTTATGTTCTGTGCATACTTCTTCCGGGCGACTTCCGCTTTCATTTCTTTCCTCCAGTCCATGTTCTCCCAATATTTTTCGTTCTCTTAATTTTCCTGCTACCGAGTTTCAGTCTCCTTTAACAATTACATTTTCGTCTCCCTTAACTATCTGAATAATTTCCCTTATCTCATCAAACATTGTTTCAGTCTCTTCATCAGCGGAGCAAGATGGCATATAATCTTTTACTATTGTGTTGAGTGTTGCCTTCGCGTCTATCTTCACTGGGCAACGGCCTTGCCGCAGTGGCTACACTGGTTCCCGTGAGATCACCGAAGTTAAGCGCTGTCGGGCGTGGTCGGCACTTGGATGGGTGACCATCCAGGCCGCCATGCGCTGTTGCCATTTTTCGGGGTGCACTCAGCCTCGTGATGCCAATTGAGAAGCTACTCGACCGAACAGTAGCGGCTTCGGTCATGAACACCATCATAACGACCGGGAGAGCAGTGTGCCGACCCCACGCCCCTTCTATCCGCATCTTCCCTGAGGATGACATGGCGGTCGGATGGTCCCGGTAGACCACTTGTGGCCTGAAGACAGGGTGCTATCTTCACTACTATGTTGTTCATAGAAGCTTACATGCATTCCTGTTTTCTCAAACATTTCTATGCCTACTCCTACATTACCCCTGTTTGACTTTTTTTTTTTTTTTTTGCAATCGCAAACTCATCTGAACAGAAATCCTCTTCCTTTTGCCCCATAAACGTTCGATAGAATTCACGTTGGCCGAATTGGGTGGGCAACTCATTCGCTCGAATTGTCCAGAAAGTAGTTCAAACCACAAACAATTGTGGCCCAGTGACATGGCGCATTGTAATTCTTAAAAATACCGTCTTTGAATGGTTGCAAATTTCCACATGTAGTGGACCATAACCATTTCCAGTCAATGACAGTTCAGTTGTAACAAAGGACCCAGTCCGTTCCATTTAAACATAGCACACACCATTATGGAGCCACCACAAGCTTGTGCAGTGCCATCTTGACTACTTCGATCCATAGCTTCGTGGGGTCTGCGCCACACTCGAACCCTACCATCAGCTCTTACTAATGAAATCGCGACTCATCCGACCACGCCACGGTTTTCCTTTCGTCTAGGGTCCAACTGATACGGATGCGAGTCCAGGATAGGCGCTGCAGCAGATGTTGTGCTGTTAGCAAAGACCCTCGCGTCGGTCGTCAGCTGGCGTATCCCATTAACGCCAAATTTCCCCGCAGTGTCCTAATGGAGACGTTCGTCATACGTCCCACATTGTTTTCTGGAGTTATTTCACCTAGTGTTGCTTGTATGTAAGCACTGACAAATCTACGCAAACGCAGCTGTTCTCGATCGTTAAGTGAAGGCCGTCGGCCACTGCGTTGTCCGTGGTGAGAGGCAATACCTGAAATTTGGAATTCTCGACACACTCTTAACACAGTGGATCTCGGAATACTGAATTCCCTAACGTTATCCGAAATGGAATGTCCCATATGTCTAGCTCCAAATGTAACGTCCCCTTTGAAAATTTATAAATGACCGTGCTAGTAAACCTCTTACGTTATTTGATTTTCAAACAGCTGAGCAAGACTGAACGTACTCAGACATTTCTCTCTTTACTTATTCTGACCAACACTAAACTGACACGCAATATTTTTAGCGAAACGCAGTCTGACTTTCAATAATCCCTACAAAAGAATGGCCCTGACTAACAATAACCTATACCCTTCATGAATCACTCACCTCACAGAAATCTTCGTTGCTCGAACTATCGCAATACAGCGAGCGCCAATACTGCCAGCTAAATAGAAGATTCTAACTACTGAAGGCACTAACTACTGATAGGCATAGTTAGCTAATGAAAGATTTTGATAGAGAACAAACAATGTATTTACCTTTATATATATATATATATATATATATATATATATATATATATATATATATAGGGTGTTACAAAAAGGTACTGTCAAACTTTCAGGAAACATTCCCCACACGCAAAGAAAGAAAATATGTTACGTGGACATGTGTCCGGAAGCGCTTACTTTCCATGTTAGAGCTCATTTTATTACTTCTCTTCAAATCATATTAATCATGGAATAGAAACACACAGCGACAGAACGTACCAGCGTGATTTCAAACACTTTGTTACAGGAAATGTTCAAAATGTCCTCCGTTAGCGAGGATACATGCATGCACCCTCCGTCGCATGGAATCCCTGATGCACTGATGCAGCCTGGAGAATGGCGTATTGTATCACAGCCGTCCACAATACGAGCACGAAGAGTCTCTACATTTGGTACCGGGGTTGCGTAGACAAGAGCTTTCAAATGCCCCCATAAATGAAAGTCAAGAGGGTTGAGGTCAGGAGAGCATGGAGGCCATGGAATTGGTCCACCTCTACCAATCCATCGGTCACCGAATCTGTTGTTGAGAAGCGTACGGACACTTCGACTGAAATGTGCAGGAGCTCCATCGTGCATGAACCACATGTTGTGTCGTACTTGTAAAGGCACATGTTCTAGAAGCACAAGTAGTGTCCCCTATGAAATCATGATAACGTGCTCAATTGAGCGTAAGTGGAAGAACATGGGGCCCAATCAAGACATCACCAACAATACCTGCCCAAACGTTAACAGAAAATCTGTGTTGATGACGTGATTGCACAATTGCCTACGGATTCTCGTCACCCCACACAGGTTGATTGTGAAAATTTACGATTTGATCACGTTGGAATGAAGCCTCATCCGTAAAGAGAACATTTGCACTGAAATGAGAATTGACACAATGTTGGATGAACCATTCGCAGAAGTGTACCCGTGGAGGCCAATCAGCTGCTGATAGTGCCTGCACACGCTGTACATGTTATGAAACAGCTGGTTCTCCCGTAGCACTCTCCATGTAGTGACGTTGTCAACGTTACCTTGTACAGCAGCAACTTCTCTGAAGCTGACATTAAGGGTTATCGTCAACTGCACGAAGAATTGCCTCGTCCATTGCAGGTGTCCTCGTCGTTCTATGTCTTCCTCAGTCGCGAATCATAGGCTGCAATGTTCCGTGCTCCGTAAGACGCCGATCAATTGCTTCGAACGTCTTCCTGTCGGGACACCTTCCTTCTGGAAATCTGTCTCGATACAAACGTACCGCGCCACGTCTATTTCCCCGTGCTGATCCATACATCAAATGGGCATCTGCCAACTCCGCATTTGTGAACATCGCACTGACTGCCAAACTACGTTCGTGATGAACACTGACCTGTTGATGCTACGTACTGATGTGCTTGATGCTAGTACTGTAGAGCAATGAGTCGCATGTCAACACAAGCACCGAAGCCAACATTACCTTCCTTCAATTGTACCAACTGGCGGTGAATCGAGGAAGTACAGTACATACTGACGAAAGTAAAATGAGCCCTAACATGGAAATTAAGCGTTTCCGGACACACGTCCACATAACATCTTTTCTTTATTTGTGTGTGAGGAATGTTTCCTGAAAGTTTGGCCGTACCTTTTTGTAACACCCTGTATATATATCAGTTCATGACATCCAGTATTACAAATTTCGTTTTTGTGACGGACACACGTCCAGGTCGTCCGCTCTCAAAACTCTGCATCTCTCTCCCCACATCCACCACTGCGGTCTGAGCCACAGATTGCATACAGCACAGTCAGTGATTTTCATACAGAGCACTACGTGGCGTTACCAACATAAATAACTAAATAGCCTACTTACACAAATACCATTCCGCGCTCCGTTAATTCTCGTCGTGTGGCCATAATCATGTCGGAGACCTTTTCAGAGGATTCGCTTGAGTACATATGAGAGCTCCGCCAGTGTGAAGACGACACTACCGCCATCTCTACATGTGCATATTCCTATCCCAAGACGTTTGTCACCGCAGTGCAATGTGGGTTTCAGGCTCAGCATATAATTTTTGGATGTCTGTTTTTTAGGCCCCCGCCTCACCTGCCGCTGGAGGGCGGTCTGTCGCGGAACGCGCGGCTGTGCGGCGCCTCGCGGCTGCTGGACGGTCTGGTGTCGGGCCCCGAGTCGCTGGCCGAGCGGCAGGGTCAGCTTTACACGGGCCTCAACGGCGGCCACGTCGTGCGCATAGACCCGCTCACAGACCAGGTCACTTCCGTCGCCAAGTTCGGCAGGTCCTGCGGTCAGTACATCCGACACATGCACGTAGCAAGGACACACATTAAACACACCATTAACGAACGTTCCATTAATGACGAAGTCGTTAGAGAGGGAACACAAGCTCTGATCTGGTGGATGGGGAAGGGAGGGGTTGGGGGGGGGGGGGGTGGAAGGGAAGGAAAAGAGAGAGGGAGAGAAGGAAAACAGCCGTGCTCTTTCAAAGGAGCCATCCCAGCATTCGCCTCAGATTGTTCGTGCAGCCCGGAGCTCGGCGTATTGTATAATACACACATCAAAAAATGTTTTGCATCATATCGATTCCGAGAGTTCCGGAACCTGTACAGTAAATTGGAATAGAGATCAACATAAACATCATTTCTGGCCTTCTTATTGTTCATGAAAACCACACATTGCATGTTGTACCACCGTACAGTGAGACCTTCACAAGTGGTGGTCCAGATTTCTGTACACACCGGTACCTCAAATACCCAGTAGCACGTACTCTTGCATTGATGCATGCCTGTATTTGTCGTGGCATACTATCCACAAGTTCATCAAGGCACTGTTGGTCCAGATTGTCCCACTCCTCAACGGCGATTCGGCGCAGATCCCTCAGAGTGGTTGCTGGGTACGTCGTCCATAAACAGCCCTTTTCAATCTACCCCAGCCATGTCGATAGGGTTCATGTCTGGAGAACATGCTGGCCACTCTAGTCGAGTGATGTCGTTATCCTGAAGGGAGTCATTCACGAGATGTGCACGATTGGGGCGCAAATTGTCGCCATGAAGATGAATGCCTCGCCAATATGCTGCCGATATGGTTGCACTATCGGTCGGAGGACGACATTCACGTATCGTACAGCCGTTACAGCGCCTTCCATGACCACCAGCGGCGTATGTCGTCCTCACGTAATGCCACCCCAAAACAGCAGGGAGGCTCCGCCTTGCTGCCCTCGCTGGACAGTGTGTGTAAGGCCTGACCGGGTTGCCTCCAAACACGTCTTCGACGTTTCTCTGGTTGAAGGCATATGCGACACTCATCGGTGAAGAGAACGTGTTGCCAATCGTGAGCGGTCCATTCCGCATGTTGTTAGGCCCATCTGTACCGCGCTGCATGGTGGCGTGGTTTTAAAAATGGACCCCGCCATGGACGTCGGAAGTGAAGTTGCGCATCATGCAGCCTATTACGCACAGTTTGAGTCGTCACACGACGTCCTGTGTCTGCACGAAGAGCATTATTCAACATGGTGGCGTTGATGTCAGGGTTCCTCCGAGCCATAATCCGTAGGTACCGGCCATCCACTGCAGTAGTAGCCCTTGGGCGGCCTGAGTGAGGCATCTCATCGACAGTTCCTGTCTCTCTGAATCTCTTCCATGTCCGAACAACATCGCTTTGGTTCACTGCGAGACGCCTGGACACTTCCCTTGTTGAGAGCCCTTCCTGGAACAAAGTAATAATGCGGACGCGATCGAACCGCGGCATTGACCTCCTACGCATGGTTGAACAACAGACAACACGAGCCGTGTACCTCCTTGCTGGTGGAATGACTGGAATTGATCGGTTGTCGGACCCCCTCCGTCTAATAGGCGCTGCTCATGCATGGTTGTTTACATCTTTGGGCGGGTTTAGTGACATCTCTGAACAGTCATAGGGACTGTGTCTGTGATACAATACCCACAGTCAACGGCTTTCTTCAGGAGTTCTGGGAACTGGGGTGATGCAAAACTTTTTTTGATGTAATATACATCACGCAGTTGACAAATGGCTCTGAGCACTATGGGACTTAACTTCTGAGGTCATCAGTCCCCTGGAACTTAGAACTACTTAAACCTAACTAACCTAAGGACATCACACACATCCATGCCCGAGGCAGGATTCGAACCTGCGACCGTAGCGGTCTCGCGGTTCCAGACTGTAGCGCCTAGAACCGCTCGGCCACACCGCCCGGCCGCAATTAACAGTCTAATCCAAAAATGTCAACTAAGGTTAAGAGCTTCTCAAGAATGTATTTTTTTGCTTAGTAACAAACAAAAAAGAGACAGTAATAATTTTAGATAATTTTAACTGACGTTGGTCAATTCCACAGTGAACTAAGTATCGTTTGAGGCTTACGTCAGGGGCAGAGTGGTATGTAACGCGGACACTGCAGGGTTAATAGAAGCGAGAGGGAGAATATTGTATTTTATTGTTTGTCTTCCAATACTTACAACTCACGAGGACGTGCAATTAGCAATGATCAGCTGCTGTGTTCAAAATGTCAAAGGGAAGAAACTTAGATTCGTGAATGTACATTATAGAGATGGTCGTCTTCAAATGTGGTGTATGTTTCTAACAAGTAACATCCATCCACATTAAGCATGTTGTAATACAATTAAATCACTAAAAGCAAAAGTCATTCAAAACATTTTAGTAAACATTTGCGATCGTGTGCCGTATCGCAGTTACTGTTACTAATTAATATGACATACTAATTTATGGAGGTTACCAATTAATAGTAAGAACGGTAGGTGAAGGTGTGGTAAAGCGGCCAGGACAGGAAAAGTGGCCATTGCCTGCTTCTTTTTGCCTGCCGAAGAGTGGTCAGATTAGCTCTAATACGTACATCGCCATTGTTGTCACTAAGCTTGACAAAAGAAGGTTGTTGCGTTATTTTTTTAGTAAATAAGTTTTTGTTTTTCAGTTGTCTTATGTAAGATAACTCATTGATATTATTCTTTTTGCCTATCTTGTATGTAGAGCAATAATTTTCTACCATATCAATGTTTCAACAACGTGTTTTGGCCTACAAATGTAGTCTCTTGTTATTTACTTCAGTCTGATAGTTCCTTGTGTGGATCACTAATGCTGACATTGCGTCAGATCGGGAAAAGTGGTCGTCGGGAAAAATGGCCAATGTGTTCACTCATTTATTTACTTCCAAAAAACCACGCATAATAACAGCCTAAATTGACTTCTAAAGCGTATCAAACGGCTCTGAGCACTATGGGACTTAACATCTGAGGTCATCAGTCCCCTAGAACTTAGAACTACTTAAACCTAACTAAACCGTATCATCCGCCTTTCCATTCCTTTGTGAAGACTTCGAATTAATTAAGTTATATTATTTAAAACAGTCTCTACATATTGAAAAACGACTTTCGCGGCTATGAGTGTAAAGCAGGAGCTCATGAAAGTAAATACTGCGAGACATTCTAAAACGTAAGCAATCGCAATAGGTCAATTACATCCCGAGAAATTGCAAAGCGAAGTTGACGCTTGAAACAAACGAAACGCGCCGCTATTGCACGTCCTTGGATGCAGGCGTGATCCCCCCATATCAATGTTTGTGGCAGTAAACCCTATTATTACTTTCGGCCCTCTTGACAACAGTAAAAATAAGATTACATACGTCAATCACATCGCGATTATGAGCAAAGTGAGCTGCACACTTGCATCTCGAAAAGTGCACTAGCAGTGCGTTTCGCTTTGCAATTTCTCAGCATGTAATTGACGTATTGTGATGCAACAATACCATTCTTTTCGTGATTTTTTATGTTATTCATTGCGTAAGAAATAATAAGGGGTGTCCATTAAAATAACATATTTGCTTACGTTTTAGAATGTCTCACAGTATTTACTTACACGAGCCCACTGTCTTACAATCGTACCAGTGAAAGTCGATTTTCAGTATCTATTTTTGTTCTAGAGATATTTGCGTTGAAACGGTTAAGTGGCTCACCCTGGATATGGTCAAAACCAAAAGTGAGATTGAAAACGGTCTGCTGCAGCAACCATTTCGTATTCTTTCATATACTAGGGCGTGAAGACGCATAGAAAATGTACCCAGCAATAAAGAAAACAAACATATGATTCTGTTGCGAAGGCACTGGCCACAGTACCCACTTAGGTATTAAAAACTGGTCACTTCGTAAGCCTCCAGAAAAATGCATACATTGTTTTCTTTTTCGCTGAAACACATTTGCTATGATACCATATAATATGTTGATTCAAAATGTGTAAATGGTAAGATTCTATCGGTTACTGTAGTTTGATGGAAACTGAAATTCTCTTTAAGTGGCCACTTTACACCCCTTCATATGTGGCTAGCAGTGTCACCCTAGAACGTCAATATCAGATCTTAAGCAAAAATGTTTGGTTACGACTGCCTTAGCGGTTAGGGAAAACAAGAAAAAGTTAAATCTGGATGCAAAGTATTTGATCAGGCGAACATCCGCAACTGAGGAGTATATTAATAGAATAAGATTCTGCTTCAGTTGCTAGTAAATTTTTTATTAATTACCCGGCGGGTGACGAAGGCTAAAGATCCATCTTCGGGTGCCACCAAATACGAGAGGTGTTTTTGAAGTAAGCACCGTTCTGAAATTCCGCCACTGCAGCGCCGCAGCTTCATTTGTTGCAATTTAAGTTTTCTCTAATTCCAATTCCTAAGTATTTAATTGAAAGGATAGCCTATGGATTTGTGTGATTTATCATGTTCTGTAATTTACCGAGTTCCTTTTAGTACTCACGTTGACGACCCTGCACTTTTAATTATTTGCAGTCAATTGCCCCTGTTGACACCATACAGATATCTTGTCTAAATCATTTTGCTATTGGTTTTGATCTTCTGATGACAGTGCTAAACGATAAATAACAGTATCATCTGCAAACAGAGCAAGAGGGCTGCTCAGATTATCTCCTAAGTCATTATACAGATTTGAAACAGCAAAAAGTTGTAACACGGCTTGGGGAGCGCCAGATATGGCTTCTGTTCTAATCGATGAATTTCCATCAATTACTACGAACTGTGACCTTTCTGACAGCAAATCACGAATCCAGTGGCATAATGAGACGATATTCCATAAGCACGTAATTTAATTACGAGTCACTTGTGAGGAACAGTACCAAAAGCCTCGTGGAAATTTTGAAATAAGGAATCAATTTGAGAGCCCCCATCGATAGCACACGTTACTACTTGAGAGTAAAGAGCTAGTTGTCTTGTAAGATCGATATTTTCTGAATCTGTGATGTGTGTTAATAGATTATTTTCTTCGAGGTGATTCACAATTTTCGAACACAGTATATGGTCCACAATCCTACTACAAATCGTCATTATCGATGTGGGTCTGTAATTCAGCGGCTTACTCCTATTTACTTCCTTAACTACTGGTATGACCTGTGCAACTTTCCAATCTTTAGGTACAGATCTGTCGTCGAGCGAGGGAGATGTTTATAACTGCTAAGTATGTAGCTATAATATCAGCATACTCTGAATCTGGAACAGAAGACATGCTTTTATTATATGATTAGGTTCCTTCGCTTCACCGAGTATATCTGCTTCTGAGCTACTCATATTAAAGGATGTGCCTGATTCGAATTCTGGAATATTTATTTCGTCTTCTTTGGTGAAGATATATGGAAAAAATCATATTTAGTAACCCCCGCTTTAGTGGCACTGTCATCACTAACATTACCATTCTCATTCTACAGTGATTTTATCGATTGCATCTCGTTGCTGGTAGAACCAGAATTTCTTTGGACGATCTGCCAGATTTCGAGACATAGTTTCATTGTGGGAACTACGCAACTGGCCATTAAAATTGCTACACCAAGAAGAAATGCAGATGATAAACTGGTATTCATTGGACAAATCTATTACACTAGAACTGACATGTCATTACATTTTCACGCAATTTGGGTGCATAGATCCTGAGATTCATCCGAAAAAATGACGTTTTGCCATTCGTTCACCCAGGTTCGTCGATGAGTACACCATCGCAGGCGCTCCTGTCTGTGATGCAGCGTCAAGAGTAACTGCAGCCATGGTCTCCGAGCTGATAATCCATGCCGCTGCAAACGTCGTCGAACTGTTCGTGCAGATGGTTGTTGTCTTGCAAACGTCCCCATCTGTTGACTCAGGGATCGAGACGTGGCTGCACGATCCGTTACAGCCATGCGGATAAGATGCCTGTCATCTCGACTGCTAGTGATACGAGGCCGTTGGGATCCAGCACGGCGTTCCGTATTACCTTCCTGAACCCACCGATTCCATATTCTGCTAACAGTCATTGGATCTCGACCAACGCGAGCATCAATGTCACGATACGATAAACCACAACCGCGATAGGCTACAATCCGACCTTTATCAAAGTCGGAAACGTGATGGTACGCATTTCTCCTCCTTACACGAGGCATCACAACAACGTTTCACCAGGGAACGCCGGTCGGCTGCTGTTTGTGTATGAGAAATCTGTTGGAAACTTTGTTCATGTCAGCAGGTTGTAGGTGTCGCCACCGGCGCCAACCTTGTGTGAATGCTCTGAAAAGCTGATCATTTGCATATCACAGCATCTTCTTCCTGTCGGTTAAATTTCGCGTCTGTAGCGCATCATCTTCGTGGTGTAGCAATTTTAATGGCCAGTAGTGTATAAAAAGCATCTCGCATTAAAGTCCACACTAAATACGGAGCTGCTGTAAAACATCGCCAATCTTGGAGATTTTGCGTTCCTTTAAATTTGGCATGCTTTTTTCGTTATTTCTCCACCTGATTTCGGACCTGTTCTGCGTACCATGCAGAATCAGTTCCGTTTCTTATCAATTTAAGTGTTATAAATACCTCAATTGTCGTCGATGCTATTTCTCTGAATTTAAGTTACATCTGGTTTACGCCTACACAGTTAGTTTGGAAGGAATGGAGACTGTCCCGTAGGAAAGCGTAAAGCTGATTTTTATCTGGTTTTTTAAACAGATACATTTTGCGTTTATTTTTTGGTGACTTTGGATGTTCCGGTATCCAGTCTTGCTAAAATCAGTCTGTGGTCACTAATCTCTGTTCCTGTCATGATGCTCGCTCAGAGTTATTTGTTACTAAGACGTCAAGTATAATTCTGCAAGTTCTTTTAGTTTCTGACTTTGAGACACAAACTTCCTCTGAAACTGTTTCTGTACGTGCAACTTTACAAGTTCCTTATGAAGAGTGGGAGTGGCTGTTGGTGTTGCAGAAGGCCCCTGGGATGAAGAGGCGTGTGGCAGACCGGCGGGCGTCAAGTTCGCCAGCGACGGCACGCTCATTGTCGCCGACATGTACTACGGACTCTTCAGGGTGGACGTCGACACAGGTGAGTCGCATCGCAATTCATTCATTTATTCACAAATTAAGAAATTCATCCTTCAGGTGCAAGACAAAATTTTATTAGTTTACCTATAAATTAACCCATACTGACATATGTTACACGTTGAAGTACATCATCAATCTACTGATTTCATAATAAAGAAATTCGTGGTACTCATAAAAATTGAATTATTTTGGAGGGCAAACGTTGGCCATGTCACAGAATAAAATTAAAACAGAATAAAGACGCATAGTCATAAGATTATGTCTGTCAAAACTAAACACATTAAGACAAACGTAGACGGAGCTACGCCAACCAGGAAGAAGGGTCACACAAAGCAACACTGAAACTAGGCGTCGCGAGCAGTTCCGCGGCGAGGATCAGCCAGCGGCCGAGCGCAAGTGCAAGCGCAAGCACTAGAGACAAGCTGTCTCAAAATTACGTGGGTGAGTCAAATGAAAACCTTAATTATTTTTTAAAATATTATTTACTGTGCAGAAGTGGTACAAAGCTGTATCACTTTTCGACATAATCTCCTCAACGCTCAATGCAAGTCCTCGAGTGCTTACAAAGTGCATAAATTCCTTTAGAAAAAAATTCTTTTGGTAGTCCGCGCAACCACTCATGCTCCGCGTGGCGTACCTCTTCATCAGAACGGAACTTCTTTCCTCCCATTGCGTCTTTGATTGGTCCAAACATACGGAAATCACTTAGGGCAAGGTCTGGTGAGCATGGTGGATGAGGAGGACACTCAAAATGCAAATCTGTGATTGTTGCAACTGTTGTACGGGCACTGTGGGGCCTTGCATTGTCATGTTGCAAAAGGACACCTGCTGACAGCAATCCACATCGCTTCGATTTGATTGCAGGCCGCAGATGATTTTTTAGGAGATCTGTGTATGATGCACTGGTGACAGTGGTTTCTCTAGGCATGTAATGCTCCAAAATGACGCCTTTTTCGTCCCAAACGAGAGTCAGCATAATCTTCCCTGCTGATGGTTATGTTCGAAACTTCTTTGGTTTTGGTAATGGGGAATGGCGCCATTCCTTGCTCGCTCTCTTCGTTTCCGGTTCGTGGAAGTGAACCCAGGTTTCGTCCCCAGTAACGATTTTTGCAGGGAAGATATCACCTTCTCGTTGAAAGCGCCGAAGAAGTTCTTCACAAGCATCAACACGTCGTTCTCTCATTTCAGGAGACAGGTGCCGTGGCACCCATCTTGCAGACCCTTTGTGAAACTGGAGCATATCATGCACAATGTGGTGTGTTGACCCATGACTAATCTGTAAACATGCTGCAGTGTCATTCAGTGTCACTCGGAGGTTTTCTTTCACTATGGCTTCAACTGCTGCAATGTTCTGTGTAGTCACAACTCGTTGTGCCTGACCTGGACGAGGAGCATCTTCCATTGAAATCACACCATTTGCGAACTTCCTACTCCATTCGTAGACTTACTGCTGTGACAAACATGCATCACCGTACTGAACCTTCATCCGTCGATGAATTTCAATAGGTTTCACGCTTTCACTACGCAAAAACAGAATAACAGAACGCTGTTCTTCCCTGGTGCAAGTCCCAAGTGGGGCGGCCATCTTTCTACTGATACTGCGGTGGCATGCGTGCATCTGCACTATGCTGCCACCTACAGGCCATTCTGCATGCTGTTTGTAGCACGCTTACCAACTTCCAGGATAATGGCGCGAAATTTCGATTTGTTATTACATATTTAAGGTTTTCATTTGACTCACCCTCGTACTTAGCGCAAACGTGAATTGTAAACAAATTGTGACGGAAGCAGTCTTACAAAAGAACAAACCTACCTATTGCTACAGACATTAAACAATTTACCTGAGAACTAGCTACAAAGCCAGGGCATGGAAATTTACATTCAAATATTATAATAAGAGGGCGAAGCCCCACTACAGTAACTAATAAATTAGTACGGGAAACACACAAACGTGGGAAGCATGAAATATCTTGAACATAAAACAGGCAAATTAAGAAACACCTTAGCAACTAGGTGTCATTACCAGTACAACACAAAATACATAGATAGACAATGTACAATCGCACTATAAATAAAGGGACTCATTTCCTGCCCGGCGTAGCTCCTCCAACTTTAGTCTTAATGTTTTTAGTTTTGACAGACATAATCTTATGACTATGCGTCTTTATTCTGTTTTAATTTTATTCTGTGACATGGCAAACGTTTGGCCCACAAAATAATTTAATTTTTGTTCTGAAGAAGATATCATTATTGGCATCGAAACCTAAGTAAACTAATAAAATTTTCTTGCAACCGAAGGCTGAATTTCTTAATTTCTGAACAATTCACGGTTGCTGGAGCACTGCACTATTTTAAAGATTCGTAAAATATGAAATCTCCGACATCGCTAAGGCTAGAAAAAAATCCTACGAGAACGGCACGAACGAGGACTGAAGAGAATCGTTCAAAGTGGCAGAAGTGCACCCCTTCCGGAAATTGCTCCAGTTTCAATGCCGGGCCTTCAACAAGTGTCAGCGTGCGAAAAAAGTTAACGAAACAACATCGATATGGGCTTTCGGAGCCGAAGGCCCACTTGTGTACCCTTGATGACTGCACGATACAAAGCTTTACGCCTCGCCTGGGCCCGTCAACACGGACATTGGACTGTTGATGATTGGAAACATGTTACTTGGTCGGACGAGTCTCTTTTCAGATTGTATTGAGCGTATGGACATGTACGGGTATGAAGACAACCTCATGAATCCATGGACCCTGCATGTCAGCAGGGGACTGTTCGAGCTGGTGGAGGCTCTTTAATGATGTGGGGCATGTGCATTGGAGTGATATTCGACTCCTAATACGTCTAGATATGACTCTGACACATGACACGTGTCCTCTCTGATCACTTGCATCCATTCATGTCCATTGTGCATTCCGACGGACTTGGGCAACTCCAGCAGGACAATGCGACATCCCACTCGTCCATAACTGCTACAGAGTGGCTCCAGGAACGCTCTTCTGAGTTTAAACACTTCCACTGGCCACCAAACATCCCAGACATGAACAATATTGAGCATAGTGTGCGCTAATATGAAACTTCCTGGCAGATTAAAACTGTGCGCCGGACCGAGACTCGAATTCGGGACCTTTGCCTTTCGCGGGCAAGTGCTCACAAACTGAGTTACCTAAGCACGACTCACGCCCCGTCCTCACAGCTTTACTTCTGCCAGTACCTCGTCTCCTACCTTCCAAACTTTACAGAAGCTCTCCTGCGAACCTTGCAGAACTAGCACTCCCGAAAGAAAGGATATTGTGGAGACCTGGCTTCGCCACAGCCTGGGGGATGTTTCCAGAATAAGATTTTCACTCTGCAGCGGAGTGTGCGCTGATATGAAACTTCCTGGTAGATTAACACTGTGCCGGACCGAGACTCGAACTCGGGACCTTTGCCTTACGCGGGCAAGTGCTTCTGTAAAGTTTGGAAGGTAGGAGACGAGGTACTGGCATAAGTAAAACTGTGAGGACGGGGCGTGAGTCGTGCTTGGGTAGCTCAGTTGGTAGAACAGTTGCCCGCGAAAGGCAAAGGTCCCGAGTTCGAGTCTCGTTCCGGCACACAGTTTTAATCTGCCAGGAAGTTTTAATATTGATCATATCATGGATACCTTGCAACGTGCTGTTCAGAAGAGATCTCCACCTCCTCATTGTCTTATGGAGTTATGGACAGCCCTGCAGGATTCATGGTGTCAGTTCCCTCCAGCACTACTTCATACATTAGTCGAATCCATGCCACGGCGTGCTGCGGCACTTCTGCCTGCTCGCGGGCCCTACACGATGTTAGACAGTTATACCAGTTTCTTTGGCTCTTCAGTGTATATAGTGCATAGTCACGATCGTAGGGTATCAGACGCTTTGTCGGGGCACGGGGGCTCCCTTAGCATTCAGACAGTTATAGGAATTGGAGAACAATATTGAAACACCGCGAGAAATGCATGCTTCAATATAAACGCAGATGCTGGCCAAGCCTGCAGGTTACGCTGTTTTATTTTATCACGAATGGTACCTATGTCATGTCCCTCGTACGTTACAAGTGTCAGTCGGGGCATAACAGTGTTCTGTGTAGTTGTGATAGCATTATGTTGGAGCTAAGTGAATTCGAATGTGGGTAAATTGTTGGTGCTCGTATGGCTGGTACTTTCGTAATCACGATAGCCGAAGTATTTGGTGTTTCAAGAGACACCGTATCAATGATTCACACCACATATTGGCTACAGGGAAAGCGGAAAATCATCATCCAGTAAGTAACGGAAGTGTGTGCTGAGTGATCGTAATGGACGGGCGGTCTTTGAAGAGGATTGTGACAAAGAATAAAGGGACGACAGCAAAAAACTCACTGTAGAACTGAATGTCGCACTCGCGAGGCCTTTCAGCACACACACACACACACACACACACAAAGAGAAAAACACAGGAAGAGAGGTCGCTAAGTAGGGAATTGCAGGGCGAGATGGAATTCCAAAACCACTCATCAGTGATGCAGATGTCCGTAACAGGAAAACGCAGTGCCGAAGTCATTTAACTTGGACAATGCAGCAGTGGGCAGGCCGCTGTGGCCGAGCGGTTCTAGGCGCATCAGTCCGGAACCACCCGGCTGCTACGGTCGCAGGTTCGAATCCTGCCTCGGGCATGGATGTGTGTGATGTCCTTAGGTTAGTTAGGTTTACGTAGTTCTGTCTAGAGAGCTGATGACCTCAGATGTTAAGTCCCATAGTGCTTAGAAGAGGAGGAGGAGGAGATTGGTGTTTAATGTCCCGTCGACAACGAGGTCATTAGAGACGGAGCACAAGCTCGGGTTAGGGAAGGATGGTGAAGGAAACCGGCCGTGCCCTTTGAAAGGAACCATCCCGGCATTTGCCTGAAGCGATTTTAGGGAAATCACGGAAAACTTAAATCTGGATGGCCGGACGCGGGTTTGAACCGTCGTCCTCATAGTGCTTAGAGCCATTTGAACCTTTTTTTTTCAGCAGTGGAAAAAAGTAATTTGGTGGATGAGTCTTGTTTCACACCGTTTCCGAGTTCGAGTATACTTCCTAAGAGTGAAACGTGACACGATTTGGTGACAATTTCGGCTGTCATATCGTGGTATTCAAAAAAATATTCAAATGTGTGTGAAATCATATAGGACTTAACTGCTAAGGTCATCAGTCCCTAAGCTTACACACTACTTAACCTAAATTATCCTAAGGACAAACACACTCGCCCATGCCCGAGGGAGGACTCGAACCTCCGCCGGGACCAGCCGCACATTCCATGGCTGCAGCGCCCAAGACCGCTCGGCTAATCCCGCGCGGCTCGTGGTATTCCATGGGCCCCATGGTTACTTTGCTAGATCGCATTATTGCCAAGTATTATGTGACCTTTTTGGATGATCATATCGATTCCTTGGTACAATGTTTGTTCCCTTACGTGACGCTGTGTTCCAAGACGACAGGCCGTTGTTCACACTTCACACAGCTCACATCGCTCTAGACTGCTTTTGTCAGCACGAAGATGGTTTGTAACATCTCCCATTGCCACCATACTCGCCAGATTTTAGTATTGTAGAACCCTTGTGGTCTGCCTTCAAAAGAAGGGTCCGTGGTCGCTGCCCACCTCCGTCATCGTTACCTGAACTTGCAACTATTTTGCAGGAGGAAGGGTATAAGGTTCCCTCGAAAACTGTTTATACATTCCGGGACGACTGGAAGCTGTCTGAATGCCAACGGTCTTATTACACAGTTTTAAGCTTGGTATGTGTTGTGCTTTTGGTGTTCCCGTATTTTTGTCCACCCGCTGTACTATCACATGATGATACTCTCAATTGGGTGCCACTTGTGATCGCATGTATCAGTGGGCTTGGATTAGAGAGGAGCGGGGCAAGGAAAAATAAGCCCTTATGAAACTGAAAAGTAGTATCTTTACCGTGAAATAAAAACAAAACTGCCGGCCGGTGTGGCCGTGCGGTTCTAGGTGCTTCAGTCTGGAACCGCGTGACCGCTACGGTCGCAGGTTCGAATCCTGCCTCGGGCATGGATGTGTGTTCAAATGGTTCAAATGGCTCTGAACACTATGGGACTTAACTGCTGTGGTCATCAGTCCCCTAGAACCTAGAACTACTTAAACCTAACTAACCTAAGGACATCACACACATCCATGCCCGAGGCAGGATTCGAGCCCGCGACCGTAGCGGTCGCCCGGTTCCAGACTGCAGCGCCTTTAACCGCTCGGCCACTCCGGGCGGCATGGATGTGTGTGATGTCCTTAGGTTAGTTAGGTTTAAGTAGTTCTAAGTTCTAGGGGACTGATGACTACAGATGTTAAGTCCCATAGTGCTCAGAGCCATTTGAACCAAAAACAAAACTATTAGCAAAATAAAGGAATTATGTTCCGAAGTGCTCGTCTTTGCACATAGTATAAATTAAAATTTACTGCTGTGTAACATCCTGTGAAAAGGTGAAACCGCGTTCCTAGCTGTGTGGCTGGGAAAGGAGCACCCACTAACCTACTCCTTGCCCCGACCCTTAACGCACTTAAAGCATCGAGATCATCTGCCACTTCAGGCGCGATTTGATTTTCACAATTAATGTGGATAGAGTAAGGACGAAAGGAGAGAGCACAACTCTGCTCAAATAATAATCGACCACAGACTCAGTTGAATATGTTTATTTGCACAAACACCTACAAGCATGGCAATAATCAAGTTCACAGACAGAACATGATAAAAAGGCACGAAATAGGTGGCAAAAGTACTATAAAGTTATTACTGAACTGGTAGACAACTCTTGGTAATCAGACACAAAATGAAGAAGTGAAACATGTAATTGATGACAAGAGAAGTAGGTATTAATGATGGAACGTAGCGGTAGAACATGGCAGATTACTTCGAAGGCGACATGGAGGCGTCAGTAGTCGAGATGCAATCGTATTTATGAGTTACCATCGTACTTCCAACTGATGTGATTGTCGCAACTAGCGTGCAACAACATCATTCTTCTGACTAAGCGGCAATCTCTCCCGACCAACCGCAATCTCCGGCAACCTATTCGTACTGTCGACCCTTCTGATGCCTGTAGCACTCAGTTGATGTCTCAACAGAGTGCCTAACGGTAGGACCATGTGGTATGGAGACTGTGTCAGCCACGGGAACGTGTCTTGATGGCGCAATATAGCAGAGCTCTTGCTGTCGCTGTTTTACACCTTAGGGGTTTACGTAAAAGGTTGTAGCGCAGAGAGCACTATTTTTCATAGCCAACCTAATGGGCTCACATGCAGTGGTTTAGAAAGCTTATTTAGTTGTGTTGGGTTGTGAAGCATTGGTACTGTCACCGCCCTCACATCACACTCAAAATTATTAATCGGATTATAATAAAAATTAATTAATATCATTCCTAGTCACAAACAATCTCCAATTACCCTGATTCTGGTGTGGCGATAATAGTCAGCCACCCTTGGACAATATGGCATCACCATTCGGTACTGTATTGCTGCACCCCATACAGTGACACGTCTGGACCTTCTTTGGAATGCAAGTATTCGAGATGTTGCTGATCAAGCCTGTCTCGCGCTTCGCTCTTCGAGGAAGGCCTTCCAGAGGTCATTCTCCTTGTGGGGAGGAATGCACCCCAAGTTCCAACCGCTTCCAAGGGTATTCAATCACTTTCATTCCGGCGTATACCGCAAGCCATTCCATTGAGTTGATTCCCGCCTTCTAGAGGAAGATGTTCCCGATGTGAATGTGGTGTGTTCCGGCTATGTCAGCCGGCCGAGTGGCCGTGCGGTTAAAGGCGCTGCAGTCTGGAACCGCAAGACCGCTACGGTCGCAGGTTCGAATCCTGCCTCGGGCATGGATGTTTGTGATGTCCTTAGGTTAGATAGGTTTAACTAGTTCTAAGTTCTAGGGGACTAATGACCTCAGCAGTTGAGTCCCATAGCGCTCAGAGCCATTTTTGAACCGGCTATGTCTTGAAGGACAAACCCATCTCCGAAATTTTGTCTGTAGGCCGAGGCGTGGATCACGCGCTAGCAGCACGTTCTAGTCCACTTCACAAGGGGACCACAACAGGCATCAGATTTTTTTATATCTATAGTACGTGAAGTTCAGAACTCAAATATTAATTGCCCAAAATAGTTCGATACATCTCTCGAAAATTCTATAGAAAATCGACTTTGAAGTTTTCCGACAGTCTATAATATGCTAACTTTTCTCGATAGCCCTTGCGGCTGTGAGGTAGGATATTCGCATGCCACGAAACAGTCGTAGGTTCGATTTCCAGCTGAGCGAATTTTTTGCCAGAAGTGTATTTTCTACTAGCAGTTCCGTGAAGTTTAAAATACACAAAAACGGAAAAAAATCAGTAGCGCTCGAGACGTAATCGCTGGTTCAAGTCTCATTCCATCATTATTTTTTTGCTTTTTCCGTTCAGTTACAACACCTACGTCAATTAAATATATAATTCATCAAATCATGCTAAGTACCAGATATCTAATCGCTACTTTCATGAGAAACGCACGCCTTTAGCGCCTGTTGCTTCGCTCGTGTAGTCTGTACGATTAGCATAGATTTTGTTATTTTTTGTTTTTCTTTAATAGAATTTTATGTTGCTCACAAATTTCAATACGTTCTGAGTTTTTGGCGCTAATTACGGCATTAGAAGCATGGTCTTTTCCGAATGTACTTCTGACCACGAAGCGCTTCTGGCGATATTTCCATAGAATCTTTCATCCCCTAATACATGCCTCGTTAGAAATGAAACAATTTTCATAGATTTAACTACGTAATGTTTTAATATGACGAACTACTGTCATGAAAATTTTCATCCTCTGTTTCACCCCTATTAGAGGTTGAATATCCAAAAAACACTGAAACACGTATTATTTTTATTTCCAACCGAGAAACCAAACACAAATTTTCAGAGACTTAAGTTTCAAAAATGCTTCCATAGTGAAATAAATACAAACTTTTATCCCCTATTTTAACCACTTATAGGTTGCATTTCCGAGCCGGCCGCTGTGGCCGAGCGGTTGTAGGCGCTTCAGTCCGGAACCGCGCTGCTGCTACGGTCGCAGGTTCGAATCCTGCCTCGGGCATGGATGTGTGTGATGTCCTTTGGTTAGTTAGGTTTAAGTACGTCTAAGTCTAGGGGACTGATGACCTCAGATGTTAAGTCCCATAGTGCTTAGAGCCTTTTGAACCATTTTTTTTTGCATTTCCGAAAACACTGCAACTAGAATTTTTTAACCAACCAAGAATACAAATACCAGTTTTTACAAATGTTACTTAAAAAATGCTTTAGTGGTACTTCAATAATGATTTTCTTAAAAAACTCCGTCAGTGGTTGAATTTCAACAAATGTTGAAGCACATAATTTTTTATTTCAGACTGAGAAACCAAATACCAATTTTCTTAATTCTTGCTTCAAAATTGCCTTATTAGCGAAATGTTTTCGGAAAAACCTTTCTTCCCCTATTTCACCCTCTCAGTGGGGGGTTTTGAACAATCCCTTACTAAGCTATACCTACAGTACAAGCTCAAAACCCTCTCCAAATTTCAAGTTTTCTATCCTTATCAGTTTGGACTGGGCGATGATGAGTCAGTCAGTCAGAACATTTCCTTTTACACTCCTGGAAATTGAAATAAGAACACCGTGAATTCATTGTCCCAGGAAGGGGAAACTTTATTGACACATTCCTGGGGTCAGATACATCACATGATCACACTGACAGAACCACAGGCACATAGACACAGGCAACAGAGCATGCACAATGTCGGCACTAGTACAGTGTATATCCACCTTTCGCAGCAATGCAGGCTGCTATTCTCCCATGGAGACGATCGTAGAGATGCTGGATGTAGTCCTGTGGAACGGCTTGCCATGCCATTTCCACCTGGCGCCTCAGTTGGACCAGCGTTCGTGCTGGACGTGCAGACCGCGTGAGACGACGCTTCATCCAGTCCCAAACATGCTCAATGGGGGACAGATCCGGAGATCTTGCTGGCCAGGGTAGTTGACTTACACCTTCTAGAGCACGTTGGGTGGCATGGGATACATGCGGACGTGCATTGTCCTGTTGGAACAGCAAGTTCCCTTGCCGGTCTAGGAATTGTAGAACGATGGGTTCGATGACGGTTTGGATGTACCGTGCACTATTCAGTGTCCCCTCGACGATCACCAGTGGTGTACGGCCAGTGTAGGAGATCGCTCCCCACACCATGATGCCGGGTGTTGGCCCTGTGTGCCTCGGTCGTATGCAGTCCTGATTGTGGCGCTCACCTGCACGGCGCCAAATACGCATACGACCATCATTGGCACCAAGGCAGAAGCGACTCTCATCGCTGAAGACGACACGTCTCCATTAGTCCCTCCATTCACGCCTGTCGCGACACCACTGGAGGCGGGCTGCACGGTGTTGGGGCGTGAGCGGAAGACGGCCTAACGGTGTGCGGGACCGTAGCCCAGCTTCATGGAGACGGTTGCGAATGGTCCTCGCCGATACCCCAGGAGCAACAGTGTCCCTAATTTGCTGGGAAGTGGCGGTGCGGTCCCCTACGGCACTGCGTAGGATCCTACGGTCTTGGCGTGCATCCGTGCGTCGCTGCGGTCCGGTCCCAGGTCGACGGGCACGTGCACCTTCCGCCGACCACTGGCGACAACATCGGTGTACTGTGGAGACCTCACGCCCCACGTGTTGAGCAATTCGGCGGTACGTCCACCCGGCCTCCCGCATGCCCACTATACGCCCTCGCTCAAAGTCCGTCAACTGCACATACGGTTCACGTCCACGCTGTCGCGGCATGCTACCAGTGTTAAAGACTGCGATGGAGCTCCGTATGCCACGGCAAACTGGCTGACACTGACGGCGGCGGTGCACAAATGCTGCGCAGCTAGCGCCATTCGACGGCCAACACCGCGGTTCCTGGTGTGTGCGCTGTGCCGTGCCTGTGATCATTGCTTGTACAGCCCTCTCGCAGTGTACGGAGCAAGTATGGTGGGTCTGACACACCGGTGTCAATGTGTTCTTTTTTCCATTTCCAGGAGTGTATATTTAGTGATTACATATCACACACGAAAATCCAGTTTTCATTGCAAATATAAATTCTTAATTACTTATAATTTATAAACGACTGTTTAAATTCGAAAACAAAACATTACAAATTAAATTCTTTTTTATGCTTCAATAATTTTACACTTGAGGTAAGTGTTCATGGCACATACAGCTTTGTTTAAAATTTTTGTACAACTGGGAATCGAACCAGTGCCATACACAGGGTAGGCGATCATCCTGCGACACAGCGACACGGCCTGTAAAGAGGTATTGACCTTGTTTTAGCATGCTAAAGACGGTTGGAGAACTTCAAAGTCTATTTTCTCGAGAATTTTTTAGAGTTCCGTCTTACTGTTTTCTTATTGATATTTAAGTTCTGAATTTCGAGTACCATAAATATAAAAAAATACAAAGATCCGATTGCCATATGGTCTCATTGTTAACCGGGCTGGCTAGCACGGTGCGTGTAGGCTGAGTCCCGACCGAAGGCGCCGGCTTGGGAACTCCAATTGGGCTTGCCCGCCGGGTGCAACATTACTTCAGAAGAGGGCGGACAAGCGTAACGTAGGCAGTCTCAGCAGAACGTAATTTGAGTTACGCAGCTGTTATGACTTAAGGGAAAAGAAGTACAGCTAGTGCTCACGTATCGCAACGCAGGCTCAACCCGCCGAGCGATTCGCCAGCCAACATGTCGTATTAAGGGTGTCAGTATTTGTTCTGAATACGAAATGAGACTACGCCTAATGACATGTAATTCAGACAGCGAAGTGTTACTTGTCTGATGGAAATTACGGCAGCGTTGCTTTGATTTGTAGGCTGGCATAGTAGACTTTCACCGTTCCTGCCACTAGAGCCTACTTCAACATCTACATCATCGCTGTGCAACTCACACTTAAGTGCTTGGCAGAGAGTTCATCAAACCACCTTCAGACTATTGCTCTACTGTTCCACTCCTGAAAAGTGCGCGGGGAAAACGGACACGTATGGCCTCTGATTTCTCTTATTTTGTTGTGAAGATAATGCCTCCATATCTGGTGGCGTCAAAAAATAGTTTTGTGTCCTGAGAAGAAAGCAAATGATTGAAATTTCGTTAAAAGACTTCACCACAACGAGTAACACGTTTGTTTTAATGATTGCCAACCCAACTCGCGTGTCATTCCACGAGATCCTCTCCCCTATTTCACGTTAACACAAAAGTCCTGCCCTTGTCTGAGCTTTTTCAGTGTCTTCTGTCAATCCAACCTATTAAGAAGCTCGTTCCGTGCAACAGTACGGACAAACGTAGCGTAGCATCTTCTAAGTGTTCTCCCAACAAAACACAGTGTCAGCAGAACGTGATCACAGTCGGACAGTTCTTATCATTCAGAGAAAAGGAGTACAGTAGGTACTCAGAATGCGAATTACTTCTACTTATACGCAATTATTCGGTAAAATTCTCACCAAAACTGTTTGCTGTAAAACTGCATAATTTTCTTTCATGTGAGTGCAAAATAAATAAATAATGTTTCTTCCATGCTGAGTATGATGTAGAAAGCTTACAAGAAACATGAGCTTCAGCTTCCTCCTTCTTGAGACTGTTACCTAGATGCCCATTTTTTTTTTATAGCCTTGTTTATAACAGATGTGTTTCTTCAAGCATATTTCATTAAAATTGTGTGTAGAAATACAAACGTTCATGTGTCTGCTTGTGCTACGGCAAAGTAGCTGTTGCAGCTTCTGTTTATTCTGCACATTTAACTAGGTTACATAACCAAAACCCTTGCCTCATGAATACATGAGTTCTCCTCAGATCACCGAAGTTAACCAACTGTGGGCGTGACCTACTTGGATCGGTAACCGCTTGTGTACACCAACAGCTGTTGTCAGCTTTCCATTTGCTTCTACAGCTAAGGGAAGGAGACGGGGACGTAAAGTTCCTGGTCACTAGACTTTGCGCTAAAGTCCTGGATTAAATTCCAAACCTCCCCGCTACGTCTTGCAGCGGGGTTGAGCGGGGACACCCGTTTATGAGGTCAGGATGGCTGCTCGTAATCTGTGAACCATCTTTGACACTAGTAAAATGTTATTGAAGTTCAGTCATGTATTCACTGTGTTTATAATTCGTTGCTCTCCCGCACCACCCTCAGCTCATGCTTCATTCAGCTGCATGTTGGATTCCAGCTGACGCCTGCTTTGTCAGCACAGTGTCTGCACGCCCAGGCGATGGTGTTAACGATCTTTACTCCCGGGCGGGTTGCCAGTTGGCAGGCGGCTGCTGTGCCCAATGCAAAGGTTTGGCCTCAAACTCGCTCTGAATTTTATGATGACCGTTGATGAGCCATCAGTGATGTACATGGTGTCTGTAGTCATGCGGTCGGTTTTTCAAACAAATTTTGGGCTTGCAGCCAGTCGTCATTTAATTCGTCCCACGATATTTCGACTGGGCACCTGCCACCTATCTTCAGGTAAGCCAACGAAGACTGTCTTCGCTGGCTTACCTGAAGATGGTTTTCATGTGCTCAGTCGAAATATTGTGGAATGAATTAGACAACGACCGGATGCAAGCTGTACTTTCAATTCACTGGAAAAAATTTTAATTTCGGATGGTCGGTTGATCACTTCCCTACCGGTCTGGTAAGTTTCAGCACTGGGAGGCACTTGGGTGTTGAATAGGAACGTGGACCCCATGAGGCCCTATTATTGGCTTTCGTGTTGAAGTTTAATGCTGGCAACACTCTGCAATGTGGTATTGTTGGAAGTCAATCAGTTTCTCCATCAGTAGGTTGTAGGCAGCAAGCAACATGAAGTTCATCAGGTGAAGACCATCGTCTTGAGTAGACTGTGCTGGAACATCTAGGACACAGATTCACTATAGCATCATAATCATAGAACTGAGTGCTGCTACTGTGAATGCTATCGATCTCAATAAGAGAGGGAAAACTGGAATATTTAATGGGAGCTAGCACAAGGCTATGACATGAGGCTCAGTTCATAATGAGCGCATACATCCTCCTTACTCGGCTACATCTACTTAGCAGGCTGTTAACGCCTCTCTCAGGTCCTCCATATGTGTTCTTGTGTAACAGATAGTTTCTTGCCCCACATCTTATGAGCTGACAGATATGCTTGTCTCTCATCCCTCGGTTTTCTGTCAGTTTTCTTTCTGCTGAATGCATATTTCTCATTCGACAGATGGTGTTATAATGTGTCAAGGACCCTTGTGACACGCCAGTGCATCTCCTGATTCGGCCTCTGTCTCTGGCTTAACACGACAGAGCTTGTGGCAATGGGAATGAGTTTTAATAACAATGTCTAATTTTGTACCTCTTGCTATTCTGTTCGGTAACAGTCTCAGGAAGTGGGGGTATATGAGACTGCTGATTGTGGTATGTCTGCTGGATGAGGACATTAAACTCAGTGGCCATTTTGGAGCTATCTGACAGCTGTAGTCTATCTGCTGACACTGGGTTTCACCCTCTGCCTTCTCTCATCATCATCCCAGACAAACATCACACCACACTATACACACCCATTGCAGTTACCTACTCTTATTAGTCAAGCTTAAACAAAGAACTCCCACACTTTGCGAAGTAAAGGTGTCAGTGTGTGTGAAGGACAGGAAAGGCTTTCCAGTTAATCAGTTGAACTTGTTCTTCAGGGTATCCCAGCCAACAATTTCATGTGACTTTACTTGCTTGGTAGGTTACATAAAACTTTATGACCCTTCAAGAAGTAGATGAGATGAGCACTACAGATGTAGCAAATGGCATGAGCGTCCGCAAGCTATTGTCTGGCTGGGCTGGGTGGGCTGGCTTGCGACGTGTCGGCGCAGGCTTCCCACAATGAGGCAGGCTGGTGGGCCAGCGAGCGGCCAAGCAGCCGAGGATGGGCTAGCCCGCCCTCAGTGGGCTGCAGCAGGCTAGCAGACTACCACAGTGGATGGCTCTGACTATAGGCCAGGACAGTCAGTAGGAGGGTCCTATCCAGATACTGCACAGCTTTCAAATTATCCTCGACAATGATGACAGACATTCGACATCGTAATGTGGCTATTTTTCTCTGAAACTGTCCACTAACATATTTCAGAGGATGACATGCAGATTCCCTTGATCAAGTAGTCCCTCAGTTACACTATTCTATATTAGTAACTCTGGATTAGCACTGCCAGTACCTGTTTTCCTTTCACCGTTTGTTTCTTTACATTCCCTTTGTAGTATGGTGGACGTTTCCAAGAACTGAAAGCTTACAAGCTGGCTGCACGAAATAACAATGCTTTTAAGAGGCGCTGGGTGTCATAAAAATGTTCAGAGTCCTGGGCAGAGCCGCAGCCTCAGGTAACCAGGCTGGCATTCGCGTCGATTCCTCCAGCTCACACTCCAGACAGGATGCGAGATGCCCTTTTTCCTGTCTAAAGCAAAATGGAATTTTTCCCAGGAGGCTTTTATGATGACAAGAGATCTCTTGTTTTTCAAAGGCCGAGCTAATTTCCTTGAGGACGCCTTGGAATAACTTTGTTTAAGCTTTCGGAAACCATCTTTCTCATTGGGCCATGTTATTATTTTCCGGAGGGCTCACACTTCTTCGCTGCGTCTACGTACAGGACATCTGATAGCCCCTTTTCAGAACTGTGCCATGTAGTGGGAGATATTCTCCGCCTTCTTCCACACCTCAGAGCACTGTTGGTTCTTTAACATCTTCACTTGAGGTTTACTGCCCCGTCCGGTTTATTCGCGCCCTGCGAGCTTGATAAGATGAGTCCCCGTCCCACTCGCTGTCGCCTAGACGCGAAGTTAACTCATTCCCTTGCGGGATGTTAAAGTCATGCAACCAGGATGTTGCTCTCAGTGCGTATTTTGGTGTTCGCTCCTATCTTTCCGTGTGATTTCTACATTTAACTGACAACTTACGCAGTCACCGTCGGTGTCCGCGAATTATTAATGTAACTGCTTTAGTGTTATGAACCCTTGACGTTTATCAATGCTTCTTTTCAATATATCTGGGGGTGATTTTCATGTTTAAAGACACAAATGTAATTGTTATAATGATCATTTGTTTCCATTTACAGCCTGAAGATCTCTCTTCCCATTAATATATCAATGTGAGTGGTGTGGTGCCCATTTCCTTTATGCTTCATTTGGCCATCCCTATTAATATTCATTTAAATAAGACGCTCCCGTTTTTCCGTAGTTTTGGATGGTTCCTAATTCTGCTCGTCACCACAGTTCGTTCTGTGCGTCACAGATGTATGCATCGAACCCTAACCGCCACCCCCTCAGCATCCGTACATGACATCGGTCCGAAACATGAATCACTCAGCTCAGCTCACTTCCACGATTGAGACAAGTAGTGCTACCTGGCCACCTCCACACTCTTCTACAACGATCATGAGCCAGACAAGCACCACATTCAAGGGTGAAGAGAAACAGATTCCATAGTTCCAAGTTACGTTCCAGGCATCCCCTTGCTCACATATTGCAGTGACAGAAGTGGGGTTCTGTTCTTGTTTGGAATGGTCAGTTGCATACTGCATCTGTCGCACAGCCTTTACAATGTCTCCAAAAAGGCAGCACACATTTTTTTCCATTATCATCGGAGTACCTAATAGCCATAATTTGTGGGTAGCGGTCATCAGCTGGTGTTGTTAATTATGGGTAAACACTACAAAGCAGATCTTTAGTGCTTTGTGTCTGACGGTAGCAGTTAAGTGTTCCAATTAGGTGGCTGTGGCGTATGCCAATTCAGCAGCTTCCCGTGCTAACAACTCGTCTTGCCATAAACAGACACCACATGCACGATATAAGGTTGGACGGACCTTTCGAGGTGTGTTAACAGGCCGAATTGTGTTCACAAACAGCATTTTTCCGTTCACAATTGAGAATATGGGTTTACTTCCACTTCTCAGATGGCTGTGTGTACCTATTTCCTGTAACCAAAAGAGTACTGAGATGTAGGGTTCCTATCAAAAACACACATAACCTGCAGTTCACGAGGGTGGTGTAAAACACACTGCCCAAAAATAATCCAACACTCTCGAGAACAAGGACATTTTATTCACACGTTATGTGACTGTTGGACTGTATGGTAACAAATTCGACCGAATGGAACAGACAGCACAGTAAAGGGTCGCCAAAAGTACCACCAGTACACAGTGTACCCTTCCCCCTCCCCCTCTGGTTACAAAGCAAGCGTGTATGTTAGAGTGCAAAGAATTCGTAAAGGTGACTTTCGGGAAAACTTCAACCTGACAATTACGAAGATTGCAAGAGCCAACAAGTGCGAAAATTATCGCACAATTAGCTTAACAGCTACGCATCCAAGTCGCAGACAGGAATAATATACAAACGAATGGAAAAGAAAATTGAAGACGTTGCATGGGGGCTTAATTAAATATGATTGAAAATACTTTTTAAATTTCGTAGCTGTATGTCCGATTACGCTGTGTCTCGTAATCGGTTGGCCCTGACTAGTATTATTACGCTATCTGACTGCAAAGAACAACAACAAAGAATGAAATGAAAATTTTCGTAAACAGTTAATTAATTAAGTCCCCAGCAACTACAAAACCTACGAAACCAAAGCATAAGTATAACTGTTCTGTATGTGGAAGTATGACTCAACGCGCATATGGCACGGTTCTTCTTCAACAAGACAAGAATTTTTTTATTACCAATTTTACTGACGTGATAAAAGAAAATTAGAAATACCATAATTGCTCAAGGAAAGTAGAATTACACTCTAATACAAGAACACACGCCAGATGCTTTGTTGACTGAACCTGTAATGACGCATTATTTAGGACACTAAAATAAAAACAAACTGAGTTAATTACCTCATTTATATTGATGAAAATCATTCTAATCCTTACATTATATTTCAACCAGAACTCTCCAATATCACATCTCAGCAACCACTGCCTAATAGCACATCTCAACAAACACTCTCTGCTACAACATCTCAGCACAGACTACCACGAGACCTCGACAGGCACTGACTACTACGAGCTCTCTCCAAGCACTGACTACTACGAGTTCTTAACAGGCACTCTCTTCTACGAGCTCTCTCCTAGCACCGTGGAGGCGGCTTAATAATACTCTTTGGCGCAATCTCTGGCGCAGTGGCTCAGTGTAGCCACCTTTCAACGTTTAGATGGCGATCGGTTTGGACTTTGAAAAGGTAAAGGCACCAGAGAGATAATGCTGACGTTGCGGTTGATAATGGAAACAATACTAAAGAAAAATCAAGACACGTTCACAGGATTTGTCGACCTGGAAAAAAAGTTCGGCAGTGTAAAATGGTACAAGATGTTCGAAATTCTGAGAAAAATAGGGAAAGACGGTTAAAAAACAAAATATATAAGAATCAAGAGAGAACGATAAGAGTGGAAGACCAAGAACGAAATGCTCGGATTAAAAAAGGTGTAAGACAAGGGTGAAGCCCTTTGCCCCTACTGTCCAATCCATACATCGAAGAAGCAATGATGGAAATAAAATTAACGTTGAAGAGTGGAATTAAAATTCAAGGTAATAGGATTTCAATGATAAGATTCGCTGATGACATTGTTACTCTCTGTGAACGTGAAGGATAACTGCAGGATCTACTGAATGGAATGAGCTGCCTAATGAGTACAGAATACGGACTGAAAGTAAATCGAAGAAAGACGAAAGTAATGAGAAGCAGCAGAAATTAGAACAGCAAGAAAGTTAAGATCAAAAAGCAGATGAAGTTAACTAATTCTGGACCTAGACTTACTGCATAACCCATGATGGATGGAGCAAGAAGGATATAAACAGCAGACTAGAACAGGCAAAAGGGTATTCCTGCCCAAGAGAACCTACTAGTGTCAAATATAGGCATTAATTTGAGGAAGAAATTTCTGAGAATGCACGTGTGGAGCTCAGTATTTTATGGTAGTGAGAACATGAACTGTGGGAAAACCGGAGCGGAAGAGAATCGCAGCATGTGGTGCTAAAGAATTATGTTGAAAATTAGGTGAACTAATAAGTTGAGGAATGAAGAGGTTCTCCGCAGTTTTGTCGAGGAAATCAATTCATAAACAGTTAGACGGGGCAGGAGGAAGGACTTGCGTTAAGACATCAGACAATAACTTCCATGTTACTATAGGGAGCTGCAGAGAGTAAAAACTGTAGATTAAGACAGAGATTGGAATACACCCAGCAAATATTTTAGGGCGTATGTTGCAATTGCTGTTCAGAGACGAAAAGGTTGGCCCAGGAATGGCGGTTCCCATCAAACCAGATTGACTCAAGCATCTTACACCTTTTGTTGCAATTTGGCAATCATTCTTGCAGGCTCTGGAGAATGAGTAGTTCTCCCTCATCATGCCCCATACATGTTCAGTTGCCTAAATATGGTGACCTTGCTGACCAGGATAGTCGTAAACCGCGAAAAGCACGTTGTATCACAGAAACCGTATCTGGAGGAGCATTGTCCTGCTGAAAAAGCACATCACCTTCCTGTCGAAGAAATGGCAAGAGCACGAGGATAAAAACCTGCGCATTGTAGCGGGCTCTGGTTGCTTTACCCTGCAGGAACACCATGTGTAATCATGAGTTGGAACAGATGTCTCCCCCCCCCCCTCCCACACACACACACCATGAAGCTTGTGGTGGGATCTGCGTGTCGTGGACGACTGCACTCTGGAATAGACCACTCACCAGGTCTACGCTGTACACGTGTACGTTTATCAATCACAAACAGACAGAGCCTACTCTCTTCACAGTTGATCTGTTCACTGCACCAGAACAGACGTGCTGGGTGGTGTCATGGTGGCACGGCCAGAGGCAACGCGATCTTAGTTCCTCCGTGACACATCAACTGCCCGGAACTCGGAGGTTTGCCCGTTCTGTAAGGCGGGATATTTGGCGATCTGTAGCAGGTCTTACGACAGAGCACAAAGCTCGTGCAGACACAAGTGTTTCTGAGCGCACCGTTCAGTGCACACTGTTAAAGTCCTTTGCAGCAGACGACCACCAGCGACATCGTCTGTCGAACGGCGTCGCTGTTAACACCACCTGAAGGGTCGCTTAGAATTGACTATAGAAATGTGTGGCTAATGAGGAGCTGCTCGACCACTGTATTCTTTCTGTAGCCACACGCAGTCATTGTGCCAGCTGGACTGCTGATTGCACTTTGTAACTCACGAGTGATTCCATCCTCTGATTTCATGCGATATTTTGCACCCACTCTCCGCAGTGCTCGAAAATCTATGTTCCGTCGCGTTTCTACCGCACTGCCACATCACTAGATACTGACATGGGCAGCTCTACAGGATGAGCGAGTATTAACTCCGTATTGAAAATTGTTTGCAGCTATTTTAATTCTCAACTTATTTTCATGAAACAAAACACATTTTGTTCCTTGCAATGGTACACTCATGCTCATAAATTAAGGATAATTGCAGAATGTGGTGCCACACAACGTGGCACTACACAAAACTGCCGCCAATGGCACAGGCACGTAGGGAACACACACGATGCAGATCTGTAAGTCCACGGTATTGGTGATAAGTTGAGAAAACCGTCTCGAATCACATGTGCTACAAAATGCCACTATTTCCTGCGCATGTACTCCTGCATCAATATGGGATATGATCACCATGCACACGTATACAGGCCGCACAACAGGTTGGCATACTTTGGATCAGGTGGTCGAGCAGCTGCTGGGGTATAGCCTCCCATTCTTGCACCAGTGCCTGTCGAAGCTCCTGAAGTATTCTAGAGTTTTGAAGAGGCGCAGCGATACGTCGACCGAGAGCATCCTTAGACGTGCTCGATGGGTTTTACGTCTGGAGAACAGGCAGGCCACTCCATTAGCCTGATATCTTCTGTTTCAAGGTACTCCTCCACGATGGCAGCTCGGTGGGGCCGTGCGTTATCATCTAGCTGAAAAAGCGGACATACTGGTGCAAATGACGTCCCGATACAGCTGACCTGTTACATGCAGAGGTGTACGTGCACCAATCATAATCCCACCCCACACCATCAAACCACGACAACCATACAGGTCCCTTTCAAGGACGTTAAGGGGTTGGTATCTGGTTCCTGGTTCACGCCAAATGAAAACCCGGCGTGAATCACTGTTCAGACTATACCTGGACTCGTCCGTGAACATAACATGGGACCACTGTTCCAATGACCATGTACAGTGTTCTTGACACCAGGCTTTACGGGCTCTCCTGTGACCAGGGGTCAGTGGAATACACCTTGCAGGTCTCCGGGCGAATAAACCATGTCTGTTCAGTCTGTAGACTGTGTGTCTGGAGACAACTGTTCCAGTGGCTACAGTATGGTCCCGAGCAAGGCTACCTGCAATAATCCGTGGCCGTCTGCGGCCACTAATGGTGAGATATCGGTCTTCTTGTGGTGTTGTACACTGTAGACGTCCCGCACTGTAGCGCCTGGAATCGTTTCCATAATCTTGAGATCACACTTTGTGGCACACGGAGGGCCTGTGCTACGACCTGCTGTGTTTGATTAGCCTCCAGTTGCCCTAGTATTCTACCCTCATAACGTCATCAATATGTGTTCTTCGAGCCATTTTCAACACACACTCAACATTAGCACTTCTGAAAACGTCTGCACACTTACTCGCTGCACCGTACTCTGACATGCACCAACACACCTGCGTATGTGGACTGCTGCCAGAGCCACCGTGCGACAACAGGTCAAATGCACCGCATGATCATAACCCGAGGTGATTTAAACCTGCAAACCGCCCACCAGAGCGTTGTTTCACCATGTATCAGCATTATCCTTAATTTATGAGCACGAGTGTAGAATTATTACATTATATCTCACTTATGTCAGTGCATATATCAGTGGAGAATCGCGGCGCAACGCCAAACTTTGCGTGAGCAGACCCAGCTGGCATCCCAGTACGAAGTATGGCGGTCCGTGGTACAAGTATAGAGATGGTGATTAAGTGTGAAATGACCTCGTGCCTTGGTAGATGCAACGAGCACAAGGAATTGCCAATGCTCGCATGTTCTGTATCAGATGTTATTCCAGAGCGCAGCAAAATGTGCAAATGGTTCAGAAAAAGTTTACTCGAAGTCCTCAGAAATTAGAGTCCGCAGAAGTTACACAGGCAGGCATCTCGCAAAAGTGGTTTCACCTGACACACAGTCCAAACTGTTCTGAAGAAGGAGTTGAATTTTGTCCCTGCAAACCACATTCCTGCCAGGAATTATCACCGGAAGACTGCGATCATCAGGTGGAATATGAGGAGATGATGCTTGGTTCATATGTAGACTGGTCCGATATTTTTGATAATGTCCTGTGTTCAGATGAAGCCGTGTTTCATGTTGGTGGAGGAGGAGGAGGGGGATGTTAACCGGCACAATTGTTATCATTGGGTAATAACGGGTCCGAGGGTGGTTGTCATACAAAGCTAACATCGCCCGAAGGTCAGTGTGTAGTGCGGCATGACATTCACAAAAGTTTGGACCCATATCTCATTCGGGGCACAATGAATACAAAATGGTACCTTGATGTGCTTGAAAATTATATTCACGGTATTATACCCACATGGGACAATTGCAGTGACCTAATCGTTGCGCAAGATGTGGTCCTGCCTCACTTCGCATAACCTGTAAGCGCGTGGCTCGACACCCATTTTCCAGGACGCTGGCCAGGACCCCCTTGAATGGCAGCAAGGTTTCCTGAGCTAATTCCCTGCAATTTATTCCTGTGGTGATGGGCGAAAGAAGTCGTTTAACATACAAAACCAAATACTGTTAATGAACTGGAGGAGCGAATTCGCGAAGCTCTTGGAAACGTACTGCTGAATTATCTGCAGAAGTCTGTCGCAAACATCCACATCCTTTTAGAGAAGCTGGTAGATAATGGTGGTGCTTATGTCGAATTTTAGAAATGCATAGCAATTCTACCATTGTAAGGAACAAAATGTTTTTTGATTCCACAAAATTCGTTAAGTATTAAAAAAGTTATAAGCTAATTTTAATAAGAATTCTCTCCCACCCTGTAGAAGGACTGAAATGTCCCTGCCTGATTCATTACTCAAGTGGCATCCAATGGCAGTCCACGTCCGAAGTCATTGGCCTCTGCTGAACGACCCATTCTGCTCTTACCGCTTCTCTACTGACAACACAACACACCAGCTTGTTTTATACTGACGCGCAGTGGGCCAGCTCGCTTCAAAACCTGGACATAATAGAAAAATAGATATAAAATTCTTCAAAACTGCATTCTTTTTAGATTCTTTGGGTCGCTGATTGGGAATCGATGTCGGAATTACAAAATTCAAAATGGCGAATCCAGTTTGGCGGATCAAAAACTACATACTTCAGGTATAAGGTATTGTGAGGTCGCTGCTAACGAATTAGAAGTCGAAATTGCCGTACTGAAAAGTTTTATTCGATATTTTACATTTTTAAATCGAAATCATAGTCATCTGTATCATTATTGCTTTCAGAAGAGTCACTGTCGATTTGTCCGCTGGGAGATGGTTCGAAAAGCATACCTTTCGCCTCAGGTGGCATCTGTTTCTCTTCTTCAATTGTCATTTTCTCGGCTCTCGAGATGAACGGATCCGAAGGCGGCAGAAGTCGATTGAAAATGACATGCATCGTATTTTCATTGGAATATTTTCGAGTAAAATCTTATCGGTAACGCCGGGTATCCTTAAAAAGTTTCCTGCGCATCTTTAGATAGCTTACCAATCGGCAACGGACCAGTTTCAATTGTGGCATATCCATGCATCGAAACTACGTGGACTGATGTCAGCATCGGGCGTTACTGTAGAATATTGTGAGTCCGGTGAAGCTGGCACCCAACTTCCGAGAAATATACATCTTTTTCAGAATTCTTGATAGATATGTTATAGTGCTAGCGTTCTCTGTACAATATTTGAATAATTCTGCAGTATCTTGCAGAAAAAACAATATTGCTCGGAGAAATTTTTGTCTTTTAAGAAAATTAGTTGACAATATCCGAAAAAAATATGATTTCGATTCCGAATAGCTCCACAATAATTCTCCAGGAGACCCTAATGACATTTTTCTCTGCAGATAATAGTTTATGAGATAATTGTAATAATGAGGATCCACTTTTACCGCGTGGCAGTGCCACTCAGTAGAAAAATCACATACAACTGAAAAGTGCAAATATGTGCACTCAACCACATTTGGTCGCCTTAACTATACTATTAAGGTAGTGTGAGAGTCATAGTGGGAGAGTCATTTACAAAAATGGAGCCACGCAAAGGAAATTTTTGTACCCAACGATTTCGGGTAATATCGGCAGCAGTTTATTTTAAAGTCAGTATTCGTCATTACATCGGTTAAAAATGTCGTAAATATCCCTTCTGCAGTGGTACCCATATTATTTTATCCTGACAGGCAGGATCGCTGTCTAATACATCGCAGGTCACACAAACAATATCTGAAAAATGTATCGTTCTCCGATTCACTGTTTACCATCAACTGTTACAGCACGTACCATATCGACTTGAGACTGAAATAACACCACAACATAGGGCAAGTATGCACCAGTGCAATCTACGCAAGATTTTTTTCATATGCCGTCCAGGTTTTGAAGCGGGTTGGCCCAATGTGTGGCGGGCCGTTTCCCCTCTTTCCCCATTCATCGCTCTTCACCCCCCCCCCCCCCCCCCCTCCCGGCTCAGCAATGTAGTGGTCGATTCCACGTTACATAGGAGTGTCCCGTATACGTTTTCTCAGACAGTGTTCCTAAGTAGCCGCAGCTTAGCTCTCCAAACACGATGCCTATGATTTGACGCGCTACGTCGGATCCACACAGGGCAGTCGTGGCAGCTGGTGTCGGTGAACGAGACGATCGCCGGCAGGAGGCCCGGGCTGCCCAACGGCGTGGAGACGGCGCCCGACGGCTCCATCTTCTGGTCAGACTCCAGCACCGCCGCCAACTTCCGCAACGCCATCGTCGAGTTCCTGGACGACGCCAGCGGCAGGTACGCTCCTTTCCTGCACTCGCTATATGAATCGAATCTTTTTACACGAAACATGGCAGAGTTTCAGAAATAGAATCACTAACCACACATTTACACTATGCGTTCAAAAGTTTCCGGACACCTGGCTGAAAATGACTTTCAAATTCGTGGCGCCCTCCATCGGTAATGCTGGAATTCAATATGGTGTTCGCCCACCCTTACCCTTGACGACTGCTTCCACTCTCGCAGGCATACGTTCAATCAGGTGCTGGAAGGTTTCTTGGGGAATGGCAGCCCATTCTTCTCGCAATGCTGCACTCGGGAGAGGTATCGATGTCAGTCGGTGAGGCCTGGCACGAAGTCAGCGTTCCAAAACATCCCAAAGGTGTTCTACAGAATTCAGGTCAGGACTCTGTGCAAGTCAGTCCATTACAGGAATGTTTTTATCGTGTAACCACTCCGCCACAGGCCGTGCATTATGAATAAGTGCTCGAGCGCAGTGAAAGATGCAATCGCCATCCCTGAATTGCTCTTCAACAGTGGGAAGCAGGAAGGTGCTTAAAACATCAATGCAGACCTGTGCTGTGATAGTGCCACTCAAAACAATAAGGGTTGTAAGCTCCTCCATGAAAAACACGACCACACCATAACATCGCCTCCGAATTTTACTGTTGACACTATACACGCTGGCAGATGACGTTCACCGGGCATTCGCCATACCCACACCCTGCCATCGGATCGCCACATTGTGTACCGTTTTTCCACTGTTCAATCGCCCAATGTTTATGCTCCTTACACCAAGCGAGGCGTCGTTTGGCATTTACCGGTGTGATGTGTGGCTTATGAGCAGCTGCTCGATTATGAAATCCAAGTTTGTCACCTCCCGCCTAACTGTCATAGTATTTGTAGTGGATCCTGATGCAGTTTGGAATTCCTGTGTGATGGTCTGGATGGACTGGAATTTTCACTCTGCAGCGGAGTGTGCGCTGATATTAAACTTCCTGGCAGATTGAAACTGTGTGCCGGATCGAGACTCGAACTCGGGACCTACGCCTTTCGCGGGCAGTTGCACTACCAACTGAGCTACCCAAGCACGACTCACACCCCGTCCTCATAGCTTTAATTCCACCAGTTCCTCGTCTCCTACCTTCCAAACTTCGCAGAAGCTCTCCTGCATACCTTGCAGAAATAGCAAAAAAATGGTTCAAATGGCTCTGAGCACTATGGGACTCAACTTCTGAGGTCATTAGTCCCCTAGAACTGAGAACTAGTTAAACCTAACTAACCTAAGGACATCACAAACATCCATGCCCGAGGCAGGATTCGAACCTGCGACCGTAGCGGTCTTGCGGTCCCAGACTGCAGCGCCTTTAACCGCACGGCCACTTCGGCCGGCCAGAAATAGCACTCCTGGAAGAAAGGATATTGCGGAGATATGGCTTAGCCACAGCCCAGGGGATGTTTCCAGAATAAAATTTTCACTCTACAGCAGAGTGTGCGTTGATATGAAACTTCCTGGTAGATTAAACTGTGTGCCGGACCGAGACTCGAACTCAGGACCTTTGCCTTTCGCGGGCAATTGCTCTACCAAATGAGCTACCCAAGCACGACTCACGCCCCGTCCTCACAGCTTTAATTCCGCCAGTACCTAGTTCTGCAAGGTATGCAGGAGAGCTTCTGCGAAGTTTGGAAGGTAGGAGACGAGGAACTGGTGGAATTAAAGCTGTGAAGACGGGGCGTGAGTCGCGCTTGGGTAGCTCAGTTGGTAGAGCACTTGCCCGCGAAAGGCAAAGGTCTCGAGTTCGAGTCTCGCTCCGGCACACAGTTTTAATCTGCCAGGAAGTTTCGGTCTGGATAGATGTCTGCCTATTACACATTATGACCCTCTTCAACTGTTGGCGGTTTCTGTCAGCCAACAGATGAGGTCGGCCTGTACGCTTTTGTGCTGTTCGTATCCCTTAACGTTTCCACTTCACTGTGACATCGGAAACAGTGAACTTAGGGATGTTTAGGAGTGTGGAAATCTCCCGTACAGACGTATGACACAAGTGACACCCGGTCACCTGGCCACGTTCGAAGTCCTTGAGTTCCGCGGAGGGCCCCATTCTGCTCTCTCACGATGTCTATTGACTGCTGAGGTCGCTGATATGGAGTACCTGGCAGTAGGTGGCAGCACAATGCATCTAATATGAAAAATGAATGTTTTTGAGGGTGCCCGGATACTTTTGATCACATAGTGTATATAAAACTATTTGAAGTAGGGAGAAAAGGAAAGCACTGTCAGATTATGACAGATGCTATATTTCCAACAAATATGAATACTTATAAAAATATTTACCGTATATCGTGGAGTGAAACAATTACTAAAAACCAAAACGTGCGGTAATGTTCTACTTCAGAATTAAGGGGATAAGAACGATAGATCCGTCTGCCTCATTACCTTAATGTACCAGACATTCGACATTAACCACATTAAAAATATTAATTTTTACCTCTCCAAAGAATAAGGCGCTTACAGAAATGAATAAATAACTATGGGCCACTTGCAAATCAGAAAAGGAATTACACAAGCGCAGATATACGGTGACGGGGAGAGTAACATTTATCCGTGCCATGATTGCGTTTCAGGTTGCAATCGTTGCTCAATGTGACGACTATCTCCACGAGAGCTTTGGACTGCACTACAGATACCATTTCACAACTGTTCGCCGCACTTTTAGAACTATGGACCATGGAATGTTCAGCTGTCGTGACATAGTCCCTGCACTGCATCAAGATCGCAAATTGCGTCCAGCATTCTCAGCCATGGGAACAGTAACGTTTTCAACAATTCGTGGCGCAATTGGCATATTCCTTTAACGCGTCGATATTCGCGAAAAGCAGCAGCAATGCTGTTCTTTTGGTACAAGAGCTTTATGAGTAAAGCCGTGCTCCCCTTGTCCAGACCCATATTGACTGTATGTAGCTGTAATGCACACTGATGCTTGTGTTCCAACCCTATGTCGAAGTACCGGTACCCATGTCTAACGGTAAGTCATGACACTAACACTACTAACAACGCGAATACTGCAGCGCACAGTCTGAACAACATTCCTATAAAGTTTGGTGCCCATACGGTAAATAGTTTTCGATCTACGCCCGAAGTTTGATTATGACCATCCTGTAGTTAAACTGAAACTGCCAGTAGATGACAAAGATTTGGACGTCCAGTCCTCATCACAGAACGTGCGGGTCCAGCGCTTGCCAACTCTGTGAACCAGGATAGGCGGCGACCAGTGGCAGATCCGACGACACAGTACAATGCTGGTGCAGGAACAGGTGTTTAACAATCCACTGTTCAACTAGTACCTTGCTGGTTCATGCACGTGTTACTGAACATGACGCTCCACAGAATATGACCCTTAGGTCTTCCCGTTTTGTCCCAACAAAATCGTCAATTACTTTTTCATTGGGCATGGGCTCATCGAGATTGGCCAGTGTACGAGATTGGCTGATGTATCAATGGAAACGTGGCGCCTAGTCCGATGAATCACTTTTCTTGTTGCAACGGGACGATAGTATTGTCGGGATGCAAGGTCATCCACACTCTAAACGTGCGCCGTTCAACGGATGTAGGCCGACGGGGGCCGCATTTTGCTAATCGGGGCACTCAACTGAGCTTCAATGGGACTTGTGGTAATAATCGAGGGCATCATGAGAGCAGTGGGTAGCGTTAACTTTATTGTTGATTGCTTACATCATTGTCGGCCGGAGTGGCCGAGCGGTTCTAGGCGCTACAGTCTGGAGCCGCGCGACCGCTACGGTCGCAGGTTCGAATCCTGCCACGGGCATGGATATGTGTGATGTCCTTAGGTTAGTTAGGTTTAAGTAGTTCTAAGTTCTAGGGGACTGATGACCTCAGCAGTTAAGTCCCATAGTGCTCAGAGCCATTTGGACCATTTTGAGCCTGCATCATTTCATGCTTTATATCTTCACTAACGGCGGCGGCCAGAATCTTGTTCGAGGAAGATGACGTCTTGGACACCAACATCGCTTGATGTGAACCCGAAGGAACGCATCTGTAACGCTATCGGGCACCAGCCCTGCCTCCACAAAGCACCGGTCCGTAATTTATGGCAATATTGTGAACTACGCATAAGACATCTGGTGCCACATATTTCTGGAAACCTACTATGGATTTGTGAAATCCATGCCACGCAGATTCACTGCTTTTTAGCTTTCCAAAGGCGGACCAACACGCTATTAAGCAGGTAGTCAAAATGTTTTGACTCATCGGAATATACTTTATGTCAGACAAAATTTCGTTGGAATAGTGAGAAATGCGGAAATGATGATTGCGAGGAGCAAGGGGACTCCATATTACCAAAGCTACTCTCTGTAACTCCAGATGGAGTTTTCAGATCTTTAAATAGAGAAAACGAAGAAGAGATGCAAGGTGATCCAAAAGTCCTTTAACGTTTGAAAACGCTCTAATTCATCGAGTAATGTAGATAGAGAATTAAACATTGACATACATGCCTGAAATGACATGGAGTTTTATTGAAACCAAAAACGAGTGCGAAAACTGGCACTGTGGGGTACTACCTTTCAGATTGTCGGCGTTATGGGTGCAACGTACGCCGACATGTTGTACCTATGTGTACATATGCACGACGGCGCTCCACCCCATATTGCTACACCAGTAAAAGACCTCTTGCGCACTTCGTTTGGTGAGGATCTGTTGCTGAGCCTCCACTTTTGTCACGCTTGACCTCCCAGGTTCTCAGATACCAATCCGTGTGGTTATGGTTGCGGGGTTGCCTGAAGTCGCAAGCCTACCGTGATCGTCCGACTTCCGACTTCATTAAGGATGCTGTGAAACAACATTCGACGGCATACCCACTGGCATGCCGTACAGTGCTGTTCACAACATTGCTCCTCAGCTACAGGTATTGTTGCTGAATGACGGCCGATATACTGAGGATGTCTTAAAAAGAACGTCGCCTTTGCTAAACATCAGTTGTTATAACTGTTAATTGCTTGTCTATCATATGAAGCACCATCCGTTGGTCAGTTTGTGCACTTTTTTGATTTCGATGAAACCCTATTTCATTTTAAACACGTGTGTTATGTTATTAGAACATAACTGCTTCTCTCTACTGAAGATAAACTGCAACAATGAATGGAAGAATTTAATAGAGCGAATTTGAAAAACCTAAGACCTCTAACTCAGTTGCAATAAAAATAAATTAATGTCCTAGGAATACATCTAAAAGGAAAATTATACTAATTAACACGGTAACTAGGGCGGCTAAAGACAATAACTGGATGGACAGGAAAACAATTAAACATTAGAATGAAAATGGACTGGACTAATTAGGAAAACAGAGTTTTTAATACTAAACTCCCGTCTGAAACTGAGAAGATACAACCACTTTTGACCCATGGCAGCGAACGGGGGCTTACAGTGCAAATGTCATTCAAAAACTGAAAATGGTTCAGTAAGGGAAGGTGAGGTCTGTGATGGTGGTCACTAGGAGATACTGGGAGATAAACAGTCCAATAGGGAATAGATTGGAGTTGGAGACGTAATTATGAATGTCATGGAAAGGATACGGAGGTAGGCAGGACATTTAGCCAGGCGAATGAATCAAGAAAGTTCTTTGCTGGATCCGCAGAGAGAAGACGGGACAGAAACTTCGACGTAGTGGAAGGTGGACAGACGGCATCAGAAAAATGCAATAGCACAGCGGATGCATTTAGCAAAAGACCGTACCACCTGGAAAGGGGAAAACCAGGGGAGGACATGATCCAGCAGTGTCTGTCGAGTGATTAATGGTGGTTCATGAAAATATTAGGGAGGATAACTTATTAGCTCACGCAGAATTTTCATTCTGGAAGGAAAGAAGTAGAACATAACGATAAATCTGAGCGTGGTAGTTTTCAACACCATCTCGTCACCTACATTTAGCAGTGGTTAACTTTCTAATCACATATCAGGAAAATGGCAGTTCTGCTGTTGTTTTTCAGTTAGCTTGATGCAGCAGACGCTTTCTGTCATAACTTTTCTAGTTTCTTCATCTTGTTATATTTACTACCGCCAGTGTCATCAGTCACCACTAACACAGTAGATACTACTGGAGAAACAGCGGACTAATTAATAGTTTACAAATATTTGTATTAATTTACAACAGCATAAGGACGAAATTTTCCAATCTTTCAATTCTTCCATAATTTTTGTTATTCGCTGCTCCCTCTGTCATTAAAGTGTCTGTCCTTAAGACGCGTCCTATGATACAGTATCCCACAATCTCCTTTCCTTGTTAATTCTACTTTGTGTTTTGTTTCGTATTTTGTGCAACAAAACAACCTTATATCTCTTCTAAGCGTTAACACTAGCCACAGACTCGAAACAAGGTCCCAAGAGTAGACGATATTCCGTCAAAACTACTTACTGACGGCGTCAGAAGAGCCAGCCATGATAAGACTCTTCCATCTGGTGTGCAAGATGTATGAGATAGGCTAAATACCCTTAGACTTCAAGAAGAACGTAATAATTCAAGTTCTAAAGAAAGCAGTTCTTTGTAGAAGAATGGAAAAACTGTTAGAAGACGACCTCGAGGAAGATCAGTTTGGATTTCGCAAAAACGCAGAAACACGCGAGGCAGTACTGACTCTACGACTTATCTTTGAAGGTAGGCTAAGGAAAGACCAAGCTACATTTATAGCATTTGTAGACTTAGAGAAAGCTTTTAATAATGTTGACTGGAATACTCCCTTTCAAATTCTGAAGGTGGCAGTGGTAAAATACAGGGAGGGAAAGGCTATTTACAACTTGTATAGAAGCAAGACGGCAGTTATAAGGGTCGAGGGGCATGAAAGGGAAGCGGTGGCTGAGAAGGGAGTGAGACAGGGTTGTGGCCTATCCCCTATGTTATACGGTCTGTGCATTGAGCAAGAAGTAAAGGAAGCGAAAGAAAAATTTGGAGTAGAAATTTTAAAAAAATTAGTTTTGTCGATGACATTGTAATTCTGCCAGAGACAGCAAAGGACTTGGAAGAGCAGTTGAGCGGAATGGACAGTGTCTTGACACGAGGATATACGATGACATCAACAAAAGCGAAACAAGGACAATGGAATGAGTCGTATTAAATCAGGTAATGCTAAGGGAATCGGATTAAGAAGCGAGGCACTTAAAGTAGTGGATGAGTTTTGCTGCTTGGGCAGCAAAGTAACTGATGACGACCGAAGTAGGGAGGATACAAAACGTGGATTGGCAATGGCAAAAAAAGCGTTTCTGAAGAAGAGTAATTTGTTAGCATCGAATATAGATTTGTCAGGAAGTTCTTTCTGAAGGTATTTGTCTGGAGTGTAGCCAGGTATGGAAGTGAAACATGGACGATAAATACACTCCTGGAAATGGAAAAAAGAACACATTGACACCGGTGTGTCAGACCCACCATACTTGCTCCGGACACTGCGAGAGGGCTGTACAAGCAATGATCACACGCACGGCACAGCGGACACACCAGGAACCGCGGTGTTGGCCGTCGAATGGCGCTAGCTGCGCAGCATTTGTGCACCGCCGCCGTCAGTGTCAGCCAGTTTGCCGTGGCATACGGAGCTCCATCGCAGTCTTTAACACTGGTAGCATGCCGCGACAGCGTGGACGTGAACCGTATGTGCAGTTGACAGACTTTGAGCGAGGGCGTATAGTGGGCATGCGGGAGGCCGGGTGGACGTACCGCCGAATTGCTCAACACGTGGGGCGTGAGGTCTCCACAGTACATCGATGTTGTCGCCAGTGGTCGGCGGAAGGTGCACGTGCCCGTCGACCTGGGACCGGACCGCAGCGACGCACGGATGCACGCCAAGACCGTAGGATCCTACGCAGTGCCGTAGGGGACGGCACCGCCACTTCCCAGCAAATTAGGGACACTGTTGCTCCTGGGGTATCGGCGAGGACCATTCGCAACCGTCTCCATGAAGCTGGGCTACGGTCCCGCACACCGTTAGGCCGTCTTCCGCTCACGCCCCAACATCGTGCAGCCCGCCTCCAGTGGTGTCGCGACAGGCGTGAATGGAGGGACGAATGGAGACGTGTCGTCTTCAGCGATGAGAGTCGCTTCTGCCTTGGTGCCAATGATGGTCGTATGCGTGTTTGGCGCCGTGCAGGTGAGCGCCACAATCAGGACTGCATACGACCGAGGCACACAGGGCCAACACCCGGCATCATGGTGTGGGGAGCGATCTCCTACACTGGCCGCCGTACACCACTGGTGATCGTCGAGGGGACACCGAATAGTGCACGGTACATCCAAACCGTCATCGAACCCATCGTTCTACCATTCCTAGACCGGCAAGGTAACTTGCTGTTCCAACAGGACAAAGCACGTCCGCATGTATCCCGTGCCACCCGACGTGCTCTAGAAGGTGTAAGTCAACTACCCTGGCCAGCAAGATCTCCGGATCTGTCCTCCATTGAGCATGTTTGGGACTGGATGAAGCGTCGTCTCACGCGGTCTGCACGTCCAGCACGAACGCTGGTCCAACTGAGGCGCCAGGTGGAAATGGCATGGCAAGCCGTTCCACAGGACTACATCCAGCATCTCTACGATCGTCTCCATGGGAGAATAGCAGCCTGCATTGCTGCGAAAGGTGGATATACACTGTACTAGTGCCGACATTGTGCATGCTCTGTTGCCTGTGTCTATGTGCCTGTCGTTCTGTCAGTGTGATCATGTGATGTATCTGACCCCAGGAATGTGTCAATAAAGTTTCCCCTTCCTGGGACAATGAATTCACGGTGTTCTTATTTCAATTTCCAGGAGTGTAGTTTAGAAAAGAAGAAAGTGGAAGCTTTCGAAAACTGGTGCTACAGAACAATGTTGAAGATTAGATGGGTAGATCCCGTAACTAATGAGGAGATACTGAATAGAACTGGGGAGACAATAAATGTGTGGCACAACTTGAACAAAAGAAGTGACTGGTTTGTAGGACACATTCTGAGACATCAAGCGATCACCATTTTAGTTCAAATGGCTCTGAGCACTGTGGGACTTAACTTCCGATGTCATCAGTTTCCTAGAACTTAGACCTACTTAAGCCTAACTAACCTAAGGACAACACACACAGCCATGCCCGAGGCAGGATTCGAACTTGTGACCGTAGCGGTCGCGCGGTTCCAGACTGTAGTGCCTAGAACCGCTCTTCACCCCTGCCGGACCATTTTAGTATTTGAGGGAAGTGTGTGGGGTACAAATCGTAGAGGGAGATCAAGAGATGAATACCGTAAGCAGATTCAGAAGGATGTAGGTTGCAGTAGTTATTCGGAGATGAAGAGACTTGCACAGGATAGAGTAGCATGGAGAACTGCATCGAACCAGTCTTTTGACTGAAGACACAACATGTAAGACGGAGTTTTGTTCGCCGAACCAATAGTATTGTTAAAGTTTACCTCAGTCTTAGATCAATGTTTGGCACTAGTTAATTTCTCCTAACATTGCGGGTGTTGTTTATTCGTGATGGTCTGGTTTTACATAATTATTTCTTCCAACGATGCTTCAGCCACTCTCTGTGACTTTTCCTCCTACAAACGTCACATTTTCTTCACTTCTTTCATCTAATCTTACCCATTTTGATGTATAACGTTTCATTATTCTTACTTCTACTGCTAATCAATATCTTACTGTGTGAAATAGTCAGTCCAAGCAGATTTATAGTTCTGTCCTCCATTACTTTCTGCCACACTTGTAATTCCAACACTCAGTCTGTAGCATTGACACTGGTAACAACTGAGCCATCCTAGCCCGGACAGTTTTTTTCTGTTGTTTTCAGTATAGCATAAATACTGTGGCAGGGTGAAAGGGAGGAAGAAGCAGATTGAAAATTCGAGCATGAGGCATTCTTGCATGACTGAGATTACAAAGCCTTCCTCCCGGGTTGGTACTCAGTTTTAATACACTGGTGTACAAAGCATAAGGACGAAAGTAAATTTCACATGATTCGGCACTGCCAAGTAACATAGTTCATTGAAACTGCTACAATATAGTACAAAAGTAACAGAAAGAAATACGTAAAGTGACGAAGAGAAAAGACACTTTTATTCAAATACAATAATTGTACTAAAGTTATAGCGATTTCGTATGTCCCCTGGACGTTACTAAAGGCGGGACATGGTTCTTAGTAAACAAAAAGACGGTGACAGAAAAAGAAAATGCGAAATAGGCTGTAGTAAAGAACTGTGTAAATAACAGAGGTTTCTAATATACAGTAACGACAAAACGACAACGTTTTGTTTCCAGTTTTTAGGAGGTCACAACAAGATTACAGATTTCCTGCTTGGGAAACAGCAGCGACAAGGCTGGCAATAACATTTCGTTAGCTAGTAACGGGTGACCTATATACCAGTTTGAACTACGTATTTCGCATTTCAGATCAAAGCTTTTCAGTGATTATTATTGACAATGAGAAATATTTAAAGGAGGTTTCTAGTCATTACGAATAGGTTAATTAACTTTCAAAGGGTCATTTGTATTTTATTTTATAAATAAAGTTGTTTACACAATTTTAACCATGGAAGATTATACCTGTAGGTTAACATCCTCGGGCGCAACAAATCTAAAAATTTCGTAGACGCTACAATTCACTTGAACGGAGGTTGTGTTTTCCAATTTTGTGGTTTTTTGCATCATCAATTTCTTTCATTTCCATTTCTAATAATTTGTTGACGAGCTACGGATACTCCATCATTTCTTTTGTTCAGATGTCAGGCTCCTTGTCACACAATTTTCATATGCATTTTTCATAAATTTCTGGCTTATTCGTGTGTGTTTTTCACATTTACAAACTTATGGTATCTTATTCTTTACATTAATATGATCGAAGACTTTTTATTTAATACTTGACGCTCAGGGTACCAAATCTCAAATTTTTATCCCCACAATCTTTAGAAGCTTCATTCCACACTACTTTTCGTTGTCTGTAATGATCTACAAATTTAAGCGTGTCTTCTCTGAATCAGTAGACATTATCGCACATAAATCCCTTCACAGCACACTACAAAACGAAATACACATGGGCCCCAGCTGCCTGTCGCCTGCTAAAAAGAGCGAAGATTCCCACAGAAGACGGGAAGCAATGCGCTTAAAGCACGGCCTCCATTTCCAGGAAATTACGCATGCACAAATGGACATGCGTAGTTGGCCTATTGGAAATTCATGCGCATGCACTAAGTTGACCAGGAAAATGCTTCGCTTTGAAAGCGTCCTTTCTATTCGTCTCACTGCGTATTTCTTTTAGTTACCCTCTGTACCATACAGTAGTTTTTCTTTCTATGTGTGGTTTCATCGAGCTATAAGTATGTTTCTTGGCAGTGACACATCATGCCAAAGTTTCTTTCGTCCTTAACGTTTTGCACACCGGTGTACATAATGTTTCAAGCACGTGTTTAGTCTTTTCCAGAATAATGTCTCATTTGTGACTTTGTGAATCTCCTGGTCATTGTTGTCGGTTAGACAACATTGTATCTTCAGTGACTCGTGCTTCTAGAGTCTTTAGACTGCTTGACCTTCATATATCGATCGTACACAAATGCAGCGTTTTACAGATAAACGACCATGACGGGCGGTAGAACAAACATCTCCGTATTTTAAAATCATTTTGTTCGATATTAGCAATTGAAGCTGGGGTACCTCCTTTGTAGGCGTTCCACAGCCGCAGTCCATGGGTCCACTTTATATTCACTATGCTTACATGGAGTATCCAAACCCAGATTTCGTAAACCAATTTCTCAATACCGCTTCTGGTTGGTCATACAAACGCTCTTCTATTGATTATAGAAATGCAGTACTAGCTGCCCGATTTCCGCTTCCACAATTGATTTTCGCTCCCATGTAAACGCGCAATCGTCTTTGGAACGTGTTTGGGTAATGAGGTTATGTCTCGTTTTAAAAATTTTCGACTAATCTGGACGGAGTGACTTTTTGTGCAGTGAAGGAGAAGTAGAAAGACTTGACTGAGGATGAAGCTGCCTACGTCTAATATTTAATTGAACAGAAACAACCACTGAGCCGACTGAATCACAAAATCGGAACAGCTGATTTCCAGACGCTATTTCTATAAAGCAGTTGACGATCGGAAAACTTATGTTCGACGGGTCTAACGTAACTGCCTCAGGCGTAAACATGAAACCAATACACCCAAAAACAGTTTCTGAATTTTGAGTTTCGTCTTTCGGAAGCTATATCGATGGAAACATAGTGACTGATGGTTAATAGGTTACATAACATATTATAATATCTAGCACAACACGAAAAAGCTTTGACACAACCGTTCTCAAACTTCGACACCATAGCGCCGAATCTTGCATAGCCCGACAGGGAGCCCTATTAGAAAGATACGTTTTCCGTCTCGGAAATCGTACAAATGTCATCGGCGTTTTTCTTACCCACCTTGTATAAACGAGTACTTATTTATCTTTTCCGTATTTAGAACGTCCCCTTGCATGTTACGGTGCGCATGTCTCAGTGTATGATTCGATAGTCTTCTGTCACCAACAGAATCAAGCGGCTAGAGCTGCTATCACTTGGGGAATGCAGTATCCGTTGCTAGTCTCCGTTAGGGGCGGCTTGTCTCACTTTCGCTCGCATGCAAGCAGTATGTGCATACCAAATGGCTTGCGTCGTTTGTCCCACCCTCGCTCGCTACTGTGGGTGTCCTTCAAGACACTTTCTCATGATCAGACTGTACGATGTGTTACTCAGCGCGATTGGCAACAAACGAAGCAATCCAAGACCTATTTTAACTACTCGCCTAACCAAATAAAAATAATTTAATTTATGATTAATGGCTGTGTAGTTTACTTCGTTCGTATTAGGAGTCTAACGTTCGGATTTCGCTCCCTAATAGTTTAGAGCAGGGGTTCCCAACAAAATTTTCTCGAGGACCCCCTCATAGACCATGATTAGTACCTTGTCATATCACAGTATCAAGTACTTAAAAAAGCCGAATTAAGAGTCTTTTTATACGTTTTCTATTTTTGGTACTTAGAAAAAACGTTGACATACTCATTAATGAAAAAAATTGAGCTTAAAACTTTATAAATTTAGCCATCATTGTTATTGTTAAATTTTTGATTATTGCTCAAAATCCTTGTCTTCAAATCTGGATGTTTAGTATAACAAACTCCTTAAAAAACTACATATTGAGCATGAACTGAAAATGACAGGACAAAATTAAAACTGAGTGTATTGGTCAATTTTTAACTATGCGAACTGTAGCTTCCGCGAAAACAACGCTTTATAAACACTACTGTTTTAATACAGAATATTGAATATGTAAACAACACGGTCTGTGAAAGCTCTGGCAATAAATTAACAATGGCCGATTGTCGTCTGAAATGCGAGTTTCTGTGTAAAGTAACTGTCAGTTGTCACCTACAAAGAGGCAGCGCGCGCAGTCTAACGGCTTACAGCAGAACTATTTGCCTCTACCTAATTCTAGTTTTGCGCTAGAGTGTGCTAGTGTCAGTTGGCTCTAGGAAGACGCTAGACACAGAAAGTTAGCGTTCGTTAAAGCCCTGCTCATGCAGGAAGCGGCCAAAACAAAAAAATCTGTCATCATACGAAATATATACCCTTGGGGGTCCGCGGACCACCTGTTGGGAACCACTGGTTTAGAGTATTTTTCAGGAACTTCATACACAACATAACATTTTTTTTCAAGGCCTGTAATTGGTAGGGAGGTCTGTCATACACAGCATAATATTTTTTTCAAGGCCTGTAATTGGTAGGGAGGTCTGAATTCCGAACTGGAGAAAGCTGATGTACACGGGTGTCTGAGGAGAAATGATCAATGTACAGCCGTGTGATAGGAACGATCACTTGAGGCAAAAATGTCTAGTAAATGTGGGCTCTAAAATGCGTACGTCAAAAGCTATGAGCACTTCTTCATCTTCGATCTTTTCTCCTGCAAAGCTCTTTTTGTGGTATTGTACAGAGATCTCATTGCCACACCAAAGTTGGCAACGCGAATCGATATCACAGACATTAGTGAGGGCTCGCTATTCGTGTAGACCACGTCTCCCCTCAGCACAGCTGCACCCTCACGCTGAGGTCAATGTATGTGTCGAGCTAGCCAGACCTCGCCCAGTTCGAGACCTCAGCTACAGTAGTCACCATCATAGTACTGGACCAATGCATGGCTAGTCCATAACAGTTGTGAATTATTCAGAGCTCCTGTGGTCAAGAAGAGTGTCAAAGTTCAGTAAACCTTTTATTCATTTATGTAATAAGATTAACTAATATTCCATGTGTTTCCAGAGTGGCCAAAGAACTCGCAGTTGTGGCTGGATGATTGTAGCTTCGCCTGGTCACAACACTTTGCTTTCCAAATATTGAGAGGTGGTAGTATGGATCAAAATAAGAAAATATTTTTCCAATAAACATGGGCTTTAAAGTGCCTACCTTAACAGCTATGAACACTTGTTCATCTTCGCTACTGTAAAACACAGTACTGAACAAGTGCTCGTAGCTGTTAAGATATGTATTTTAGAGTCCATGTTTACTAGACAATTTTTTCTTGTTTTGGCCCCTACTACCTCCTCCCAAAATATATAAAGCAAGAAGCTTGCAGTATAAGAGATTTGTTGCACAGTATCGAAGACGAAGGAGCGCTCATAACTCTCAAGGCATGAATTTTAGTGCCCATGTTTACTAGAAATTTTTGCTTCGAATGATCGTTTTTGTCATAACCCTAAATATTGACCGTTCGTCCTGAGCCGCCCTGTATAGATTCCACGAGTTGTAACGCCCTGTAATGTTCACACCAACTTTGAGATTGATGACCAGATTCGATGTCTTTCCCGTCACGTTTTGAAAGTACAAAATGCCAGAAGCAGCTAAGCCATCACGGGCGGTCGTGTATTTCATTTAACAAAGTTTACAAATGATCCAGGAACACTGGCAGACGTACTGAGATCGAATTACAGAGTTCGTGTAAATGCCACTGTAAAGAGAAACTCTGATAGTTTTTCATATCATAAAAAAATCATTTATAAGGGTCTTGTATGATTGCGCAGGCGTTGTACACTTTCTGACGCATTCATACGATGCACGGTCATAAAGTTTTAATTATCACCTCGAAAAAATGAAGTTACGCATTTAATCTTTGTCTTGTTTGCAAGTACAGGCCTGCAGTAATGCTGCACATTGAAACATCGTGCCCCCTGTACCTCAGCACGCTAGAGGAGCAAAAATAAAAGACGCAGCCATTCTTTAAAATGAAGCATCATGAGGTAATTCGCCTATGGTAGCAACGGATATGCTATAACTGTGTCAGTCCTATCCAGATTTCATGTTCAACCGTCTGATTTACCGAGCCCGCTATCAACGGGTTGCGCCATTTTATTTTGGCTACTCCAGCGCCGTGCTACGGTACTGTGGAGCTGGGATTTCAATTTTCATCTGGTCTTCAGACATGTGCCTGCACACAAACAGAAAAATAATTGCGTAACTTTATTTTTTCGAGATGATAATTAAAACTCTATGCTTACCCTTGTATGTTTCGCCACCTACAAATACAGTTTTCTAGAAGGTACCTCTAGAACTCAACAGCGCCATATTTAAAATCAGCACTTAGCAAGTTTTTATAAGGCCTCATAGAAGAAAAAACCATACGCAATCAGTTCTGATCCTCCCTATATCGATCAGTGTAGCACAAGTAAACACCTGATTCTTTAAATAATTGAACAGCTTTAGCCGTATGATTGCAGTTCAGTTAAGATGCTAAATATTTGACTTTAAGCATACAAGCGAGAAAAAGTTTGTAAAAGGTTTGAAGTTATGTCTAAAGTTTGCTGTAAATCGCCAAGTGCTCTCATTATGGTGCACTTTTAAGCAAAAGCAAGTTTTTCGCGCACCACAATGTTTATGACGTCATATTTACCGAACTACGTGTCATACAACGATATAATTTTGCAGTTACATCCAGTGGTATATGTGGATACTGTCTGCTAAATGCACTGCGAATAGAGTTAGTAGTAAAGAAGTACTAAATTAAAGCATCATGTCTGATGCTAAAGTTTTACTCCATGAACAGTGAAAATGTAGTAGACGGTAAACTTTAATCATTCATCATTTTGCGGGGGCTGTCAGAGACATAAGTTTTGTAAGGATTTGAAATTATGTGTAAAGTCTGTGGCAAGTCACTAAGCGCTCTTATTCTCAAATAATGGATTTATAATATCCGTATATTTGCGCGCCATCAGTTACGCTGCGTCAAGAGACCCGCACAGCTTCTTAACAGTAATAGTTGTCTTATTCAGTAAAGCTTTTAACATAAGATTGTACCTCTTTATGAATAGATTATGATAGCATTTTTAATTTGATCAGTAATTACACGATATATTAAAAATCAAATTTTTCTTGTCCCTGGATAGCGTTAGATAGGTTCAAAAATGGTTCAAATGGCTCTGAGCACTATGGGACTCAACTGCTGAGGTCATTAGTCCCCTAGAACTTAGAACTAGTTAAACCTAACTAACCTAAGGACATCACAAACATCCATGCCCGAGGCAGGATTCGAACCTGCGACCGTAGCGGTCTTGCGGTTCCAGACTGCAGCGCCTTTAACCGCACGGCCACTTCGGCCGGCGTTAGATAGGTAACCTGCAACTGATACTGGGTTCCAGGATAGTCGCTTAGTAATATAGACTAAGAAAAAAGTCCCAACACCAAAAAATAATTAATGTACACTAATGAAACTTCGAGATTACTTTGGTCTAGATAGCATATTCAAGTGCTTAACATTGCAAGATCACACGTTAATGCAAGCGCGAGTTAAGTCATTGCAAATGTGAAATTCTGGTACATAATAATCGGTGTAAACGTGCATGCATTGTCTTTCTTGTACAGGTGCCGGACGTCAGTTTCATGCCTGTTGCACTTGGTCTGCCAATACAGGGATGGTTAAGGCTGTTTGCTGCAATCGTAGTCCGATGATGTTCCATATGTGCTCGACTGGAGACAGATCGGATGATAGAGCAATCTAAGACAACATTTCGACACTCTGTAGAGCATCATGTGCAAAAACAGCGGTATGTGGGCTAGCGTTATGCTAATGGAAAACAACGCCTGGAACACGGTTCTTGAACGGCAGCACAACGACTCGAATCACCAGATTGACGTAGAAATTTTTTGTCATGGTGTGTGGGTTAACCATGAGAGTGCTGTCATACGAAATCGCACCCCCAGCCGGCCGGCCGTTGTGACCGTGCGGTTCTAGGCGCTTCAGTCCGGAACCGCGCTACTGCTTCGGTCGCAGGTTCGAATCCTGCCTCGGGCATGGATGTGTGTGGTGTCCTTAGGTTAGTTAGGTGTAAGTAGTTCTAAGTCTATGGGACTGATGACCCCAGATGTTAAGTCCCATAGTGCTTAGAGCCTTTTGAACCATTTTTTGCACCCCAGACCGTCACTCCAGAAGTAGATCCAGTGTGTCTAGCGCGCAAATAGGTTGGTTTCAGGCATTCAACTGGGCTCCTTCTAATCAACACACGGCCATCACTGGCAACGAGGCAGAACCAGCTTTCGTCAGAAAACACAACAGATCTCCACCCTGCTCTCCAGTGAGCTCTTGCTTGACACTACTGAAGTCGCAAATGACAGTGGTGCGTGTTGAATGGAATGCCCGCTACAGTGCGCCTGTCTCGTAGTTGTCCTTGAAGTAACCGATTTGTAACAGTTCTTTGTGTCACTGTGATGCCAACTGGTGTTCAAATTGCTGCTGCAGATGCAGTACAACGCGCCAGAGACATACGCCAAACACGACGGTTTTTTTTTAACTCGATGGTACCACGTGGCCGTCCGGAGACCAGTCCTCTTTAGACCGTACATTTTCGTGAGCCCCACTGCCAGCAGTCACGTAGCGTGGCTACATTCCTGCCAAGACTTTCTGCAACATCGCGGAAAAAAAGCACCCAGCTTCTCGTAGCCCTGTTACACGACCTCGTTCAAACTCAGTACGGATTGATAATGGCGTCTTTGACTCCTTAAAGGCATCCTTGACTAACATCACCTCACCACGTCCAGTCTCAACGGTAGTCCGCAGCTCGTGGTCGCGTTCTCGCTTCCCGAGCACGGGGCCCCGGGTTCGATTCCCGGTGGGGTCAGGGATTTTCACCTGCCTCGAGATGACTGGGTGTTTGTGTTGTCCTTATCATTTCATCATCATTCATGAAAGTGGCGAAACTGGACTGAGCAAAGGTTGGGAATTTGTACGGGCGCTGATAACCGCGTAGTTGAGACCCCCACAAACCAAACATCATTATCACCATCATCTCAACGGTAAGTAACGCTCACAACGGTCACAGCGTGTATTTAAAGCAATCCTCATAGTGGCGCTACTAGCGCCACTCTTGTGGGACTGGAGCGAAATTTGAAGAGGCATCATCTGTGAGTTGTAGAAATACGTTTACCAACTTTCATTTCTGTCGCAAAACTCCTTCATGGCGCTGCGATTCATTTTCCGTCAGTGTAACGCAGCTTCTACAATGCTCCTCTGGAGCTCAACAACGACGTGTTTAAAATCAACGCTTACGTAAGATTTTAAAGGCCCCATAGGAAAAAAATCATACGTAATCAGTCAAGACGATCCCGAAACCGAACAGTGTAACATATGCCTCATATTGCTCATCCAACCCTTACATACTGCAGCTGGGCCTTCAGGTAAGTTCAACCACGGAATTGAAATGAGTCCTCGATCTGCTATGATGAGAATATCTCATAATCCTTTTGCATTTGAGACGCTAGATACGTGTTCAAGCAAGTACACCAGAAGGATATCCCATGATGTTTTCGACAGAATTGTAGGTCGCAAACATTCATCCATAATAAATCAAACCGGTAATGAACGAACTCATGTGATTTTCGCACTAGGGTTCACGCAAAATACCGTGGCACCGTCGCAGAAGCGCAACGTCGTCGCGAGCACTGGGCGATTTCGTCTTGCGTGGCCGGGCCGTCTGAGTATCTCATACCAACCAGCACGTTTTGAGTGTTGTCGTTGCTACATGGATTGGACAAAAATACAGAGACGCCACGAGAAATGCACGCTTGAACATAAAACAGACGCTACCTAAGGCTGCTGGTGGCGCTGTTGTACTAGTACGGGGTGTTCAAAAAGTCTGTCCGCAGAGCCGTGCGTGCCGTATGCCGCAGTGAATATACCGAAATGAAACTCAGTGAAATACAAGTTATTAATTTATTGAATATTCATTTTTACTTACAAATTTTCACATTAAATGTTGAATGTGTCCCCCCTGTTGTTGAATACACAATACAATTCGTCTAATCATGTTTCCAAACACAAACTGTAACATTTCTTCTGTAACAGAAGCAGTGAAAGTGAATATTGCAGTTTTCAATTCATCGATGAATTTTGGACGGTTTTTACAGATAGCTGCTTTCGTTGCACCCCAGAAGAAAAAGTCAGGTGTTGTTAGGTCAGGCGATCGTGGAGGCCAAAGTCCCTGTGAAATTATGCGATCACCAAAAATATCAGCAAGCAGTGACACTGAAATGCGAGCTGCATGCGCGGTTGCACCAAATGGTTCAAATGACTCTAAGCACTACGGGACTTAACATCTGAGATCATCAGTCCCCTAGACTTAGAACTACGTAAACCTAACTAACCTAAGGACATCACACACATCCATGCCCGAGGCAGGATTCGAACCTGCGACCGTAGCAGCCGCGCGCTTCCGGACTGAAGCGCCTAGAACCGCTCGGCTAAAGCGGCCGGCTTTGGTGTACGACGCGCCATAGATGACAGGAGTGAAAGACGGCTGCGGCGATGTGTACAGGCGAATAGATGTGCACCTGCTGAGCAACTGACCGGCCTGCTGAACCGTGGGGCTACCAACAGTGTCTCCTCAACGACCATTCAGCGAACATTGCTGCATATGGACCTCCGCAGCAGGCGCCCGTTTCATGCATTCTTGCTGAGTGCTGTTCAGATGCAATACCGCGACTGGACTTTCACTGAGTGGCGATAGGTGGCCTTTTCAGATGAATTACGATTATGTTCCCTCGGACAGATGGCCGTCAGCGTCTACGCAGTGAAACGTCAGAAAGCAAACATCTTAAAACAATCTCCGGTAGGGTCCAGGCAGAAAACGGGAGCGTCAGTGGGATGTTTTGTGCCATTCCCTGGATTATCTCGCCATTCTGCAACACACAATGGATCAACACAAGTATGCTTCTATACCGGGGGACCATATGCACTCCAACGGCAGTTTGTTTTTCCTTGGCACGATGGCATCTCCCAGCAGTATAATGCAACGTGTCACAAAATTCACAGTGTACGTGTGTGGTTCGAAGAACACCAGGATGCGTCTACCATACTCCCCTGGCCACCAAACGCCCCGGATTTAAAGCCAATCGAGGATCTATGGGACCACCTCGATCGGACTGTTCGCGTCATCGATCCTCAGCCGAGAAATCTATAGCAGCTGGACACAGCAGTGGAGTTGGCACCTTCCAGAGCCTCACTGACTTCCTACACGTCTCGCAGCGGTTCGCACTGCAAAAAGGTATTTGCTCAGGCTTCTGACATGTGGTCACATAATGTGACTAGAAAGTGTATTCCCATAAGCGTGAAATACCGCTTCGTGTTATTTTTATTCTTTCGTGACATTTTTATTCTTTCTTGCCTAAAGTTAAGTGCTAATCATCCAACGCACGTTATTGATAAATATTGGAATTAAGAATATTAAGGGAATCTGTAATTCAGATCTCCTGTTCACAGTAAGTCCATGAAACTTATATAATCTGTAGCCCTTTTTCACAGTTCATAAGATGTGTTTGAGTACTTGGTGTGATTTCACAAACTGTGTGGTATTTGGATCGTGTTTTTGTGTGGCAGGGTGCTGCGACTGGACCCAGAGACGGGCACCAACACCGTCTTGGCCGACGAACTACGCTTCCCCAATGGCCTGCTCTTGACACCTGACCAGAGCCACCTGTACATCGCAGAGACTGGCCGCAACAGGATTCTCAGGTGAGGGTCTCTGACTGCACCACTCCTCATCACTGTGGAGGCAGGCAGCAACAAAGGGAATTCCCTACACAACCACTATAAACATTGGCACTGGTAAGAGCACTGTAACGAGTCCCGATTAAATATGAAAAGTTTATGAAGAACATACGAGACTCGTTCAATAAATAATGCCTCACGTTTTATTTCTCAGAACATACACTCCTGGAAATTGAAATAAGAACACCGTGAATTCATTGTCCCAAGAAGGGGAAACTTTATTGACACATTCCTGGGGTCAGATACATCACATGATCACACTGACAGAACCACAGGCACATAGACACAGGCAACAGAGCATGCACAATGTCGGCACTAGTACAGTGTATATCCACCTTTCGCAGCAATGCAGGCTGCTATTCTCCCATGGAGACGATCGTAGAGATGCTGGATGTAGTCCTGTGGAACGGCTTGCCATGCCATTTCCACCTGGCGCCTCAGTTGGACCAGCGGTCGTGCTGGACGTGCAGACCGCGTGAGACGACGCTTCATCCAGTCCCAAACATGCTCAATGGGGGACAGATCCGGAGATCTTGCTGGCCAGGGTAGTTGACTTACACCTTCAAGAGCACGTTGGGTGGCACGGGATACATGCGGACGTGCATTGTCCTGTTGGAACAGCAAGTTCCCTTGCCGGTCTAGGAATGGTAGAACGATGGGTTCGATGACGGTTTGGATGTACCGTGCACTATTCAGTGTCCCCTCGACGATCACCAGTGGTGTACGGCCAGTGTAGGAGATCGCTCCCCACACCATGATGCCGGGTGTTGGCCCTGTGTGCCTCGGTCGTATGCAGTCCTGATTGTGGCGCTCACCTGCACGGCACCAAACACGCATGCGACCATCATTGGCACCAAGGCAGAAGCGACTCTCATCGCTGAAGACGACACGTCTCCATTCGTCCCTCCATTCACGCCTGTCGCGACACCGCTGGAGGCGGGCTGCACGATGTTGGGGCGTGAGCGGAAGACGGCCTAACGGTGTGCGGGGCCGTAGCCCAGCTTCATGGAGACGGTTGCGAATGGTCCTCGCCGATACCCCAGGAGCAACAGTGTCCCTAATTTGCTGGGAAGTGGCGGTGCCGTCCCCTACGGCACTGCGTAGGATCCTACGGTCTTGGCGTGCATCCGTGCGTCGCTGCGGTCCGGTCCCAGGTCGACGGGCACGTGCACCTTCCGCCGACCACTGGCGACAACATCGATGTACTGTGGAGACCTCACGCCCCACGTGTTGAGCAATTCGGCGGTACGTCCACCCGGCCTCCCGCATGCCCACTATACGCCCTCGCTCAAAGTCCGTCAACTGCACATACGGTTCACGTCCACGCTGTCGCGGCATGCTACCAGTGTTAAAGACTGCGATGGAGCTCCGTATGCCACGGCAAACTGGCTGACACTGACGGCGGCGGTGCACAAATGCTGCGCAGCTAGCGCCATTCGACGGCCAACACCGCGGTTCCTGGTGTGTGCGCTGTGCCGTGCGTGTGATCATTGCTTGTACAGCCCTCTCGCAGTGTCCGGAGCAAGTATGGTGGGTCTGACACACCGGTGTCAATGTGTTCTTTTTTCCATTTCCAGGAGTGTATTTACTTTTAAGAGCTAGAGCTTGGTGACAATATCAGTCAACATTTTTTTTTACATGTACTATTTTTTTACCTGGTCTCCTTTACGTTCTATGTCCGTCCGCCCCGATAGCTGAGTAGTCAGCGTGACGGATTGCCGTCCTACGGGCCCGGGTTCGATTCCCGGCTAGGTCGAGGATTTTCTCCGCTCAGGGACTGAGTGTTGTGCTGTCTTCATCATCATTTCATCCTCACCCGGCGCGCAGGTTGCCTTATGTGGCGTCGAATGTAGTAGACCTGCACCAAGGCGGCCGGACCTGCCCCGCAAGGGGCCTCCCGGCCAATGACGCCAAACGCTCATTTCCATTTACCTTACTCCAGCCTTGTGTAAGAGCATGTATTCCTTGTTGGTAAAAGCTGTAGACTTGTGCTCATAGCCACGTTTTCACTGCATGAATTTCATTCTCATCACATTCGAAAGTGTGTTCCGTTGAGAGTGTCCTTTAGTGGCTCAAACAGATGGAAGTGAAAGAGCGACATATCTGGACTATAAGATGGATGACTCAGTGGTGTGGAACCAAAACTGGAGATATGTTCCTGGATTCTGAGACTTTCGTGCGTGCGTGCGTGCATTGTCCTCTTGGAGAAAGATTAATTTTTTGGGTTCTTGTCAGAGTGGACACATCGGAATCGATCGGTTCTTGAGTTTGTTCAGAGCCTTCACCTTTATCCCTGGATTAATGGTTGACCCTTTTGGCAACACGTTCACAAGAATGGCGGCTTCACTACTCCAAAAGGCTGTCATCATGAGCTGCCTTGAAATTTTCCTTTTTTGGTGATTGCGAGTGGAGCCATACCAGTGACTGAGTTTTTGATTTCGGCTCAGTCATGCATCCAGATTCCGTCACTATAATAATATGTAACAGAAATATCTTACCATTTGCTTATCCATCGCCTAACAGTACTATATCAAGTGAGTCATTACCATACACTTCACACAAACATATGTGATCGTTTACCACGGTTTCTTTCCCTCAACCGATAATTCAATTACAGCTCGTTGCTTGTAATGAGTGTCTTGAGTAGACACCATTTTGATGGTTCATTGCGGCTCTGCCATCCGTCGGAATTGTCCGCATACGTGCAGAAGAAACATCAAATTTGAAGCACCGAAAAGGGCTTTATCTTGGATTAATTAACGGCTGTAAAAAAAAACAAAAACATTGGAACTTCATTTATTGAACGATCTTCGTATTTTATGCTGTCCCGAACTTGTGCTGTCCCGCAACCACCACAACAGCGTCTGTATCTGATACTTGATTCTATATTTTTGTTTTGATTCACTGTCCCTTTGAGGTTAGTAAGTTTTAACTTTGTCGTCGACTGAACTTCCACGATATAACCTACACCATAATCATAAATACAGCAGACATCTGTTCTCAATAAATAATTGACTGTATAGTCTTAATTTCTTGTATAACTGCAGTTTCGTCTCATTTTAGCAATAAGTAAGGTAAAGAAAGATTCTTCTTTTTTCCAACGATCACTTTCAGAAATCGTCCTAAAATTCAATTACTAACTCTGTTTGTTGCCCATACAACCAGCAATGCTGTTTAAACTAACACTTAATGACACTGGCGAATCATTACTTCTCTATTAGCGATTGTACTGGAAAATAATACATTTCAACGATAGTATTCCATAGGCTTAGCTCTCATATAACTGGACTTTGTACATTTATATAACTCGTATCGTCAATGACAAGATCCACTGCAGTTGCAATTTTTTTATTTCCTAAAGGAAAGCACCACCCGGTTTCGGGACCTATGTCTCATCCTCAGGTTCATATAAAATATGAGTCCATAAATGTCGAATAGCAGAAGTTAAACTAGGTTAAAATAGTGCAGCAATGATACATGGCATAAAACCTTCTCAATTCAGAGTTCGAAATTGCTGCTATGGATATCGAAATGGCGTCAAGATGGAACTGTGAAGGACAGTAGACCTGCAGGACGTTCTCTTTCGGTACGCACACAGCAAACGCAAATCGTGCGTGGGACGTGATCTTGAATAGTCATCAGTGGTCAGCTCGGCGGCAAGCTATCGTACTTGGGTTGGCGGATAGCAGCGTTCACCGTATCCTGCACAAAGATCTTCACTAGCGTGCGTACAAGAACCAAAAAGTTGTCCACCAGCTTACTTAAAGGGCTGACACAACGAGACTTCAATTTTGCAGAGAGTTCTTGGAGCTTCTGCAAGTTGAAGAGAACGTTGTGAACAGGTTACTGAGACCCATTTCCACTTGACCCATTTCCACTTGTCTGGGCGTGTAAAGAAACATAACTGTCTATTTTGGGCTGCGCACACCCTGTTTGAATAGCTCGAGCATCCCTTGCACAGTGGAAAAGTGACAGTATGGTTCGCCATTTCCTCCGAGCGCGTTATTGCACTGAATTCCTTTGCAAATGAGGGTCGCACTGAGACGGTAAATTCTTAGCGCTACTCACCCATGTTGCAAACATTTCTGCGTCATGAAATCAATCCCCAATGTCCTCCATAGCACCAGCAAGATGGAGCAATAGCCCATACTGCACGTCTTTTCATAGGAGTACTGAATGAAAAGTTCTGAACCAGATCCATTTGCCAGTTTTGGGACGTTAACTGGCCTGTTCGTTCGCCCGACCTGACAGCATTTGACTGATTTTTGTTGGACTATCTCAAACAGCAATTTCATGAAAAACACCCACCCAGTATCGACGAAATAAAAGATCGAATTTGTAAGTGCATTCGGGAGATTTCAAACGGTATGTTGCTGCAAGTTGCGTTATCTCTTCCAGAGAGACTTTATAAATGTGTTTTTTTTAGCATGGTGGACATTTAGCAAATGTTATTTTCAGGAAACAGCGATACACACTAATTATTCATTAAAAAAAGGAGAATGCATCTTCATTAAAAAATTGCACTTCCCCTGAAATTTTTAATTTTCAAAACCGTCAGGTTTTTTCTGGAGTACCCTGTATGTATACATTATTTTCTGCCAGCTACATTACGTTCATTTACGTGAGTATACTTTCTTCGCCCACATTTTAGAAGTTTTTGGCACTGGCTGATGGCACAACAAAACATATTGCAAATAAAGGTGCAACGCTACTGGAAATTCTTAGAACCCAGAGGTGTCTGATATTTTCTTTGCAAGGAGATTAGCAGTGAATGGCCAAATAGTTTTGAGATTTCACGACTCTTGATAGACTTACTACTGATTAATGTCCATTACATGTTCTGGCTTTCTTCAGACTGATAAGTCTGCCTGAGCGGCGGGCGAGGAGGCGAGTTTGTTTTGTTTTGAGCGATAGTCATACAGCGATAATCATCATGTCGAAAAAAATGAAGTTAATTACATAATTTTAGGAAACGTTCCATCTCACATATTGCCTCGTTGTCATTCAGAAAACACTTGCAGTGCAATGTTCTCCTCGTCCATGGAAAGAGAAAGAAACTTCCTGGCTGATTAAAACTGTGTGCCGGACCGAGACTCGAACTCGGGACCTTTGTCTTTCTCAGGCAGGTACTCTATCAACTGAGCAACCTAAGTACGACTCACGACCCTCCTCAAACCTTTACTTCTGCCAGCGATGTCCCTCCATATCCTTTCTTCCAGGAGTGCTAGTTCTGCAAATTCGCAGGAGACCTGTGAAGTCAGGAGCGTAGGGGACGAGGTACTAGCGGACGTAAAGCTGTGAGGATGGGTAGTGAGTCGTTCTTGGGTAGCTCAGTTGGTAGAGCACTTGCCCGCGAAAGGCAAAAGTCCGAGTTCGAGTGTCAGTCCGACACACAGTTTTAATCTTCGAGGAAGTTTCATATCAACGCACACTCTGCTGCAGAGTGAAAATTTCATTTCGGAAAGAGAAAGAAGTCGCTGTGTATCATGTGAGGATCGAGGCGGGTGGAGAAGAGGGGGGGAGGGGGGGGGGAGTGGTTGAGACAAAATTTGGTTCCCAAAAAAGAAGTATGTGTTGCTGTATACTGTGCAGAATGAGATGAGGCGCAGTTGTGGAGCAAAAACACCTCCTTGGACAGATTCCAATGACAATTTTGACAGCATCCTGTAATCTCGTCAGAAAATTTCGATAGTATTCTCCTGTGACGGTTTGCCCCTTATGAGCGTAATCTTTTACCGCCACACTATGTCATTCTCAATATGCTCTCGCATCATCTTGCCCAGTGGTGACTGGGTCTTTGCCTTAGTTGGAAGTGGTGAATCCACATGGTTCTACATCTACATTTATACTCCGCAAGCCACCCAACGGTATGTGGCGGAGGGCACTTTACGTGCCAAAGTCATTACCTCTCTCTAATTTTACATTCGTTGTCTCCTCGGGAGGTATAAGTAGGCGGAAGTAATATATTCGATACCTCATCCAGAAACGCACCCTCTCGAAACCTGGACAGCAAGCTACACCGCGATGCAGAGCGCCTCTCTTACAGAGTCTGCCACTTGAGTTTGCTAAACATCTCCGTAACGCTATCACGCTTACCAAATAACCCTGTGACGAAACGCGCCGCTCTTCTTTGGATCTTCTCTATCCCCTCCGTCAACCCGACCTGGTACGGATCCCACACTGATAAGCAATACTCAAATATAGGTCGAACGAGTGTTTTGTGAGCCACCTCCTTTGTTGATGGACTACACTTTCTAAGGACTCTCCCAATGAATCTCAACCTGGTACCCGCCTTACCAACAATTAATTTTATATGATCATTCCACTTCAAATCGTTCCGCACGCATACTCGCAGATATTTTACAGAAGTAACTGCTACCAGTGTTTGTTCCGCTATCATATGATCATGCAATAAAGGATCCTTCTTTCTATATATTCGCAATACATTACATATGTCTATGTTAAGGGTCAGTTGCCACTCCCTGCACCAAGTGCCCATCCGCTGCAGATTTTCCTGCATTTCGCTGCAATTTTCTAATGCTGCAACTTCTCTGTATACTACAGCATCATCCGCGAAAAGCCGCACGGAACTTCCGACACTATCTACTAGGTCATTTCTACACTCCTGGAAATTGAAATAAGAACACCGTGAATTCATTGTCCCAGGAAGGGGAAACTTTATTGACACATTCCTGGGGTCAGATACATCACATGATCACACTGACAGAACCACAGGCACATAGACACAGGCAACAGAGCATGCACAATGTCGGCACTAGTACAGTGTATATCCACCTTTCGCAGCAATGCAGGCTGCTATTCCCCCATGGAGACGATCGTAGAGATGCTGGATGTAGTCCTGTGAAACGGCTTGCCATGCCATTTCCACCTGGCGCCTCAGTTGGACCAGCGGTCGTGCTGGACGTGCAGACCGCGTGAGACGACGCTTCATCCAGTCCCAAACATGCTCAATGGGGGACAGATCCGGAGATCTTGCTGGCCAGGGTAGTTGACTTACACCTTCTAGAGCACGTTGGGTGGCACGGGATACATGCGGACGTGCATTGTCCTGTTGGAACAGCAAGTTCCCTTGCCGGTCTAGGAATGGTAGAACGATGGGTTCGATGACGGTTTGGATGTACCGTGCACTATTCAGTGTCCCCTCGACGATCACCAGTGGTGTACGGCCAGTGTAGGAGATCGCTCCCCACACCATGATGCCGGGTGTTGGCCCTGTGTGCCTCGGTCGTATGCAGTCCTGATTGTGGCGCTCACCTGCACGGCGCAAAACACGCATACGACCATCATTGGCACCAAGGCAGAAGCGACTCTCATCGCTGAAGACGACACGTCTCCATTCGTCCCTCCATTCACGCCTGTCGCGACACCACTGGAGGCGGGCTGCACGATGTTGGGGCGTGAGCGGAAGACGGCCTAACGGTGTGCGGGACCGTAGCCCAGCTTCATGGAGACGGTTGCGAATGGCCCTCGCCGATACCCCAGGAGCAACAGTGTCCCTAATTTGCTGGGAAGTGGCGGTGCGGTCCCCTACGGCACTGCGTAGGATCCTACGGTCTTGGCGTGCATCCGTGCGTCGCTGCGGTCCGGTGCCAGGTCGACGGGCACGTGCACCTTCCGCCGACCACTGGCGACAACATCGATGTACTGTGGAGACCTCACGCCCCACGTGTTGAGCAATTCGGCGGTACGTCCACCCGGCCTCCCGCATGCCCACTATACGCCCTCGCTCAAAGTCTGTCAACTGCACATACGGTTCACGTCCACGCTGTCGCGGCATGCTACCAGTGTTAAAGACTGCGATGGAGCTCCGTATGCCACGGCAAACTGGCTGACACTGACGGCGGCGGTGCACAAATGCTGCGCAGCTAGCGCCATTCGACGGCCAACACCGCGGTTCCTGGTGTGTCCGCTGTGCCGTGCGTGTGATCATTGCTTGTACAGCCCTCTCGCAGTGTCCGGAGCAAGTATGGTGGGTCTGACACACCGGTGTCAATGTGTTCTTTTTTCCATTTCCAGGAGTGTATATACTGTGAAAAGCAATGGTCCCATAACACTCCCCTGTGGCACGCCAGAGGTTACGTCTCTCCATTCTGTTTGCTAAAAACTCTTCAATCCAGCCACACAGCTTGCTTTCCTCCTCTGTCTCAGAATCGTAGCGATACACCCATCAGTCGGCCACGGTTATGAGGCAGCTGATTAAGTGATCTGCATGGGCCTAGCAGGTGTCACATTTCCACTGCCACCACAGTTCGGCGACCTTTCTGAATTGGTGTGAGCAGCTGTACAAGGCAGCGGGCGGCGACCTTCCTCATGTTAAAAAGTCACGCAAGGTATTGAAAACTGAATCACGACTGATTATTATTTTTTCCACTATAGCCTCCATTGTGATACTCTGGAGTTCAAACACCAACACCTCCACTTCTCATGCAATTAGTGGTTTTTCACAGAGAGACGGTCTGCCACTTTGTTCATTGTCATTTAGACTTTTTTTGGGCACAATGAAACCACCTTATAAGCACTGTGTTATACAGAGGTGAATTGTTGCCGTAGGCTTCCACAAGCTCAGCACAGAATGTGCATCATTGCTACCCTTCAAATATGAGGGACAGTCAAATGGAAAGCAAACATTCACCATAATGCGTCCATGGAATGGTTCCATTCAAAAGTATTCACCACACACGTTAAGACATTTATCCCACTGGGAGACGAGACGACCAATTCCTGTTTTACATTTCAATATGACCGGTTTCGGCTACTGCCATCTTCAGATCATAAAATCGTAAAATATTCTGATGTAACATCAATGTCAAACTAAACATGTAGGTACTTACAATGTACCTACATGTTTCGTTTGACGTTGATACTACATCAGAATATTTTGTGATCTGAAGATGGCAGTAACGAAAGCGATCATAGTGAAATGGAAAAAAAAAAGATCAAGACGGACCTGTAAAATAAAGTACCAAAAATATGATCACGGACTCATTTTCAGACTTTGTCTTCAGCTGACTCTTCGTGTTTCGTAGAATGCACTCAAACACTAACGCCACAAGATGGCTCTGAGCACTATGGGACTTAACATCTGAGGTCATTAATCCCCTAGACTTAGAACTACGTAAACCTAACTAACCTAAGCATATCACACACATCCATGCCCGAGGCAGGATTTGAACCTGCGACCGTAGCAGCTGCGCGGTTCTTGACCGAAGCGCCTTGAACCGCTCGGCTACCGCACCGGGACGCCACAAATGCACCTACTCTTGCACTTTCTCATCAGACTGAAATTGACTTCCACACATGTCTTTCTTCAGGTCGCCAAAGATGTGCAAATCACATGATGAAAGATCTGGGCTGTCCAAGGAATGTTGCAGTATTTCCTCACCAAACAGCTTAAGTGTAGTCTTCGTCCAGTCGGCAGTGTGGGGCCAGGCATTATCTGTAACAGGATGATGCTCTCCGATAGAATTATGACAGCCCGATGGCAAATGTCAAACCCAACAGTGGAAACATCCCATACCTCCCCATACCTCCCCCGCCATAGAAATCAAAAGCGGTTTACATAGATTCCAGTAAGGCCATTACGACCTTCTTCAACTGCAGAGGCCCTCTTCTCGTCGAGTTTCTTGAGTGTGGAACGACAGTCAATGCGCAGCACTATGAAGAAACTGCAGCATGGCATAATGTCAAAATTCCCAGGAATGCTGTCGGCCAGAATCGTCCTGTTGCAGGATGACACCTGCCCCCACACTGCCAATTGTACAAAGTCTATGCTTTAGCCATTTAGTTGGAAAACACTGCAACATTATCTATATACCCGGGATATTTCGCCGCGTGATTTTCACATGTTTGGCTACCTCAAGAAAGGCTAGCATGGACACCAGTATCAGTTGGAGAAGGAAGTGCAAGAGTGGGTGTTGTTGTGGATCCGTCAGCGGCTGAGTGCGTTCTGCAAAACAGGAATTGATTGTCTCGTCTCCCTCTGGAATAAATGTCTTAAAGCGTACTTATGAATATTTTTGAATGGAAACGTTCGATGGTCCTGTTGTGACAAGTGTTCGGTTTTCATTTGACTACGCCTTACACATAAAGTGGGTTACCGGATGGTATACCACTTTAGGACTGTGGAGCGCCATTTTGTTTTGAAGCCTCTCGAGATGCGCAGTGGTACAGTGTTGCAGAGATTGTAATCCGTGCTAGGACTGCAGATATGTAGCTGCAAACCAACAAAAAATTACTTGATTTTGTTTTTTTGAAGACAGTGATAATTAATACACTACTGGCCATGAAAATTGCAACACCAAGGAGAAATGCAGATGATAAACGGGTATTCATTGGACAAATATACTATACTAGAACTGACATGTGATTACATTTTCACGCAATTTGGATGCATAGATACTGAGAAATCAGCACCCAGAACAAGCACCTCTTGCCGTTATAACGGCCTTGATACGCTTGGGCATTGAGTCAAACAGAGTTTGGATGGCGTGTACAGGTACAGCTGCCATGCAGCTTAAGCACGATACCACAGTTCATCAAGAGTAGTGACCGGCGTATTGTGACGAGCCGGTTGCTCGGCCACCATTGACCATACGTTTTCAATTGGTGAGAGATCTGGAGAATGTGCTGGCCACGGCAGCAATCGAACATTTTCTGTATCCAGAAAGGCCCGTACAGGACCTGCAACATGCGGTCGTGTATTATCCTGCTAAAATTCGCAGGGATCGAATGAAGGGTAGAGCCACGGGTCGTAACACATCTGAAATGTAACGTCCACTGTCCAAAGTGCCGTCAATGCCAACAAGAGGTGACCGAGACGTGCAACCAATGGCACCACGTACCATCACGCCGGGTGATATGGCAGTACAGCGATGACGAATACACGCTTCCAATGTGCGTTCACCGCGATGTCGCCAAACACGGATGCGGCCATCATGATACTGTAAACAGAACGTGGATTCATCCGAAAAAATGACGTTTTGCCATTCGTGCACCCAGGTTCGTCGTTGAGTACACCATCGCAGACGCTCCTGTTCGTGATGCAGCGTCAAGGGTAACCGCAGCTGATAGTCCATGCTGCTGCAAACGTCGTCGAACTGTTCGTGCAGATGGTTGTTGTCTTGCAAACGTCCCCATCTGTTGACTCAGGGATCGAGACGTGGCTGCACGATCCGTTACAGCCATGCGGATAAGATGCCTGTCATCTCGACTGCTAGTGATACGAGGCCGTTGGGATCCAGCACGGCGTTCCGTATTACCTTCCTGAACCCACCGATTCCATATTCTGCTAACAGTCATTGGATCTCGACCAACGCGAGCAGCAATGTCGCGATACGATAAACCGCAATCGCGATAGGCTACAATCCGACCTTTATCAAAGTCGGAAACGTGATGGTACGCATTTCTCCTCCTTACACGAGGCATCACAACAACGTTTCACCAGGCAACGCTGTTTGTGTATGAGAAATCGGTTGGAAACTTTGATCATGTCAGCACGTTGTAGGTGTCGCCACCGGCGCTAACCTTGTGTGAATGCTCTGAAAAGCTAATCATTTGCATATCACAGTATCTTCTTCCTGTCGGTTAAATTTCGCGTCTGTAGCACGTCATCTTCGTGGTGTAGTAGTGTACTTAAGACCAGCCCTTGTATGAAGAAACAGTCATTAAGTGGGTAGGAATGGAGACAGCAATGACACGGCCGTCGGTTGTGGCAGGTGCCGGCTATCGGACGGGTCGGTGTCGACGCTGGTGGAAGGCCTGCCGGGCGCACCGGACGGACTGCGGCCGGGCCCGAGCGGCGCGGGGGTCCTGGCGGCGCTCATCTCCACCGACACGCCGTCGCGCGCCACTCTGCCAGAACTACTGGCGCCACTGCCGAAGGCGCGCGCCGCGCTGCTGCTGCTCCTGCGCGCCAACCGGGCGCTGCTCGCCACCGCCAATACCGCGCTGCCGCTGCAGGCCACGCGCAGGATCACGCACGTGGTATGTAAACACCCGTCCCCACTCGAAAACCGCCCGTACTAAGACCATAGTCTAACATAGCAGCCGCGACACTCACTGCTGTAAAACTTGTTACCGTTTGACAGATGGAGCGACTCTAGCTCTCCAAGCGGCGGGTAAGGTGAACGTCAGACGCGTCGTAAGCATAACATTTGGTTTGCATCCATTTCTAGGGTGACCAGACGTCCGGATTAATCCGGACACGTCCTCCTTTTTAGCGCTTTGTCTGGGGTCCGGGCGGATTTTTACAGTGTCCGGCTTTTTCGCAAAGTTGAGCGTAATACAGTTAAATTTACAATTCGTCCCGTTCTGTTGCTCTTTTCTTAAATACTTTAATTATTGGCACAGCCTTCATGATAAACACGCAGGAAGCGGTGTTAGTAGGTGGCACCAGGATCGTCGATGTTATCGTTGATCTACCTATAAGCGAATGCAAATATCGATTATTTAAAAATTTTGGTTTCGTATCTTCGCTTTGTATTGGCTTGGCTTCCTGTAGTGCATGTGTGATTTGAGAGTAATTTTTAACCGAGTGAGTTACGTAAAATATTTGACTATGCCTAAACGGAAGTGTACATTTTCTGATGTCCTTTGCTGCAAATATCCGGCTTTAAGAAAGGCAGAAATTAATTTGAAGCGGAATGTGAGATATGTGGAGCTGGAACGTACGTCTCAGTGGCCGATAAAAGTAAGAAATAACTCGACAGATTAACTGTCATGGTTTTATTTCATTGTTTGATAGTCATTCAGTTTATTTGTATTCGGAAGGTTAAAGTGCAGTTTACATGTCGACAGCTGCTGCTTGAATTTTGATGTTGGTAGCGGTGCGTCGAATGAATGGAGGTAAATGGTCTTACGTTTTTCACTTTGTAAATAATTCCGTGTTGTTGACATAACAAAACAATTGACGCCACACTGTCACCACAATCAATGTTTTTAATTTTTTTTATATAGCTCATTTAACCACCACCTGACCATCAGTAACAATTAACTACTAGTTTTACCGGTAATTCCCGGCAGTCACGTGACTTGTCCAAAGCTGACGGGTGGTATCCTCATCTGCAGCTGACCCGTTTGATGTGTCCTCTTTTTTCTTCATTTGTCCTCCTTTTTGAAGCCGTTTGTCCTCCTTTTTAAACAACTGCGTCTGATCACCCTATCCATTTCCTACGTAATTTACGAAATATTTGAGTTATTTTCTTGCCTCCAAGGCTTTGTGTAGTATCACAAGGCATACATATTTCTAAAAATGATTTTAAAATAAGCGCAAGTATGGACAAAAACCATGAATCGAGTGGCAAGCTACAACACATTCGTGTAGAAACACTTGTGACGTTGGATAGAATTGCAGCTTACCACGTTGATATCAACAGAATATAAACACACAGATTCACAAGTAAGAAGCACGGACATGTACCTCACATGCAAAAGCGATTGACAGCTCATTTATCGTTCTGTAGGCATACTGCGTTTGTCATTGTCGCCTGTCGCCACTAGTACAACCTTCAAGCAACTGTCAAATAGTAGGAGAAATATGTTGAAAACATTATAATGAGCTGATTACATTGTATCACGCAAAACCAAATATTTGAATAATTTTCAAACAGTCTGTCAGTGAACAAGGTGCCAACAAAATAATGTCATCACACGAAGGAAGCAAGGAAAATTAAGTGACTAACAAATGGCTCTGAGCACTATGGGACTCTTAACTTCTGAGGTCAACAGTCCCCTAGAACTTAGAACTACTTAAACCTAACTAACGTAAGGACATCACACACATCCACGCCCGAGGCAGGATTCGAACCTGCGATTGTAGCGGTCGCGCGGTTCCAGACTGTAGCGCCTAGAACCGCTCGGCCACCACGGCCGGCTAAGTGACTAACAACAGAAGTGAATGAAATACATACCAAACATTAAGCTTTCGTAAGACACGAATAACTGCACTTAATCTAGCCACTTCATCGTCAAAGCAGGTCAGTGTTGACGATTCACACGAATCTGGCACTGCTACATGGATAGATAAACTGGCTGCTTCTGTGTCATAGGACTGTTTTACAACTTTAGATGGATTGTCGAATCTTTGTGGCAGTTTCCTCTTCATCGTCAGTTGAGGTGGCTTATTTGAGATGTCAAACAGTGTGGGTACTGCATTCCACACGAGTTTATTATTGTCTGCGTTCATGAACTGGTTTTGTTCGAAATGTAGCGAACAAAACCTAATATTATTATACAGGTTAACTGGGTCTTTTTTCATAAGGTCTTCTCGTCTGCAACTGACTAGCCATTTTCTGCTCCTAAAACGAATCATTAATCATTAATACACATGTAGTTTGCAAGTGAATCCTGACGATACTGTTTAGCAACATGATGGTATATACATCTCATGATCGTTAGGAAACCTAAAAAAGACATCTGTGGTGTCTTCTTCCTGTTGTTGCTGCAATTTGTTGCGCTAGAAACGCTCCCTCTTGTAAAAACCATTGTAGAAATCAAAATAAACAACCACTACTCGCTTTCACGATCGCGCCGAACTCACAGTTTAAGTTACTGGCCGCTTCAGCCGCTGCTGGCGCGTGGGCAGCAAAACCTAGGCGAAGTGTCGCGACGGTTACGTTAGACTGCGCTAAGACTGTGGCGACAAAAGAGACGTTAGGTTCTCTGCAGTGATACCATTCTGTGACTTCACTATGACATGTAAATGCCCAGTTTCCATCATTGGATATTTCTACCTACTTTCGTGATCATATCGAGTTCTGAGAAGTGGAAGACGCCATTCCGGATTTCGTCGTTTTAGAGCTTATACAGGGTGGTCGGAAATTCCCGTTACAAACTTCAAGGAGATGTAGAGGGTAGTGAGTACATAACATTTTGAATAAGAACCCATGTCCGGAAACGTATCGTTTCCGTTCTACGACAGTTTCAATGCAGATGATTATCTCATCCACACCCACGTGAGGCATGTACTTAGGCGTGACCCAGTACAATTGTTGCAACCCATTTGAAAAGAAGACTGACTCGTTCCGTTATTACACTACTGGCCATTAAAATTGCCTACACCCTGAAGCTGACGTGCTACTGACGCGAAATTTAACCGACAGGTAGAAGATGCTGTGATATGAAAATGATTAGCTTTTCAGAGCATTCACACAAGGTTGGAGCCGGTGGCGACGACTACAACGTGCTGACATGAGGAAAGTTTCCAACCGATTTCTCATACACAAACAGCAGTTGACCGGCGTTGCCTGGTGAAACGTTGTTGTGATGCCTCGTGTAAGGAGGAGAAATGCGTACCATCACGTTTCCGACTTTGATAAAGGTCGGATTGTAGCCTATCGCGATTGCGGTTTATCGTATCGCGACATTGCTGCTCGCGTTGGTCGAGATCCAATGACTGTTAGCAGAATATGGAATCGGTGGGTTCAGGAGGGTAATACGGAACGCCGTGCTGGATGCCAAAGGTCTCGTATCACTAGCAGTCGAGATGACAGGCATCTTATCCGCATGGCTGTAACGGATCGTACAGCCACGTCTCGATCCCTGAGCCAACAGATGGGGACGTTTGCAAGACAACAACCATCTGCACGAACAGTTCGAAGACGTTTACAGCAGCATGGACTATCAGCTCGGAGACCATGACTGCGGTTACCCTTGACGCTGCATCACAGACAGGAGCGCCTGCAATGGTGAACTCAACGACGAACCTGGGTGCACGAATGGCAAAACGCCATTTTTTCGGATGAATCCAGGTTCTGTTAACAGCATCATGATGGTCGCATCCATGTTTGGTGACATTGCGGTGTACGCGCATTGGAAGCGTGTATTCGTCATCGCCATAGTGGCGTATCACCCGGCGTGATGGAATGGGGTGCCATTGGTTACACGTCTCGGTCACCTCTTGTTCGCATTGACGGCACTTTGAACAGTAGACGTTACATTTCAGATGTGTTACGACCCGTGGCTCTAGCCTTCATTCGATCCCTGCGAAACCCTACATTTCAGCAGGATAATGTACGACCGCATGTTGCAGGTCCTGCACGGGCCTTTCTCGATGCAGAAAATGTTTGACTGCTGCCCTGGCCACCACATTCTCCAGATCTCTCACCAATTGAAAATGTCTGGTCAATGGTGGGCGAGAAAATGGCTCGTCACAATACGCTAATCACTACTCCTGATAAACTGTGATATTGTGTTGAAGCTGCATGGGCAGCTGTACCTGTACACGCCATCCAAGCTCTGTTTGACTCAATGCCTAGGCGTATCAAGGTCGTTATTACGGCGAGAGGTGGTTGTTCTGGGTACTGATCTCTCAGGATCTATGCACCCAAATTGCGTGAAAATGTAATCACATGTCAGTTCTAGTATCATATATTTGTCCAATGAATACCCGTTTATCATCTGCATATCTTCTTGGTGTAGCAATTTTAATGGGCAGTAGTGTACTTAAGCATTTGCGTTATAACTTACTCTTTATGGTTTACATTAGTCGACAACAAAAAGAACTCAGCATCTACGGCACCAACCGCAACGTACCGATGCATTACGACAGCGGCTCGATGTGGCGACCACCAACGTTGTTTCAAACATTGTACCTCCGAAGCATGTTCTGGTACACTCTCTCCATCCCTCCTGGAGTCTCTTCGATGTCTTGTGCAGCGCCCAGAACTCTTGCCAGCAGATCTTCCTCTGTCTCTACTGGTGTCTCATAAATTAGGCTCTTCATACGACCCACAAGAAGTAGTCCATAGGGGTTAAATCCGGCGATCGTGGCGGCCACGCGGTTGGACCACCATGGCCTATCCATCTTTCACCATACCGTCTGTTGAGATGTCTCCGGACAGTCAGTGAAAAGCGAAGTGGTGCTCCATCATGCTGAAACCACATTTCCTGACGGACATTCAATGGCACAGCTCCCAAGAACGGGTCCATTATGTGTCGTAGGAAGACTAAGTATGCGGGACCCGTGAGCTCGGACAGAAGGAGGTATGGTCCAATCACATGACCGTCCAGAACACCTGCCCACACGTTAATTGCAAACCTGTCTTGAAATCCCTGAACATACGTGGCATGAGCGTTTTCGTCCACCCAGACATGGCTATTTCGAGCATTCAGAATACAATCCCTTGTGAACCTACATTCATCTGTGAAGAGAACTCGACATGGAAACAGGGGCACGTCGATGCAACGGTGCAGGAACCATGTGCAGAGGGCGACGCGTTGTGGAAAGTCTGCTGGACCCATAGCGTGTACCCTTTGAAAGTGGCACGGATGTACTTGTTGCTCATGCAGGACGTCCAAGACCGTACTGTGACTAACAGCCATTGCACGCGCAGTTGTTCGCGAACTCGTTGAGGCTATCTCCAATGCGACGCAGTACACCTTCTTCAAATTCGGGTGTGCGGCGTCGCCTTGGAGCACCACAATCCTGCCTCCTCACGGTGAAGGTACCCGTTACTCGTCGCCGTTGTGTAACTTGGGCAAACAGCTTGTGCGATGGAGTGTGACTGTGTGGAAAACGTTCGTGATACAGCCGACTAGCAGCTCTTCCGTTGCCTCCAGCTTCGCCATACACAAGGAGCATGTCTGTGTATTCCGCAAACGTGTACTGCACCATGTTTCCTCTATCGGTGATGCACAGGTATTGACTCGGTCTCACAGCGAAGCGGACAATAAGTGAAATCTGGAGATCTAGTACACGTCATCGTGTCTACCCTGTTGCATACCAGGACAGGGAACTCTGAGTCGTTTCTCTTGCCCTAAGCAGACGTTGACGAGGTACACATCTGAATTGAAACTGTCGTAGAACGGAAACGATACGATTCCGGACATGGATTCCTATTCAAAATGTTCTGTATTCAGTACCCTCTAAATGTCCTGGAAGATTGAACGGGAATTTCAGACTACCCTGTATGTGATGGGTTTTATATTGTTGTAAGTAGGCTGTTTAGGTTTTTTTTATTGGTAACGCCACCTCTGTATGAAAATCACTGGCTGTGCTGTGTGCAGTCTGTGGCTGCTTTGCATTGTTGTAATACTCGCCATTGTAGTGTTAAGCAGCTGGCTGTGAACAGCGCGTAGCGTTGCGCAGTTGGAGGTGAGCCGCCAGCAGTGGTGGATGTGGGGAGAGAGATGGCGGAGTTTTGAAATTTGTCATGAACTGCTATATTTATATATGATGATATCAAGGTAAATACATTGTTTGTTCTCTATTAATATCTTTCATTTGCTAACTATCCCTATCAGTAGTTAGTGCCTTCCATAGTTTGAATCTTTTATTTAGCTGGCAGTAGTGGCGCTAGCTGTATTGCAGTAGCTTGAGTAGCGAAGATTTTTGTGAGGTAAGTGATTTGTGAAAGGTATAGTTTAATGTTACTCAGGGCCATTCTTTTGCAGGGATTTTTGAAAGTCAGATTGCGTTGCGCTAAAAATATTGTATGTCAGTTTAAGGACAGTCCTGTATAATTGTTCAAAGGGGACGTTTCATTGTAACTTACATCTTATAAATACAGGGTGATTCAGGAGAAATGTCACATGATTTGTGGGGAGATTCTACATCTGAAAATAAACCGAAAAAGTCCTATGAACTTGTTTCCGATTTATGGAACTGGAGTGGGTTGAAGACTAGATACATCCATGAATGGATATGACGACAAATGTGAATATTACTTACTGAAATGCTGTATAGGCACCGTGGTGGACAGAATAATGGGTGGGACAGATGACTGATCAATCCTACAAGAGATGTGGTGGTTCTCCAACACATGGCAGCACTGTGACATTACACTGGGTCAACTGCTGCATGCACACCCATTGTTCAATCACACGTTAGATCAATGAGCAGTTGTGAGGCTGTGAGCATGTCGTGCTTGAGTGTTGTTTAATTGTGCAAATCCATTGTGTCGTTCACCCATGCGGAATACACAGACATGCTACTTATATACAGGTACTGTAAATGCAGTGCGCATGAGGCTGTGACAGAATGCTAGAGACGTTTCCCTGATTGACAAACCCACTGTGCCTATGGTATTTCCCAGGGCTTTTCAACATTACGTGAATCCGGGACACTACCCACTGCACACGTAACATCAGAGCAAGTCAGAGCAGTCAGTTGAGGAAAGGGAAGACCTTATTACAATGGTACAACCGAGTCCCACCACCATTATATGACACATTAACCATTTCCTATTCCATGTGCAGCCCACAGGTGACCCAGTAAGCATACAACAATTTCGTGAATTGTTTGCTGTAGACAGAGATGTCATGTAATGCACTTTACTTATACACAATGGTGTCATGGATGCCTGTAAATCTCACACATTGGCGACAGAAAACCCACAGGACACTAGGGAAATATGATTCCAAGTTAGGTTCTAAATGAACATCTAGTGTGGTATGACTGATGACCTGATGATAGGCCTCGTATTCCTGCCAAATCGCTCGCATGACAGCCACAGCATATGCACATTTCCTAACAGAAGATCTAACTGCACTTTTGGAAGACATGATATTAGGGCAGTGATCGAAAATTTATCTGCAACAAGACGGATCACCAATTCCCTGTAACAGACAAGTATCCCAGTATCTGAATAACACATTTCGTCAACGGTGGGTTGGCTATGTTGGACCCATGAACCCCCTTTAGCACAGCGTAGTGCAGCAAGTCGACATGGCTTGGTCTCAACATGTCGGTGGTACTCCCTGCAGAAATACTGAACCATGCTGCCTCTACAGCTGTCCATAATAGTGAGTGTGTTGCCGGTGCAGGGTTTGCTGCACGAACTGGCCTCTTGATAACGTCCCATAAATGTTCGATGGGATTCATGACGGGCGATCTGGATGCCCAAATCATTCACTGGAACTGTCCAGAATCTTTTTCAAACTAATCATGAACAACTGTGTCCCTGGTGACGTGGATCATTGTCATAAAAAAAAAGGAATTCCATAAACGGCTGTAAATGTCCTCTAAGTTGCCGAACATAATCATTTCCAGTCAACGATCGGTTCAGTTTGATCAGAGGAGCCAGTCTAATCCATGTAAACACTGCCTACACCATCATGGAGCCACTACCAACTTGCACAGTGCCCTGTTGCCAACGTGGGTTTATGGCTTCGTGAGGTCTGCATCACACTCAAACTTCAGAATCAGCCCTTAACAAATGAAATCGGGACTCATCTGACCAGGTCATGGTTTTCCAGTCGTCTAGGGTCCAACCGACGTGGTCACGTGTCCAGGAGAGACGCTGCAGACAAAGTTGTGCTTATAGCAAAGGCACTCGCGTCGGTCGCCTGATGCCAGAGCCCTTTAACGCCAGATTTGGCCGCACTGTCCTAACGGATACGTTCGCCGTACGCCCCATATTGATTTCTGCGGTTATTTCATGCAGTGTTGCTTGTCTGTTAGCACTTACAGCTCTACGCAAACGCCACTGCTCTTGATTGTTAGTGGCGTGACGTAACGCCTGAAATTTGGTATTCTCGGCACATTCTTGACACTATGGATCTCAGAATATTGAACTCCCTAACGATTTCCGAAATGGAATGTCTCATGCGCCTAGTTCCAATTACTATTCCGCGTTCAAAGTCTCTTAACTCCTGTCGTTTGGCTATAATCGCGTCGGACACACTTTCACACGAATCACCTGAGTTCAAATGATAGTTTCATCAATGCCCTGCTCTTTTACACGTTGTGTAGGCGATACTACCGCCATCTGTATACGTACATGTCGCTGTTCGATGACTTTTGTCACCTCGGTGTATGCCATTCGAACATCAACTTCAGGTTTCAGTCGAAAGGGGACTGGAGCAAGACTGTTTGAGGCACCAGGGTTTGAGGCAGAGTGCTTTATTTACTAGACTAATAAGTGAAATGGAAAACATATATCACACCATTTCATCTGTCTACAAAAGTCTTAGATACAACTCTGTTTCTTATCATGTAAAATCTGCAACTTATTTTGGTGCCAAATACGGCAAAGGTATTGGTACAGCGGAGTTCCTTTCAAGTTCCAGATGAAAGGCAATGATACAGCTTCCTATCTGGATAATTGTATTGGTTTCTTTTTCAGGGCAGGGATTAAGAGATACATTGCGCAAAAAAGGTATTACTTTGTCGAAGCCCTATAATTGTCTCCCACCTCGACGCGAAATTTTTAAATTTGGCTCTAAGGTGCCTACAACCTCCCTCCGTTACATCATGGTGACGCATCAGACAGGCCACAGTTGAAAAGTTCATGTGAGTTGTAACGTGGGTTAATGATGCCACATTGGCAACAGATTTCGCTACAATTCTACCCAGAGCCGTCATGGATGAGAAGGTCGTCATACCCTCTCTTACCCACCCTTGTCCCCAGTGGCGGCTCGTGAGTGTACATTCGGGGTATTCACAAATTTGTAGATTCATAAAAATCTGAGATAGTGAAATTAATGGTATGTGCTGCATAACAGTTATGCTTATCAGCAAGTTTATACAACTGCAGCCACTGCCAAAAACAATAATAACAACAGTAATAATAATAATAATAATAATAATAATAATAATAATAATAATAATAATTAATAATAATAATAATAATAATAACATGCATAACTTATGTGACAAAAGAAAGGTTTTTGTGGAATTTTGTTGTTTCGTATTTAATTAAGTACAGTTTAGGGCAATAACGAAATACTTTGTAAGCTTTCGCAACTCTCCATGTCGCATTTTCGTGTATGTGGGAGTTTCCTGCTCTTCCATTTTTTCAAACAAATGTATAACATCCTTGAAAGATGTAATAGATCACGAATTCACTTCCAGGCTGAAAATCAGATATTCTTACGCGGCATCCACACAACGACTTGTGCTAACTGAACACGTTCTTTTTAGATGTTCGTTTGTAGTCACGTTTATTTGATTTCGTCACTCCCTCATTCAAAGGATCTGTTCTCAGAGGCCTAGTTCCTTTGCGACTAACTATTCCTGGTATTTTCCTTTTCTGTTGCCAGAATGAAATTTTCACTCTGCAGTGGAGTGTGCTTATATGAAACTTTCTGGCAGATTAAAGCTGTGTGCCGGACAGAGACTAGAAGTCGGGACCTTTGCCTTTCACGGGAAACTGCTCGACCGACTGAGCTACCCAGGCAGAGCTCACGTCCCGTCCTCACAGCTTTACTTTTCCGTTAGTATTTAAAATAGATTCAACATAGTTCATGTTTACACTGCACACGAAAGCGATTCCTGCACAGTAAGTGACCAGCTCCAAACACTAAGTGCCGTTTGTGGAAATGATTAAACTCAATTAGTAATGTCTATCAACATGGTCACTTGATTAGAATACAAATGAGACGCTGAGACCCATAAGGGCCTAAAGCACATCGCCGTCGATCTCACATTTAAGTGAATATCAGATGAAACTAGTGAAACTGCATTTCGTGAATTTTTATATATACAATCTGGGCCTGCGGCACACATAAACCTGACTCATCATAAGATCAACATTTTTCAGGAGCATGAATAATTGCTACAATATCACAATCGACAGTGATGTGCTTTAGGTCCTCATGAGTCACAGCGCCGCAAATGGATTACTGTATGATAAAACTCATGACTTAATACACATAACCCACAAAACAGGTTTACTGTCAATACAACTTTAACACATACTGACTTCCAATCTAATTTTACTGCAGTACATAGTGAGTGAATTAGCATATCTAAGCCGGCCGCGGTGGTCTAGCGGTTCTAGGCACGCAGTCCGGAACCGCGCGACTGCTACGGTCGCAGGTTCGAATCCTGCCTAGGGCATGGATGTGTGTGATGTCCTTAGGTTAGTTAGGTTTAAGTAGTTCTAAGTTCTAGGGGACTGATGACCTCAGATGTTAAGTCCCATAGTGCTCAGAGCCAGCATATCTAAGAAGTGTGCTATCATCTAGTAGGATTTATGTCGAACGAACTGGGATAAAAGTCTGCCGCAGTATGCTACCACCCGGTGGCACTGACCTCAACTTCTAGTTGAGTGTCAAGGGCTAGTTCTGCACATCGTGAACTGTGCACGTTATTTATCAAATCCGTATGTATTTGGCCTGTAAGAAAATCACGTCACGCGAGTTGCACATGTGCAGAAGCTCCTTAAAACGTGCACAACTGAAGGTGTGCTCACGACCCTGATGCCAAGTTTCACGGAGTTACAGGAGTAGTAAGTAGCGCGGTGGATTTAAGTGCCATATCTTTCAGATCGCAGCGTCTATGTTACGTTTAACAGCATTCAAAGAAAAATAACAAATAAATCGGCAAGGTATCGAAAGTTAGGGTGTTCACGAGCTCTTACGCTCTTACACAGCAGCATGGACACCAGAATCGCGACACCCAGCACTGAAACCACGCGGTGTTCTCATGGGTGGCCGTGGAAAACATTTCTGACACACCGCCACTCAGAATCGACAAGAAGATCCCTCAGTAGGTGGCATAAATGGCGTTAGTAAAACCACATATTCCTTTGAGGCGTCGAATTCCAAACATTTCGCGGTCGAAAACGACAGTTCGCAGTGCTACGAGCAACAGGACGACATTCTCGACGTCGTTCGACACTGCTGACACCCCTGGACGATTCAACCCTGCCGTAAGGACAACGTGGGGCTGCAGCTCCACTGAAGGAGATCTGACCCCTTTGGCGTTTATACAGAGTGGAACCACTAGGAAACGTTCAAAACCATTCGATGAAATTAAAACGTGATCCAGAGCAGCAAAGGGTGTTTACGCTTATTCAGCCCTCGTGTTTCGCGCCCTTTTGTGGCGTGATCACCTAGGGGTTGCAAGGTTGACATGTGCCTGAATAAAACTGCAAAGGGTCCATCTAAGACCGCCAAGTTCGGCAACCCTATCGGCGCCAGCGACACACCTTTGCTGAGCATTTTAAAAATGTACTGTTAGTGACTCTGACACTCATCAGCAGAGTGGTGCCTCGCGGCTGTTTTCTATGACTGCGAGAAAGAAAATGATATGCTGCGCTATGAAAATGTGCGGCTTCTTTATCTTTCTCACGGTCGGTTTCAACTACAATAGTAGGTTCAAATGGCTCTGAGCACTATGGGACTTAACAGCTATGGTCATCAGAACTACTTAAACCTAACTAACCTAAGGACATCACACAACACCCAGTCATCACGAGGCAGAGAAAATCCCTGACGCCGCCGGGAATCGAACCCGGGAACCCGGGCGCGGGAAGCGAGAACGCTACCGCACGGCCACGAGCTGCGGACCTACAATAGTAGGTAATTAGATCATTAGTCAAATTGTTGCCCCGTGCTGTTTTGTTTTCTTCCACACAGTTTTAACAGAAAACGTGCACCTTAGGAAATCTGTAAACATGGCTCGTGATCAGAACACTACTACGCCATCTGAATCCTGAAAAACTGTAATCTACCATTCACACACTAAAACTATGTGAAATAATATCACTGTTGCTAGCATTCTCATAGATCTAGCACCTGGAGAATACATCGTACATCAACAACCCACTTTTTTTACCCATTCAGTTTATGCCATCTTAGTTACTGCGAGAAAGAAAACGAAACGGCACACGCATATATACCTCCAAGTATTTATCAGAATATCGTATAAATACTTGGAGTAAATCGATCAAGAACTTTATGAGATTTTTCTTAACAACGTCCCTGATACATTCAAGAACACTGAGAATAGCGCACGAAGATCAGAACACAGGATATTAATGAAATGTAATAGAGAAAATGATAACAGACGAGAGATTCATTTGACTCCAAAATCAAGAGAAGAAAGAAGTACTGTCAATACATGTAGATAAATACAGTGCAACATCAGTAACGCACTGCACCACCTTTAAATGCATTATATGCCGTAATACAGTCCGGCCTCAAACTGATTAGACGTTTCGTGTTGTCCTGGGTCACATTGTCCCACAAATCTTGAATAGCCACCCCCAAATAACATACGGAGTATCATCCGGCGTAAAGCTAGTCCCACACGTACTCTATAGGGGACAAGTCTGGGGAGAAGACCGGCCATGGATGAGTCGGAACATGACATAGGAAGTCTTGAGCAAATCGAGCTATATGCGGACGAGAATTATCTTGCTGGAAAAGTGGCTCTGTAAACCATATATGAAAGGTCAAACATTGAGTCGAAGAATATTATCAACATAAAGCTGTCTCGTTTATGATTCCACGTACCACAATTACAGGGGATCGGCTATCGTAGGCCATAACGCCCCAGACCATTACGCCGGCTGCACGGGCAGTGCGGCGCGCTCCAGCGTGGGTGGAACTGTACCGTTCACCATGCTGTCTCCACACCCGCATGCGGTTATCATGCGCTCCCAAACAGAACCGGGATTCATCACTAAATACCGCGTCTTGCCAATTTCTGGCAGTCCACGTCGTTTTGGCTCTGAGCACTATGGGACTTAACATCTGAGGTCATAAGTCCCCTAGAACATAGAACTACTTAAACCTAACTAACCTAAGGACATCACACACATCCATGCCCGAGGCAGGATTCGAACCTGCGACCGTAGCGGTCGCGCGGTTCCAGACTGAAGCGCCTAGAACCGCTCGGCCACACCGGCCTGCTCCCACGTCGTTTTGACTTGGCACAACTGTAGACGGAGTCGTCGACGTCTAGGCGTTAACGGCAGTACACACCATGGCTCTTGGACTACAAATTCGCATCCGCAAGGCGTCTGGAAATAGTTTGTGGAACAACTGGTCCCCGTACATCTGCCTGTATCGTGCAGACGGCCACTGTAGAATCCCTGATCGCTTACCGCACAATCCTTCGTCATCTTACTGGTCGCTCGAGACCCAGTACGTTACACGTTGGAGCTATCTCGTATCCACTGCTCCCAAAATAGTCTAACGGAACACTCCGAACAACCGACCTGGCGAGTCAACATGCCGCGTTGACCAGTCTGCGGTTTTCATGTCGGTGAATAGGCCTTTCTCAAACTGCTTAACTATGATAAATATCGTCTAACTTATCTACCTGCCATCCTGCGCCCACTAACGTCCTCCTAGAGTCGGGATGAGATCGTCACGTGTGTGACCCGTACACTATGCGCCGTTTAAATAGGATTCCCTGCCGGATTGCAGCGCCACTGCGCGCTCTGTGGCATGCGCATTAATAACAAGCTTGGGATCATTTGCATAAGGTATCTCACTGTACTTGTTTGCAAAGTTTTGGGTTTGTACCTTTATTCGCTCTGGGTGCTCTATTTTCGATGTTCCTGGGTGTGTATTAGTGTAGATAAACACGCACATTTTGTAATTACTGATATATGTTTCTCTATAGATTCGGCATTATCCGTAAGGTGAGTCAGGAGGAAAGTATACGCTTTGAGAGGTGATAGTATTAGTGTTTCTGAACAAAAAACGTCATATGAACATATGACCTATTCCAAACTGTTTCTGACATGAACACAGTTAATATCACTTTTGAACGTTTTTCTTGAGCAACTCGAAAGCCGCACCTTCCGGCGAACACCTATGGCAGTACAAAATTAAAGTACATTAAATTTCCTACGCTATGACTAATAGTTTGCGCGAAGAAATCGCGAGAGTAATGAAAATCTCGCGTGACGTGCATCCGCTGCTGCTTAGCTGTTTTGTGCAGGCTTTGAGGTAGTTTGCCGACTGTATCAAACTGTTCGTCTCAGCTTCCTCTACACCACTGTGGTACGTTGTAAATAATGAAAATGTTTGAATAATACAGAAAATAAATAACAATGTACGAGGTGCATTCAAGTTCTAAGGCCTCAGATTTTTTTTCTCCGGACTGGAAAGAGATAGAAACATGCGCATTGTTTTAAAATGAGGCCGCGTTCATTGTCAATACGTCCCAGAGATGGCAGCACCGTACGGCAGATGGAATTTTACCGCCAGCGGCGAGAATGAGAACTGTTTTAAATACTTAAAATGGCGACGTTTTCCTTACTTGAACAGCGTGCAATCATTCGTTTTCTGAATTTGCGTGATGTGAAACCAATTGAAATTCATCGACAGTTGAAGGAGACATGTGATGATGGAGTTATGGACGTGTCGAAAGTGCGTTCGTGGGTGCGACAGTTTAATGAAGGCAGAACATCGTGTGACAACAAACGGAAACAACCTCGGGCTCGCACAAGCCGGTCTGACGACATGATCGAGAAAGTGGAGAGAATTGTTTTGGGGGATCGCCGAATGACTGTTGAACAGAACGCCTCCAGAGTTGCCATTTCTGTGGGTTCTGTGCACACAATCCTGCATGACGACCTGAAAATGCGAAAAGTGTCATCCAGGTGGGTGCCACGAATGCTGACGGACAACCACATGGCTGCCCGTGTGGCATGTTGCCAAGCAATGTTGACGCACAACGCCAGCATGAATGGGACTTTCTTTTCGTCGGTTGTGACAATGGATGAGACGTGGATGCCATTTTTCAATCCAGAAACAAAGCGCCAGTCAGCTCAATGGAAGCACACAGATTCACTGCCACCAAAAAAATTTCGGGTAACCGCCAGTGCTGAAAAAATGATGGTGTCCATGTTCTGGGACAGCGAGGGCGTAATCCTTACCTATTGCATTCCAAAGGGCACTACGATAACAGGTGCATCCTATGAAAATGTTTTGAAGAACAAATTCCTTCCTGCACTGCAACAAAAACGACCGGGAAGGGCTGCGCGTGTGCTGTTTCACCAAGACAATGCACCCGCACATTGAGCTAACGTTACGCAACAGTTTCTTCGTGATAACAACTTTGAAGTGATTCCTCATGCTCCCTACTCACCTGACCTGGCTCCTGGTGACTTTTGGCTTTTTCCAACAATGAAAGACACTCTCTGTGGCCGCACATTCACCAGCCGTGCTGCTATTGCCTCAGCGATTTTTCAGTGGTCAAAACAGACTCCTAAAGAAGCCTTCGCCGCTGCCATGGAATCATAGCGTCAGCGTTGTGAAAAATGAGTACGTCTGCAGGGAGATTACGTCGAGAAGTAACGCCAGTTTCATCGATTTCGGGTGAGTAGTTAATTAGAAAAAAAATCGGAGGCCTTAGAACTTGAATGCACCTCGAACAGTGAATGTGTTCTATATCGGAAACCATCCGGAATAAGGTGCATGTCCGTATGTTGTTCCTTGTTAAAAATCACTAATATTATCACCCCTCAAAGCGTCTACCTTTCCTCCTGACTCATCCTGCATAGACAGAGATACGTCAGTAATCACAAATCGCGGTAGGTCACACGTCGAAACCAATACGTCTAAAAATGACACAATACACGAAAAACGTACTTGATAATGGGAATTATTTCCCGAAACGCTTCGTGCGGAAAAAAAAGAAAACTTGACTAGTAGCAAACGTTATTTTATAACAAACAAAACCATTGTTTTTACAGTCACCGTTTCCACGAAAAGAAAACTTGACAGATGTCTTATCATTCTGTCCTCTCATCTTGTCAACCTTTTCCACATATTACTTTCCTCGTCAATTATGCGGAGAATCTCCTAATTTCTTGTCAATGTACGTAACATCCTTCTACAGCATCACATTTCAAACATTTCGATTCTCTTCTTTCCCGGTTTTTCCCATAGCCCATGATTCACTTCCATGCAACGTTGTAATCGAGGCATTCATTATCAGATTTTTCTTCCTCGTACGAATTTTATGGCCTGTGTTTCATATTACTGAAGTTCTTTTAGAGCAATGTCTTATTCCCCTGTGCGAGTCTACTTTTTATGTCCTTGCTTTATGTTTCATGCGTTATTTTGCTTCCAATGTAGCAAAATTCGTTCAGTTCGTCTACTGCATAGTGTCCAGTTTTGAAGCTAAGTTTACCACTAATCTCATTTTTGCTACTCCTTATTACTTACTTCTTTCTTTGGTTTACTTCTAATCCACATTGTGAGCTCATTAGACTCTTCCTCCCATTCAACAGACCCTGTAATTCTTCCTCACTTTCACTGAGGATAAGCAATATTATCAGCGAATCTTATCATTGATATCCGTACACCCTGAATTTCGGTCGCACTCCGGAGACTCTGTTTTAGATTGAACAGCAGGAGAGAAAGACTGCGTCTTTGCCTTTCGCCCGTTTTAATCTGCGCACCTCTTGCAAGACAAATACACTCTGCGACAAAACAAATTTTGAATAAAAAATAAAACGAAGCATGAATTATCTGAACGCGACGGAAATCGGTAGATGACACGTACATGTAGAAACAAACAAATGATTGCTATTTCAGAAAAAAAACTGAATGGTTTATTCAAGGGAAAGTGCTTCACAAATTGAGCAAGTCAATAACGTGTTGGTCCACCTCTGGCCCTTAATCAAGCAGTTATCCGGCTTGGCATGGATTGATAGAGTTGTTGGATGCCCTCTTGAGGTATATCGGGCCAAATTCCATCCAACTGGTACGTTAGACCATCAAAATCCGAACTGGCTGAAGAGCCCTTCTCTCAATTGGGGAGAGACGCGGGTTCCTTGCTGGCGAAGGTAGGATTTGGCAAGCACGAAGACAAGCAGTAGAAACTGCCGTCTGTGGGTGGGCATTATTTCTCTGGAATTTAAGCCCCAGAAGCTTGCCAGGAAGGGTAACGAAACGTGGCTTAGAACATCGTCAACGTACCGTTGCGTAGTAAGGGTGCTGCAGATGACTAACAAAGAGGTCGTGCTATGAAAAGAAATGGCATCTCAAACCATCACTACTTGTTGTTGGGCCGTATGGCCGGCGACATTAAGGCTGTATCCCACTGCTGTGCCGGGTTTCTCCAGGCACATCTTTGCTGGACATTGGGAATCCATTTGGAGCGGGACTCACCGGTGAAGTTAATTATACTCCAGTCAGTGGGATTACAGGCCGAAGATGTCTGGAGACGCCGCGAACAGTGGTGGAATAAGTGGGAAATCCGGGTTCGAGTCTCGATCCAGCACAAATTTTCATTGTCGTTCTTCCATTATACACTACTGGCCATTAAAATTGCTACACCACGAAGATGACGTGCTACAGACGCGAAATTTAACCGACAGGAAGAAGATGCTGTGATATGCAAATAATTAGCTTATCAGAACATTCACACAAGGTTGGAGCCGGTGGCGACACCTACAACGTGCTGACATGAGGAAAGTTTCCAACCGATTTCTCATACACAAACAGCAGTTGACCGGCGTTTCCTGGTGATGCCTCGGGTAAGGAGGAGAAATGCGTACCATCACGTTTCCGACTTTGATAAAGGTCGGTTTGTAGCCTATCATGATTGCGGGTTATCGTATCGCAACATTGCTGCTCGTGTTGATCGAGACCCAATGATTGTTAGCAGAATACGGAATCGGTGGGTTCAGGAGGATAATACGGAACGCCTTGCTGGATCCCAACGGCCTGGTATCACTAGCAGTCAAGATGACAGGCATCTTATCCGCATGGCTGTAACGGATAGTGCAGCCACGTCTCGATCCCTGAGTCAACAGATGGGGACGTTTGCAAGACAACGACCATCTGCACGAACAGTTCAATGACGTTTGCAGCAGCTGGACTATCAGCTCGGAGACCATGAGTGCGGTTACCCTTAACGCTGCATCACAGACAGGAGCGCCTGCGATGGTGTACTCAACGATGAACCTGGGTGCACGATTAGCGAAACGTCATTTTTCGGATGAATCCACGTTCTGTTTACACCATCATGATGGTCGCATCCGTGTTTGGCGACATCGCGGTGAACGCACATTGGGGCGTGTATTCGTCATCGCCATACTGGCGTATCACCCGGCGTGATGGTATGGGGTGCCATTGGTTACACGTCTCGGTCACCTCTTGTTCGCATTGACGGCACTTCGAACAGTGGACGTTACATTTCAGATGTGTTACAACCCGTGGCTCTACCCTTCACTCGATCCCTGCGAAACCCGACATTTCAGCAGGATAATGCACTACCGCATGTTGCAGGTCCTGTACGAGCCTTTCTGGATACAGAAAATGTTCGACTGCTGCCGTGGCCAGCACATTCTTCAGATCTCTCACCAACTGAAAACGTCTGGTCAATGGTGGCCGAGCAACTGGCTCGTCACAACACGCCAGTCACTAATCTTGATGAACTGTGGTATTGTGTAGAAGCTGCATGGGCAGCTGTACCCGTACACGCCATCCAAGCTCTGTTTGACTCAATGCCCAGGCGTATCAAGGCCGTTATTACGGCCAGAGGTGGTTGTTCTGGGTACTGATTTCTCAGGATCTATGCACCCAAATTGTGTGAAAATGTAGTCACATGTCACTTCTAGTATAATATATTTGTCCAGAGAGTACCCGTTTATCATCTGAATTTCTTCTTGGTGTAGGAATTTTAATGGCCAGTAGTGTACATCTGATGGGTGTCCATATTCGCAATTACGAATATATTTCACGTATTTCATAATGGCTGTAATCGCCACAATGCCTATTCCTTCGGGTATTGCATCGTACTTCTGAACAACATGGACACTACAGTATTGTATAAACGTAATATATTACATAATATACAAACATTGCAGACGCAATACATTTCAAGAGCCTTCCAGAACAAATAAATACTAAATTCAATAAATTGCCGATGGATGGATTTGAACTGGCGACCTGCAACATGCCAACCAGTGACGATAACCACAATACTGCACTATGTACACCAGAGCTCACAGCATTGTGTCCTCTCCTGGAGAAACAGTGGCATACTGTTTCAGAAGTTCTCAATGGAAACAACTACAGATCCATGGATCTAGATCTTGTCAAAGGTTCTCTGTATGGCGGCGCTGGCGGATCCTCACGATCTGGTCGTGTTGTTATATGAGCTTTGAAGGTAGCCCCTTCAATCGAGGCCTCGCAATCGTCGAGTGGGCCTTCAGTTTCCTTGAATTCCCATCATTGATCTGCACATCTGGGCTGCAGTAGGGCTTCGTACGGTGAACATGGACGACGTCTCTGCGCTTTTGTCTTACTGATGAGGCGTCATAATGCTCGACTTCACAATGACGGCTGACGAAAGATACTTTATAGCCCAAAACAACGCTTTAGTATAGATAGTCCCATTTTCTGCACAGGCGTAAAAATCCAAACCAAGTCCCACATGCTTTATCTCACTGGCCGGTGCTTGGCGTTGTAGCGCTCTCGATCGTTCTATTGAGCGTGAGGAGCCCATATGTGATCTAGCTGCCTTGCTTTTTCGGTCCTAGTGATTAAGTGTTTCATGTAGTCATCATAAGTGTCACCTAGTTGAAACGGAAACGGTGTATCCGTTGTTGTTTTGACTTCGCAGCTGTGGAGTAAAAAGAACAGTGTGAAGCCTGTAGTGTCTTGATTCCCAGTCTTGTATGCCAATGTCACAACAGGTAGTGTTGTATCCCAGCCTCTTTGTTCAACATCAACGTACATCAAGAGCATATCTGCCAAGATTTTATTAAAGCATTTTGCAAGGACATTCACCCTTGTATGACAGGCAATTATCATCCTGTGGGTGGTGTAACAATGTGAAATTACGTCTCACACTAGTGTCGACTGGAAAACTTTGCCACCATCAGAGATCATGACATAGCCGCTCTGTGCTTCAAAATGATATCTTCTACAAGGAACTTTAAAATTTCTAGAGCTTTGGCAGTAGGCACAGGTTTGGTGACACCATCGCAGCTGAGGTAATCAATGCAGACTGCTATCCATCAATTCCCAATTGTCGACTTTGGGGACCTCCCCAAGAGGTCTGTTCCAAATTGGTGGAATGGTATTGCTGCAGGCGGGGTTGGTATTGATGCCTCAAAGGTAATTGTAACTCTTGCTTCTGTCGCTGGCATTCGTTCCAGTAGCACACATAGTATTGATCAGTAGAGACTGGGTCAATGATAGCTGCATCTGATTCTGTCTAGAGTCTTCGTGAACCCCGGTTACCCAGATGTTGGAGTGTTGTGGAAATACTTCAGGATAGTTGGCTGTAGATGAGCTGTGAGGCTGAGCAAGACCGTCCACACGATAGTTTGTAGGATGGAGGACAATCTGGGAGGGTGAGGGGGTATGAAATATTTTTAATAGTCTGGAAGACGAATAGCGACTTGTAGTAGCCTCAAAAAAGTTTCAATTTCGTCATTGTTAAAAACCTGCATATTACCGACTTTTAAATCATTTTCTTCAAAGTAAAATACGTGACTACAATAATTTTTTTCATTTCCCTGAGAGCTATGGGGAGGCCACAGCCCCCTTGCGCCCAGATATGGGTGCCCTTGATGACGAGCAATCGTTTGTGTACCATTGGATGATATTTCTTCTTATACAATGTCTGTTTACTAATTGGAATCTTTCTTTGGTCAGTTCCTCTTTCTTCAAGGCTTTTATGGTTTTCGGCAGCATTGGAGCTCCCTTCTGTCCAGCAGGAATGTCTTTTAATGTGGCGATGAGTGAAATTTCATCCACACTGCTATGTTCCAATAAATGAACCCTTGAAAGTTAAGCGGCCTTATATCTGCATCCGCTTTTGTACACCACTGGGACGTCATATTCCTGAAGCCTCAGTGCTCATCTCGTCAGTCGACCCGACAGATCGTTCACGATAGTCAGACAATGTAGAAAATGGTGGCTTGTCACAATGCTGAATGGTTTCCCAAATAAACACAGCCAGAACATGCTGGTGGCCCAAGCAAGTGCAAGAAGCGCTTTCTCGTTTGTAGAATAAATAGTTCATGCCATACTGATTACTCTGAAAGCAATGCTTTCCTGAACTTTCAGTGGAATTGTCCCTATCCGCAAACAAAGCTTTGGCGTGTAGTTCTGTCACGGCATTGTTATCATACAATGCTAGAACTGGAGAAGATATCAGAGCCTCCTTAAGAACAAAGGAAGATATTTCTTGCACCTCATTCCTGGAAATTTGCAATTTCCCTGCAGTAGTTCTTGCAAGGAATGTGGCTTGGTACAGAAGTTCTTTATGAATCACCAGTGAATGAGCACATTCCAAGAAAACGTCTCACATTACGAATGTGCTTGTAGTCGGAAAATCCTTGGCTACACTTATTTTATTTGGGTCAGAACCGACTCCATCGCTATCGGCTAAGTGGCCCAAGATTTTTATTTCTTGCACAACTATGAGACACATTCTTGGATTCAGGGAGACCTGCCATCTGACCACATTTCAGCACAGTTGTCAAGAGCTTAGACGTTCTTCAAAAGTCGTTGAACATACGTCATCCAAATAGCAAAGACACTTTTTCCAGCTAGGGTGCCGAAGTATGCTGTCCATCATGTATTTGAAATCGCTCAGTGAGTTTTATAGTCCGAATGAAATAACTTTAAACTCACTCAGGCGTCAGCAGTTACGAAGGCAGTCTTTCCCAGTCAGCCTAGCCACTATTGATTTTCATGTAGACTTTCTGCATGTCCGTAGTTGAGAAATACTTGCTCCCTCCAAGAAATTTACGATGTCATAAACTCACAGCAATGGACAGATATCTTTCTTCATGGTTTTGTTCAGTTGCCAGCAGTCAATGCAGCAATGTCATGTGCCATCCTTATTCTTCACAAGGATAATGGGGTAGAACCAGGGTTTAATGAAGTCATCCTGCGACATTTTCTCTACTTCCGCCCAGATCATGCATTGTTCAACTGGCGACATTCTATACGATCTCAAACTAATTGTTGGGTCATCGCCAGTGTCGATACGGTGCTTTACCATGGACCACTTTGTCTTTTCTCCATTCCATACTTGAAAACTGACGCAGAATGGCGCCCACTAGCAACATTGTTCCTCAGTCAAGACAGATTCTGTTGGCAGTTCTATAGTAGCTTCCTCATCCGCATTGTCTGTAATGGAGCAGAGCACCATTTTTTGTCAATGATAGTAAGCCTGGACTGGTTTGGATGTACCTGCGCCATACCTTTAGGGAAGAGTTGAGGCTGCTCATCACAATTAGTGATCCAAATGCTCCTTCACCACCTGCAATACTTGCGACCATTTTGGGCACATACACTCCTGGAAATTGAAATAAGAACACCGTGAATTCATTGTCCCAGGAAGGGGAAACTTTATTGACACATTCCTGGGGTCAGATACATCACATGATCACACTGACAGAACCACAGGCACATAGACACAGGCAACAGAGCATGCACAATGTCGGCACTAGTACAGTGTATATCCACCTTTCGCAGCAATGCAGGCTGCTATTTCCCATGGAGACGATCGTAGAGATGCTGGATGTAGTCCTGTGGAACGGCTTGCCACGCCATTTCCACCTGGCGCCTCAGTCGGACCAGCGGTCGTGCTGGACGTGCAGACCGCGTGAGACGACGCTTCATCCAGTCCCAAACATGCTCAATGGGGGACAGATACGGAGATCTTGCTGGCCAGGGTAGTTGACTTACACCTTCTAGAGCACGTTGAGTGGCACGGGATACATGCGGACGTGCATTGTCCTGTTGGAACAGCAAGTTCCCTTGCCGGTCTAGGAATGGTAGAACGATGGGTTCGATGACGGTTTGGATGTACCGTGCACTATTCAGTGTCCCCTCGACGATCACCAGTGGTGTACGGCCAGTGTAGGAGATCGCTCCCCACACCATGATGCCGGGTGTTGGCCCTGTGTGCCTCGGTCGTATGCAGTCCTGATTGTGGCGCTCACCTGCACGGCGCCAAACACGCATACGACCATCATTGGCACCAAGGCAGAAGCGACTCTCATCGCTGAAGACGACACGTCTCCATTCGTCCCTCCATTCACGCCTGTCGCGACACCACTGGAGGCGGGCTGCACGATGTTGGGGCGTGAGCGGAAGACGGCCTAACGGTGTGCGGGACCGTAGCCCAGCTTCATGGAGACGGTTGCGAATGGTCCTCGCCGATACCCCAGGAGCAACAGTGTCCCTAATTTGCTGGGAAGTGGCGGTGCGGTCCCCTACGGCACTGCGTAGGATCCTACGGTCTTGGCGTGCATCCGTGCGTCGCTGCGGTCCGGTCCCAGGTCGACGGGCACGTGCACCTTCCGCCGACCACTGGCGACAACATCGATGTACTGTGGAGACCTCACACCCCACGTCTTGAGCAATTCGGCGGTACGTCCACCCGGCCTCCCGCATGCCCACTATACGCCCTCGCTCAAAGTCCGTCAACTGCACATACGGTTCACGTCCACGCTGTCGCGGCATGCTACCAGTGTTAAAGACTGCGATGGAGCTCCGTATGCCACGGCAAACTGGCTGACACTGACGGCGGCGGTGCACAAATGCTGCGCAGCTAGCGCCATTCGACGGCCAACACCGCGGTTCCTGGTGTGTCCGCTGTGCCGTGCGTGTGATCATTGCTTGTACAGCCCTCTCGCAGTGTCCGGAGCAAGTATGGTGGGTCTGACACACCGGTGTCAATGTGTTCTTTTTTCCATTTCCAGGAGTGTAGTTTTCTTTTGTGAGGCTAAGTAGCTTTTTACAATCAACAAAAACTCCACTGTTTAACTGAACATCTCAACCGATGACTAGAACTCATCTCGTTGATGATAGCATGATAAAAACGTCTTCAGCAATAACAAGGGCCCAGAGCAATCTTTGTTAAGAATGCTTTTAGGAATGTCTTCATCAATGTGCAGTTCAAGACTGCCTGTGATGCCTGCAAGAAGTCCCTCACAAGCTTAATATCGTGACTAAAAACCGTAAAAATGACAAATTTGAAGGCCTGTGTTCCGTCATTGATAATTATTCTTGCACCGCATGTCAATGTTGGGTGGACGTTCTATCCAGTTGCGACCTTCAACAAAATCGCTTTCGTATTATGGAATACAAGATCTGTTTAAAAATTTCCGGAGCATTCGTGATTTCGCGCCGCGACGCTGCACGAAACTGCGTTTGTGTCATGGAATAGCAGGACTGTTCAAAAATTTCCGGAACACTCGTAATTTTGGACCAATGGTGTGTTGGAGCGAAATGCGGTTGGCATCCCTGCACACTCCTGTGTTTAATGTGTATCTGCAGGAAGTTTCATTGTTCTATGTCTGTTAGTTATTGTTCCGTGCTGTAGGCCTACTGAGTTGGACGTTGCGAATTTCGAGATGGCAGAGTTAGAGGAGCAACGCGTCTGCATTATAAATTTTGCGTGCAGCTCCAGAAAACCTTCACAGAGACACATCAAATGAAGCAGGAAGCTTACGCTGATGATTGCTTAAGCCGTACTTGGTGTTACAAATGATTCACATGGTTTAAAAATGTCCGGAGGGAAGTTACAGATGACCCTCGCTTAGGACGTTCTTCAAGACCCTCACATGAAGAACGTCAACGACATTGTGCATGCTAATCGAAGACTGACTGTCCGAGAGATTGCAGGAGAATGAACGTTTCAGCTGAATCATGTCATGAAATCCTGACACAACATATTGGAATTCGTCGTATTGGCGCCAACTGCGTCCCATGGCTCATGAGTCAAGACCAGAAAGACTTTTGCTTCACAATCTGTGAAGAGCTTTTGGATCGAGCAAATGAGAATGAGATGTTCCTCAAGAGAATCATAACTGGCGATGAAACGTGGGTCTACGACGTGGGTCTACGGTTATGATGTTGCGGCCAAGGTTCAATCTTCACAATGGGTTGGGAAAGGTTCTTAAAAAAAAACCTCGTCAGGTCAGGTCAGGTCGAATGGCAAAGCCATGCTGATAGTTTTATTTAACTTTGACGGATTAGTTCATTACAGAAAGGGGAAAAGCTGTTAATCTATGGTACTAACGGAATGTGTTGAGATACCTGAAATAAAATTTGAGACGGAAACGGCCTGAAATGTGGCGAGACTGTTAATACATCAATTCTTGCATCATGATAATGCATTTGCACATTCATCCCTGTTGGTGCATTCACAAAAAACTAAATCATTGTGCTGCCTCATTTTCCGTAATCTCCAGATCTGGCCACTGGGAAATCTTTTATCTTTCCAAATTTAAAAACCCTGTTGAAGGGCGAAATGATAGAACATGATAAAAAATAATTCGCAGATAGTGCTTCATGCAATCTGGCAAGAGGTGCACCAAGACTGCTTCTGGAAGCGGAAACGGCGTTGGGTGCAGTGTATTAATTGTGGAGGAGAGTATTTCGAAGGAGATCCTGCACAATAAGTACAAGGAAAGCGTAGAAAAATTTTGTGGGCAAAGTTCCGGAAAGTTTTGAATAGACTCATATACAGTTCTTCAACTGGCCATGATAAGCATTCAACAGTACAGGAAAAGAGGCCCTGAGTCAACTAGTGCCTGGGCAGGTTGCCCATTGATGATGATGATGATGATGATGATGATGATGAGATTTCCCATCGTCTTGGTACCTGTTGTCTGTGGTGGAGTTCCTCCTGTGGCAGTCTCATCTCCATCGATGGTTGCCTTGCTTAGCTTTCCTGAATTTGGCGGCTAGGTGAGTGACTAGTATCTCTGTATGGCAACAGGTGATTGCTATGGTATCTTTGGGGAGCAATTGGATCCAGTGTATGGTGATGACCTCCAGCACACAGATCGACTATAATAATCTGCGGTTAATTGGTATGAGTAGGACCATTGTAATGGTTGATATCTTGTATAACATTTATCACACACTCATATTGCTTTCCACCAATAGAGTACAATGTGTCCAGGGTATCCTCAACGAAAAGAAACTGACATTGTCTGTCACCTCCAAATGTCTGTTCTTCTACTGATGTGTTAAACTTGGTCGAGAAGTTGGTTGTACCTGTCTTGGTCAGATACTGGGTTGTCACTTAATGGTGGTGGGGTAGGCACAAGTTAGCTGAGTCTGTTCTTCACAGCATATTCAACTGATGGTGGATATGGGTCCAAAGACTGATACACCTATTCTATGAGATTCTCTATTACTTCCTGATGTATGGGGTCAACACTCATGTCTGCTGCCTCTTGTGTACTTGGTCCAACATTTCTGGCTGCCATACACTGCTGTCTCTCTTCTCTTTCTAAGTGGCATATGAAAGGGGTGAACTCATAATGGTCATCCACAACTGCTGTATAGACCACATTTGTCAGTTGGTCATACTTCTTTTGTCCAACTCTTTATCTGTTGTATTACCTTGATGCGCTGGTTCCACTTGATGAAATGCTCTGTTGTTGTGATATGCTTTATCAGAAGGGCTTGGTACATGTTTTCCAGAACTACTTTCATTGAGTGTGAGATTTTGTTGTCTTCTGTCATATTTAGATTCATGATTTGGCATAGGGCAAAACGTTCTGTACATGTGATTGTGTTGTTTCCCCATGATATTGGGCCCTCTTCTTCAGTTGTTCTTCTGCTAAATGAATTTGCCAGTGATGGTCACCAAACATTTTCTTCACTTCAGTCTGGAGTTTGTCCCAGCTAATGAACTTCTCTTCATTGTTCTCGAACCACTGCTGTCCTGTGCCATACAAGTAAAAGTCACATTTGCCAAACCCATCATGTCATCCCACCTGTTGTATCTGACTTGCTCGAATCCCTTCATCTATTTCATAAGGGCCTAATCAGTGTCTCTGGGAAACACCAATGGATGCCTAATGTGCAGCTGACTTACTGTTGTTTTGGAATCCATCAGACTCCTATACACATGAATTTTAGGTATGATGTACAACTCACATTCCAATTCCTATCAGTGTAGGTGACAGCTTTTACATTGGCTAACTGCCCAATAAATAAATATAGTTGCACAAGTAAGACTACAGACATAATGTGTTCATTAATGTTAACACCCGGCATCTCTACCACACAATGTCACGTTGAAACCACAATCAAGTCCAAATCTGAAAGTAGTCATCAGTGAAGTACAACAGTTAGAACTGAAAGCTTGTTTATTACTGTCACCAACATACAGTCAGAACAGAACAGAACTTATAGATGGAGAGTGCAGCTATTTATACAAACGTCAAATATTCCAGAGTGGTGGTGTTTATTCATACATCACAAAATTAGGTATTTCAGGAACATACCAGAAATGATAATACTAAATAACTGCTAGTGGTCAGTTTTAACTGGCAGCCCACAACATAACAGCCAGTGATGATGACCACTCCACCACATTATGTACACCACAGTTCGTAGCAACATTTCTGACACTGGATAAGTTATTAGTGTACATATCATAAGCTTCAAAGTTGCTAAAACCATTGGATTATTTACGAACAATCCTTCAGATTGGAAGCTAAATGTAATTTTAGATTGCTAAGTAGTTATACTCATGATGTATTAAACTGTACTTCTGTTTAACTGTATTGTGTGTTTCAACACACAGAGACTGTAGCTGTCCCTCTGGGTAGGTGGTTCTCACCCCTGTTAGTCCCATTATTTATTCTTAGTTGTTGGCACCTCTGAATATCTCACTGGTGAGAATGAATCTATAGCTCTGTGGTGAAGTGTGCACTGTTTTGGAATATACCCACTTCAGGGTGCTTAATTGAGAAAAGTATGGGTAGTACTGTCATCATCTCAGGTTTCAACAACACAGTGCTTTATTGGGTTTGGTTATACTGGAGATGGTATGGCACTGCCTTCATCCTACATCATAAAATTTTATGTGGATTCTTAATCTTGGTGCAACTCAGCATTCTTCAAATTAACAAACATGACCAAAAACGAAAGAAATGGAAAATGACAGGCAAAATCCCAGAACTGCCCAGGGATCAAACTTGAGACCTTCGGTTCTGTAGTCTGGAATTTAAGCACTAAGCCATCTATACCTGAAACTTACATTGCTTTCACTGACTGTTAAAAAAAATCATTCGATAAAGTACATAGAGACAAATTATTGCAGGTTTCATTAGAAAAGGGTTTGCCACAGAACTTAGTAAGAGTGTTTGACAGAACATATATTAAAATTTTAAATGGGACAATGCAAGCTGAAATAACCCAAGGACTTACACAAGGGTATCCTATACCACCTACTATTTTTAATTAATATGTTGATGATATCACAAATAAATAGTAAAAATTACTACCCAAAATTTTAAAATAAATTATGCTACTCTAGACACACACACCAAGTGATTTCAGGTGGAACAGAAGATGATCTTTAATGTGTGCCATAACTGCTTGTGGGAGTAGCGAATGAGTATATTTCAGGCAATAGAACTAGTTGACACCCATCTTGGTGGTGAATTTGATATTATTTACATTTCAAATGACAGTGTGAGCAGGAAGATACAGAAATTCCAGAATCTGTATGGCACAATCAAAAGGAAGTGTAAAATAAAAGAAATACATCACTTCAATTGTGTAAATGAATGGCAGTTCCAGCATCTTTGTATGGATGTGTCTGTTGACTGGTTACTAAATGACAAATAGAAAAGTACAGAAAGTGCATGGATGAAATTTCTGGGAGCAGAATAATTGGTTCCATAAAAATTACAAGAAAGAGTTAAACATTTTTCAAATGAATGAAAAAATAGTGAAATACAGGAATAAAAGGAAATAGCATGTAACAAGAGTGCAAGATACAAGAACACCAAAGTCACTGCTGAATTACAGGAAAACAAGGAAGGGAGAAGATTGGTCGGCCAAAAAGGAGATGAACAAAGCAAAATTTCTGAGGATGAAACAAACCAAAGATGGTTTAATCCTCAGCGCTGCTGCTGCTGCTGCTGCTGCTGCTGCTGCTGCTGCTGATGATGATGATGATGACACTAACGTACTGTGATTGTTTGACACAACAGATAATCCAAAAGTATTAAAATATTCTTATCAAACAGTCTACATCTACACACTGATAAGCAAGAACTTTATGACCACCAAGAGAATGAATATTGCCTAGTGGCATTTTGGACACATAATGCGGTGAGGAAGTTACATAAACAAATTGGAGATGAATGGGAAATAATCTTAGCAATGATATGTTTTGGAAATGGGGAAATCCAATTAAATAAAAAACTTTCACAAAGGTCTCATTGTTACAGCCTGGCACCTGAGAACAAACATCTCAGAAATGGTGAAGCTGACCAGTTGTTTTGTGTGCAACTGCCATGATCATCTATGGAATGCAGTTGAAGGACAGTGAAATCCTGAGTAGGCAACAAGGTGTTGGATGTCTATATCTCATCAAAGAACTTGCAGTATTGCCTGTAAAGTAGGGTAGGCAATGATCTGTGTGGCATATCTGATGACATAGTACAATGGTGGTGCAGACGCAAGTGTTTCGAGGGCACTGTTCAGTGCACATTGTTGAAAATGGGGCTTCACAACAGTCAACCCCTATGTGTTCCTATGTTAAACCAACAACAACATCAATAACAATTGTGGTAGTGGAGGGATCCTCAAGATTGTACCATGGATTAATGGGAATGTGTCCCTGGTAGGATGAATCATGTTTTTTGTTACACCAGGCCTATGGTTGTGTCCTACTATGTCATCATCCATGTGAAACATGCATTGCACTGTGGCCACAAGTCAGTGGGAACTGTATTACACTATGGGCAACAATTCACCTGGGCTTCCATAACACCTGTGGTGGTAGTCAAAGGCATCATGACAGCATACCTCCAGAGACCTGCCAAGGACTTGTCGAATATGTGCCGTGCAGAATTTTTGCTACATTGCAATCTGACATGCTATTAAACAGGTGATCATAATGTTGTGACTCATCCGTGTATACCAGTAAACTCATTATTCTTTCAAGAATCAAACTCCCCTGTACAAAACAGCTTCAAATATCTGATTACTTCACAAAGGAGTTAATGTGTTAATTATCTGATGTCAAGTATGTCAGTGAGAAAAAGTTTCAAAAAGGTTTCCAATTCTGCTTGTTGTTTGTTCAAAGTCACAAAGTGCTTTCATTATGAAACACAGGATGAATATAGTCTGCGTATTTTGTGCTCCATTTTAAGAAAATTGAAGTTTTTTTTATACAACTCAACGTTTATGACACAATATCTCCTGAACTACACGTTGACAATGACATAATTTTGCAGGTATGTTCAGTGAAGTTTTGCTGCATGTTGTTTTAAGCATAAGATGGGTTTTTTCATGCATCTGAATTTCTATGACATCATATTTCCTGATCTGTGTGTCATACCATGATATAATCTTGCAGGTACATTCAGTGGCATATGTGAATACAGTCTATAACTATGTTATGAATAGAGTCAGTACCAAAGAAGAAATAAATTAAAATTTCATGTCTGATGCTGAAGTTTTACTGCATGGACAGCAAAAATGTGCAAGTGATAAACTTTTTCCTTTTGCCATTTTGCGTGGAATGTCAGCAAGTAAAAGTTTCAAACATGTTTGAAATGACATTTGGAGTTTGTTGGAAGTCACCAAGTGACCTCAGTCTCAAAAACTGGATGAATAAAGTCTGGGTATTTGCATGTTGTGTTACGCTGCCTCAAGACAAAACACACAGTTTCTAGGCGTATTGTGTTTAAATTTTAACATAAGATTGGTCAATAATTGTGTGAAATGTTGAAAATCAAATTTTTGTTGTCTCTGGAAACTGTAAGGCAGCCAACCTGCACCTGGGATAATCACTTAGTGACAGACATGTTTCTCTCATTGAATGTGTTTGCAGTGTTCTGATTTGGCAGCCAACTCATTCAGTTCAACATGTAGCCTAAACCACATGAACACTGCCCCTTATGTCTATCTATAACATAACAGTTTCAGTTTTTATAAAATTCTGTTCATAGGGTTTTTAATAATAGGTGATGATGAATAGAATAATTTGGGAAAATGACAGTCAAATGTTTGTGCAGAAAATTATGGGACAAAGATGAATACAAAATTAATGAAAAATTCATTTTCTCATAAATTTATACAGCCTAATCTTCATCATTATTGGATAACAATTGTGATTATTTATGAAGCTATACCAGCTTTTGCCAGCTAACCAAAGTTTTTTGTAGATTATCTTATTCACATTGGTGCATTTATTTCCAGTCTGTTTATGAATTTATTTCTCCCAAAATTCATGAGGGCTTTCTTCCATACTTTGGCCCATCACAATTATTTCAAAATCTTCCATTAATATGCTGTTAAATGTCATTTTCATAATGTGACCATAACAAAACCATCTTTTCCATATTTTGTTTTACATCTAGTTTGAAATATAGACTCCTGTTAAGGTTTTTAATTGATGCACCTTTTTTTGTTGAGTCACATACTGATTACCATGACATATGTATCAGTTTTTCTCTCCAGGCTGGACAAGTGTAACAGAAATGACACAAAATTTCTTAGCTACTTTATATTTACAGGGTGATCATAATTCAAGATCTAGTTTCAAAATGCTGTAAAAAAAAAAAGCACTGCTCAGAATTAACAGCATATTATTGATGGGCCAAAAGAACATTTAACACCGAGCGAGGTGGCGCAGTGGTTAGACACTGGACTCGCGTTCGGGAGGACGACAGTTCAATCCCGCGTCCGACCATCCTGATTTAGGTTTTCCGTGATTTCCCTAAATCACTCCAGGCAAATGCTGGGATGGTTCCTCTGAAAGGGCACGGCCGACTTCCTTCCCCATCCTTCCCTAATCCGATGAGACCGATGACCACGCTGTCTGGTCTCCTTCCCCAAAACAACCAACCAACCAACATTTAACAGAACTTTTACCAATAGATGGTGCTGTAAGTGTCTTAGAACTTGGGTCGGCTATAAATGACAAATGAATCATAATATGATGATTATTGTCTGATTTGCATCTTACACCATCCGTAGTGTTCAATGTGCATCATTTCACAAGTTGGCAGTCAACAATTGTGGCACTGTTAGTTAGGTAAGCCCATCCTCCAAGGCAAACTCATATCACATTGGATGGGAAAAATTGGGTTTTAATTGTCCTAAGCCAAAAACAACATAAAAAGCAAAATCAGGTCAATTTTTAACTGTCCTGAGGCCAAAACCAACATAAAAAGCAAAATGATATCAGTTTCTACTTGTCATGTGACTAGCACAGGACATGTTCGATATACTGTCCACTGTTTGAAACAACGTGTTCCACAATAGATTGGAACATCTCAGTAATCACAATCAGAATGGGTTGCGCAATGTGTGCCTTCAGTTCAGCTACGTTCATAATTGGTGCACTGAACCCAACATCTTTCAGATAACCCTGCAGCCAGAAGACACACAGATTAATATCAGGTGAGCTGGACAGCCAGGCTGTAGGGAAATAATGGCTCATAATTCTAACATTTCGGAAACACCTACGCAGCAGCTGATTCACTGGCTGTGCAATGTGTGGAAGAGCACAATCATGCATAAGAAAGATCCTGTACAAGCTGTCGAAGGGTTGGAAAAACATTGGTGCACAGAAGACTCTCAAAGCATTTACCAGTAATGGTGCAGGACCCGCAGGACTGATCTCCTCACAAAAAATGTGACACAACGATAAACAATGCCATCAACCTGCACTACACAGTCACCTTTGAAGAGTGAATTGGTACCGATTGATGTGAGTGTGGATTTTCCAATGCCCATATTCTGCAATTTTGCACACTGACATGTCCTTGGAGATGGAAATTGGCTTAATCTGTCCACAGAATGTTCCACAGCCATTCATTGTCCACTTCTATGTGAGCAAGAAATTACGGAGCAAACATTTGTGTGACTGGCAGGTCTGCTGGAAACAACTCCTGAACATGGGTGATTTTGTATGGACAGCATATATCAGGTTTCATAAGATTTTATGCACCATGCTCATAGGCATGTCCAATGTTTGGGTAATTCCCCATGCACTACATGTTTACACAAAACCACTTGACCCCTCCTGTAGTGCTGTGACCACATCTTCGACAGACTTCAGATCAGTTGTTTTCCTCAATTTACCATATCGCACTTGAAGAGAATCTATCTTTCCAAATTTTATAATAATTTTCTCCAGACCCTTAGAGTCATTTGACCAATGCCTTTTTTTATATACTTGAGAGTGTAGAACTTCTGCAGGGCTACTGGTGCACAGTCACAGTTGTGGTAAAAGAGCTTTACCAGCAGTGCATGATCCTTCTTGGAGACAGTCAGGCTGGGCATCTCAGATGCAAAGTGAGGAACAGCCATGTGCCATGTGTCTGTTGGTGCACATATTCTGACTGTTGCGATCCACACGTTGGTCAAATTTTTGTTAAAATTTTTATTGTTCCTTGGCATTTCCCCCTCCTTCAATAATATGCTGTTCAAATTTGATGGCACTCTGAGCAGTAGTTTTCTTTCCTGAGTGTTTTGAACCTGGAACTTTAAATATGGACATCCTGTATGTTTCAGGTAATAACTAACACAATAATTGAGACTGTATGTTGCAGCTTGGACATACTGAGACTGTATTCCGAGAGACAATGGCTCGGAGCATGGTAGTTTGGTTGGATGATGAAGGTGGAATCTTAACAAGCCTGCAGTGTCCTTCTGGAACTACACGATACATTTCAGAAGCCATTGTTGTGGGTAATAATATTTACCTAGCATCACCATTCAACAATTATATCGGACGCCTTCCCACCGAATCTCTGTTATCACAGGTAAACTTCAATCTTCCATTATTCTTTCTACGTAGCTATAAAACTTAACACTGAGACAGCAAAAAATGTTTGTCCCATTGTTATTTCCATCATTTTGCTTTCATGTTAATCAATAAACATGTAAAAGGAGAGGAAAGGAAGGGGGAGTGGGGTGTTGGGTGGGGTGTGGGGTGGGAGAGAGCACGAGACTGAAAAAAAACTGTAAGTTGAATAAATTATCAATATTCAATATTCACATCATACAGTATTCACTTATTAAATAAATATCATTATGAAGCATTTAGTAGTCAGTCAGAAAGTAGGCTTCATTCGGTATCAGAATACCCATTTTTCTTGTTCAGTTTTTTAACTTGTGTTTTATTTTTGAGTGTATTTTCTCTGTGGTTCTCATGCCTCCCGTTGTTCACATTCTTCATTCAAAGCTAATATAGATACACATAATAAATAAAATCAGTTTGAAACCTTGTTATATATTATATTTCTATAAATAACTGCAGAACAATGCTTTATTTAAAAAGCAACACCTGATTACAAGTCAAAAACATTGTGCGTAGGTGGTGTCACACAGCTTTAAGGAAGGTTAAGAACTGCAATATGAAATACACAGCTGTAGCAGTATATTTTATCAAAGATGATCGATTTCAGCCTGGGACCAGACCATCAACAGGCCCAAAAAACCTCTAGCTGTCTAGTGCATTTTAACAAGTGGACACAAGTGTCTCTCAGTTATGGAACAGTCTCCAATTGATAACTGTTATTCCAATTGTGTAAATGCATAGCTGAGATGTTTTTTGGACCCAATGATTTTCTGATCCTAGATCAAAGTCAGTCACCTTTAATAACATATATTGATACAACTGTCAAACAATGGAAAATCCAGGATGGAATGCAAAAATATGTGAGAAGGAAAGCTGCCACTCACCATATAGTGGAGACGCTGAGTCGCAGATAGGCACAACAAAAAGATTTTCACACTTCAGGCTTCTGCCAGTGACCTTTGTCAACAATAGACACACATGTGCACACACACACACTCACACAAATACAACTCACACATGCGACTGCAGTCTCAGTCAACTGAAACCACACTGTGAGCACCAGCACCGGTGCATGATGGGAGTGGTGACTGGGTGAGGGAAAGGAGGAGGCTGGGGCAGGGAGGGGGAGGGATAGTATGGTGGGAATGGTGGACAGTGAAGTACTGCAGGTTGGGCGGCAGGCAGGGGAGAGGTGGGGAGGGAGGGGAGGGCAAGCAGCGGAAAAGGGGAGAAATAGGATATAAATAAAAAATAATAAAATAAAATAAATAAAAATAAATAAATAAAAGACTGTGTGTGGTCATGGAATGACAGCTGTGTAGAGTTGGAATGGGAGTGGGGAAGGGGCTGGATGGATGAGGACCGTGACTAACGAAGGTTGAGGACAGGAGGGTTATGGGGCCATATGATGTATTGCAGGGAAAGTTCCCATTTGTGCCATTCAGAAAAGCTGGTGTTGTTGGGAAGGATCCATATGGCACAGGCTGTGAAGCAGTCATTGAAATGAAGGATATCATGTTTGGCAATGTGTTCAGCAACAGGGTGGTCCATTTGTTTCTTGGCCACAGTTTGTCGGTGGCCATTCATGCAGACAGACAGCTTGTTGGTTGTCATGGCTACATAGAATCCAACACAGTGGGTGCAGCTTAGCTTGTAGTCCACATGACTGGTTTCCAGGTAGCCCTGCCTTTGATGGGATAGGTGATAATAGTGACTCAACTGCAGTAGGTGGTGGTGGGAGAATGTATGGGACAGGTCTTACATCCAGGTCTATTACAGGTGTATGAGCCATGAGGTAAGCAATTGAGAGCAGGAGGGGAAGGATAGTGGGCAGTACATTTCCCATTTCAGGACACAATGAGAGGGAATCGAAACCCTGATGAAGAATGTAATTCAGTAGCTCCAGTCCTGGGTGATACTGAGTCAGGATGGGATTACACCGCTGTGGCCAGACGGTCAGCCTTGGGGAGATGGTGGGAGACTACAAAGACCAAGTGTGGGAGATTTGTTTTTGGACAAGGTTGTGAGGATAATTACAGTCAGTGAAGGCTTCACTGAGACTCTCGGTATATTTTAAAAGGGACTGCATGTCACTGCAAATGCAACCACGGGTGGCTAGGCTGTATGGAAGGGCCTCCTTGGTATGGAATGGGTGGCAGCTGTTGAAGAGGAGGTATTGCTGGTGGTTAGTAGGTTTGATATGGATGGAGGTGCTGATGTAGCCATCTTTGAGGTGGAGGTCAGCATCTAGGAAGGTGGCTTGTTGGGTTGAGTAGGACCAGGTGAAGCAAATGGGAGAGAAGCTGTTGAGGTTCTGGAGGAATGTGGATATGGTGTCCTCACCTTTGATCCAGACAGCAAAGATGTCATCAATGATTCTGAAGCAGATGAGGGGTTTAGGATTTGAGAGTTTAGGAAGGATTCCTCTAGATGGCCCATGAATAGGTTGGTATAGGATGATGCCATGTGGGTGCCCATAGCCATACCCTGGATTTTTTTGTAGGTAATGCCTTCATAGGAGATGCAATTATGGGTGAGGATATAGTTGGTCATGGCGACTAGGAAGGAAGGTGTTGGTTTGGAATCCGTCAGGTGTTGAGAAAGGTAGTGTTCAATAGTGGTAAGGCCATGGGCACTAGGAATGTTAGTGTACAGGGAGGTGGCATCAATAGTGACAAGCAGGGCACTGTGTGATAAAGGTACAGGAACTGTGGAGATTCGGTGGGGGAAATGGTGGGTATCTTTTATATAGTAGGGTAGGTACCAGGTAATAGGTTGAAGGTGTTGGTCTACAAGAGCAGAGGTTCTCTCAGTGGGGGCACAGTAACCAGCCACAATGGGGCATCCTGGGTGGTTAGGTTCATGGACTTTAGGAAGCATGTAGAAGGTACAAGTGCAGGGAGTGGTACGGGTGAGTAGAAAGATGGACTCCAAGGGGAGAGTCTAGGATAGGCCTAAGGATTTGAGCAGTGACTGGAAATCCTGTTGGGTTAATGTATTGGTGTCACTGTGCCAAGGTTTGTAGGTGAAAGTACCTGACAGCTGGCAGAGTCCCTCCAACAGGTAATTCTTGCAGTTCAGAACAACAGTGGTAGAGCCTCTGTCCACAGGTAGGATTATAATGTCAGTATCAGTCTTTAGATGGTGGACTGTGGTTCTTTCTGCAGATGAATGATTAGACTTCATGTTGAAGGATCTGGGGAATGATGAGTTTCAGTGTGTGTTATGGGTTCCAGGAATTTGGGATTGCATGGCAGGACAATCTTGCGGATGGAGAGAAGCTACTGCAAGAAGGTTTGGGCTTCATTGGTATGGTTTTGCAGGACTATGTTGGTAAGGGCTAAAGATTGGCAGGATTTGAACAGGTGGAGGTCATTGTGGAAGGAGGGGTGGCAGCCAGAGATTGGTGATTTGATGGTAAGGCCATTAGGGGGGATTCCATGAGCCAAGCAACAATGCAGGAACAGTATGTGGGGCTGGGATCTGGCTAGGGATAATGAGACTTTTCTGTGTTGATGAAGATGGAAGGAGCAAGGATTCACGGTGCTGGAAAAATGCGAAAAATTACATAAATAATGTAGAATAACGTGTGAAAAATTTCACAAAAATACACCCAAATACATGTAAAAATATACGAAAAAGATAAAATGGGTGCAAAAGGGGGAAACAATAAGAAATCTGAGGGAGTTGGAGTTGACGATTGTGAAATGGGAAAACTCGATAAAAATTGGGGAGAAGTCATAAGGATCTAAGTAAAGAATAACTGATTTTATATATATATAAAAACAAAGATGAGGTGACTTACCGAACAAAAGCGCTGGCAGGTCGATAGACACACAAACAAACACAAACATACACACAAAATTCAAGCTTTCGCAACAAACTGTTGCCTCATCAGGAAAGAGGGAAGGAGAGGGGAAGACGAAAGGAAGTGGGTTTTCGTCTTCCCCTCTCCTTCCCTCTTTTGTTCGGTAAGTCACCTCATCTTTGTTTTTATATATAATTTTTCCCACGTGGAATGTTTCCTTCCATTATATTGATTTTATATATATATATATATATATATATATATATATATATATATATATATATAAAAAACTGTGGTTAGCAGGTCTGAGGGTGAATAAGTGTGAAGAAGGGGGACGGCAGATGTGACTGGATGGTGGAATTAGTGGGTATGAACTGGGATAGAATGGAGAAGGTGTCTGCGGTGGGGAACGGTTCGTAGGATGAGATACAATATCATGTGGCACTGGAATGGTGCAGGAGTAAACACGCAAAAATACATGAAATGGCGCAGGGAGATTAATCAATTTGGAAGTATAGCATTAATTATTCCAGTGGGAGTTATTGCCTAACTCAGTTCACTCCTCCATCCAACCATTATCCACCACCACTGCCCCCAAACCACCCCCTGTTAACTTTCCAGAGTTTCTTAGCCTCAAACCTTGCCTCACTATCATTCCCCAAATCCCTCAACATGCAGACTAACCTTGCATCCACAGAAAGATCCACAGTTCACCATCTAATAACTGATCCTGGCATTATAATCCTACCTGCGGACAAAGGCTCCACCACTGTTGTTCTGAACTGCAAGGATTACCTGGCAGAAGGACTCCACCAGTTGTCAGATACTTCCACGTACAAACCTTGCCACAGTGACTCCATTCCAGTAACCAAGCAGGATCTCCAGTCACTACTCAAATCATTAGGCCCATCCCAGAACCTCTCCCCAGAGTTCATCTCTCTACTCACCCCTACCACTCCCTTCTACATGCTCCCTGAAGTCCATAAACCTAACCACCCAGGATGCCCCATGGTGGCTGGTTACTATGCTCCCACTGAGAGAACCTCTGCTCTTGTAGACCAACACCTGTAGCCAATTACCTGGTACCTTCCCTCCTATATAAAAGATACCAACCATTTCCTCCACCGACTCTCCACAGTTTCTGTCCCTTTACCAAACAGTGGCCTGCTTGTCACTATTGATGTCACCTCCCTGTACACTAACATTCCTAACATCCATGCCCTTACTGCTATTGAACACTACCTTTCTCAACACCCGATGGATTCCAAACCAACAACTTCCTTCCTAGTCGCCATAACCAACTATATCCTCACCCACAATTACTTCTCCTATGAAGGCATCATCCTATGCCAACCTATTCATGGGCCATCTAGAGGAATCCCTTCTCAACACCCAGAGTCCTAAACCACTCACCTGGTTCAGATTCATTGATGACATCTTTGCTATCTGGATCAAAGGTGAGGACACCCTATCCACATTCCTCCAGAACCTCAACAACTTCTCCCTCTTTTGCTTCACCTGGTCCTACTCAAGCCAACAAGCCACCTTCCTAGATGTTGACCTCCAACTTAAAGACGGCTACATCAGTGCCTCCGTCCATATCAAACCTACTAACCACTGGCAATACCTCCACTTCAACAGCTGCCACCCATTCCATACCATGAAGTCCCTTCCACACTGCCTAGCCAGCTGTGGTTGCTGAATCTGCAGCAACAAGCAGTCCCTCTCGAAATATACCAAGGCTCTCACTGAAGCCTTCACTGACTGTAATTATCCTCCCAACCTTGTACAAAAACAAATCTCCCATGCCTTATCTTTCTAGTCTCTCACCATCTCCCAAAACCCCACCAGCTGGCCACAGAGGAGCATTCCCCTCATAACTCAGTACCACCCAGGACTAAAGCTACTGAATTACATTCTCCAACATGGTTTTGATTCCCTCTCGTCGTGCCCTGAAATGAGAAATGTCCTGCCCACTATCCTTCCCACCCCTCCCACAGTGGCATTCGGGAGGACGACGGTTCAATCCCGTCTCCGGCCATCCTGATTTAGGTTTTCCGTGATTTCCCTAAATCGCTTCAGGCAAATGCCGGGATGGTTCCTTTGAAAGGGCACGGCCGATTTCCTTCCCCATCCTTCCCTCACCCGAGCTTGCGCTCTGTCTCTAATGACCTCGTTGTCGATGGGACATTAAACACTAATATCCTCCTCCTCCTCCCACAGTGGTATTCTGCCCTCCACCAGACCTTCACAATATACTCATCCATCCTTACACAACCCCTGCTCCAAATTCCTCACCTCTTGGCTCATACCCCTGTAATAGAACTAGATGCAAGACCTGTCCCATACATCCTCCCACCATCACCTACTCCATTCCAGTCACTAACATCACCTACCCCATCAAAGGCAGGGCTACCTAGAAAACAGTCATGTGGTCTACAATCTAAGCTGCAAACAATGTGCTGCATTCTATGTAGGCATGACAACCAACAACTTGTCTGTCCGCATGAATGGCCACTGACAAACTGTGGCCAAGAAACAAGTGGACCACCCTGTTGCTGAACACGCTACCAAACATGACACCCCTCATTTCAATGACTGCTTCACAGCCTGTTCCATACGGATCCTTCCCACCAACACCAGCTTTTTTGAATTGCGCAGATGGGGACTTTCCCATCAATACATTCTATGTTCCCATAACCCTCCTGACCTCAACCTTCGTTAGTCGCTGTCCTCACCCATCCAGCCCCTTCCCTGCTCCCATTCCAGCTCTACACAGCTGTCATTTCACCTCCACACACAGTCTTTTTTTTTAATTAATTAATTTATTTTATTTTATTTATTTATATTTCTTTCCTTTTCTCCTACTCCCTCTCCCCCTCCCCACCTCTCCCCTGCTCGCTACCCAACCTGCAGCCCTTCACTGTCCACCATCCCCACCATACTATCCCTCCCCCCCCCCCCCCCCCCAGTTGCCGCTCCCATCATGCTCCAGTGATGCTACTCACAATGTAGTTTCAGTAGCTTGAGACTGCAGTCATGTGTGTGAGTTGTGTTTGCGCGAGTGTGTGTGCACATGCAAGTCTGTTGTTGACAAAGGCCATTGGCCAAAAGCTTTAAGTGTGACAGTCTTTTTGTTGCGCCTATCTGCGACTCAGCATCTCTGCTGTATGGTGACTGATACAACTGTGTAGTTCATAATGCAGTTCTTAACTCTTTCAGATCCACTTTCAATTTTCTGCTATGGCTCTTATGTTGGACAATGTCTAACATGTATGCATTATTGTGAAATAAATAAGAGCTGGGGAGAATGTATTCAGTAGAAAAATTGACTTGGAAAGGGTTAACCTCGATTACAAGTCTTTTCCTTGGTCAAATGACTTGTTGCACAGTATTTAATGATCTTGGATAAAGTATTGAGACAGAAGGAAACAAAATCTCAAGGATAGTGAGATATTTTTTACTTGAAACAGACTGTACACAATGATTTTCTTACTTGGAAGTTGGCATGATGACAAGGGAGAAGGGTGGAGGGTTGAGTTTGACCTCTGGGGCTCAGATTGTAATCTAAACATCTGCATGTCCAGCCTACATCTCAATCTATAATTACATACTACAAACCACAGTTAAGTGCGTTACACAGCATGCTTCTCACTGTACCTCTTATAAATGATTCTTAACACTCCATTCACATATAGAATGTGGAAAGAATGTTTGCTTATGTGGTGTCACTGCCAGACACCACACTTGCTAGGTGGTAGCCTTTAAATCGGCCGCGGTCCGTTAGTATACGTCGGACCCGCGTGTCGCCACTATCAGTGATTGCAGACCGAGCGCCGCCACACGGCAGGTCTAGAGAGACTTCCTAGCACTCGCCCCAGTTGTACAACCGACTTTGCTAGCGATGGTTCACTGACAAAATACGCTCTCATTTACCGAGACGATAGTTAGCATAGCCTTCAGCTACGTCATTTGCTACGACCTAGCAAGGCGCCATTACCAGTTACTATTGATATTATGAATAATGTACCGTCTAAAGTGACGTTCACCATTTATGGATTAAAGTTAAGTATTCCACCAGCTATGTCCGTTTTTTCTAAATTCTAATTTCCTTGACCTGTTCCAGACCTCACGCCAGCCTGCGTGAGTTAAAACGCGTGCCTTTCGGCTTCCTCTTGTAACCCGGTGTTGGCTCTCCTGCCAACCCACAACAGCTTAAATGCCTGTGTGTGTACTGTAATTGTCTTCATAGTCCCTGTGGGAACAATACATAGGGAGCTGTAGCACATTCCTAGTTTCCTCATTTTTTTGTTATTCTGGATTATGATATAGCCAGTCCAACAGATCACTATAAGGCCGTGCATGAATTGAAAGAAAGGTTGGTTTATTGTTGCTCTATTCAGTTATTAGAGTAGTGCTTGAAAAGAGGATTGAAATGTTATTGATATGTACAACAGTGACATGTTAGATAATATTATGGAAAAATGAATCTCTGAGAGCAGACTCAAGGTGCCAACTTAAGTAACTCCATTTCAGTTCCTAAATACAACTTTTGAGCAAAAAACTGAGAACCATTTTTCCAAACATCTCTGATGCTGTAAGACCAGTTTGTTCCTAGCCAGGATCAGTGGCTGAACTGAAAGATCATTTAGCACATTGGAAACAATAAAGAATGTTCTACAATGCACAGTATGCAAAATGTATAACAAGAGGTAAGATTACTTGACATGGAATCCACTTTGGTTCAACAATTAAACTTAATTGGTATATGCAACATGCTTGAAAAAAAAAAAAAAAACATTTTGTGAGCTTGACCATCTGTTACAAATGTAGCTCTGTTATATTCAGTTACAACAGTGTATGTTATGTGTTATGATATGTAAGGAAATGCATAACACTAAATAATAATATGGAATGCAGAACAACATCTACATACTGTTCTAATGTAGCAGTTATTTGCAGCGTATGTATTGCTGTATTCAAATAATAATACTATGTAATAAAAAAAGAATTTCATTGGTCAGAATCACAAGCCTTCAAAAAATTAACAAAGATATGTAGTACCACTTTTGTAGTCAAGTCAGAGAGACTGACAAGACCTGTCACAGGCCCATCCTGGCTCTCAGCAGACCTACTAGGAACTTTTACTTTTTAAAAAAGAAGCTAGATCTTAGGCTATTACAGATTATTTTTTTCATCACGTCAGCACTCTCACATAAATATGTTTTCAACAATTCTTTTCACACAGAGAGATAGCAATAACATACAGTGCAGTATGACTTGCCTCCAGCATATGTGCAGTGGTTTTCGTTGTAGCTAAAGAAAACGGCTTTGAATAATATGGATTAGATAATGCATGGGCAACCTCACAAACATTACTACAAATTGGAAATACAATACTGTATTTTACGGACTATAAGACAGTAAGGACTGTAAGACACACCTTAATTTTTAACTAATTTTTTTTAAATAACATTTTTACCATTTTTTTCTTGGCAGATTGCAAAGCCAGACTACAAAATAATTCTTAGTTTATAAAATTAAATTGACCTTCAAAATCCCTGAAAATCATCATGTGAACTTTCTTCTTCTTCTTCTTCTTCTTCCTCTTTGTTGTCATCATTGTCCTCTTCACATGTAAGATGGTCTTCACTGCCATCAAGAGCATTACTTATGCCGCACTTCTTGGAAGATTTAGCAAAATTGTCTTCTCTCACTCTGGATCATAAGTGTTTTATCACTCAAATACATATTTGATTGTATGTTGTTTTAAAGCTCCCTTTGGTGTGAATTCATGTTGTGTTTCATCCGTCATCCATTTGTTCCATTCCTCTCTCATATACACTTTAAATGGTTTATTTATTGAGACATCAAGAGATTGCAATTGTGAAAGAAGTCCTCCCGGAATAACAGTAAGCTCTGTATTTCCCTGTCTCAGTTTCTCTTCCACATAATTTTTCAAATGAATACTAAACTGATGCAGCACAAGAAGAGAACTCATCTTCAATAACACACCTTTCCTTCTCTCCCACACTCTGTTAAGCCATAATTTCATACCAACCTTGTCTATCCAACCCTTCTCATGTATATGAACGAAAAAACACCTGGTGGTATTTCAGAAGGTTTTGGCATTGTTTTGCACTTGAAAATGACCACTGGATTAAGTTTAGTACGATCAGCACAACGTGAAAGGACAACAGCGTAGAGCATTTTCCCATGTCCACTTGTTTTAATAGTTACAGTTTTTAGCACCTTTCATGGCAACAGTTCTTTACTCAGCATATCAAATATCAGAGGAGTTTTGTCCATATTTGGTATTTGGCTTAGTTCCACACTGGTATAATTTTGATGTTGAATAATAAAGTGATGGAAAGATAATATTTTCTCTTTGTACTCTTGTGGCATTTTCTGAGATATTTTGGTTTTGGTTTGCATGCCAAGTCCATGACACTTCATAAACCTATAGCACCAGCCACTCCACCCTTAAAGTCTGTTAAGTCCAACTGTAGTGTAAGATAAGCGTGTACTTTAATTGTTTTTGTATTCATTCCAGTGTTATTCTGATGGTGTCCTTGAATCCATTTCAATATATTATCTTCTAGTTTTGGCCATTTTGCATTCAGTCCTCTATTTACACATTTAGTCCTCCTCATTTTTTTTCAATTTTTCTTTATTGGCCCGCTAATCATGAATGGTTTTCCCTGTTCGTGGAGGCCAAAATGCTGCCCAGCTGCTCTGTTTCCATGTTCTTCTGCATATGCTATTACTTATAATTTATAGCCTGCATCATATGAATACCTTTTTACTGTTTTCCATTAAGAAACTAGCTACTAACAAAAATATTGTACTGTTATCGATAACACAAATCACTTTCAATTCACTAGCATTGTAGACTGCAATGACACATCTTGAGCTAGACAATGTTCTGGGTTTGTGATGGTAAGGCAGGAGGCAGGCAGTGTTAGTAAGCTTGTGAATCCCCACAACTCATGTTCATCGCATCGGTGTACTGCTGCTGCATTAAGTATATGGGACTAAATATGTGAGATAGAATGCATTTAACTTCTCAAGGAATAGTAAGCAGTTGAAATTATAAGCAGGTAAGTACACCTTCCTAGTTAGTTGTATCTGCTGTGAAAATATGATTCTGAAAATAACTTGGGGGGGGGGGGGGGTTAAAATAAAATAACACTGTTTCTACTGTTATATGCCCTATCACACAGGTAAGTTTACATATCCATTCAAAAAGCTATGATGTTGATTGTTCTTTGAGAATAAAATGATAAATCTTAGGCACTTTAAGAACTTTCCTTGGCTGTCATCTAAATCAGTGTCATTGTGTAGAAGACTTTTTTTTTAATTCCATATTTTCATTTCAGCTCTGATGATAAACCATTCTCAAGAATAAAAACTCTGCTCAGTGTATTGACAAGCTAAAATAAATAGAACATTGTTGCATATATGGGGTCATTGCATCTCCTTGGAAAGGAGCAGCAAAAATGATGGTGCAATACTATCATTTGAGATGTTCACTTGCTCAATATACCCCAAGGACATCAAGACATTTAGTCATCTTGCCATAGGTGATAGTGTGCATTGTGTCTGACCATGTACTGAACAGCAATGCAGAAGTGTGGGTTCAAGTGGAACCACAGACTAGAACTAATTTGATTTGGAACACTTCACATACTTAAATGATTTTGCCATCTCAGTACATACAGCATAGGCTTGGGCAAATTTATATTACAGTTACTGTTGCAAAATGATCAGTGCCATAAGCTGTTTACAACCAGCTGTGCTGAATATTTTTGTTTGAGAAATCATGTGCTGGTGATAATATTTTAGAATGTAATATAAGTAGCCAGAACTTATATGTGAGTGTTGGGACTCACAGGTAATTTTATGTGACAGCTATGAGTCTGTAACTAAAATAATTGTAATACATTTCTTTGTGTCATCATTTTGTAAAACTTTTTATCAAGACTTCAGAGTGCTTATAAAGTACAAATACTGTTTATGTAATACAGCTTCTTTGTAGTGTAATAGAATTAAAAGTTCTGAATTTTGTCATTTTGATGTCTATCTTTTTTACAATAAACTGCTTTTCATAATGTTGCAGTTTCAGTGAGGTACTAATTGTAAGATAACATGTACTTACCATACCTATGAAAATATTTATTGCTGCTGCAACTATAAATCTTCAGTGGAATGCAGAATTCCACCAAGGTACGAATAGTATGCAGAAAACACTTCATTTATGAATCACATGATGGCATAACTATGGTCATATTCATTTAAGAAAAAAAAGATCATGGTGTTGGAATCATAGCATCATGACAATGTAAGTTCAGAACATTTTTAACAGTGCCTGCAGATTTATTTATGACAACAACTCGATGTTTTTGAAAATATGAACTTTGTTAAGCACACCTTTACTAATAGACTTGACAAAGATTGTGCTGTTAAGCCCCAATCCTCCAAACAAGTATTTTAAATGAATAATAAATAAATTCATGACAAAAGAATGATCACATAAGCTCAATAGTGCAGTGTGTCCACATTAATTGTCCTTGATTTTCAAATGCAATTAAAAACAAAAAACTATGAGACATAGATACCCCCAGTTTACAGCATCATGTAAACTGACAAAAAGTTTTGTACAAAAAATTAGAATACTTGCTCATGGGCTCCTTTCATAACCTGCAAAATGTCTAGATGATACTCTATTTCAGCCTATGCGTGTACAGGCATGTCTAGGGTGCTGGAGGCTACTGCATCCCCTGTTCATTTGCAGAGATCGCCATGGTCACATATAGGTGAGGCATACACAGCATCTATCATATAACCCACAGGAAGAAATCCAAATGGGTTATACATGGAGATCACTTCGGCGGCTTGGTAGGGCTATCATGTCCTATCCATCGCTGTGGAAATGTTCGGTTCAGGAAGTCGTGAACATGTAAACTCCAGTACAGTAGTGCACCATCCTGATGGATAACTATATTTGGTGGGAAAGAATCTGAGGGACATAAAATTGCTAAAGTATGTACAGCTAAACAGTTCCTGTTACTGTTTGCTCGATGAAGAAAAATGGAACAACTAAGCTATCTTTCACCACATCAACAAAAGTATTGCATCACCCCGATATATCATGCAGGTGTGCTGCTATTACAACTGTGCCTCTACCAATCGGTAGGTCACCTCTGACGTTGTTTGTAAACATACACACTGTTACAATGAATGCTAGCTATGAGTAGAATGCTGCTCTCTAATGGATAGCAGCATTTCAGTTAAATGTAAAGCACCTGCAGGGGCAAATTATAAGGCTCTGTGGAACATTAGGGTGAATATCCATCATGCCATGAAGGACATTCGTGACCAATGGTTGGGTCTGTATCATCAAGTTACACCCAGAAGGCTCGTCAAGTAGGGAAGTTGTTCGATGTGTGCACCAGCGTCAAAGTGAAGTATTGTGGACAGAGAATCAGTTTCAATTGGCATATGGTGTTGAGGACTTACACTGTGTATGCTGTCCACATTCGATAGACACACAGGATGATTGATATCTATGACTTCTAAGTCAAAGAAACTGAGGACTGAGTGCTCCAGAACTGAATTTGGCATTCAAAGAGGCTCCAGGATGTCATATATTGCTTTAAACTGTTAGGAGATGATTGCATGTTGTGAATCTCCATTCCAAGCAACCACAGTAAACACCAATTTATACACGATAGCACCACGGTACAGATGGGAAAAAAATCGTGCAGAATGGACACCCAAGGATTGGTGTCAGGTGTTGTTCATGCAGGAAATTCACATCTGTTTGTACCCTGATAACTGCAGACAATGTTTTTGGATAAAACCCAGTAATATTAAATGCCTCTGACACAGAGTCCCACATGTGCAACAAGGTGGTGGTGGTGGTGGTGGTGGTGGTGGTGGAGTGATGCTCTAGTGCGGCATTACATGGGGCACCTTGCACCTTTAGTGGTTGTTGAGGGCAGACTCATGGTACTGAGATGAACAGAGTGGCCTTTCTGTTACCTGGACATAAACTCAATCAATTACATGTGGGATTGGTTGAAACAAACTGTATTCGGACATCGACAATGACTACATGCTCTGTGCGATTTAGGCAGATCGCAATTGAAAAATTGGACAATTTAGACATGGGATGGCTTGATGATCTCATTGATGGTATGCAACAAGGACACCAAGCTTGCATCTGAGCAAGGGGATGTTCCACCACATTTTGACATTGCTTAGGAGTGCATGAGAAGCACACCATGAGAACAGACAATTTTGTCTTTACACAAATGTTTGTCTTTTTTATTTGGTGATCTGGACAAATTGTAAATGAATATCAGAGCCAATTTTTTGTTTTCTACGTAATGAATTTTTAAATAAAGGAGTGATGCAAAACTTCCATTGGTATGTGTATTTGGTGTTTTGCCCTATCTGGTCCAACAACTCAATGGCAGATTTGTGGTGAAGCTGCAAGTCATTTGCGTAATTTGAAATTTGTAAGCAAGCAAATTAGTTTATGCAACACCTTGGGAACTGTTGAGCAAGAGAAGTTCAGGTCTTGTTGTGTTGACTGGTGAACTGACTTCGGTGGGCTCCTTCAGAAGATTGTAATCTCCTCTACAATTTCGTCAGATGAGCATTTCCTGGCAGAACCTATTTGTTTACACTCCCAGTGGCTGACGTCTGGTAGTTCCCCTTGAATTTCATGTCAGAAATTTCTTTGGACAGCAATGGGTGATTTTGTTCCCACATACCACACCATGGTGATTGTAAAATCCGAGTTCATGTGGACACTGCATCTTATTCAAGTGTAGCTTTCATTTATTGAAAGTTCTGATAAGTCTACACACTGGCATGAAGGAATAGTATTTACATTTTCAGTTACATGGTATTTTCCAGGACTTGAGTAAGTAGTGGGACTGTCAAATGAGCTTTCCTTTGAGCTTTTGTTGTTGTTTTGGCTCCACATTCTACGTCTTCCACTTCCTCATTCCTCTTTTCCTTGTTTCTCTGTCCCCATTTCTTACTTTTCATGCATTCCTTATTTTCATGCTTTTGACAGAATTCTATATTGTGTCTCATACACTGATTGTTTTCTAAATGTCGTTTTACATGGGCTCCTCCTTTTCATAAAAACTTCTTTATAACTACTACTATTCACTGTGTCAATATCTCATTTCTTTCAAATAAATGAAAAATATTCCTACATATGAATTTTTTGTTTATTGCTTTACACTGTTACTGTTACCAGTGTTCCGACAGAGATCTGTAAGGGACCACTCGTTACATGGATTGACGTGGTGCTTAATCCATGGCAGATGTCAATATAAGAATTGAAATCAAAGTTAAAAAGAATAAAAGTGAGGACAATCTGTTTTTATTAAAACAGCATTAAATTCTTGATGTTCTAAGCTTACTGTTTTGTATGTAGTCAAAGCCCCAGTGAAGGATGTGGATGACTTTTCAAGGCCAGGGTGATACTGGGTTATCTGAGGAGTTCTGGTCAGTGGCTATTATTCTGTGAAGTATTTAAGAAATTTTCAAATAAGGTAAATCCAGAATGGAATCAACCACAGAGACAGAAGTATTATCTGGTGTTTCGCAAGCAAAAGTACAGGAGTGTTGTTGTAAATAATATACATTAATTACTTATGTTATTTATTTACATAACCTGATGGAATTACGTCTTGCGTCTAACTGGGAATTCTACATATTTTATATCTAATATAGAATACTACAATTAGAATTTGCTGCAGTGTACACAAAAACACACTGTTTACATTCCTTATTTCAAGCATACCAGTAAATACAAAATTCATATATAGGTTTAAATCAATCACTAGCAACAATGGATGTGATAGGAAGGGTTTGAAGAGGGAAAGATACACAAACATGACCCACAATTAATGAAGATAGAGGAAAAAGTGGTGTCCCGGATAGAAAAAAATTAACTTGAAAAACTCAAACAATAGAAAATCCAGGATGAACTGAAACAATATTATGATTCAGTGTGGGCATGACAACCAACAAGTGGCCAAGAAACAACTGGACCACTCTGCTGTCAAGTGTGCCACCCAATATGACATTCTTCATTTCAATGACTGCTTCACAGTCTGTGCCATATGGATCATTCCCACCAACACCTCCTTTTCTGAACTGCGTAGGTGGGAAATCTTCCTGCAATATATTCTACAGTCCCAAACCCTCCTGCCCTCAACCTTTGTTAGTCAATGTCCTCACCCATCTAGCCCCTCCCCTGCTCCCATCCTTGCACTACACAGCCCTCAGTCCACCAATGCACCCAATCTTTTTACTTCTTTCCTTTTCCACTAACCTCCACCTCTCCCCTGTCCACCATTTAACCTCCACGACTGCACCTAGCTGCCCTACCCTCTCTCCACCTTGTCCCTGCATACTCCCCAGCAGCACTTCACCGTCCCCCACCCCCTACCCTGCTATCCCTCCCCCACTCTGCCCCAGCCTTCTAATTACCCCACCCATCTGTCTCTCCCATCATGCACTGTGTGTGTGTGTGTGTGTGTGTGTGTGTGTGGTGTTGTTGGCAGAAAGCTTATTTTGTAACGGTCTTTCTGGTGCGTTTATCTGAGACTCAGCATCTCCGCTATATGGTAAGTAGCAACTATCTTTCATAATACTGTAACTAGGAAAACTGCTGACAGTGGGATTATTAGCCATTATCTTAATTGTTTGGAGAAATGTTATGAGGGTCACAGAAGCAAGTGCTTCAGATTCTTAAAAGCAAAAGAGTATTTAATAGCAGAGTGCAGGGTAGCTTGTATCAGAGATAGATGGCAGCAACAGAGAAGTTTGTGAATGTTTTTGCTCCACGATTGAACACATCTAGGATACCAGATAAGTGTGATCTCATGTTTTGATCATGTTGAGATGAAAGGTTTTTACTCTCTAATGCGAGGTACTGACTTGCTTGTGCACTGTGGAGACAATGAAGTAGATGTAGCATATGGTAGTCGTGTAACTTGTCTGGGCGCAATCAACCTAACTGAGTGTACTAAGCACTGACATAGTCATAAAGAGGAATGTTTGAGATGCGATGCACAAGCATTCATGGTTAGTTCTAACCATCTGATGGTTTCACTACTTGTGTCATGTTGGATTACATTACAATAGAGGTGGTTTGGAAAAATGATTGATTGCTCAAGTTTCGTGTTTGTTAATCCATACCTTTTCTCTAGTGATCACAATAATTATCTAACATGACAATTAATACTTATTTATTTCAAGAACAAAATATCTTACAAATTTATTGTTGCTAATGCTAACAAGTTTCCTATAAACTATAGCTTTTCATTTACACTACTGGCCATTAAAATTGCTACACCAAGAAGACATGCAGATGATAAACAGGTATTCACTGGACAAATATATTATACTAGAACTGACGTGATTACATTTTCACGCAATTTGGGTGCATAGATCCTGAGAAATCAGTACCCAGAACAACCACCTCTGGCCGTAATAACGGCCTTGATACACCTGGGCATTGAGTCAAACAGAGCTTGGATGGTGCGTACAGGTACAACTGCCCATGCAGCTTCAACACGATACCACAGTTCATCAAGAGTAGTGACTGGCGTATTATGACGAGCCAGTTGCTCGGCCACCATTGACCAGGCGTTTTCAGTTGGTGAGAGATCTGGAGGATGTGCTGGCCAGGGCAGCAGTCAAACATTTTCTGTATCCAGAAAGGCCCGTACACAACCTGCAGCATGCGGCCATGCATTATCCTGCTGAAATGTAGGGTTTCGCAGGGATCGAATGAAGGGTAGAGCCATGGGTCGTAACACATCTGAAATGAACGGCCCCTGTTCAAAGTGCCATCAATGCGAACAAGAGGTGACCAAGACGTGTAACCAATGGCACCCCATACCATCACGCCAGGTGATATGTCAGCATGGCGATGATGAATACACGTTTCCAATGTGCGTTCACCGCGATGTCGCCAAACGTGGATGCGACCATCATGATGCTGTAAACAGAACCTGGATTCATCCGGAAAAATGACGTTTTGCCGTTCGTGCACCCAGGTTCGTCGTTTAGTAGACCATTGCAGGTGCTCCTGTCTGTGATGCAGTGTCAAGAGTAACCACAGCCATGGTCTCCGAGCTGATAGTCCATGCTGCTGCAAACGTCATCGAACTGTTCGTGCAGATGGTTGTTCTCTTGCAAACGTCCCCATGTGTTGATTCAGGGATCGAGACGTGGCTGCACGATCCGTTACAGCCATGCAGATAAGATGCCTGTCATCTCGACTGCTAGTGATACGAGGCCATTGGGATCCAGGGCGGCATACCGTATTACCCTCCTGAACCCACCGATCCATATTCTGCTAATAGTCATTGGATCTCAACCAACATGAGCAGCAATGTCGCGATGCGATAAATCGCGATAGGCTACAATCCGACCTTTATCAAAGTCGGAAACGTGGTGGTACGTATTTCTCCTCCTTACACGAGGCATCACAACAACGTTTCACCAGGCAACGCCGGTCAACTGCTGTTTGTGTATGAGAAATCGGTTGGAAACTTTACTCATGTCAGCACTTTGTAAGTGTTGCCACTGGCGCCAACCTTGTCTGAATCAGTGGCAGATCCAAGGGGGGGGGGGGGGGGGGGGGGCAATGGGGGCAATTTCCCCTCCCTGATGCGTGACCGATCTTTTTTTTTCTGACTGCTTTAGGGGCTGATTACGTCGGCGTATCTAGTATGTTTTACTTGAAGTCGAAGATGTAAACAATGGCACGCAGTTTGATGTAACAATTCAAAAAGAGACCTTGAAGCCTCTTCCATTTAGTGAATAAACTACAGAAGAAACAACTATACTTATGAATAAAATTATAATATTCACTGAGGCATGAGCGATCTGTGTCCCTTTTTTAGCAATCTCCCTGCAGTGCGTATGTAAGATTTTGTTTCTAGTGGCAATTTGCAAAGAGATGGTGTTGATAATTAAGCGATGAACACCGAAGGACTACTTAAAAATATTCTCATTAGTTGCAAATAGTGAGAACCTTGCGACTGTCCCTTTTATTCTGCAATTGCACGTTTTCGATCTGGATGAACGCTTCTCCCCCATTTTGGCTTTCTTCTCACTTTGATGCAGAATGTGAACAAACATTAATTAGCCAAATGTAATAATGTACACAAAAATAACGTCTGTGGATTCATTCACAATCCATTCTCTCATACAGTAAGAATATAAATGTTACGGTCAGCAGATTCAAACAGATACTGACGTAATTAACAATATAAGATGAGTTCCTGAACACAGTCAAATACCCTATTATAACTTTTCGCAGTCGTATTGTCATTGCTGCGTATAAACACATGCGCGAATTCGATGGCAACATTCTGTCATATGAAAGCAATTGGTGAACTAATTTAGAAGATTTAAGAATGGAAACAAACATTAGCATTTTTATATATTATTTTACATTAGCAGACAAACATGGAGTTTTGCAAGTGCACGTGTCGTATTTGAAGAATATTTTTTGGTAATGCAGTAAGTTATTTCATTAAACACACTTAACACATAGCGACACACAATTAAACTAAAAGCAGATTTTATTTGGAATTGATTTTTTGGAAGGCAGGTACCAGAGACTAGAATTCACATATGCCAAGTTGCAATAATAAGCAGCAACTGCACTGCATTACTGCTGACTGTTGCCACTTCACTGTTGGATATTACATATAATCAGAAGAGAAATTAAAGTAGAGTTATATTGACCTTTCCCACAATTCTAGGTATATTTAATGAAATGTCGAAGAAAATATAAATATTTTGTAAATCCTAATACATCATTGTAAAAGAGGAGGAAAAAATTAGGAAAGCCATATGACTTCATTAATTAAGTAAATAAACTGGATATGACAATGAAGAAAAAATGTATGACAGAGATCACTTTGACCACTTTCACAATACTAGTGTTAAGTCCCAAGTTTTGCATCGATGTTGCCACTGAAGACAGATCATTCATCTGAACAATTGCGGTATTTGTATTTTCAGGTTTGGCACTTTGGCAAAGCTGGAGATCATTGGCATAGAAATGATATTTGCACAAGGACAGAACTGACAGGGTATCATTGACATACAAGGGAAACAAAAGTGACCTAAGATTGAACCCTGTAGCACTCCTAAAAGAACATGCTCCTATGATAACTTTTTATTCCTCTAGACAACACACAGCTGTAATTTAAGTGACTTTTAAGCCACTTTAGCACACTACCTCACAATTTTAGCTGTTGTATTTTTCTGAACAGTTACTGCTATTGAAAGCTTTGCTGAAGTCTAGTAGAGTCAATGCTGTGGACTCACAGTTGTTCAAAGTATATTTAAGGTCATCAGTCACGTTAATTAATGAAAAGTTGGTGCTACAGTGTTTATGGATGGTGCATGTAGTAATGCATGTAGTATTGCATGTATTATCAGTGAGTGTCCTGTCCCTGTGCAGAAAGGGGAAGGTGTACGATCTATCCAAGTTTGACCGAGGGCAGACTGTGATGGCATGGAGGCTTGGCACGAGCATTCTGGAAACTGCACAACTTGTTTGGTGTTGGAAGAGTGCTGTGGTAAGTACCTTCAACACATGATGAAACAATATCCAGATGTTGTTGGGCTGGGCAGCCACCCTTCATTACAGAGGTCGGGCATCGTAGACTGTGCAAACTGGTAAAACAGGACAGGTGCTGAACTGTGGTGGAACTAACATCAGATTTTAATGCTAGGCAGAGTACAAGAGTGTCTGACCAAATACTCCCAACGGGCCGCCAGACGTGACGGCCCATGCATGTGCCATTGTTAACACCATGACATCGGCAACTACGACTAAAATGTCAACGTAACTATCGGCACTGGACATTGGCACAATGGCAGAGCATTGCACAGTCTGATGAATTCTGACACCTTGTTCATCATACCAATGGGAGGGCACAAATCCATCATCTTCCGGGGAAACAGCTCCTTGACACTTGTACTGCAGGACAGTGACATTCTGGCGGCAACTCCATTATCCTCTGCTAACATTCACATGGGCATCCATGAGTCCAGTGGAGCTCATGCAAGGCACAACAGCCAAGGGGTATCGTACATTGGCTGCAGATCACATAGACCCTTCACAGCAATCAGATGTGTGCAACTCTCTCCAGCAATCTACTAAGACCTCACTGCTTCCATGCCACAACATGCCATTGATGTTATCTATGCCAAAGGTGGACGTACTGGCTATTCAGTAGGTGGTCATAGTGTATATTCCATCACAAGAGAAAATTTAAGTACGTCTGTTAGGACAGATACGAAGCTACCTGCAATGTTTCATTCATGTGTATGCTAATACCATCGTTGACTACCACTTCAGAAGAGTTTCTCGTTATTGCTTTTCTTGTTGTATTTATTATAATATGTTTTAAGTGGAAGGTTTCATGGTTAGTTATGTAGTCCGGGGATTGTTGTGGGCAATAGTTCTTTGCAGCATAATGGCTGACTAGTGCAGAGAAAAATTCATTCAGTTTGTCAGTTGAGACCTGAAAAATAGTTTCTGATGATGTCTTTCCAGCACCCAAGCTAAGGAGATTCTTCCACGGAACCAAGGACATTGTATCACTGCACACAAAAGGAATTAGCATTGCCAATTTTGGCATTGCAAACACACTGCTTTACCAGTTTTGATGCTTTCTGTATTCTTCGTAGTGTCCTTGACACGTCTATGAGCAGCCTTCCTATTCCACATGTAAATCTGTATGGATCTTCTGCAAATCACGCTTTACTGCCTGGCAGAGGGTTCATTGAGCCACCATCACAATAATTCTCTATTATTCCATTCTTGAAAAGTGTGCGGAAAAAACAAACACCTATATCTTTCCGTGCTAGCTCTGATTTGCGTTATTATGTTATGATGATCATTTCTCCCTGTGTATGTCAACATCAACAAAATATTTTCATAATTGGAGGAGAAAGGTGGTGATTGAAATTTCATTAGAAGATTCCGCCACAGCAAGAAACACCTTTGTTTTACTGGCATCCATCACAAACCCTGTATCATGTCCGTGATACTTTCTCCCATACTTCGCGATAGTAAAAACCGTGCTGCTCTTCTTTGAATTTTCTCAATGTACTGCATTAATCCTATCTGGTGATGATCCCAGACCATGCAGCAGTACTCCAAAAGAGGACGGGCAAGTTTAGTGTAGGCAGTCTCTTTAGTAGATCTTTTACATTTTCTAAGTGTTCTGCCAATAAAACACTATCTTCGGTTTGCCTTCCTCATAACAGTTTCTGTGTGTTCTTTCCAATTTAAATTGTTCATAATTGTAATTCCTAGGTATTTAGTCCAATTTACAGCTTTTAGGTTAAACCGATTTATCATGTAATCGAGGTTTAACTGATTCCTTTTAGCACTCATGTGGATGACCTTAATTATTTAGAGTCAATTGCCAATTTTCGCACCATTTATCTATCTTTTCTAAATCATTTTTCAATTTTCTGATGAGTTTATTAGACGATAGATGACAGGATCATCCACAAACAACCTAGGACAGCTGCTCAGATTGTCTCCTAAATCATTTGTATACAGGGTGATTATAATTTAAGTTAAACTTTCAGAATGCTGTAGAAATAACATCACTGGTCAGAAAGATGTTAAATTGCAACAGAATATTATCAGAGAAGGGAGAAAACGTATAGCAGAACAAAACAAATAGTGTGGAAATTGATCAATAGATGGTGCTTCACGTGTCAGAATACGTAAATGAAAATACCTGTCATGTGCACAACCCAACGAAGTTGGTATAAACACGCCAGGTACACAGCTTTTACTCCTTTCGCGTCCGCGACGTTCGTCACGACTGTTCCAATGCAGGATCGCGCTCTACTTGTAAAGCTGTATTACAAGAATGACGGCTGTGCACACGTCGCTCTGCAGAAGTTCCTGACACTAAAAGGTTTGAAAAACGGCATTAGCCCGATGACTGCAGTGGGTTTGGAGAAAATGATTCAGAAATTCAAAAAGACAGGTTCTTTTGGCATGCAACCTGGTAGAGGGAGGAAATGAATTGATTCGACGTGAGTGGAGGCAGTGACCACAGCAATGCAGGAGGAGACAAGTGGTGTTGTGGAAATGTGTAGTGCATGGAGAATTGCCCGAACACTGGACATACCCGTGAGCACAGTGTGTAAAATCCTACAAAACATCCTTCTTTGCTATCCATTCAAAATTACACATGTGCATGAATTGCTTCCTGGTGACCTGCCAGCAAGGGAGACCTTTGCTTTAGAATTTTTTGCTCACATGGAAGTGGACAATGATTGGCCATGGAAGATTTTGTGGACAGACGAATCCCACTTCCATCTGACAGCATATGTCAATACACAGAATTGTCGAATATGGGCAACAGAGAATCCACACGCAAATCAACCAGTACCACTTCATCCTGAATAAGTCACTGTGTGGTGCAGGTTTATGGCATTATTTATCATAGGGCCATATTTTTCCGAAGAGACAGCTGCTTCCAGTCTTGTTACCTGTACCGTCACTGGTAAGCACTATGAGTGCCTTTTGCGCAACCACGCCATTCCAGTTCTCAACAGCGTGGATGTGATCATTTTTATGCAAGATGGCACACTGCCACACATTGCAAATCCACTTAAGCAGATGCTGAAGCACCATTTTGGAAATGCTAGAATTATCAGCCCCCATTTCCCTCCAGCTTGGCCATCCCAATCACCTGATCTTAATCCATGTTTACTTCTGGCTGTGGACCTATCTGAAAGATGTTGTGTTCAGTGTTCTGACTGCAAACCTATTTACATTGAAGGCATGCATTGCACAACACATTCTGAACACGACCCCGGAAACACTTTGGTCAATTGTGGAACATGCTGTTTCTAGATTTCAACTTGTTGCAGAAAACACTGGGCAGCATACTGAACATGTTTTGAACTAGTCACACATTAACACTTTCGCTGCGGCTGACGCTGATAAGCGTCTCAACAAGCCACCAGCCAGTGCGGCTGACGCTTATAAGCGTCCGCACTCACTGTCGGATTACTCCGTCTAGTTGCAGCGTCTAAGCTAGTATCAAAGCGTGTGAACTTTTGTTTTGTGTGGTCAGTTATCGAACGTATATTGTTTGTCATGGCGGTTATAGGACCTTCCAATGTGAAAAGGGGCAGGAAAAGTGTTTCGCTCACTAATTTCTACACATTCGGGCGTCCCCTGGGCGTCTATTATAAAGTAGACGGCTAATTCTCTCACATCAGCAGCAAACATGCTACTAAATTGACGACCGCTATCAGAGTCACTCTTAAAAATGAGCATTTGAAGTAAACATAATTTCAAATGAATCCAGTTTCATTTTTTCCCTTCTTAAGAACATGCGTTTTGGAATCCACATCGTATTTTTTGTTACATTATCAACAAATCACGAACATCTGAATGACGCCTGTGACCTCTACAGGTGTCACATAGCGAACAGACTTTAAAACATGACCACAATACAGTCGAAGCTTATTTAAGTAATGCATCTAAGGTGTCATCATTAAGTCAGTATAGAACACGATCCTACAGATCTTACAAGGTCTTGACGCCAGCCTGTAGCTCAGGTGTGCTTAGGAGCGTCGGCACCGAGCGGTACCTGCCGTTTCAGAGTGTTACCGGCCCGCTCTCGCAAATGCTGGGCCGCACTGGAAGGTTGCACGCCTGCACCGATGCCGCAGCGAAAGTGTTAATTAATAATCCAATTTGATTTTGATTGATGCTTTTTATGCGGTTTTTTGGCCTCAGGACAATTATAAACAGATTTTTCCCCATCCAATGTGATATGACCTTGCCGTGGCGGATGGGCTAACAGTACCACACCTGTACACCCATGCACACTGAATAGTAGTTTGTTTAACGTCAAACGTACACCTTAGGCATTGTTGTATGACTCATTTGTAGCCAACCACTATTAAATTATGATGCTTACAGCGCCATCTATTACTACATTTCGTAATTATTTTTTTCTGTCATATGTTTTCCCCCTTTTCCAATAATATTCTGCTGCAATTTGAGGTCATTCTGAGCAGTGATGTTATTTCTACAGCAGTTCGAAAGTTTAACTATAAATATAATCACCCTGTAGATAAGGAACAGCAGAGGGCCTGTAACACTTCCTAGGGAAATGCCAGAAATCACTTCTGGTTACTCGATGACCTTCCATCAATTATTACGAACTGTGACCTCTCTGACAGGAAACCAATCACGAATCCAGTCATATAACTGAGAAGATATTCCACAAGCATGCAATTTCACTACAAGCTGCTTTTGTAGTACAGTGTCAAAAGCCTTTCGGAAATATAGGAATACGGACTCAATAGCACTCAAAATTTCATGTGTTGAAAGAGCTAGCTGTTTCACAAAAACAATGTTTCCTAAATTTATGTTAACTGTGTGTCAATAGACTGCTCTCTCCCAAGTAATTCATAATGTTCAAACAGAATATAGTATGTTCCAAAATCCTGCTGCATATCAGCATTAATGATCTGGGCCTGTAATTTTGTGGATTATTGGTGTGACCTGTGCAACTTTCCAGTCTTTGAGTATGGATCTTTCGTCGAGCGAGCGGCTTGTGAGGTAACGGGCGAGTTGTGGCACCCTGGAAATACTATATGTTTGGAATTGGGGTGACTGCACAGGACGCTCGTCAAAGCCGGGGCCCGGCAGCAAACACGTGGTGGCAAATGTTAGCTGAACGAGAGGGGTAGCCCCAGCGCACGGTCCAGCTGCATGGCTGGGAATTCCGCTGTGATGAGGATGATGCTTTGTGTTGATGAAGGAGATGTTTATGCCGGCAGTGCCAAAGATGGAGGATTTTGTGCGACCTTAATGGCAGACATTTCATAGTTCATATAGAAATTAATAGTACCTAGATGAATCATGATACCTCACAAAGAAACATGTACATTACATTACATTCTATTATTTGCATGACAATTCTGCTGGTGTAATCAGATTTTCAATATCTTTATTAGTTTAGTATCTGATGGTAAATTATACAAGTAACATCCAGCAACGAACTTCCAAAATCTACATGGGTCTTCCGATTTTGTCGATCGCCATGTCTTTAGAAAGCTATTAGTGTAAACCTAAATTGGTATTAATTACAGGCTTGTAACTTGAATAGTACACGAGTTATTGGAGGTCAAAATGGCCGATTACTATCGATCATGTCAGGCCATAAGAACTCCACAGTTACGTGATAAAACAGTAGCAGCATGCTTATAAATATATTTATTCATCTATGTCTTTGTTTATACCCAATATATACTATTCATGAAGAAATTTGTTAAATATTTACTGTGTTTTAGAAAGCACAGAGACATTAAGCTCCTGACCTACCTTTGCTTCTTTTTTTTTGATATATGTTTATTTAATTGTTTATGTATTTAATAATGTGTGTTAGTGTACGTTTATGGTCCAGCCCTAGGAATATTTATTTAATTTCAAGTATTTAAATGTAAATCAAGTATTTTGAATATGTTTCATTATGTTTGTGTGACTGTTCGTTGGCATGAAGACATGGCGCGAGCGCTCTAGTCAATCACAGCGCTCGTGAAAGGGGAGACTGGATGGAAGCCAGTTTCTGGAGAGGACACAGGGGTAGTCCGGAGAGTACGGCACTGGACACGGGGAGTGTTGGAGTACAGGACAGGACACGGAGAGTGCTGGATAGCACAGCACACAACACGGGAGTCGCACAGGATGGACAGTACGGCGACAGATGCGGAGTCGTGAGAAAGACTTGGATGGAGCAGTTTCTGCATGATCATGAGAGATACAGATACTTTGGAGTGCCGACTTGTGTGCTTGTGAGATTTCCGTGGCTTCTGCAGTGAAGACGAAGTACACGTTTGGAAGTGAATATCTTGTGAGCTATGTTGTGGTTCATAACTAATTACTTGCAGTAGGAATATTGTTTCCCTGTTATTCAACTTATAACTTGTTTAATTGCTGGACCATTGACACCAATAAGTGTTTTGCAGAAATATACCGCATTCTCAAATGTACTTCTACTATGGTACTCATCATTTAAAATCGTTAAGATAGTACCTGAAGATTTTATTTAATTGCAATCTTTCATTTATAAATTTATATATTACATTCATAATTCGCAATTGCCGAGTGATAGAAACCTTTGACTATTCGATTCATGTGTGTATTCTTATTGTATACTGCAGTCTTTGCAGTATTTGGCCTGTAATGCGGCAACTATGTATCCCAGTCGCTAGACAACAAAACCAGCCAAAACTTTTAATATTGTAACGCTGAGTCAGAGGGTGCGTAGTTGTTTGAAAGCCCACAGGTTGTATATGATTTTTAAGTATGAAGCTATTGCATCAGCATACTCTTAAAGGAACCCAATTGGTATAGTGTCTGGACCATTGATTCGAATTCTGGAATATTTACTTCATCTTCTTTGGTGAAGGAATTTCGAAAGGCTGTTTTTAGCAACCCTGCTTCTGCACCACTGTCGTTGATAGTATTTCTATTGCTATTGCAGAGAGAAGGTATTGACTGTCTCGCCATCAGCATACCTTACATACAACTAAAATCCTTTTGAATTTTCTGCTAGTTTTTGAGGTAAAGTTTCATTGTGGAAACTATTATAAGCATCTTGCATTGATGTCCGCACTAAATTTTGAGTTTCTGTAAAAGATCACCAGTCTTGTAGATATTGCGTTTAATTTGGGCACGCTTTTTTCATTGTTTCTTGAATAGTGCTCTGACCTGTTTTGTGTACCAAGGGGGATCAGCTCCATCATTTATTAATTTATTTTGTATAAATCTCTGAGTTGCTGTCGATACCATTTCTCTGAACCAAGCCATATCTGGTCTACACTTACATTGTCAATTTGGAAGGAGTGGAGACTGTCTCTGAGGAAGCCATCATAGGAATTTTTATCTGCTTTTTTGAACAGGTACATTTTTCATTTATTTTTGAAGGATTTAGGGGTTACAATATTCAATCTCACTACAACAACCCTGTGTTCACTAATCCCTGTAACCATTTTAATGCTCATTATTAGCTCAGGATTACTTGTTGCTCAGACGCCAAGTGTGCTTTTACAACTATTTACTATTCAAATGGGTTCATGAACTAACTGCTCGAAATAATTTTCAGAGAATGCGTTTAGCACAATTTCGGACAATGTTTTATGCATACCTCCAAATTTAAACATGTATTTTTGCCAACATATCGAGGATAAATTAAAGTCACCACCAACTATAATTGAATGAGCTGAGTACGTGTTTGAAATTAAACTCGTGGGTTCTTTGAACCTTTCAACTATCGCATCATCTGAGTTGGGAGGTCAGTAAAAGGGTCCAATTATTATTTTGTTCTCGTTGCGAAGAATGACCTCTACCCATACTAACTCAGAGGAACTATCTGCTTCAATTTTGCTACAAGATAAATTACTTCTGACAGCTACAAACACACCACTGCCAACTGTGTTTGGCCTATCCTTTTGGAACACTGTTAGGTTCTTCACAAAAATTTCAGCTGAACTTATCTCCGACTTTTAGTCAGCTTTCTCTGTCTAGTATGATTTGAGCATCAGTGCTTTCTATTAGCACTTGGAGCTCTAGTACTTTGCCAACACAGCTATGACAATTTACAACTCTTGTACCAATAGTTCCTGGATCTGAAATGCACCCTTTGAGACTGAAGTCCTTTTTGCGTTTTCCCATGACCCTCTAACCTGAAACCCTGCTCAGTCCACGCCACACAGCCCCTGCTATCCGTGGAGACGCCTCCTGCATGTAGTGGACTCCTGACCTATTCAGCAGAACCCAAAACCCCACCACCTTATGGTGCAAGTGGAGGAATCTGTAGCCTACATGGTCGCAGAACTGTCTGAGACTCTGATGCAGACCCTCCACTCGGCTCTGCACCAAAGGTTGTTCATCATTTGCCGTAATTCAGTTGTCAGCCAACGAGCAGTACTTTTTCTTGCACAGACTGTTGGCTTTGACAGCAGTAAGCTTATAACTAAGTTAATGGATTTTACAGTAAATTGTGGACAATCTGAATATTTGACGCCATTTGGTTTCTGAGAGGTCAGCTGTTAGAGCATCAGGACCTGTGTGTTTGATGTTCCTATAAGCTATGCGACACAATTTGAGCTTTGGGGGCTGTGAGGAGCAAATCAAGAATATTACTAAGAATATTTTTGACATCTGCTGTATTAGGCATAAAATCATACTTATTGGTAACACATGTAAATTTGTACTGGACTAGGACTTGAACCCAGTTGGTTGGTTGGATGGTTTGAGGGAGTGAAGCAAACAGTGAGATAATCGATCCCATTGGATTAGGGAAGGAAGCTGGTCATGCCCTTTCAAATGAACCATCCAGCCAGCAATTTAGGGAAATCAGTGAAACTAGATTCTTCATTTATCATGAGCGGTTGCTTTAACCATCTCTGCTGTCCGTGCGTGCTTCCAGGACCAATTCAAATCTCCACTAGCCATAATGGTCTGAAGGAACAGACATTGTAATAGTACATAAGAATATTACATTATGTGCTGAAAGTCTTGGAGCCACAATTGACCTATCTGTGACTTTGTCAATCTTTTTCACTGTCATGGAAGAATGATCTGTTTCAACCAAATAATCTTCTTAAATTTATTGTTATGGGAGTTTCTCTCAAGAAGCCCATGTTCATTCCCTTATTACAATGACATGGTCATATTGAAATGAAATGAATGTAATTCAGATTGGTTGGTTTAGAGGCAGTCGAAGGGACCAAACTACGAGGTCATCAGTCCCTTGGTCCTAACAAAACAATGCCACAACTGTGAGAATAAAACGGGCGAAACATATAACACAAAACAGAAAGAAAGGTAAGGCCACAAGAACGAAGGGAAGGCAACGAACGCTAAAAGGAACAAAAGAGGAAAAGAAAACAACAGAGACACACAATAAACAGAAGAGAGTAAAACATGAAAGCAGATTGCAGAGGCTGGCCTACCACGAGAATAAAAAGGGAAAGCCACCCACTCTGCAATACATTAAAACCTCCACCCTAAAAGCACTAAGGTGGAGGACACAGAGGGACATAGGACATGCACTAAAACCGAGATAGAAACATAAAACCCACTCCAACGGATAAAACATAAAGCTGCTACGGAGGCACTGTCGCCCAACACCGAATGCAGGGTGCTGGGAAAGTTAAAAATCTGCTGCAGAGCGGCACCTTGTGGATGGCTCCCTGGAGGCGCCGCTCAGCAACAACAGTACTGGAGCAGCAGTACGAAATCCAGAAGTCGTCTGCATACAGAGAATGTGAGACGGAGGGCCCGACAGCTGCTGCTAGAACATTAATGGCCACCAAAAATAGCAAGAGACCCTCAATACAAAGCCCTGCGGGACTCCATTCTCCTGGATATGGATGGAACTACGGGAGTCACCAACTTGGACACGGAAAGTACGGAGTGACAGGAAGTTTTGGATAAAAATCGGGAGTGGTCCACGGAGATCCCCTCATACAATGTGGCAAGGATATGATGTCGCCAAGTCGTGTTGTGTGCTTTACGTAAGTCAAAAACGATGGCAACCAGGTGTTGGTGTCTGGAAAAGGCTGTTCGGATGGCAGACTTGATGGACACAAGATTATCAGTGGTAATGTGACCCTGACGGAAGCCGCCCTGACATGGAGCCAGCAAGCCACATGACTCCAGGACCCAACCCAACCACCGATATACCATACGTTCCAGCAGCTTACAAAGAAAGTTGGTGAGGCTGATGGGCTGATAGCTATCCACATCAAGTGGGTTTTTACCAGGGTTTAGCACCTGAATGATCATGCTCTCCGACGCCATCGCACCAGATCCGGTTGAAGATGATGAGAAGATGTTGCTTGTAGTCAGATGAGAGATTTTCAATCATCTGGCTGTGGATGCGATCAGGCCCAGGAGCTGTGTCAAGGCAATGTGCGAGAGCACTGAGGAGTTCCCACTCCGTAAATGGGGCGTTATAGGATTCACTGCAGCGTGTAGTGAATGAGAGGATGTACCCTTTCAGCCGCCGTTTGTGTGTGTGAAAGGCTGGGGGGTAATTATCTGACGCAGAGGGTCGAGCAAAGTGCTTGGCAATTGTGTTTGCGTCGGTACATAACTCGCCATTTATGGTAACTTCGGGGACAGTGGTTGGGGCCTGGTACCCAAAAAGACGTTTGATCTTTGCCCAGACTTGGGAAGGTGCCGTGTCGCACCCAATGGTGGAGACATATCTCACCCAACGCTCCTCCTTCCATTTGATAAGGTAGCGAGCATGGGCACAGAGCCTTTTGAAGGCTATGAGGAGCTCCAAGGAAGGGTGCCACTTATGCCACTGCAGAGCTTGCCGACGCTCCTTAATTGTTTCAGCGACTTCAGGTGACCAACAAGGGACCGCCTTACGCCTCGGGAACCCTAAAGAGCGAGGGATTGTGTTTTCTGCCACAGAAACAATGGTGCTAGTCACCTGCTCAATCATCACATCGATGTTACTGAGTGGGGGAGATTCAGCGGTGACAGCAGAGGTGAAAGTTTCCCAATCCACCTTGTTCAAAGCCCATCTGGGCAGGCTTCCATGTGCCCAACGCTGGGGCAGTGACAGGAATATGGGGAAGTGGTCACTACCACACAGCGTCATGTGCTCTCCAGTGGATAGATGGGAAAAGTCTTGGGCTGCAAATTCAAAAATCAATAGCCGAGTAAGTACCATGAGCCACACTGAAATGTGTGGCGGCCCCAGTATTTAAGAGGCAAAGGTCGAATTGCAACAGTAAAGTTTCAACATCTCTGCCTTGGCCAGTAAGCATGGTACCAACCCACAAGGGGTTATGAGCATTAAAATCTCCCAGAAATAGGAAAGGTTTAGGGAGTCGATCAATCAGTGTAGCTAATACATTCAGGGGTACTGCACCATCTGGAGGAAGATATACATTGCAGACAGTTATTTCCTGCGCCGTCCTTATTCCGACAGCCACAGCTTCAAGAGGGGTTGAAGGGGCACATGTTCACTACAGACCGAGTTTAGGACATAAACGCAAACTCCCCCTGACACTTGATTATAGTCACTTCGGTTCCAGCAATATCCCTTATAACCGCGGAGGGCAGGGAGCCACATTGCTGGGAACCTAGTTTCCTGGAGGGCAATGCAGATAGCAGATGTAAAGCTTAACAGTTGCCTTAGCTCAGCCAGGCGGTGGAAAAAAAAAAAAAAAAAACCACAATTCCACTGGAGGATGACATCGTAAGACTGGGAAGACATGGAACATTCAAAAGAGGCAGTTTACACTTCAAGAGTCACCTGCTGCCACTGATTTATTGCCTGAGCAGTCTATATCCATTGTCTGAGGGTCTGGCAAGATCTAGGTCCTCAGCGGATGCCAAAATCTCCACTCCATCCTCAGCCACAGAGCTTATAGGTAGCGGTGGTGTGGGTGCCACCGCAATTTCCTTGGTCTTAGGGGGTTCTCTTTTTGGATTTGTCTTGCTCCTCCTTGAATTTCCCTGGTTGGGAGGACTTCACTGGCTCAGTCTCTGGGACTGAGGATGAGCGTGAAGCCCTACAACCAGCTGCTTTTGGGCTCTTCAGCCACTGGCGGGTGTCGTCTTTCCCGCTAGAAGAAACCTGGGAAGGAAGAGACCCAACGGACCCCTTCCTAGCGAGAGAAGCCGAAGAAGACTTATGCTTCTCCGGCTTAGATGTGGTGACGGACGTCCCTGATGGTTGGGGGACAGTGCTTCCGGAGTAGGTGGTGCAGGAGCAACAGGGAGAGAAATGCGACCCCCCCCCACCATCAAGGGGGCTGATGTAGTCTTCCGGCTCTGAGAGGTGACCTGGGTTGGCAGAGCTGATGGTGCCAGAACTGTTGTAGTGTCAGCATAAGATGATGTGTCACGCACAGGATGCAGGCGTTCAAATTTTCTCTTAGCCTCAGTGTAGGTCAGTCTGTCCAGGGTCTTGTACTCCATGATTTTCCTTTCTTTCTGGAGAATCCTGCAGTCAGGCGAGCAAGGCAAATGGTGCTCTCGGCTGTTGACACAGATGGGAGGCAGGGCACATGGAGTATTGGGATGTGATGGGCATCCGCAATCTCGGTATGTGATGCTGGAGCTACATACACAGACACAAGCAAATGTCTGCTTGTGTCTGTGTATGTGCGGATGGATATGTGTGTGTGTGCGCGCGCGAGTGTATACCCCTTCTTTCCCCCTAAAGTAAGTCTTCCCACTCCCGGGATTGGAATGACTCCTTACCCTCTCCCTTAAAACCCACATCCTTTCGTCTTTCCCTCTTTCCTGATGAGGCAACAGTTTGTTGCGAAAGCTTGAATGTGTATATAGTTATAATAGAGGGAAACATTCCACGTAGGAAAAATATATCTAAAAACAAAGATGATGTGACTTACCAAATGAAAGTGCTGGCAGGTCGATAGACACACAAACAAACACAAACATACACACAAAATTCAAGCTTTCGCAACAAACTGTTGCCTCATCAGGAAAGAGGGAAGGAGAGGGAAAGACGAAAGGATGTGGGTTTTAAGGGAGAGGGTAAGGAGTCATTCCAATCCCGGGAGCGGAAAGACTTACCTTAGGGGGAAAAAAGGACGGGTATACACTCGCACACACACACATATCCATCCACACATATACAGACACAAGCAGACATATTTAAAGACAAAGAGTTTGGGCAGAGATGTCAGTCGAGGCAGAAGTGCAGAGGCAAAGATGATGTTGAATGACAGGTGAGGTATGAGTGGCGGCAACTTGAAATTAGCGGAGATTGAGGCCTGGTGGATAACGGGAAGAGAGGATATATTGAAGAGCAAGTTCCCATCTCCGGAGTTCAGATAGGTTGGCGTTAGTGGGAAGTATCCAGATAACCCGGACGGTGTAACACTGTGCCAAGATGTGCTGGCCGTGCACCAAGGCATGTTTAGCCACAGGGTGATCCTCATTACCAACAAACACTGTCTGCCTGTGTCCATTCATGCGAACGGACAGTTTGTTGCTGGTCATTCCCACATAGAATGCATCACAGTGTAGGCAGGTCAGTTGGTAGATCACGTGAGTGCTTTCACACGTGGCTCTGCCTTTGATCGTGTACACCTTCCAGGTTACAGGACTGGAGTAGGTGGTGGTGGGAGGGTGCATGGGACAGGTTTTACACCGGGGGCGGTTACAAGGGTAGGAGCCAGAGCGTAGGGAAGGTGGTTTGGGGATTTCATAGGGATGAACTAACAGGTTACGAAGGTTAGGTGGACGGAGGAAAGGCACTCTTGGTGGAGTGGGGAGGATTTCATGAAGGATGGATCTCATTTCAGGGCAGGATTTGAGGAAGTCGTATCCCTGCTGGAGAGCCACATTCAGAGTCTGATCCAGTCCCGAAAAGTATCATATCACAAGTGGAGCACTTTTGGGGTTCTTCTGTGGGAGGTTCTGGGTTTGAGGGGATGAGGAAGTGGCTCTGGTTATTTGCTTCTGTACCAGGTCGGGAGAGTAGCTGCGGGATGCAAAAGCTGTTTTCAGGTTGTTGGTGTAATGGTTCAGGGATCCCAGACTGGAGCAGATTCGTTTGCCACGAAGACCTAGGCTCTAGGGAAGGGACCGTTTGATGTGGAATGGGTGGCAGCTGTCATAATGGAGGTACTGTTGCTTGGTGGGTTTGATGTGGACGGACGTGTGAAGCTGGCCATTGGACAGGTGGAGGTCAACGTCAAGGAAAGTGGCATGGGATTTGGAGTAGGACCAGGTGAATCTGATGGAACCAAAGGAGTTGAGGTTGGAGAGGAAATTCTGGAGTTCTTCTTCACTGTGAGTCCAGATCATGAAGATGTCATCAATAAATCTGTACCAAACTTTGGGTTGGCAGGCCTGGGTAACCAAGAAGGCTTCCTCTAAGCGACCCATGAATAGGTTGGCATACGAGGGGGCCATCCTGGTGCCCATGGCTGTTCCCTTTAATTGTTGGTATGTCTGGCCTTCGAAAGTGAAGAAGTTGCGGGTCAGGATGAAGCTGGCTAAGGTAATGAGGAAAGAGGTTTTTGGTAGGGTGGCAGGTGATCGGTGTGAAAGGAAGTGCTCCATCGCAGCGAGGCCCTGGACGTGCAGAATATTTGTGTGTAAGGAAGTGGCATCAATGGTTACAACGATGGTTTCCGGGGGTAACAGACTGTATAGGGATTACAGGCGTTCGAGAAAGTGGTTGGTGTCTTTGATGAAGGATGGGAGACTGCATGTAATGGGTTGAAGGTGTTGATCTACGTAGGCAGAGATACGTTCTGTGGGGGCTTGGTAGCCAGCTACAATGGGACGGCCGGGATGATTGGGTTTGTGAATTTTAGGAAGAAGGTAGAAGGTAGGGGTGCGGGGTGTTGGTGGGGTCAGGAGGTTGATGGAGTCAGGTGAAAGGTTTTGTAGGGGGCCTAAGGTTCTGAGGATTCCTTGAAGCTCCGCCTGGACATCAGGAATGGGATTACCTTGGCAAACTTTGTATGTAGTGTTGTCTGAAAGCTGACGCAGTCCCTCAGCCACATACTCCCGACGATCAAGTACCACGGTTGTGGAACCCTTGTCCACCGGAAGAATGACGATGGATCGGTCAGCCTTCAGACCACGGATAGCCTGGGCTTCAGCAGTGGTGATGTTGGGAGTAGGATTAAGGTTTTTTAAGAAGGATTGAGAGGCAAGGCTGGAAGTCAGAAATTTCTGGAAAGTTTGGAGAGGGACTGGATCAGACTCTGAATGTGGCTCTCCAGCAGGGATACGACTTCCTCAAATCCTGCCCTGAAATGAGATCCATCCTTCATGAAATCCTCCCCATTCCACCAAGAGTGTCTTTCCGCCGTCCACCTAACCTTCGTAACCTCTTTGTTCATCCCTATGAAATCCCCAAACCACCTTCCCTACCCTTGTAACCGCCCCCAGTGTAAAACCTGTCTCATGCACCCTCCCACCACCACCTACTCCAGTCCTGTAACCCGGAAGGTTTACACGATCAAAGGCAGAGCCACGTGTGAAAGCACCCACATGATTTACCAACTGACCTGCCTACACTGTGAAGCTTTCTATGTGGGAATGACCAGCAACAAACTGTCCATTTGCATGAATGGACACAGGCAGACAGTGTTTGTTGGTAATGAGGATCACCCTGTGGCTAAACATGCCTTGGTGCATGGCCAGCACATCTTGGCACAGTGTTACACCGTCCGGGTTATCTAGATACTTCCCACTAACACCAACCTGTCGGAACTCCGAAGATGGGAACTTGCCCTTCAGTATATCCTCTTTTCTCGTTATCTGCCAGGCCTCAATCTCCACTAATTTCAATTTGCTGCCGCTCATACCTCACCTGTCTTTCAACAACATCTTTGTCTCTGTACTTCCGCCTCGACTGACTTCTCTGCCCAAACTCTTTGCCTTTACAAATGTCTGCTTGTGTCTGTGTATGTGCGGATGGGTGTGTGTGTGTGTGTGTGTGTGTGTGTGTGTGTGTGTGTGTGTGTGTGTGTGTGTGTGTGTGTGTGTGTGTGTATACCCCTTTTTACCCCTAAGGTGAGTCTTTCCGCTCCCGGGATTGGAATGACTCCTTATCCTCTCCCTTAAAACCCACATCCTTTCGTCTTTCCCTCTCCTTCCCTCTTTCCCGATGACGCAACAGTTTGTTGCGAAAGCTTGAATTTCATGTGTATGTTTGTGTGTCTATCGACCTGCCAGCACTTTCGTTCGGTAAGTCACATCATCTGTGTTTTTATATATACAGGGTTATTACAAATGATTGAAGCGATTTCACAGCTCTACAATAACTTTATTATTTGAGATATTTTCACAATGGTTTGCACACACATACAAAAACTCAAAAAGTTTTTTTAGGCATTCACAAATGTTCGATATGTGCCCCTTTAGTGATTCGGCAGACATCAAGCCGATAATCAAGTTCCTCCCACACTCGGCGCAGCATGTCCCCATCAATGAGTTCGAAAGCATCGTTGATGCGAGCTCGCAGTTCTGGCACATTTCTTGGTAGAGGAGGTTTAAACACTGAATCTTTCACATAACCCCACAGAAAGAAATCGCATGGGGTTAAGTCGGGAGAGCGTGGAGGCCATGACATGAATTGCTGATCATGATCTCCACCACGACCAATCCATCGGTTTTCCAATCTCCTGTTTAAGAAATGCCGAACATCATGATGGAAGTGCGGTGGAGCACCACCCTGTTGAAAGATGAAGTCGGCGCTGTCAGTCTCCAGTTGTGGCATGAGCCAATTTTCCAGCATGTCCAGATACACACACGTGTCCTGTAACGTTTTTTTTCACAGAAGAAAAAGGGGCCGTAAACTTTAAACAAAACACGTTAACTTTTGGTGAATTGCGAATTTGCTGCACGAATGCGTGAGGATTCTCTACCGCCCAGATTCACACATTGTGTCTGTTCAGTTCACCATTAAGAAAAAATGTTGCTTCATCACTGAAAACAAGTTTCGCACTGAACGCATCCTCTTCTATGAGCTGTTGCAACCGCGCCGAAAATTCAAAGCGTTTGACTTTGTCATCGGGTGTCAGGGCTTGTAGCAATTGTAAATGGTAAAGCTTCTGCTTTAGCCTTTTCCGTAAGATTTTCCAAGCCGTCGGCTGTGGTATGTTTAGCTCCCTGCTTGCTTTATTCGTCGACTTCCGCGGGCTACGCGTGAAACTTGCCCGCACGCGTTCAACCGTTTCTTCGCTCACTGCAGGTCGACCCGTTGATTTCCCCTTACAGAGGCATCCAGAAGCTTTAAACTGCGCATACCATCGCCGAATGGAGTTAGCAGTTGGTGGATTTTTGTTGAACTTTGTCCTGAAGTGTCGTTGCACTGTTATGACTGATTCGTGTGAGTGCATTTCAAGCACGACATACGCTTTCTCGGCTCCTGTCGCCATTTTGTCTCACTGCGTTCTCGAGCGCTCTGGCGGCAGAAACCTGAAGAGCAGATTCAGCCGAACAAAACTGAGTTTTTCTACGTATCTGTAGTGTGTCGTGACCATATGTCAATGAATGGAGCTACAGTGAATTTATGAAATCGCTTCAATCATTTGTAATAGCCCTGTATATAAAAACACAGATGATGTGACTTACCGAACGAAAGTGCTGGCAGGTTGATAGACACACAAACATACACATGAAATTCAAGCTTTCGCAACAAACTGTTGCCTCATCAGGAAAGAGGGAAGGAGAGGGAAAGACGAAAGGAAGTGGGTTTTAAGGGAGAGGGTAAGGAGTCATTCCAATCCCGGGAGCGGAAAGACTTACCTTAGTGGGAAAAAAGGACAGGTATACACTCGCGCACACACACACACATCCATCCACACATACAGACACAAGCAGACATATTATTCTTTAAATATGTCTGCTTGTGTCTGTATATGTGTGGATGGATATGTGTGTGTGTGCGCGCGCGAGTGTATACCCGTCCTTTTTTCCCCCTAAGGTAAGTCTTTCCGCTCCCGGGATTGGAATGACTCCTTACCCTCTCCCTTAAAACCCACTTCCTTTCGTCTTTCCCTCTCCTTCCCTCTTTCCTGATGAGGCAACAGTTTGTTGCGAAAGCTTGAATTTTGTGTGTATGTTTGTGTGTCTGTGTGTCTGTCGACCTGCCAGCACTTTCATTTGGTAAGTCACATCATCATTATATGTAATCAGATGGACAAGGAGAAGGGAATGAAATGGCTTTGCCCCGCTTCAGGAACCATTAACCATTAAACAGAAATGACTTACAGGAATAACAGAAAACCTAAATTTGATTGTCAGAAGGGGATTTGAAACATAGTCAATGCAAACCTGTACCTTAATCATTGTGCCATCCAAACATTCATTTATGAACTGCTGCATTCCGTTTTCATAATTTGCCAACTAGTGTCAAACAGCTGTTACATCATCATCATTATTGGGCACTAATCATGTAAATACTTTTTTTCAAACACAGAATTAGCTGGTGAACATTGGGCTAATTCGAAACACTGGCTACTTGATTGGTTTTGTGCACCACTATATGCAATTTCAAAAATCCAGCATGAGCACAACCTCCTGTACTTTATGTAGTCTGCAAGAATTTCATAAATAATATTTCTTGAAACTTGAGGGAACTCATTACATATAAGGACAAAATTGTAAAATGTCTGTTTTCTTCAACTGTTGCATCAACTTTCTGAATTAAACCTTCAGTCATCAAAGATGGTCGCATTTTAGTTCATCATGAAGATTTGTACTGCCATCTTTAAACACAGTAACCTGTTTTATCCATAAACTGTACTGATCTGAAGGATTTTGGTCACTGTCATGACCTTTGACCACAAAAAAGGAATCACTGCGCATATTTTACACTTGGCAGGATTTTCAATTAATGGATGCATTTTAAGTATAAGGCCTACAACTTTGCTTCCGCCATTTTGCAACAGACGGCAGTGGCGGCAAGTAGTGTTCTGGTGGTTGGTCATATGTGTAATACAATAAGCTTAAGCACCTGTAAACATAATGCCATAAAAATATTTGTTGATTTGTGATTGCATCATAAGGTTATTCTCAATTAAGTACGTCAACTTACGTACCCATTTCCCGCCATTTGTGCGGAGTTTTAATTTTCTGCTTTAACATGAAGAAATCTGTGGTTGTGGCTCTTAAATGCTGGGTAATACCAATGGTGAGGGAACTATTAATGGAAGAATGTGCAGAGAATATTTTCAAGGCCTTAAGAACAGTGATTTTGATGTCTAAGACCAGCATGGCGGTGGAAGACCGAAAATTTTCGTAGGTACTGAAACAGACGAAGACAATCACAGGGCATCATTATTGAAAGCAAGTGATGTGTTTGAGCCCAGCACTGAAACACAAACAGCCACAATACAGCGACAGACACACAAAGGTAATTTTGCAGCAGGTCAGTGCTCGACCCCATGTTGCAAAACCCGTCAAAATATACACGGAAATGTTGAAATGAGATGTCCTATCCCTCCTGCCATATTCCCCATACATTGCTCTTTCTGGCTACTACCTTTTTTGATCAGTGCCGTGTAGTCTAGCTGACCAGCACTTCCGATCATATGAACAAGTGCAAAATTGAATCGATTCATGGATCCCCACAAATGACACTCAGTTCTTTCATTCATATGCTATCTGAAAGATGGGAGAATGTAGTGACCGGTGATGGGCAATACTATGAATCATAATTTTTTTGTAAGCTTTTCACAATAAAGCCCTGAACCTTGAGAAAAAACAGTGGAAGCAGAGTTTTAGACCTAGTAAGTTCAAACGCAAGATGGTGAAGCGCATTCACAAATTGCTGAGTTCACTGTCATGTTTAAAAAAAAATATCTAAAATAAGACCTTGTATGATTAAACGTAAGTACCAATTGGCCAACAGGTATACAAAATTAAAAACCATCTAGGTGCAATGCAGTTTCTCACAAATACAGCATTATTTGCCTCTTACATCTGTCAATACACAAATTTTGTCCTAGGTATGGCAAAGGAGAGAGGAATCTGTAGACATAAAACCATTCTTTTATGCAACGGCAATAGCCATATTTCTTTATTATATACAAGTTAATAGTATTGAAAAGCGTATCATTCTCCAAGATAAGAGCATAAAAATGTAATTTGATCTTTCATAAATAACAACCAAACTTCCACAATTTTATTCACATGAAGTGTAAACAGACATCACTAAAACAGAGATAGTTCACTTTTTATTATTTTTCATCACTTACCAGACATGTAAAAATCACTAAAATTATTGGTCAATATGTCTGTCTCATTCAAATTACTAATCAATCTTCAACAAGGACATATGCAAAGTATCCATAGCAAAACAACGTTCAACAAACTCCCCTTCTCTCTTTTTCAATGAAAGCATATCATAATGACAATTCCATCTGCTCTGATGTGTATGTGACACGTAAAAGGAAAGTACTGGTACAACTGTTTACATATATTTTTTTTTATTTTTTTTACAAAAGATATAATCATGCGATGGTTTCATATAAATTGATGAAAGCTGTATAGGTTCTGGAGCTCGGTAGAATTTTATTTTTACCTTGTGTATGCCTCTTTAGGTTGGATACTAACATTCTGCAGTACTATATCATATGTGAATCTAAAGCTCTCTCTCCTGTTATATTTTTACCTGCTGAATTCAGGTTTGAAAAATCATAAGCATAGCATATTGGAAGGGGGAAGAGGGCTGACGAAAATCTGTGCTCTGTTGTGTCTTGTTGAGTTATTCTGTTCAGCTGTCAGATGAATTCTCTACTCATTTCAATGAACATAAACACTACAAAACACTGCCAAATTCTTTGGTGAGAAACAAATAAATAATACTGTTATGCTTCAACTTACAAGCCTGTTCTCTTCACTCAATTTTAGAGAGAAAAGCATCAGGAGAGGGGGATGGGGGAGCGGAAGAGGCGGAATGAGGGGAGGTGAGCAGGAATGGGGGATGGAGGAGGGATCAGGACTGGGATGGAAATATGTGAATGAGCGTTATCTGTATTTGTAGCAACACTTTTCCATTATCTTGGTTGTAGGAAGAAGTGTTGGCTCACCAACTTTATGATTAACTGTATTACGGAGAGAACTGTAGTTAAGTCCAATGCCTTTCTGGAGTAACCTATAACAGTCTATCATAAAACTTCCAAAACTCAAAAGACTGGAACAACATAATCACAATGACGGAACTATAGTTTAAAGTTCATCACGATTATACATAATTAAGCCAGCAGGGTATGATTTTTCTTGGTATCCCAGTCCTTCAAGAATTTAGTAATTTTTTTCCTGTAATGGATGATGCAGTGTTTGCACGACAGATATGCCTTCATTGCAATGCTTCAAACCATTTCATTTTTCAGGGTCCATACAAAGAATTCCATATAAAACAGTATCATTTACACTTTGCGTGTTAGGTAAGAAGCAATGTTGTACCACCTAATGTCTTTTCAGTTTGCTTGTGGATTCTACTATGAAAAAGGAAACCTCACGACCGTTTTCTTCGTACTGTAGGTAGATTTGTAAAATACAGAGCAGCATTCAGATAGGCTTCTTTGCTAATATTGTACACTGGATGAACAGGAGCCTGGAAAAAAAAAGAAAGACAATTAAAAAAAAAAAAAATCCTGTTGGAGGCCAGTAAATCTTTAGCAGTTTTTAATCCAAACTTCCTACTTCCTTAAACTTTTAATTTAACACCAGCTCCAATTTGTTCCATTTGTAGGGCAAATAATAAGTAGATTCATAGCTAAACTCAAGTATCAGAACTGTAAGCTGAAAACCATACTTTCTGAAACAGGGTTGACAAAAAGGTTTAATGAGATTGTACACGTGTAATTTCTTAAATAATGCAATGGATTGCAAACACATCTTTAAAGTAATGGCAAGTAAAGCACCATGTTTTGCCCAAAAACATAGAACACCCACAAAAGTTATTTGGTAGTTTCTGCATTTTTCTTCTTAACACACTTACGAGCACAGGAAGAACCAGGAGGTGTTGACTGATGTTGTTGTTGTTGTTGTGGTCTTCAGTCCTGAGACTGGTTTGATGCAGCTCTCCATGCTACTCTATCCTGTGCAAGCTTTTTCATCTCCCAGTACCCACTGCAACCTACATCCTTCTGAATCTGCTTAGTGTATTCATCTCTTGGTCTCCCTCTACGATTTTTACCCTCCACGCTGCCCTCCAATACTAAATTGGTGATCCCTTGATGCCTCAGAACATGTCCTACCAACCGATCCCTTCTTCTGGTCAAGTTGTGCCACAAACTTCTCTTCTCCCCAATCCTATTCAATACTTCCTCATTAGTTATGTGATCTACCCATCTAATCTTCAGCATTCTTCTGTAGCACCACATTTCAAAAGCTTCTATTCTCTTCTTGTCCAAACTATTTATCGTCCATGTTTCACTTCCATACATGGCTACACTCCATACGAATACTTTCAGAAATGACTTCCTGACACTTAAATCAATACTGGATGTTAACAAATTTCTCTTCTTCAGAAACGCTTTCCTTGCCATTGCCAGCCTACATTTTATATCCTCTCTACTTCGACCATCGTCAGTTATTTTGCTCCCCAAATAGCAAAACTCCTTTACTACTTTAAGTACCTCATTTCCTAATCTAATTCCCTCAGCATCACCCGACTTAATTAGACTACATTCCATTATCCTTGTTTTGCTTTTGTTGATGTTCATCTTATATCCTCCTTTCAAGACACTGTCCATTCCATTCAACTGCTCTTCCAAGTCCTTTGCTGTCTCTGACAGAATTACAATGTCATCGGCGAACCTCAAAGTTTTTATTTCTTCTCCATGAATTTTAATACCTACTCCTAATTTTTCTTTTGTTTCCTTTACTGCTTGCTCAATATACAGATTGAACAACATCGGGGAGAGGCTACAACCCTGTCTTACTCCCTTCCCAACCACTGCTTCCCTTTCATGTCCTTCGACTCTTATAACTGCCATCTGGTTTCTGTACAAATTGTAAATAGCCTTTCGCTCCCTGTATTTTACCCCTGCCACCTTTAGAATTTGAAAGAGAGTATTCCAGTCAACATTGTCAAAAGCTTTCTCTAAGTCTACAAATGCTAGAAACGTAGGTTTGCCTTTCCTTAATCTTTCTTCTAAGATAAGTCGTAAGGTCAGTATTGCCTCACGTGTTCCAGTGTTTCTACGGAATCCAAACTGATCTTCCCCGAGGTTGGCTTCTACTAGTTTTTCCATTCGTCTGTAAAGAATTCGTGTTAGTATTTTGCAGCTGTGACTTATTAAACTGATAGTTCGGTAATTTTCACATCTGTCAACACCTGGTTTCTTTGGGATTAGAATTATTATATTCTTCTTGAAGTCTGAGGGTATTTTGCCTGTTTCATACATCTTGCTCACCAGATGGTAGAGTTTTGTCAGGACTGGCTCTCCCAAGGCCGTCAGTAGTTCCAATGGAATGTTGTCTACTCCGGGGGCCTTGTTTCGATTCAGGTCTTTCAGTGCTCTGTCAAACTCTTCACGCAATATCATATCTCCCATTTCATCTTCATCTACATCCTCTTCCATTTCCATAATATTGTTCTCAAGTACATCGCCCTTGTATAGACCCTCTATATACTCCTTCCACCTTTCTGCTTTCCCTTCTTTGCTTAGAACTGGGTTTCCATCTGAGCTCTTGATATTCATACAAGTCGTTCTCTTATCTCCAAAGGTCTCTTTAATTTTCCTGTGGGTGGTATCTATCTTACCCCTAGTGAGATAGGCCTCTACAGCCTTACATTTGTCCTCTAGCCATCCCTGCTTAGCCATTTTGCACTTCCTGTCGATCTCATTTTTGAGACGTTTGCATTCCTTTTTGCCTGTTTCACTTACTGCATTTTTATATTTTCTCCTTTCATCAATTAAATTCAGTATTTCTTCTGTTACCCAAGGATTTCTGACTGATAACAGTTTATATAACAGAGATACATCATCAATTTCCTTCTCACACCATTTCTGGGCACGAATAGGATCCCACCAAACCATTCATATAAATTTTCATTTATTATGATGTGATAGCCATGAATATTTTCCTCAGAAGCTCCAGATATGATGGTGGTAGTTGGCTATTGTGTGTTCCAAGCAAAACTCTGAAGTGTGTCTCCTACTAATTTCAAAATAATTAGGAGGAATCATCTTGGAAATGGTTAATGCCATTTATAGCATTATAGAGTATTCTTTCTTTGATATCATTTCTCACAGCCGGTTTGAGACCCAAGCGACACAAGGGTGAATAATAATTAATAGAGAAAACTGACACTGATGAAAATATATTCTAACAAAAGTAAAAACATTACAACAGTACACTAAAGATATTTCTAAAAGATAACTGCAAATGTGTGGATGCAAATGACCACTGATTTCTGCATCAAACATTGTCCTAGTTGGAATTTGAGTCCAATTAGATGAGGACTTAATACAATAGTTTACATCTGTACAAATTGGGACAATATTTTATAACTCAAGTCAGTGGCAGCTCGTAACCATACATTTACAAGTACAATGTCAACAGCTCATTTGCAGACCCATGTTTACTGGAACGTTTTGCTTGTGTTTCCATAAAGTTTCAGAAGTGGGAGCTTTTGCTACTAATTATGATATGCCCTACATGTATAACACCAAAATTTTAATTGTAATATTTATAGATACATAAATCATAAAACAAACTGCTCAGAGCTTAGTGCACATATTTTCATCTTACACCATTTCAGTGACAGAAGGATTAAGTTCCTTCAAAGAATTCTGATGGTCAGTCAGAGAAATTAAGATGGACCATTTGTAAGCGTCTCTTCATTTCACGGGTTTCAAGGAATCATTCATGAGAACGGTTGTGTATGTGACACATTGTGGTTTATTTCTCCATTACGGTTAAATTAAATATGAATTTAATGTAACTATTGTCATATTTTTATAATAGAGGGAAACATTCCACGCGGGAAAAATATATTTAAAAACAAAGATGATGTGACTTACCATACGAAAGAGCTGGCAGGTCGATAGAAACACAGACAGACACATACATACACACAAAATTCAAGCTTTCGCAACAGACTGTTGCCTCATCAGGAAAGAGGGAAGGAGAGGGAAAGACGAAAGGAAGTGGGTTTTAAGGGAGAGGGTAAGGAGTCATTCCAATCCCGGGAGCGGAAAGACTTACCTTAGGGGGAAAAAAGGACAGGTATACACTCGCACACACACACACACACACATATCCATCCACACATATACAGACACAAGCAGACATATTTAAAGAATAATATGTCTGCTTGTATCTGTATATGTGTGGATGGATATGTGTGTGTGTGCGCGCGAGTGTATACCTGTCCTTTTTTCCCCCTAAGGTAAGTCTTTCCGCTCCCGGGATTGGAATGACTCCTTACCCTCTCCCTTAAAACCCACTTCCTTTCGTCTTTCCCTCTCCTTCCCTCTTTCCTGATGAGGCAACAGTCTGTTGCGAATGCTTGAATTTTGTGTGTATGTATGTGTTTCTATCGACCTGCCAGCTATTTCGTATGGTAAGTCACATCATCTTTGTTTTTAAATATATTGTCGTATTTTGTATTACAAGCCACTTTCTCAAAATAAAACAGAAATACAAATGAATAAAAGGATAACAAACAAAAGTGTAAAAATAATTATTTTTATAATAAAATAAATAAATAATATAACAACAAATAAATAAATACATATACTTTTACTATCTTCATTTTTAATTGCATAATGCTATGTAACAGAATCACTGATATTGTCGACCAAAACAAAAGAATGTGTACTGAATGACTGGTTAATGCCATGCTGTGATGTCAATTGCTTACCCCTCCCCCCTGGCCACCCACAATCACTAGTACTCACTGGGCCTGCGGCACTGCACCACCCGCACAAAATGGATTAGCAATTTAAAAAGATTAAAAATTTGAAATTTTAAAATTTACACAGACCATATTTTGATTCTTGCAGACCAGCAGTTGGGAACCAATTCTCTAAATGGACAAGATCCTGCAACAAGTGGTAGCCAGGCCCCTCAGCATGCTGAGTACACTGAAGACACACATCGAGAGGAACGAGTGGGGTAGCACCTGGAAGAGCTTTGTCAGTGCAGCTGCAACCAACAGACCATGAGTGGAAGGCATAAAGAACACTCTGTGATCTTAGCTGGTGTGTGAACTTCCAGGCAACTGCATGTATGGCCGTGGTAAGGACAGGAAATGTGTGGCATCTGTCATTGACAAAAACAGCCACACCACCCTCATTCCTGTCTCCAGTAAGATTATCCTTCCTGTGGGAGTGGTAACCCATTAACTCAGGTATATCACTAAAATGAATTTCTTGTAAGCAGATGCAGAATGGCCTCTCCTTGGCTAGAGGCTTTAGTTCTACTGCAATATGGAAGTCCCAGTTGGGGCCATTGATTAGTGAGAGTTGTCCTTGCCCTTCTCCTTTTGCAATGGTGATATGTCCTAGAGGTCAAGGAGGCCATTAGATGGTGCCCAGCTCTACCGTTCTTCCACGTGGATATCAGTATCCTCGACCATAATATCGCCACCAAAAAGGGAGTGTGTTCGAGAAGCTAATGATTTTGCTGCCTCTCGTTTTTTCCAAATTGAAAGTATGAATTCTTTATTTGCATCTCATATTTCTGATCCTGAAACTCCATATAATATATCTTCGATTTTGAACAACTTTTTGTATGGTGTTTTTCCTTACTTGTGGGGGGAGTTGGTTGCATGGGTAGAGAGGACAGCTTAGTGGGTTTCTGATGGTGTGCAGCAGTATGTGGACAAGGTTCCAAGACCATTGCTGATGGCCCCTGAATGGTTTCAGGATCAAATGTGTCTTCCCCTTTCCACAGGTGCATTGACAAGAGCATACATGCTTATTTGACTTGGCAATTGACTTCTTAAGGGCTGATGCAAAAGAAGCAACAAATACCAAATGTTGCATAGCTTTGAAAGCTTCACCACAGTGTACGTGTCTCATAACTTTCAACTCCTAAATTTAAGAGTCGTTCGATTCATAAGTCAGCCTCCAGAATTTCCCTTCCATTACATGCCGTAGTGTATGACCAAATCTTTGACATATGCAGCATCACACAGGATTGGGAACAAATAGTCAAACATTAAGATAGATACCATCTGCAAGAATTTTATCAGGTAATTTTGGAGTGCTGAAGGTTAGAATAAATGATACAGTTTTTTCCAATGTGTCACTGACTCGTTTCATGTAGTTTTGCACTTCTGTTATACCCACATTTTTAGATTCTCCATGTAACAGCTTAGCATCTATCTGCATTATATCAGAGCAGGTAACCATGCCTTCACAGAAGTTAATGGCATTATGCAACTCATCTACAACAGGACAGTCACCTAAACCTTGCATTACAAAAACTTAAGCACTTGGTGTGATGTGGCAGTTTCAACTACAAGTGTGCCATTACGAAGATATTTTAATTTTTTTAAGGACCCAGCAATACTCTCCAACACCTAGTGAATATAGAAAAGAGAGACCTTCTCAAAGGTACCCTCTGCTACCTCAATTAGAAAGAAAGATACTATAATTATGAGACTGACGAAATGAGTTTTCTTTGTTCTATCTGATGGTATACCCGCCCCATCAGGAGTAGACGTAAATGGTGGCCACTTCAAATGAATCCCACAAACCACCAGGGAAACAAATGTTGACCCACACAGAACCCCGTCGTGTGCCTGAGCAAGCCTTATGCAGTTGGGGCGTTGCAGGTGCCCCGGAGCTTTCCTGGTAGACATCGTTCTAACTCAGCAGTCATTAATCCCATTAGCTCATAGCACATCTTGAGGATGAGGGGCTTTTACCTTCCTCATGTTCCAGGCAGGAATGGTACCAACAAAGAATAGTTCCTCCTCCCACTAATGCAGTCCTGCGCAATTACATTCTTTGTTTTCTTCAATGCAGACGATATCAAGGATTTTCTACAAAATGGTGTCCACACAGTACTCTCCCCCACTAGTTCCTGAACTGTAACAACAGTGTCCGTGACAATTAAGAAGAAACAAGAAGGAACAGTGGAAGGCTGAACTTACTATTGACATTCTGAACACGGTAGTGCAATGAAGAGAACCTTCTCTAAAAACCAAACAATATTTCCAGGAGCAATGCTCCACTTGTCCAATATTAAATCTCGAGACAAAATATGCAACACAAGTGATGGCCCATCTTGCTTCTTCTTATTAAATGTCTTTACACTGAGTGATCAACCATACATCAAAGCTGAGGAGCATTATGAACCGTTGGCAACAGTATGTGTATAGATGTAGAGACATTTATAAAATTATACACAGATGCTATTTAGACTTGTCCACCTAGAACCTCGCACTGCAAAACATTACTAGCTTAACTAGTAGTTAGTTCAATAGTTCTGATAGTTAAATTCTCTTACATAAAATCTGTGTAACTACAGGGTGTTACAAAAAGGTACGGCCAAACTTTCAGGAAACATTCCTCACACACAAATAAAGAAAAGATGTTATGTGGACATGTGTCCGGAAATGCTTAATTTCCATGTTAAAGCTCATTTTAGTTTCTTCCACCTACGCTCAATGGAGCACGTTATCATGATTTCATACGGGATACTCTACCAGTGCTGCTAGAACATGTGCCTTTACAAGTACGACACAACATGTGGTTCATGCACGATGGAGCTCCTGCACATTTCAGTCGAAGTGTTCGTACGCTTCTCAACAACAGATTAGGTGACCGATGGATTGGTAGAGGCGGACCAATTCCATGGCCTCCATGCTCTCCTGACCTCAACCCTCCTGACTTTCATTTATTGGGGCATTTTAAAGCTCTTGTCTGCGCAACCCCGGTACCAAATGTAGAGACTCTTCGTGCTCATATTGTGGACGGCTGTGATACAATACGCCATTCTCCAAGGCTGCATCAGCGCATCAGGGATTCCATGCGACGGAAGGTGGATGCATGTATCCTCGCTAACGGAGGACATTTGGAACATTTCCTGTAACAAAGTGTTGAAGTCACGTTGGTACGTTCTGTTGCTGTGTGTTTCCATTCCATGATTAATGTGATTTGAAGAGACGTAATAAAATGAGCTCTAACATGGAAAGTAAGCGTTTCCGGACACATGTCCACATAACATATTTTCTTTCTTTGTGTGTGAGGAATGTTTCCTGAAAGTTTGGCCGTACCTTTTTGTAACACCCTGTATACTAGATTATCAGCCTTATGCATGAATGGATTGACTGCATTTTCTAACAATTGATTTATTGTAATGGAAAATGATTGATGATATTTAAGGAAAATCAAAAGAAAAACTTACAATTTCATTTAAAATTGGATTTCCTACAATACAGCACCGGTCCCCAACTGCATGCTGTGCAACGGACAATCCACTCAGTGTGTAACAGGTATGATAAACATCACGGGGTCTGCAATAGTACAGAACCTATATTAGGAAACAATACATTAATTTAAGAAAGGCAACATAAATTTGTTCTACCATGAATTTCAATCATACATTTATCATCTGACACATTATCATTGCCTTCCTGTTACATACCACAGATGTTACTGAACCTGGGATTTCCAAAGTTAGGTACAAAAATAATGATTAAGCCTATGATCATCTGTGAGTGAAAAAACATAGATGTAATCACTTATTATAGTTAAGTACAAAATGGAGTTCATCCAACTCCAGAAGTGAAACCATTTATACCAAGCTACACAGTGAACTAACAATAAAATGATAATCTAGCGAAATTTTATGAACTAGACATAGACTTAAATCACCTGAGAGGTAAAACTGAAAACAGGAGCCATTATAGTGTAGTCATGGGCACATCATTTTTAAAAAGTATCTCTTTCCACTACCTTCTTAGTGTAATATTCATTAAATCATCATTGTCTGATATTTTTACATCCCACCACTGCACAGATACAACCTCTAGAATTTTTGCACGCATTGTGGTCTTTAATGATATGTACTCATGTTGCTCCTGCATATTTCTAATGGGTTCTAGCTACTTTCCAATAAGTCACAGTGTCAATCTTTGGTTATATCTTAGACTGCAGCATACCACTTTTTGAGCCCATCTGTAATCCATTTACCTGGCCTTGTGTCCGTTCCACTTCCATATCCCATAACAGTCTGCTCACAGAATCTTTTTCTTTTCTTTTCTTTTCTTTTCTTTTTTGGTCTCTCCTAGCAATCCCATCATGCATATCTTCACTGCCCCCTCCCCCTCGAGTTGCCCTTGGTTTTATTACTGCTTTCCACCACAACTCCATATATCAGTGTCATAGACAACAAGGATCATATATATTGATAGCTTGAAGTAAGCAAATTTTAAGTCGATAAGCACTTTGAAGTTTGTGCATGTGAACTATGGCTAGATAATGTAGTGCTGATATTAGCAACAGTGTACAGGTCCCCATTACGAGATAGGGAGCTATTCATAAAAAAGGTTGACTCCCTATTATGCTGTCTGTCAGGTAGAAAGAAGAAATTAATCTGTGGCGTAAACTTTCTAAGCAATTCTGATAGGAAAAGTGAACTAGAAGTGTTATTAATGACGTATAGCTTAGAATCAGCGATCAATTTCCATATATGCATGGCTCAAGATAATGTATTTGTCCAGCAAAAGGATGCAAAAATAACACACATGCTTCCACTGTGATAAATGGATTGTCAGACCATGATTCATAACTGATTAGCTTGCAAAGCTTAGTAGGGTGTACAGTACAGAAACCATTAAGTAAAAATATAAGGCTGGTCAATGCGATACCTACAGGGCACTTCAGAGAAAGTTTAAGAAATGTTAATTGGGGAATGTATATAATGAGCCAAATGCCAATGATAAATGCAACATATTTCTTGGTAAATTTATATCCATTTTTGAGCACTGTTTCCCCCAAAAAATTACTAAATGTAACACCAGTTTTCAATGAAACCTTGAATCACTACAGGTATTAAAGTGTCTTCAGAAAGGAAAATAAAATTGCATGGGGCTGCAAGAATTAGTCGAGACCAAGATGTAATTTTACACTATAAAATTATTGTAACATACTGAGAAAAGTTGTCAGAAAATCAAATAATGTGTGTATTAGAGATGAAATTAACAACTCGTGCATTAAAATCAAATCAGTATGGAATGTTGTCAGAAGAGAGACAGGAAAAGTAATCACTGGGGTAGATAGTATTACTATTAAAGAGAATGAAACCATCATAACCAACAGTATGCAAGTAGCTAATATATTCAACAACCATTTCTTAAATGTAGGTAAAAAAAATTGGTGACAACAGTTCAAAAGAAAGAGTCATGCAGAGTCAGTTTGGAGAAAACCTAGTCAGATAAATTTTCACCTAACAACTTCTTGTGAAATAAGGAAAATCATTAAATCCTTCAAAAATAAATGTTCTTTTGGAGTAGATGACATCTCTAAAAAGATATTAAAACAATGTGGAGCAGTTACAGCTGATGTTCCGAGTCACATCTTTAATGCATCACTAATTCAAGGTATTTTCCCAGACAGGGCCATTTTCAAGCCTCCGTACAAAAAAGGGGCCACCACAGATGGCAAAAATTACAGGCCAGTATCCTTGTTCACAGCATTTTCAAAAACTGTCGAGAAAGTAATGTAGTCAAGAGTGGTTAGCCATCTCAGCAGCAATGGGATACTTAGTAAATCACAGTTTGTGATTTCAAAAATGCTTTTCTACAGAGACAGCTATATACAATTTCACTGTCCACATAATAGAGTCTTTAAATAATAAAAAGGTCACCAATAGGAATTTTCTGTGACTTATCCAAAGCATTTCATTGTGTGAACCATGACATTATGTTACATAAATTACAATTCTATGGTATAAATGGAACAGCATATGAGTGGTTTAAGTAATATCTACAGAACAGGAAGCAAAAAGTTTGTTTATATGGTTTTAGTGATTCAAGGAAGTTTCCCACTTCATCTAACTGGGGTGGAAATTACATTAGGTGTTCCACAAGGTTCTATCAGGGCCCCTTCTGTTCTTGATGTGTGTGAATGACCTCCCTTCTTATCTGAAACAAGAAGCTGAACTGACACTGTTTGCTAATGATATAAGCATCATTATTAATCCAGCGAAAGAAACTCCAACAGAAAATGATATAAATAATGTCTTTGGAAAAGTTATTGATTGGTTTTCTGCGAATGGGCTTGCCCTGAACTTTGAAAAAATGCAGTACATCCAATTTTCTACTGTAAGGAGTACAACTCCTTAACAAAAATATAACACATCAACGGAAGTCAGTAGCCAGGGTAGGGCATAGATGAGAATCTTAATTGGAAAATTCATATTTTGGATCTCCTAAAGTGACTAGGTTCAGAAAGTTTTGCAATCAGAATAATTGCTAATTTTAAGGATACAGAAATTAGTAAGCTAACATACTTTGCATACTTTCACACTCTGGTGTCATATGGAATAATATTTTGGGGTAACTCAACATTTATACAAAAAGTATTCACTGCTCAAAAGAAAGTGGTTAGAATAATTGTGAAGCTCACAGACGCACATCTTTTAGGCATCTCTTTAAAAGGTTAGGAATTCTTAAAACAGCCTCACAGTACATTTACTCAGTAATGAAATTTGTTCTCAACAGCATGGAGCAGTTTAAAAACAACAGTGACATTCATGATTATAATACCAGAAGGAGGAAAGACGTACACTATCCTCTACTTAACCTATCTTTGGCACAGAAAGGGGTAAAATACGCTGCTGTAAAACTTTTTGATAAATTACCAGATGAAATAAAATGTCCGACAGAAAGCAGTAACAGTTTTAAAAATAAACTGAAATCATATCTCCTTGAAAACACATTCTGTACCACAGATGAATTTTTGAATAGGAATAAATAAATCTATAGGTATAATATATGTATTTTGCGCCGTTTAAGGGCAAGGGGTACGTAACAAAAATTTTAAGCTAAAAAAAACTTCATTCATGTGTGTGTTTCTTATGCACTTGACATGCTCCACATCATAACGGTCATGTGAGATTGATCAATGGAACACGTAACTAACTAATACACATCAGATGCCTCACGATTCAAACTATTTGGTTTACCAAAAGAATTGCAAGCCATTGTTACTATTTTGTCTGCATATTCTGATATTGATTCAGTAGTAGTATTGAGCTCATTTCATCAGTAATAAACTATTAGTATCTATTTCCCTGATTTGCAGACTTGGCAAGTACATGCAAAGGTTCTAATACTATTTTCAATGAATGAATGAACATTTTAAAGTACTGAAATTCTGAAATTTGAACCAAAGTACAATTTCTTGGACTGGGGGGGGGGGGGGGGGACACCGAACATGGATTTGATGAAATTGAGCTGGCTACATTTTTAATATGTTGATGGTGAGTATTTATTATTATCTGAGAATCATGAAGAATACTTATTCCATTTACCAAAATTGGTAGGTTTAAAAATAGTCTTTCACTGTGGTAGCAATGATTAAGAAAAATAAAAAACGTGAACATGAAGCAAAAACAAAAATATAAAACCAAACCAAACAAAATATAAACCCAAACCAAACAAAAAAAGATTTTAAAAAGTAAGTTGTAAATCATTATTCATTCTTTTGGTTAAAAACTGTAAAGTAAAGTTTCTAATCCCTCCACCCCTGCTCTGAAGTTCAGTTAGGTGCTAAAATTTGTTGGGGCTATGGGATACCTGATTCCACGTAGGTGTAGTGGTCTCAGAAACGTTGGGGGACCACTGCTACACACTGATTCTGTGAGTCATGATTTTTTTTAATACATCCTTTGGAATAAAACCAGCATTCCCAGCTCAAATTTTGTTATATTAATTTGATAGGATTAATTACTTTTATATTTAAAGCTCTGTTTTTCTCTGTTTCTTAGCCTCTGTGGAAGTTATTCACTGACGTTTTCATGCATGTCTTATTCATTCTGTCCTTTTGTCTAGTCTTACAAATGTGTAAGTATGATACTGACCTTTGTAACACAGCTTGTATAACTGTAACTGTCATTGTTGTCTCTATCATTATGATCCCAATCACCTACGAAGACAGCAACAATAATTGGTAGGTAAATGTTCAGTTTTTGTTTTCTGGACATAAGCAAATGCTGACTGCACTGAGCAAGTGTGTGCGAATTCCTGAGTGACCAAACTGTTGAGGTCATCAGTCCCTAGACTTACACACTACTTAAACTAACTTACGCTAAGAACAACACACACACTCATGCCCGAGGGAGGACTTGAACCTCCAGAGGGAGGGGCCACGCACTGAGCAAGTGAAAGTATGCTGATTAATCATCAGACTGTTCCAGCAGCCCCCACCCCTTTCTCCCTCATCATCAAAATTGCTAATTGAGCTGTAAACATAGTGTAATGATAGGTCATTATGATTCTTGAGGCAGTAACTTCCCAGTCACTGAGATACAAAGTACTCTGGACTGTCAGAAATAATGTTACTGTAAATCAAAGTAACCAGACTAGGTTTGAATATAATTATCACTATGTTCTATAGAACACTCAGTACAGCACAGAAAAAAATAATATCCCAACACTGATTTCCCCTCTCAGTTTCATCAGAGTCACATTCGGACATAAGATTAGGTTTTCTTCTCTGGTATCTAACATACATTCACATATTCAACAACAGTAACTTTTGAATGTCTTTAGAGCTCAAAAGTTGCTAAGTAATTCACAACTAGATTATTCTATATCAATAACAGATATATGGGACACCTTGCCTGTACAACTATAATTTAAAAGACTAAAACAACTAGTCACCACTGTGTTTGGTTGTGGTTCTTAAGTCACGTAACCCAAATGCTAGGATAAGAACATCAAACAAGTAAGTAATGGTTCACAATCTGTTCTTTTTATGTTCAAATTTCTCAAAGTAAAGTACTTCTGAACCAGAGATTTGAACCATAATTTCTCAGCAATATTTTCACACTGCAACCACTCTACCAAACTATATATGCAAAAGGAAAGAATCACTTCTTAAAAACAATTAACAGTACGAAACAATAACTTACTTTGATGGCTTGTCAACAAAACCCCCAGAAGGATCCTGGCAACAAACGAGTATATATTCTTGTAAGGCTGTCTGATGGAAAAGCCACCTCTCCATGTCTACAGTACTGGTACCTGATACAGAAAGAAAAGTGAAGGCCCATAAAAACATGTAACTGTCAGCACCTGCAGCAAGTCCTGGGTGCCTTTTGATAGTTTTGATAATGTATCATCAAGTTAGAAAGAGGGGGTGGGAAGTAAGGAGCATGGTAGTGGGAGAGAGAGAGAGAGAGAGAGAGAGAGAGAGAGAGAGAGAGAGAGAGAGAGAGAGAGAGGGGGGGGAGGGGGGAGAAGGAGGGGGGAGAAGGAGGGGGGAGGAGGAGAAAAATAAGAATAATATCTGGGGAAAACGAGGAGGTGGAAAATAAGGTGAGAAAATGAAAAAAAAGATAGTGGAGATGTGTAGGACATATTTGGATAGGGGGCAGTGAAAAGTGATAGGAAGAAGTGACAATCAATAGCAGAAATGAGTAGGGACAGGGGGGGGGGGGGGGAGTGAGTAGAGAGGATGGAAGGGTGCAATGCAGATGGTTCTAAATGGTGAAGGGGAGCCAGGTGAGTTGATGGGTGGGTATGGGGGTGACTGGGTGGCGGCAAGTAAGTGGAAGGGGCAGGACCAGTGGGGACGAGAGGGATGGACATGTGGTCGAAGGTGATTAGGGGCCATTGCAAGGGCAGAGGGGCCGGCGCAAGGCGGGCGCATGGGTGGACAGCCGGCGACTGGTTGGAGGGACAGTGGGCAGGTGAAAGTGCAGTGGATTAGCAGGTGGATGAATTCGCAGTGGATTAGCAGGTGTATGAATTCGCAGCGGATTAGTAGGTGGATGAAGGCACAGTGGATTAGAGGATGGGTGAAGTGAAGGGCGAGTGGTCACATATGTGAAGTGGCAGCGTACTTTAAGTGGTGAGGGCACGAACATGTGAGTGAAGTGGTGGCAGGACATATGCATGAAGTGGTGGCAGGGTCATACACACTTGGGACGAAGTAGTGGCGCGATCATACCAACGAGAGTGAAGTGATGGCGGGACTGTGCACACATGGCTGAAGTGGTGGACCAGGGGCCTGCACATGTGGCTGAAGTGGTGGAGCAGGGGCCTGCACATGTGGCTGAAGTGGTGGAGCAGGGGCCTGCACATGTGGCTGAAGTGGTGGAGCAGGGGCCTGCACATGTGGCTGAAGTCGTGGAGCAGGGGCCTGCACATGTGGCTGAAGTGGTGGAGCAGGGGCCTGCACATGTGGCTGAAGTGGTGCTGGTGTGCGCACGTGAGTGAAGTGGGCGGGGGTGGGGGGGGGGGCCACAGGTGCGAGAAGCGGTAGGCAGGTGGGCACAGGTGCAAGAAGTGGTAGGCAGGTGAGCACAGGTGGGTGAAGTGGTGGTGGTGTCGGGCACATGCGGGTAAAGTGGTGGCAGGGTCATGCACATGTGAATGAAGAGGTGGCTGGGCATGGGGGTGGACGGGCACAGGTGGGTGAAGTGGTGAGGGGGTGGATACAGGTGGGTGAAGAGGTGGGGGGGATAGGTACAAGTGGGTGAAGTGGTGGGGGGTGAGCACAGGTGGGTGAAGTGGTGGGGGGTGGGCACAGGTGGGTGAAGTGGTGGCGGGTGGGCACAGGTGGGTGAAGTGGTGGCGGGTGGGCACAGGTGGGTGAAGTGGTGGCGGGTGGGCACAGGTGGGTGAAGTGGTGGCGGGTGGGCACAGGTGGGTGAAGTGGTGGCGGGTGGGCACAGGTGGGTGAATTCGTGGTGGGGGTGGGCACAGGTGGGTGAATTCGTGGTGGGGGTGGGCACAGGTGGGTGAATTCGTGGTGGGGGTGGGCACAGGCGGGTGAATTCGTGGTGGGGGGTGGGCACAGGCGGGTGAATTCGTGGTGGGGGTGGGCACAGGCGGGTGAATTCGTGGTGGGGGGTGGGCACAGGCGGGTGAATTCGTGGTGGGGGGTGGGCACAGGCGGGTGAATTCGTGGTGGGGGGTGGGCACAGGCGGGTGAATTCGTGGTGGGGGGGTGGGCACAGGCGGGTGAATTCGTGGTGGGGGGGTGGGCACAGGCGGGTGAATTCGTGGTGGGGGGTGGGCACAGGCGGGTGAATTCGTGGTGGGGGGTGGGCACAGGCGGGTGAATTCGTGGTGGGGGGTGGGCACAGGCGGGTGAATTCGTGGTGGGGGTGGGCACAGGCGGGTGAATTCGTGGTGGGGGGTGGGCACAGGCGGGTGAATTCGTGGTGGGGGGTGGGCACAGGCGGGTGAATTCGTGGTGGGGGGTGGGCACAGGCGGGTGAATAGGTGGGGGGTGGATACAGGCGGGTGAAGAGGTGGGGGGATAGGCACAAGTGGGTGAAGTGGTGGGGGGATAGGCACAAGTGGGTGAAGTGGTGGGGGGATAGGCACAAGTGGGTGAAGTGGTGGGGGGATAGGCACAAGGGGGTGAAGTGGTGGGGGGTGAGCACAAGGGGGTGAAGTGGTGGGGGGGGGTGAGCACAAGGGGGTGAAGTGGTGGGGGGGGGTGAGCACAAGGGGGTGAAGTGGTGGGGGGTGAGCACAAGTGGGTGAAGTGGTGGGGGGAGAGCACAAGTGGGTGAAGTGGTGGCGGGTGAGCACAGGTGGGTGAAGTGGTGGCGGGTGAGCACAGGTGGGTGAAGTGGTGGCGGGAGAGCACAGGTGGGTGAAGTGGTGGGGGGTGAGCACAGGTGGGTGAAGTGGTGGGGGGTGAGCACAGGTGGGTGAAGTGGTGGGGGGTGAGCACAGGTGGGTGAAGTGGTGGGGGGTGAGCACAGGTGGGTGAAGTGGTGGGGGGTGAGCACAGGTGGGTGAAGTGGTGGGGGGTGTGGGCACAGGTGGGTGAAGTGGTGGGGGGTGTGGGCACAGGTGGGTGAAGTGGTGGGGGGGTGGGCACAGGCGGGTGAATTCGTGGTGGGGGGTGGGCACAGGCGGGTGAATTCGTGGTGGGGGGTGGGCACAGGCGGGTGAATTCGTGGTGGGGGGTGGGCACAGGCGGGTGAATTCGTGGTGGGGGGGTGGGCACAGGCAGGTGAATTCGTGGTGGGGGGTGGGCACAGGCGGGTGAATTCGTGGTGGGGGGTGGGCACAGGCGGGTGAATTCGTGGTGGGGGGTGGGCACAGGCGGGTGAATTCGTGGTGGGGGGTGGATACAGTTGGGTGAATAGGTGGGGGGTGGATACAGGTGGGTGAAGAGGTGGGGGGATAGGCACAAGTGGGTGAAGAGGTGGGGGGATAGGCACAAGTGGGTGAAGTGGTGGGGGGATAGGCACAAGTGGGTGAAGTGGTGGGGGGATAGGCACAAGGGGGTGAAGTGGTGGGGGGGTGAGCACAAGGGGGTGAAGTGGTGGGGGGGGTGAGCACAAGGGGGTGAAGTGGTGGGGGGAGAGCACAAGTGGGTGAAGTGGTGGGGGGAGAGCACAAGTGGGTGAAGTGGTGGGGGGAGAGCACAAGTGGGTGAAGTGGTGGCGGGTGAGCACAAGTGGGTGAAGTGGTGGCGGGTGAGCACAAGTGGGTGAAGTGGTGGCGGGAGAGCACAGGTGGGTGAAGTGGTGGCGGGAGAGCACAGGTGGGTGAAGTGGTGGGGGGTGAGCACAGGTGGGTGAAGTGGTGGGGGGTGAGCACAGGTGGGTGAAGTGGTGGGGGGTGAGCACAGGTGGGTGAAGTGGTGGGGGGTGAGCACAGGTGGGTGAAGTGGTGGGGGGTGAGCACAGGTGGGTGAAGTGGTGGGGGGTGAGCACAGGTGGGTGAAGTGGTGGGGGGTGAGCACAGGTGGGTGAAGTGGTGGGGGGTGAGCACAGGTGGGTGAAGTGGTGGGGGGTGAGCACAGGTGGGTGAAGTGGTGGGGGGTGAGCACAGGTGGGTGAAGTGGTGGGGGGTGAGCACAGGTGGGTGAAGTGGTGGGGGGTGAGCACAGGTGGGTGAAGTGGTGGGGGGTGTGGGCACAGGTGGGTGAAGTGGTGGGGGGTGTGGGCACAGGTGGGTGAAGTGGTGGGGGGGTGGGCACAGGTGGGTGAAGTGGTGGGGGGGTGGGCACAGGCGGGTGAATTCGTGGTGGGGGGTGGGCACAGGCGGGTGAATTCGTGGTGGGGGGTGGGCACAGGCGGGTGAATTCGTGGTGGGGGGTGGGCACAGGCGGGTGAATTCGTGGTGGGGGGGTGGGCACAGGCGGGTGAATTCGTGGTGGGGGGTGGGCACAGGCGGGTGAATTCGTGGTGGGGGGTGGGCACGGGCGGGTGAATTCGTGGTGGGGGGTGGACACGGGCGGGTGAATTCGTGGTGGGGGGTGGGCACAGGCGGGTGAATTCGTGGTGGGGGGTGGGCACAGGTGGGTGATTTCGTGGTGGGGGGTGGGCACAGGTGGGTGAATTCGTGGTGGGGGGTGGGCACAGGTGGGTGAATTCGTGGTGGGGGGTGGGCACAGGTGGGTGAATTCGTGGTGGGGGGTGGGCACAGGTGGGTGAATTCGTGGTGGGGGGTGGGCACAGGTGGGTGAATTCGTGGTGGGGGGTGGGCACAGGTGGGTGAATTCGTGGTGGGGGGTGGGCACAGGTGGGTGAATTCGTGGTGGGGGGTGGGCACAGGTGGGTGAATTCGTGGTGGGGGGTGGGCACAGGTGGGTGAATTCGTGGTGGGGGTGGGCACAGGCGAGTGAATTCGTGGTGGGGGGTGGGCACAGGCGGGTGAATTCGTGGTGGGGAGTGGGCACAGGCGGGTGAATTCGTGGTGGGGGGTGGACACAGGCGGGTGAATTCGTGGTGGGGGTGGGCACAGGCGGGTGAATTCGTGGTGGGGGTGGGCACAGGCGGGTGAATTCGTGGTGGGGGGTGGGCACAGGCGGGTGAATTCGTGGTGGGGGGTGGGCACAGGCGGGTGAATTCGTGGTGGGGGGTGGGCACAGGCGGGTGAATTCGTGGTGGGGGGTGGGCACAGGCGGGTGAATTCGTGGTGGGGGGTGGGCACAGGCGGGTGAATTCGTTGTGGGGGGTGGGCACAGGTGGGTGAATTCGTGGTGGGGGGTGGGCACAGGTGGGTGAATTCGTGGTGGGGGGTGGGCACAGGTGGGTGAATTCGTGGTGGGGGGTGGGCACAGGTGGGTGAATTTGTGGTGGGGGTGGGCACAGGTGGGTGAATTTGTGGTGGGGGTGGGCACAGGTGGGTGAATTTGTGGTGGGGGTGGGCACAGGTGGGTGAATTTGTGGTGGGGGGTGGGCACAGGTGGGTGAATTCGTGGTGGGGGGTGGGCACCGGTGGGTGAATTCGTGGTGGGGGGTGGGCACAGGTGGGTGATTTCGTGGTGGGGGGTGGGCACAGGTAGGTGAATTTCTGGTGGGGGGGTGGGCACAGGTGGGTGAATTTCTGGTGGGGGGGTGGGCACAGGTGGGTGAATTCGTGGTGGGGGGGTGGGCACAGGTGGGTGAATTCGTGGTGGGGGGTGGGCACAAGTGGGTGAATTCGTGGTGGGGGGTGGGTACAGGTGGGTGAAGTGGTGGAGGAGGATTTGCACACATGGTTTAAGTGGTGGTAGGAGAGGGGGCCACAAACACGTGAGTGATGTGGTGGCAGGGTTGTGCACACAGGGGTGAAGTGGTGACATGGCTAGGACAATTGATCGAAGTTCTTTAAGAGTAGTGGGAGCATGCACACATGGGTCAAGTGCTGGCAGGGGCATTCACACCCGGGTGAAATGGTGATGGCAGCTTGCACAAAGGGGTGAATAGGTGGACATATTGATTAAGTGATGTAGGGTTCTTCATGTGGGTGAAGCTATGGTAGGGAGGTGTGCACATGTGGGTGAAGTGGTGGTGGGATGTGTTCATGTGGGTGAAGTGGTGGTGGGGATGTGTTCATGTGGGTGAAGTGGTGGTGGGGATGTGTTCATGTGGGTGAAGTGGTGGTGGGGATGTGTTCATGTGGGTGAAGTGGTGGTGGGGATGTGTTCATGTGGGTGAAGTTGTGGTGGGGATGTGTTCATGTGGGTGAAGTTGTGGTGGGGATGTGTTCATGTGGGTGAAGTTGTGGTGGGGATGTGTCCATGTGGGTCAAGTTGTGGTGGGGATGTGTCCATGTGGGTCAAGTTGTGGTGGGGATGTGTCCATGTGGGTCAAGTTGTGGTGGGGATGTGTTCATGTGGGTGAAGTGGTGGTGGTGGGGGGGCATGAGAGAGTATACATGGCTGACGTGGAGGTGGGGTGTGGCGTGCGCACATCGGTTAAGTGATGGCGGGAGGAGGGGAGGGGGTTCACATGTGGGTGATGTCGTGTGGGGGGGGGTGATGCACACATGGTTGAAGTCGTGGGACGGGACGCACACATGGGCGAAGCCGTGGGACGGGACGCACACATGGGCGAAGCCGTGGGAGGGGACGCACACATGGGCGAAGCCGTGGGAGGGGACGCACACATGGGCGAAGCCGTGGGAGGGGACGCACACATGGGCGAAGCCGTGGGAGGGGACGCACACATGGGCGAAGCCGTGGGAGGGGACGCACACATGGGCGAAGCCGTGGGAGGGGACGCACACATGGGCGAAGCCGTGGGAGGGGACGCACACATGGGCGAAGCCGTGGGAGGGGACGCACACATGGGCGAAGCCGTGGGAGGGGACGCACACATGGGCGAAGCCGTGGGAGGGGACGCACACATGGGCGAAGCCGTGGGAGGGGACGCACACATGGGCGAAGCCGTGGGAGGGGACGCACACATGGGCGAAGCCGTGGGAGGGGACGCACACATGGGCGAAGCCGTGGGAGGGGACGCACACATGGGCGAAGCCGTGGGAGGGGACGCACACATGGGCGAAGCCGTGGGAGGGGACGCACACATGGGCGAAGCCGTGGGAGGGGACGCACACATGGGCGAAGCCGTGGGAGGGGACGCACACATGGGCGAAGCCGTGGGAGGGGACGCACACATGGGCGAAGCCGTGGGAGGGGACGCGCACATGGGCGAAGCCGTGGGAGGGGACGCGCACATGGGCGAAGCCGTGGGAGGGGACGCGCACATGGGCGAAGCCGTGGGAGGGGACGCACACATGGGCGAAGCCGTGGGAGGGGACGCACACATGGGCGAAGCCGTGGGAGGGGACGCACACATGGGCGAAGCCGTGGGAGGGGACGCACACACGGGCGAAGCCGTGGGAGGGGACGCACACACGGGCGAAGCCGTGGGAGGGGACGCACACACGGGCGAAGCCGTGGGAGGGGACGCACACACGGGTGAAGCCGTGGGAGGGGACGCACACACGGGTGAAGCCGTGGGAGGGGATGCACACATGGGTGAAGTCGTGGGAGGGTGTGTGCACATTTGGGTGAAGTGGAGTGGAGGCATGCACACGTGGGTGAAGTGGTTTTGAGGGGACATGCATACGTGCATGAAGTGCTGGAGGGGGACATGTACATGTAGGTGACATGGTGATGGGTGAAATGCACATGTGGGTGAAGTGGTGGCAGGGGGGAGGGGGTGTGAACATGTGAGTGAAGACATGGTGGGGGCATGTTCATGTGGGTGAAGTAGTGGCAAGTGCATGCACACAGGGGTGAAGTAGTGGCAGGTCGAGCACATGTGGGTGAAATTGTGGCAGGGCAAGCACACGGGGGTGAAGTGGTGGCAGTGTGGCGAGAGCAGTCACACATGCGTGAAGTTGTGGTGCGAGCGTGCACATGTGGGTGAAGCAGTGGGGGGCGGGGGGGGGGGATGCACACAAGGGTGAAATGGTGGTTGGTCAGTTTAAAAGGGGGGAAAAGGACCAAACTGTGGGTTCATCAGTCCCTTGTTCCCAGTTAAACAATTACCCAAGGGAAAGAAGAAGACAAAGACGTCGTACGGCACAATAACAGGAGAAAAGAAGAACCAGAAGAATGACAGAAGGACAACAAACACTACAATGGACAAAACAGGACACTAAAACCACAGAGACACGCAAGAAACAGGGAGAAGAGATTAAAAACAAGAAAGCAGATTTCCATGGCTGGCTAACCATGAGATTAAAAAAGGAGAAGCCAGCCACTCTGCAACACATTAAAACCTCCACCCTGAAAGTCCTAGGGGGGAGACACAGAGGGACAAAGGACATGCGCTAAAACTGAGATCAAATGATAAAATCCACCCTCATGAATAAAACGTAAAACTAAAGCTACTTTTGAGGCACTGTCTCCCAACACGGAAGGTAGGGTGGCTAAAAGTGGGCAGTCCAGCAAGGGGTGGACGACTGTCATTTGGGAGCCACAGTGACACCAAAGTGGGTCCTCGTGACGAAGGAAGTAACCATGTGTGAGCCATGTATGGCCAATTCAGAGCCGACAAAGGACAACTGATTCTCTGCGAGAATCCCACAGAGAAGACTTCCACACATTCGCAGTCTCCTTAATGACATGCAGTTTGTTGTGCATACTGTTATGCCACTCCATATCTCAAAGGCGAAAAACCTTGCGGTGTAAGACAGAACGCAGGTCAGTTTCAGAGATGCCCATCTCCAGGAGCAGTTTCTGTGTAGCCTGTTTGGCCAGCCTGTCAGCAAGTTTGTTGCCTGGGATTCCAACTTGCCCTGGGGTCCACACAAACACCACTGAACGACTGGACCATTCCAGAGCAGAGATGGACTCCTGGATGTTCGCTACCAAAGGATGGCGAGGGTAGCACTGGTCAATAGCTTGTAAGCTGCTCAGGGAGACAATACAGTGAAGAAGTGACTCACCAGAACAGGAACAGATGTACTGACGTGCATAAGGTATGGCCACAAACTCAGCAGTGAAATCACTGCAGCCAGCAGGCAAGGAATGCTGTTCAATATGGCCTCTGTGGACATAGGCGAAGCCAACATTACCATCAGTCATTGAGCCATCAGTGTGAACAACTTCAGAGCTCCAGAACACCTCAAGAATCGAGAGGAAATGACAGCGGGGAGCCACGGAGTTAATGGAGTCCTTAGGGTCATGCAAAGGTCCAGACGAAGCTTCGGCCGAGCTGTACACCTTGGAGGTGTATGTGAATGGACCTCATGTAGAGGTGGTAAAGGGAAGGACTCCAGTTCGGAGAGAAGGGATTGCACGCAAACCGCAGTCGTGAGCCCTGACCAGGCCCATTGATGCAGGACATGAACTATTGTGGATGGGAAAAGGAGACGTTAATTCGGATTCTCAGGAGAACTACGAATGTGTGCAACATAATTGGTGAGCAGTTGTGCACATCGGATGTGCAATGGAGGTACTCTGACCTCCACCATGACAATGGCCATCGGACTCATTCTGAAAGCTCCCGTCGTTAGGCAAATGCCACAGTGGTGCACTGGGTCGAGTAAACGCAATGCTGAGGGCAGCGCCGAACTGTTAACCAGACTCCCACAGTCAAGGTGGGATTGAACAAGGGCTCTGTAGAGCTCCAGCAACGTAGAGCAATCTGCAACCCAGTTGGTGCTGCTCAGGTAGCGGAGGGCACTGAGGTGCTTCCAGCACTTCTGCTTAAGATGACGAAGGTGAGGAAGCCAAGTCCATCGGGCATTGAAAACCAGTCCTAGGAATCGATATGTCTCTGCTACAGTGAGTGGATCATTAGCAAGGTAAAGTTATGGTTCCGGATGAACGAGATGATGCCAACAGAAATGCAAAAAACATGACTTTGCGGCTGAAAACAAAGCCGTGGGCTAGAGCCCATGACTGCGCCTTGTGGATCGCTCCCTGTAGGCACTGCTCAGCAACACCAACACTGGTGGAGCAGTACGAAATGCAGAAGTCGTCTGCATACAGAGAGGGTGACCTGGATGGCCCTACAGCTGCTGCTAGACCATTTATGGCCACTAAAAATAGAGATACACTCAATACGGAGCCCTGTGGGACCCCATTCTTCTGGATATGGGGCGAACTATGGGAGGCCCCAAATTGGTCATGGAAAGTACAAAGCGACACGAAGATTTGGATAAAAATAAGGAGCGTGCCTCCGAGACCCCACTCATATTATGCGACAAGGATATGATGTCCCCAGGTGGTAAATCGAAAAAGACAGCAAATGATGATGTGGTACACTTCACTGAGCGTCATCCACCCTGATGCCACCCACTCCAACCAGGGGCCCTCCCCACGAGTGCCGCTCAGCTGCAGCAAAGGCAACCTGGCAGGACAGCCACTGCCGGCAGTACCAATGCCCCAGGGTGACGGGCATCTACTCCTTGGCATGTGTGTGGGGTTAATGGTGCAGGCATCAGCAGAGCAATCCCTCTGTATTCAGGGGCTACAACCAACAGGGTACATGGAAGCCCCACCACAACAGACTGGCTATGATGCTGGATATGAGGTGCAAAGAATTCCATGGTCCTCGTCAGTGCAGAAAACGACACTGCATAGTGGGTGGAGGAAAACGCACCCAGGAAGGTGTTCTCGCTCAAGAGATGGAGGATGAGCGGACTGAAATGCCACGATAAGAAAGTGGGCTAAAGATCTCAATGCACAATGGATAAGATGCACCATGTAAGGCATCCTTTCTCAATTGGCTAGCTATTCGGGAAAATTTTGAAAAATGTAAGTCAAACCCTACAGAGGACCATCACAAAGTCCAAAAAGTGTGAGATTCTTTTAGCTATCTCTTACGACAGGCAGGAATACCTCGGGCCTATTCTAACCTCTGGGCCCACAGAGGGGTGAAATGGTGGTGGAGCCATGAACACATGGGTGAAGTGGTGGCAGATACATGGACATGTGGGTGAAGTAGTGGTGGTATATGGATAGGTGGGTAAAGTGGTGGAGGGTGGTGGATGGGTAGGTGAAAGGGCAGGGGGACACATGGGTGAAGTGATGGAGGCTGGTGGACAGGTTCGTGAACTGGTGGGTGGTGAGCATGAATGTGTGGGTGAAGTGGTGGGGGGTGTATAGATGGGTGAGTGAGGTAGTGGGGTGGACGGGTGGGTGAAAAAGCAGGGGAATGCTTGGGTGGATGGTCTGGGGTGCCAACCCCTGGGTGCAAGGGCAGATGTTGCAGTGTGTGCTGAGGGTGCGAGTATACATATTGGTGCAAGGATTGGGGGAGAGAAAGATGGGTGGCTTAAAGGGTGGGACTGGAAGGGAGGTTGAAGGGGCAGTGTTGGTGGGTGGGTGAAGGGATGCAGGTAGAGGCAGGGTGACGGGTGGGTGAAGCAGAGGGGTGATGGGTGGGTGAACTGGAGGAGTGACAGGTGGATGAAGCGGAGGGGTGATGTTTGTGTAAAGGGGAAGTGACAGAAAGCGGTGGGGGTGCCAGGCGGCATAGAGTGGATAAATGGGAGAGGGCAGCAGAGTATGAGAGATCAACGGGAGAGGGGCATAAGAGTAGAGTGGGTCAACAGGGGAAGGGCAGCACTGAAGAGTGGCTCAAAGGGGGAGAGCCAGCGGTAAAGCATGGGTCAAAGGGAGAGAGGTAGCGGCATAGCATGGGTCAAAGGGAGAGAGGAAGCGGCATAGCATTGGTCAAAGGGAGAGAGGAAGCGGTATAGCATTGGTCAAAGGGAGAGAGGCAGCGGCATAGCATTGGTCAAAGGGAGAGAGGCAGCGGCATAGCATGGGCCAAAGGGAGAAAGGCAGTGGCATAGCATGGATCAAAGGGAGAGGGGTGGCAGCATAGCATGGATCAAAGGGAGAGAGGTGGCAGCATAGCATGGATCAAAGGGAGAGAGGTGGCAGCATAGCATGGGTCACAGGGAGAGGAGTGGCAGCTTGGAGAGGGTCAAAGGAAAAATAGGTGGTGGTCAGGGTACAAGTGACTCGGGGGGGGGGGGGGGGGGGAGGGCGGGGACAGACACAGTGGATGGGGAGCATACTGGTTGTGGGGTAGGGTTAGATGATGGGTCACGTGCGTGTGGAGTGGGCTGAGGAAGAGGGACAAGATGCAAGTGCGACAAAAGGGGCAGCAGGTGGTGCATGAGCACTTAGAAGGGGCAGCAGACAGGGCACATCGAAGGGACAGGGGGTAGGGTTCTATAAGAGGGTAGGGATTCAAATAAAGCAGGGTATGAAAAGGGGGGAGGGGGATTGGGGGCGACCGGGTGGAGGGGAGTGGGGGTGAGAGGTTTCTGTTGGAGAACTGTAAGATACATGGACTGGGAGTTGAGCAATGGGATTCAATGGTGTTAGTTACATAAAACTATGGGTACATGACCATGGAGCATGTAGAATCAGGTTAGAGGCCAATAGGATGAATGTTATGTGTAAGTTGGACAGTACACATAGAAGATGGAGGTTCTAAAGAAGTGGATGAGATAAGGTTAGTTTACAAGGTTGAAGAAGGAAGTACTAATAGTGAAAGGCTGGTGTGAGCACATGAGGGCTGAATGGCATGACTTCAGGACAGAGACTATAGTAAAGGTTGAATGCAAGACAGATAGTACAGTGGAGGGAGGTGATTTTGTATGCGTAAATTTGAGTTCTGGTGTGTTTTAAGAATAATGGGTATAGTGAATGAGTTTTCACCTGTGTGGCATCAGTGAAAGCAAGCACTGCACAGAAAGGACAAGACCGCAACCATCATTTGAACAGACTGCCATAAGCAAGGCTAACTTTAAACAAACACATTTAATGGAGACAGTCGTAGTGTGGTTCTCTCTCCCCCACTCTGTAGTGATCCTGGCTGAAGGGTAGAGGGATCCACAGTCACCTTTGTCACGTGTCATGTATGATTGTCCTGCTCTCTCCATTACAATATAGTTACATCAGCAGTCAGTGAAAGCGTAGTTAGTGTTTACTTAAGAATGCATACATAGCAGTGGCAGGTTTAGCACTGCTCTTGACAGAGATATTGAAGACAACCCTTGAGATACAAATGTTTACTTTACAATTGGTACTGCTAAAATACTATTCATGTCATATACAAAATAATCACTGTGAAACCCTTCATCTACAAATGTAGCATGTGTTCTCTTTCCATCTTTACTTTGTTCACGTCTCTACTGAAAATAAGCTGTTTTTAAAATGGATTTGTAAATATGCAATTGTTGAATGTATTAGGTAAATTGTAATACAATTCTGTATTGAAAATAAACACATTATACATGCACCCTTGGAAGACTGTGAGGTGGTTGATGGAAGCAGCTAAGTAAAGGAGAAATCTAATTAAATGAACAACTACTGAATGCTTCCTGTTCCTTGCCAACTTTAGGTAACTAGCAACACTGTGTTTGGTTCCCCACACACATAAATAAGTAAGGCAATTCCCAACTCTAGTACAGAATTTAATAATTTAACATAATGCATTGTTTTTACTTTCATTGACATACACACAATGTTGTCTGGTGGATGAAGACAAAAGGAACTGAAAATAGCCAACAGGTAATGCCATTCTGCCTCTCCAGTTAGTATTATCATCAAATTATTTCTTAAAGTTCACATACAGTACTAATATACACATTGCACTAGGGAAATTATGGCTTGTTTAATTCTTAACTTTTGTATTGATTAAGAGGATTATGTATCATATTAAATTTAAATAAAAAAATATAGAATCCATCTTAATAATAATTATTATATCAAAAACTGAATAACTCAGACAATTATATTCATTAAAAAAATTAAATTCCTACATACAATTAGTTTAAATTTGAGAAAGAACAGCTGTCTTACCCTCTTGTGTCAGTATTCGGTGTATCATAGGAAAAATACCACACTGCCAAAATGAATAGCAGCTATCTACAAGCTTGTTGGTGCGACCCTGAAAGCCACCTTCAAAGCGCATTTGTCGATTTACAGCCCACCGCTGAAGAAAAATGAACAAAATTCACAATTCGACAGTGCGAATTTTAATCATCGTGTAGTCCTATTTCCTTTAATCTTAGTAATTAATTATGTGGAAGAAGACTACAAGAATAAGTTACACCATTATATATAGCAGTAACAAACTAATACTAATAACTAAAACAATGGACAGGAAAAATAAAAACAAAGAAAAATCTAACAAAATAGTTCATGGTGAACAGCCAGATGTCAGTGTGACCACATTGCCAATCGTCAGATGCTCTGATGAGCTGAGTGCTTAGGGGCCAACACGGTGCTTTTCTCTCCCCCCCTTCCCTCAGTACTGTCACTCTGTTCACCGTCCATGCCAAGCATATCAAAACCCCCTCCTCCAGCTAACTTCTTGTTACATCTTCAGTTTATGCCCTGGTATGCTTGCTGGTAGAAATTCCGCAGCTCCTCTGCCTGCCCCCGAAGTTAGTTCATTGTGGTCACTTTCTGAAATACTGTGCCTGTTGGACACTGAAAACTGGCCATTTACCCACGTACTATTTCATCGTGATGTATCCCTGGAGCAACTTAAGAATCTCTTATCTATGATGTAAAGAAAAGAAAGATAAAAATACTCCCATACACTTATTCATTTACTGTCACTACCAATTCCTGTAATGAGTTTTTTTTATCATTATTAATCTGATTTTCCAATTGATTCCTACTTATGCTACATCATCTGTTTTCAAACTATCCACATGAATATGTAAATTATTACATACAAGGAAAGAATAGTGATCTCTCTCTCTCTCTCTCTCTCTCTCTCTCTCTCTCTCTCTCTCTGTGTGTGTGTGTGTGTGTGTGTGTGTGTGTGTGTGTGTGTGTGTGTGTGTGCGCGCGCGCGTGCTGAAACACTTATCTGTAACAAGTACAGGCTCAACTGAATATAATACCTTCTATTGATTCCAGTATCTGTGGCATCTATGTGATCACAGAGCACTGGCTCTCTTTCTGTATGTTATACCATCTTGAACAAGATATATAAACATACTGTTGGAAAAATTTATTCCATTCCTTTCTATATCCCATTTTTCATCTTTCTTCACTTTTGTAACTCCTTTTACTCTCTCTTTAGTTATTTTATTCACAAACTTCAATTTCTTCCATGAAGTTCCATTTCTGTCACCAATTTGTCCCCTATCCAACTTTTCAGCCGACTGTTACTGCTGTCTGGTACCTCCCGACAAGTGAAGAATTTTTACCCCTTATAATTACATTAATGCTTTTCTTCGCCAATTATTATGTGGTATTTCATGTAGATGTGTGAAATATTATTTCTGTCACTGCTGCTACTCTCGAGCTAGCAACAGCAGTGTAAGGGAGTAGTTTGAAACCAGTTGATAACAATATGTCATACTCTTATGACTTGTCACTAAGATAGTACCCACCAAGGATACATGTCAAGCCTCAGAATAAGCAGACATGTCTGGCTGACTGATGGTGTTTTAAAGTTAGGTAAATGGTCAGAAAGTGACTTAAAAATGTTTTACTCCTGGCCATTGACTCCTATGCAGCATGCTAGTTAATACTCCCAGTGCTTTTCTTGGTACTCTCTGTGCTTGCACTTGGGACCACTAGACCAATGTCTCAACGGACCTGCACAAACCTTCCCACCATTCTGCAGTATGAGTAGCACCTTATTTGAAGTTTGTTGCTTCAAGCAAATGAGCATAGTTTAAGATTGCTGTAAGCATACACTCTCCAACAATAAGGTGGTTAAGGATAACAAAAATGTGGAAATGCTGGTAATGAAATTGCTTGGCATGCTGATGGAAATTAGAAGCTACATTACAGAAACCCTTTGAAGAGGGTGAGAGAAGGAGAACAAAGAAGAGATGGTGGTGTAAATAGATTCTTGAAGTTACAAACAGTTTGAGTACATGTAAACATAACTACACATCAAGGACTAGTACTGTCTTTTGTTGTTTATGTTTTGCAAAAAAAATCAGCTTCCTCATACCAGCCTGAATTTCAGTCAATGTATGACAACCTACTTTTGTACATGACTCTAACATGATAAACCAAGCAAGATGGTGCATCGGTTAGCACACTGGACTTGCATTAGGAAGCGTGAAGGTTCAAACCTGCATCTGATCATCCAGATTTAGGTTTTCCGTGGTTTCCCTTTATCACTCAACGCAAACGCCGGTATGGTTTCTGGCAAAGGGTGCAGCCGATTTCCTTCCCCGTCTTTGCCTCAGTCCAAGGTCATGCTCCATATCTAATGACCTCAATGTCAATGGGACACTGAACCCAATCCTCCTTTCTTCTTTTTTCTAAACTGATAAGGCAATTTCCAAAAAAACTAAGAAATTCTTTTTCAAATTACAGTAGATGCCCAGGACAAAACATACAAATGAGAAGTCCGCCATTTAATGGCATATAGTTCTCATTTACCAATGCCGTAGCACTTTAATATCAAAACTAGTGCCATGAAACGAAGTCACTACATAATCATTTAATACATACACAAATAAATTGGGCAAAATGAAATTTCACTCGTATGTGAAGCACAATTTTTAAACATATATTTCAATTGGTGTATAACAACATTTACATAAATAAATGAATTTCCTCAAACTGTTCATGTGAGTCTTGAAACTTACTGTGGAAAAATGGTTCAAATGGCTCTGAGCACTATGGGACTTAACATCCATCGTCATCAGTCCCCTAGAACTTAGAACTACTTAAACCTAACTAACCTAAGGACAGGGGTTGGGTACACTGAAGTACTCACTGAAAGGCAACTCTACTGTTTCAAAGTTACATAAATGGTTTAGTAGAGAGAGAGAGAGAGAGAGAGAGAGAGAGAGAGAGAGAGAGTGCATGTGCATGGGCGCAGTGAAACAAGCTCAGTGTGCAATATCTTTCTGTAATAGCTCAGTCTGGATGATCTTTCTGTAATACATCACTATAGCTGACACACCAAGTTCTGATGCAATAAATATATTTCAGATCATAGTCCCCATTTCACTACATCTACTAATAAAACTGGAAAAACTGTCGTTTTAATATAGTGTTAGGTTGCAATATGCTGCTTCCACAATTTTACTGCATGTTATATTTACCTTTGATAACTAATTAAAGCACTTAACAAAACATAATTGGAAACCAACAACCTCATCACAAATAACATACGGTCATTTTAATGTGAATGTTACACTATGATCAGAAGAGAACTACACAGCACATACCATAAGTGCCTTCATATTGCACAAATTTTCTCTTCCAAGTATAGTTAATGCCGCCAAGCCACAGAATGTATAGCCTCCATGCGCCTCCATGTCTGGGCAGCCTGAGAAACCACCTTCATATGTCTGGCAACTGAAAAGAAATTAATTAAATAAATAAAATAAAAATAAAGTCTGATTTTTATCAACATTTAAAGAAATCTCCATAAACATTTTTTACAGAATCAGTATTTATCTTTTAAGAAAATGAAGTATGGAGAAGAGAAAATTGATCTTATTTATATTATTTCAAATTATTTACACACAATTCAATTTTTCTTCAGCCAATATTTTAGAGAGGAAAGGTGTTAGATACAATAGCGTTCTTCTTGATTTGAGAAATTGTTGTAGAGTAAGTTTAGAAACCAATTAGTATACACATATTTTACAGTCTGTAAGTGGTAGACGACAGTCTGATGTTATCCTGAATAAAACAAATGGAGTTCTAACCTACTGGTCTCCTACAATCCATTATTTGCCTTTATGGGTGGTGACCATATTATTATTTCTAAATTATTTCTGCAAACCCAGAGTTTCCTCCAGACAGGTCAATAAAAAACAGAGGAGAATATACATTAGTTCAGTATAATATTTGCTTGTCGAAGAAGGTAAATAACATTCTTTTCCATTAACCAAACCCAATTTATTCATTTATTATTGTCATTTACAGCTAAATAATGACTGTGACTGTGCAAGATCATCATCATACAACAGCCAGGACAGCTTGATCGAGTTAACCTATTGAGTGATTAAATCTTTAATTTTTGATGTACCTGACTATCCATTCAGCTGAATTTTCAAACAATGAGTCTGTATAAATGTTCGTCAATTTTGCAACGGCAAGTGCGCAGTATACACCTCTGATGTCACATTCTCCTCCAACATGCATGTGGAAGCCTCCATCCGGTGATCTAACAGCCCATAAGAATTGGCTTAGTTTCTCTCTGCAACAAAAACATGACAATGATTTCAGTGTTCTTCCATTTTACAGGTATATTTACATCATAAAAATATAATTACTTTAAAAGTCTATTAATTTAAAATAGGCCTACATGCTGATAAGTCTCTAGAATCTGAAGCATTTCACCATAAGTATGTGCTGTAAGAAGAGCACTGAACCTTACAAAGAGCTGCAATATAATTAGACACAGTTGTATAAATCAAATGAATAACCATACCATGCAGGTATAATTGAATTTCACTTGTCTTACAGTTTTATACAATGGTCAAATAAGTATGGCTCAAAAGATTATTTTGATCTGCAATGTAAACTACCCTTAGCATATATGTTAAATTCAAATGCTCTAACTCAAGTATCTTTTACGGTACACTCAGTACCAAACACAAAATTCTTTTTTATTGTCAAGTACACATTAAAATCTTTCTACAAATGTTACTGGATAAAGGTGTTTAAAAATTAAAACTGGAATAAATGTGTCTGCATGCATATACACAGCCAGTTCACATTAATGTGACCATCCACTATGTTGAACATCAACATGTAACAACAACTCACAGATGGCACATGGCAGCACTAGCAAGGCAGTCGTCAACGTAATGTGGAAACTGAATGATTCATCTGACATCCAAAAGGGCATGATCATTGGCATTTGGGCCAAGGGTAGATGCATTTCTGAAATGGCTAAGTTAGTAAACTTTTTGCATGCTGCCATGGTTAAAGTACGCCATTCATGGCAAAATGGCGCTATCTAAAAGTGACGCTGAGGCAACTGCGATACACCACGATCCATTGATGGCAGGGGTGAATGAAGCTGGAGTGATGTGTACATGTGAACAGCCATGTGACTGTTGAGCAACTGACAATCCAGGTGAACAAAGGGGCTGTCAACAGTGTCTCCTCAATGACCGTTCAGCAAATGTTGCTGCATATAAGCATCCAAAGCAGACACCTGCTTCATGCACTCACAATGACAGTTGTTCATCGGCGATGTAAGCTGGAATTTGTACACCAACACCGCAACTGGACATCCACTGAATGGTGAAAAGTGACCTTCTCAGATGAGTCACATTTTATGCTCCATCAGACTGACGGTCTTAGGCATGTATGGCTCTGCAACAATCAATGGAATGGACCAGGCCAGAGTAGGGAGAACTGTGGTTTCGATGATGTTTTAATAGCTTTCCCTGAGTGATCTCATCATTCCAGAACGCTCACAAATATGCACGGACACGCCAACTTTCAAAAGGGAAAAATCAGGAGAATTTTAGTGGTGTACTATTGTGAATTACAACACATCCCTGATGATTAAAGTTTCAATAACTGTAACAATTCAATTACATTTGCGTTATTATTTACATGTAAATACTAAATAATGGACATACCATGAGCTACTGAAAAGTCACATCTACATACACCACAAAATGCTTAAGTTTGTCCCTTCCCCGATTCCCTTAAACTCGGAAACTCTTCCTTATAAACGTTTCTGAACACTGCATGATATTTCTTCGCCATTCTGCACGAAAAATAATCAGCACCTCCAATATACGCAGCCAACAACTACTACTGACTACACAAACTGCACAACAGAACTGAGAACACAATGATCCTACGTTCTAGACAATGGTCTTGTAGCAGTGATGCCAACCCTCGCGCACCGTTTCCCCCTATATTGCACTTCAAATTCCCCTAAATAATTTATCACACCGTCAGGTAAGCAAGCGGGGTAGTGGGGCGGTAAAAGGGAGTCAAGAATGAAATTGCCAAGCGGAGGGGCAGGGCGGGGAGGGGAGGGTAGTAACCCTAAATATTTTTCCCCCTGAAACATTTATCTGTCTAATTTCCCCCTAGACAGCTTAATTACCCCTAAATTTAGGGGGAAATCACCTAACTTGGCAACACTGTGTTTTAGACACAACAATGCTAATCACTTTGCTTGGAAAAACTATCGACTACTCCTTGTCCATGATAACTTTACGACTGCGCTGGTGCTACCAGAAGCGGAGGAAATTGGCACTAGTTGAAAGATATTCATTTGTCTCCAAACGCTGCCAACGATAAGTTCCTTACTTCCTTGTAGATCCAAAGCGCAAGCTACGCCTACTGCCGCTCCCGACAGCCACCGCACCAATCTACCAAGTCAACATAGACAAGTAGCAGCCATTCCTTGTCATCCACCAATATACCAAAGGCGCAGAATTTTCAAATAGTAAGGAAAGTATTGAAACTGCTCTGAAAATCGGGAGATCGGTTTTCACTGTCGGAAGATCGGGAGGAAGAAGGAAAAATTGGGACTCTCTTGCTTAAACCGGTAGAGTTGGCACGTCTGTATGCACCTATCATTGGGCCCATGTTCACCCATACATGCAGTTTGTTTTTCCTTGGCATGACGGCACCTACCAACAGGACACTGCAATATGTCACACAGCTCTCAGTGTACACATGTTATTTGAAGAGCACCAGGATAAGTTTACCATACTCCCCTACCATCAAATGCCCCTGGATTTAAACCCAACCAAGAATCTATGGGACCATCTGGACATGCTGTGGATCCTCAACCATGAAACCTAGTGCAGCCAGCCACAGCACTGGAGCTGGCACGGCTCCACATCCCTGTCAGTACATTCCAGAACGTCAATGACTTTCTTTCTTCAAATCTATATGCACATCTCCACCAAACAATTAATTATACTACAAGATAAATTACAATCAAAATGGCATGCATTATAATGATACAGGTACCTGTACCCAGTTTACCTCAATACAGAATCTGATAAGCCAGCCTTAAAACATTAAAACTGTCAGTTTGGGATAGTGTAATGAAGTTGAAAATAAAAAGTTTAAAATACAATTTAAACTGTTTGCATGCTTCCACTGACTAGCTCAAGAGACATTCACTGATGTGTGAAGAACAAGATTCAAAAATGCGCTGGTTAAATGGACATGCCACAAGTATGGCACATCATAAATCACGTTGTAGGTAGAGAAATTCATGTGTTGCAGGCCACAGTTATACAGGAGTTGGACTACATTAAGTTTGTGTGTGTGTGTGTGTGTGTGTGTGTGTGTGTGTGTGTGTGTGTGTGTGTGTGTGTGGAGGGGGGAGGATGGTGGGGGAGGGGGGAGGCACACACATTCATGTCACTGACCATGTTCTTCAGAATCTACCAGGCATTCTCCCAACAGATCATAATTCTCATAGTTTTTTTGTCTCATGGATAACATGATAATTGGCAAGGGTTTTGGTTGGCTGGGATTATTCAAATGTGCAGGAGTGGTAAAACTGTGGCACTGAAAGCAATATTGATGCCAGAGCTGGGAAATAATAAAGGGAGGTAAAAGTATATGAGGGGGTCTGGCATGCAGTTCAAGAGCTGACAATGGCTCCCCAGGCCTTGTCTATGGTACTAGAAACCACATCTGCATCTGACCACTGCCAACCAGATTAAGTGCTAAGACAGTTATGAGGTAAAGAATGCTTTTTAATGGAGGGGGGCGGGGATTTGTAGTAGTAAAATAATAAATTAAATTGAGAGAAACATCAGCTGGATGGAGCCAGGTGAGTATCCCCCTCGACTCAGCACGTGAAGGGGGCTGTCCAGCTGTCTCACTCCTGATCCATTATGGTCAAGGCATTACAGAAAGAAACAGCACTCACTACCTCAGAGAAAGTATAAAAAGCTAATCACCAGTTCTTTCATCATTAACTAATATCGAGGGTAAAACATAAAATAGGTGCAGTAGAGAAACAAAGGCTAAATGCAAACAAAAAAAGTAAAAGGGGGATGGTCACAACAGCTGGCAGAGGATCATGTCTGTAAGTATAAAAATTAACACAGGGAAATCTACAATGTGAAAATTTTGAAAGGGGCAGATATGAGGTAAGATCATTACGTGATAAAAATAATAATTGAATTCATACCAATGACAAAGAAAAAATCCCACCCCAAAAAGAAGATAACCTATGACCCCCATAAACTGATAAATAAAGAATATAAAAAACAAACAAGAAATATAAAACCAACAGATGATCTACAAGAAATAGTTCTCCCAACTAAAACAAATAGCTGAATAAGTATTCCCAATAAACCTATGGAATAAACATTAACCTGCAAGGATGAGTGCGAGAAAACAGAGGTATATAAATGCTAAGACTGGTTTAAGGTATCAGTCACACTTGGAACTCACAAAAAATAGTAAGTATTAAACACCAACACAAAAAAGATACCAAAAAAAACAAAAAATGGTTCAAATGGCTCTGAGCACTATGGGACTTAACATCTGTGGTCATCAGTACCCTAGAACTCAGAACTAACTAACCTAAGGACATCACACACATCCATGCCCGAGGCAGGATTCGAACCTGCGACCATAGCGGTCACACGGTTCCAGACTGAAGTGTTTAGAACCGCACGGCCACACCGGACGGCGCAAAAAAATCAACTCAAGGGATTACTACAAAACATTTTTTCAGCCTACAACAAAAGCATGAGCCTTCAACATTAATGTTAAAGGATAAAAGTAATATGGTCCACATCTATATAATAAATACAGAAATTTTAACAGACACATTTAACAAGTTACTAAATTCTTAAGAGCCCCTGGAACTATTACAAATAAATACAGATACCACTATTAAAACACCAGCAGAAAATATAAACCCAACTACAATCTATGAAGCCTACAAAGCTTTGAGAGAGCTGAAAAATTACAAATCAAGTGGAGGAGGTCAAACATTTGTGAAACTGGAAGTATGCAAAAGAACCAGTGAAGATATCACTACACCCAAGCCCAGTGAAAATCTGGAACAAAGAAGAACTACTAGAACATTAGACTACACAAAAAAGGGGAGAAATCAAATCCAGACAACTATACAGACATTCCCTTTTGGATTCTGTACAACAATTGTAACCAGGAGAATACCAATGGGAACTTTAGGCCCTGGAAAAGCTGTCTAGAACAGACAATCATTTTGGGTAAAACAACAACTCATATCCTTTGAAGATATCAAGAAAGCTTATGACTATATCCTCAGATCTTGAATTATGAAGATATTGATAAAATGATAAAAATACCTAACAAACACCAAATCTAAAGTACAGTTCCGAGGAGAAATATCCAAGCCATTTATGACTTAGACAGGGTTACGACAGGGAGATGGATTATCGCCATGGCTTTTCAATTGTGCTCTGGTACTCTGGTAGAAGGAAAGTCCTAAAACACATTAACTGGAACTAAGAAAGTCATAAAAACTTGAGTTACTTGGAATTCACAGATGACTTACTGTTTCTAGCTAATAACATTCAAGAAACCAGAAATCACACAACAAGCCTACAAAATACAGCACCAAAATAGGACTCCAGGTATCATTCATAAAGACTGAGATAATGGTAGCTGATCCAGCAGCAATGAACCACATAACAGTAACTAACACGGAAGTAAAAAAGGTGAAAGAACTTAAATATCTAGGAGAAATTATAACATACAACTTGGACAAGATACCTGTGTGGCAATAAAGAATTAACAAAATGATATAAGCTCAGAAATTAAAATACAAAATAAAACACCTATTACTCAAAACTAAATTAAACCATTGCAAGACTGTGGTTTGACAAGACATGACTTACAGAAGCAAAACTCTTTTCAAAGTCACTCTGAAAAACAGTACCGACAAAATCCTAAAAGTAGAGAAGAATATTTACAACATGCAGCAATAACAAATAGCAAAAAGATGCACAATGGCAAATGGCACCAAATGAAGTGGCGTACAGTGAACTAGTGCCCACTACAGACACTACATGGAAGAAAAGAATTTTTGTTCACGTTATGTGTACACTAGAAATCAGATTACCAAAAAAAATTATACAGAAACTTTAGAACATGAAGCAACAAGTAGGATGATTAAAGGAAATTGGGGAGGATATTAAAGAGCTAGAATTAACTCGGGACTTATTGCAAAACAAAATGGAAAATGTAAAGAAAGTGAAAAACATAAAAATAAGATTCAAACCAAAAATAGACAAATGACATACAATAGAAATAACATCTACTGATTTACTGAAGATGATGAGCAGCAAATGATTAACTGAAGTGGTCCAACGAGTCTATAAAAGCACCATGTGTGTGTGTGTGTGTGTGTGTGTGTGTGTGTGTGTGTGTGTGTGTGTGTGTGTGTGGGTGGGGGGGGGGGGGGGAGGGGGGGGGGCATTCCTCCTCCTGCTTCTTCTCCACTTCACATACTAGGCAAATTGCCTGTTACAGTACTCCACCTCTTATATGGTGTTCCTATATTTCTTCTTCCAGTGCGTTTATAATTGAGAGATTTTACTGAAAATCTTGCTCCACCCATACGGTCTGCTTGTTACTTTCATCTTCTTCTATTTTTCTTTATTTTTTGTTTAGGTTATATATTCTTAAATCTTTCCTTATGTCTTCATATCTTTTTCAATCTTCCCTTGAACACCCTTCCACTCTCCTTGGAAATCTCATTTCTTGAGTCTGTATTCTACTCTCTTGGTGTCTGATTGTTGCCCATGCTTCACTTCCATTAGTGAAAGTTGATACTGCTATTATTTTATAAAACTATAGCTATATTTATTTCCTGGCTTTATTGCACAAACTTTTTATGATGGTTCCACAAATGGAAGTAAATTTATATAATTTTTGGTCCATGTTGCAGTTATGAATATAACTGATGTCACATCCTAGGTATTTAAAATGTTCTACTTGCTCCAAGATTTTATTACTCGAGACTACTTTCAATCTTACTAGTTGTCTGGTCTGAAATGTCATCACTTTCATTTTATCTACTGACAATGTCAAGTTGTAATCTGATGCTATCTGCTGCAACTTATACACTCTCATCTGAAGACCATTTCAATTCTCTGCAATCAGAGTTAAGTCATGTGCGTATAAAATTACATTTAGTCTAGTGTTACAATCTAAAATAACTCCATTTATGTTCAACATTTTACATTTGCTGGTAACTTCATATATCTACACATAAACTTTTTTTTAATAGTATTGGAGAAATACAGTATCCTTGTCATACCCCTATGCTTATGTTCACTGGCTTTGTCATTATATTTCCCAAATATACAATAATTTCTGTGTTTGTTTATAGACTCTTAATAGCATTTAAGAGACAAGATGAATAACCTCATTCAGCCATGATATTCCATAGCATTTCACTATTCACATTATCAAATGCTTTCTCAAAATCCACAAAAGCAAGATGGGTTTCTCTACTCACTCTCATGTCTTTTCTATAACTTGTTTCAATATAAAAACAACGCCAATAATTCAGTGTCCTTTACTAGAACCTGATTGTTGTTTTCCACGACATTTATAAGGCTCGCATTCATAATTTTGGAATATAATTCATAGTCTGAATCCTGGAGGCTTATATATCAACAGTTACTATATTTGTTTGGTTCTTGGGTAGTCTTTTTGTACCTTCTTATTTTTCCAGTTCTCTATTATCGGTAGGCTTCTGTAAAGATTGGAAGGTAGGAGACGAGATACTGGCAGAAGTAAAGCTGTGAGTACCGGGCGTGAGTCGTGCTTCGGTAGCTCAGAGGGTAGAGCACTTGCCCGCGAAAGGCAAAAGTCCCGAGTCCGAGTCTCGGTCGGGCACACAGTTTTAATCTGCCAGGAAGTTTCATATCAGCGCACACTCCGCTGCAGAGTGAAAATCTCATTCTGGAAAGTATTGATTAATAACACAGTTCAGTTCTGTCGAGAAGAAAAACAGAGTCTGCTAATAACATTAGAAAGAGCTCTGGAAAGCGCAGCGGCTGCAGTACGAAAGAGTGTAAGGACAGTACTTAATGATGTGAACAATGTTCAAAAAGTTAGATGGAGTGATCAGAAAATTGTGACACCAATGAAGAAGAGACTGAGGAAGAAAATGAAGTGTCTCGATGACTTTGATAAGTGTTTATTGAAAAGAAAATTCTTGGAATATCACAACATTACAACAGAAATACCCACTCTTTGAAAGTTTTACAAATGGGTGAAGGAGGATACAGGCACTAATTTCATAAGAAAACGATCCACTTTCTGGAAAATTTTGAAGGATATCGGGTTTCGTTTCCAAAAATAGTTGAATGTTTCCAGTTGAGAGGGGGTGGGGGGGGGGGGGGCATTGTAGCATGGTGTGCACACTTTCTTAGATCTCTGAGATAAAATGAGAAAGGTGTGAAGAAACCCGTCATGTATACTGATGAAACATGGGTGCATACACACTATACGGCCAGTAAATGTTGGCCGCACACTGACGTACCAAATGTGCGGGGAAAAAAGTTCTTGATAAACAGCAATAGTGGTTCGTGTGGGAGGAGAAATGAGGTTATATGATTTGAGATCAACATTGGAAGATTATCACAATGAAATGAGCAGTGAAAATTACATAAAATAGTCGCAAGAGCACCTAATACCAAATATATCAGGCAGAAGTATTATCGTATTAGATAATGCATCCTACCACTGTGTCCATGAAAATAAAGCGCTTAACAAATCCTATCGCAAAGCTGATATACAATCTTGGCTCACTAAGCATAAAATTCCATTTGGTGCTGATTTAACATGCAACAAGCTCTTGCAAGATGTGAAACGTTACAAACCGGAGCAGGAATATACAGTAGATAAGAGCACTTAGAAACATTCAGGATAGGACTTACAGTGTTATGTCTTCAACCCTACAACTGAGATCTGAACCCCAAACGTATTTGGAATTTAATGAAACAGAAAGTTTCAATGAACAACCGTCAGTAACATTACCCTTTCCCAACTTAAACAAATGACTACGACTGCAATACAGAGCATTACAGAAGACAACTGGAAGAAGGCATGTGATAAAGTGAAAACTGTTGTGGATGAATACTAGCACAGAGATGCACTGATGGATGAAGCTACTGAGAGCATAATTATTCACCTTCAACCAGACAGTGACAATGAAATTTTGTCTTGTGGTTCTGAGGATATATGGGACAACGCAGATTCAGACTCAACAGAGTTAGCTGCTTCAAGCATCAGCAGCAGCTCTACCTAGTCAGCAGATGAGGCACAATTGTGTGCACAAAGAGCTAGATGTTCAGCCCTTACACAAGGATTAAAGGTCATTGAAAACACTGTGTTAACCTTTTTCACTAGGTCACATTTTCTGTTCCTGCTTTTCTTTTTTCATTTGAAATCCTTGTGTATGTGATTTCTTTTATTTATATTTATCCATCATAATATTTAAGCATTCAAAAATGTTGATTTATTGATTAAAAAACGAAAGTAGAATAATCTGTTTCTACTGGTTGTGCAATGCAGTCAAAAATGTCTTTTTTGCTACAAGATTTAATAATATAGTGATCAAATTCATTTCAATAAAGATTTGAAAATAAAAAAGATGTTACAACATCTGACAAGATTTGAGCCCACACACTCTTGCACAGCAAGCAGACATGTTGTCCCCTGCATTACTTCTGCTGACAGTAACTGCTCTCTATTTTAATAATATACATTCTCATGTGAATTCCAAAACTTTTTTTTGTCCATTACTTACAAATGAGGGCCCACTAGGGTGAATCACTCCAGGATGTGACACCTGGGACCCCTGCCTACACCACTGTATATACGATTTCAAAAATTTATCCCGCCCTGTGGGGATCTCTCTCTTTTTTTAGTCGTTACATCGTATGTCAAAATTTCTATTTCATTTTCATTTCTTATGCTTTCCTGTAAATAACGTATTAACAGCGAATGTATTTTTATCTGCTGCACACCCAACTCATGTTATTAGAGCCAAAAACAACAGTTAATTTTGCATGATTCTCTGTATAAGAAAGTGTTAATAGCAAATGTATTATGCGTTTGCTTCAGCATTTGCTGTAGAAGAATTTATTAAAAGTGAACGTACTGTTGTCTCCTAAATGCACACACAGCTGCATTGTTCAACAGTAAAACAACAGTTTTATACTATTATTGTTCATTGATTGTTTTTCTGTTCAAGAATGTCTTAACAGAATGTATAATTGTTTTATGTGCTGCACGTATACCAAGCATAGTTCACAAACCGTGTTACACTTTCACTGAGAGCAGTTATACCTTTAGTGCATCATCCAAAACAACCAATAAGAGCACACATCAACAGTTCACAGCGCACCCAGATAAAATGGCAACTGTAAACTGAACAGATAATAACTGCATTGCCTGGAGATATACAAACATCATAAATGATGATCACTAGGGTTGTTTGCACTTGCACTGATATTGCTTCCAATGCAGTACAGAGAGGACTCCATTAACTGAGGACATTTGTGTTCTCTGCAGGCCATCACAGTTCTAACACAATGCACAGTAACCTCGAAAGTTGGTGAATGGTCATCAGTAAAGTGTGTTTCATGGAGAGCAATACAGTTTGCAGAACAAAAGCAAAATAGTAGCTGCAGTTCTGACGGTTGACAGGAACATCTATTGCAGTTCCATTGAATTTTCACATGGAGGATGTCTTGGTTAGGCATGAAGGTGCCAGGAGGATGGGGCATACCCCAGGACCACTGTGTCACTATTAGGGGAAGAACATCAACAAATTACAAATTACAAACTACGGTTCGAAGTCTGACACATGAGGAGGATTTGATGTCTTCAGGATCACCAGAGCAGCCTTCTCCTGTGATATCTTCTTTCTCTCTTTCACAAGTTTTAGCAGCCAGCAATCTTGTGACAGCTTAAACACAGTTTGTGCAGTAGTGGAAGAACAGCTACCAACCCTCTACTATCAGTCAATGGCTGCCCAGAAAATGGCTGGTGTTGGGCCACTGGCCAATAGATTTCCAGGGAGAGGGAAACCATAGGGGGCCCTGCCACTGGTACATATTGGGGGAGGAGGGTGCATCTCTTCCCAAATGCAAGGAGTATTTCCTGATGATTATGCACAGGAGCCACAATAAGCTTAGGCCTCTCATCCCCATGGTCAAATTTATTTGTGTAACTACTGGAAGTCAACTTTGAGGAAGCAAGTAAGCCAGGCAGTGTCAACAGACTGGCCACAGTACTGGCAAAGTCAGTATGACTGAGCTTGGATGCAAATGATGATATTTTTTCCAAGCCTCAAAACACGAGATGCAGTCAAAGACCTCCACTTCCTGGATTTTGCATTCCTTGATTAGGGTAGCACACTGTTGGGATTGAAGAGAGTAGTCATTCCCACAGTTGACAAAGATGGGTGGTAGCAGACAAGGTGAATTTTCATGAAGTGGCCTTCCACAGTCTCCACAAACTGAGAAATATGTACACCTGAAAGACATATGCTCAAAGTGCTTGTATTTAAAGCATTGCATTGACAACACAAAACAGCTTAACATTTTAGTGGTAAACCAAGATTTTGACCTTCTATGGAAACAAATTCTCCTCAAAAGCGAAGATGGCAAGCCACCATCAGCTATCCTGTCTGGCAGGTCTCACCTTTCCACGTGTTTGCGTAGTTCTTCTTTCATCCTGTAATGAATCGAGCCTGTTTAGAACTTTTGCACTGCTAAATTATAAATTTTGGCCAGACTTGGGTTATCCTCTTACTATAATTTCTCACCTTCTGAACCATCTGATAGCCTAAAAACTATTTTTCTGTCAATATATTTTTATTATTTATATCAACATATTTCATAGTATCGATGTTAGTAATCACAACTGTCAACTTAAATGATGTAAAAACGAATCTGCAGTAAATACAATATCGTTGTGCTTCAGTTTTGATGTAAATAAAATTTGTCTTCATTTACCAGTTTTCTAATTAGTTATTTTACAAGATAAAATAAAGCTTCTATTTTTCCATATTGTCAAATTTTGAAATTCTTGCTATTAATCATTAAGCTTACTAGATCCTCAGTTAAATACTGATTTTGAAAAAACAATAATGTATTTACTCGAATCTAAGCCGCACTCGAATCTAAGCTGCACCTGAAAAATGAGACTCGAAATCGAGGAAAAAAAAATTTCCTGAATCTAAACCACACCTGAAATTTGAGACTCTAAATTCAAAGGAAGAGAAAAGTTTTAGGCCGCACCTCCAAATCGAAACAAAGTTGGTCCATTGTAATATGAGACACAATTTAGGTCGAATGAATGACAGCTACAGTAGTTTGGTTCGAGTCGTAAGCTTAACAGTTAAGCTATACCAGGTAGCCGTTGCTATGCGTCAGGCTTTCCGTCCGTATTTATACGGGTATCCTTCCATTTTCACATGCTTCGTCTGGTTTGAATTGATTGCTCATTTTTCTTTAATCTGATAAGTGTCGTTCTCTTTGTTATAGGTGTTTACGTCACTCAAAGCTGAAAATGCATTACTGTACTGTGTCATGCCTTGTTTGTCGCATTCTGATCATGAGTGTTTACGGCCTGTCGCCCCTGACGGCATGGCTTGCTTTTGTGCGTGCTACCACCGCTTTAAGATTAAAAAAAAAAAAAAATAAAAAATAAAAAATAAAAAAAAAAAAAGAAAAGGAAGAAGAAGAAGCAACAGGAAGCAAATAATAGACTGTGTATGATAGAAGATGATGTGAACGAGAGTTTAGCGAAAATTTTTCTCCGTTTGAAAATCTTTGCAGACACCTCTTTATTACATTACATTATGCACAGAAATTAGAGTCATCTTAGATTTAAAAATCTTGTCAATTGCCGTGCTTCATTTCTAACTGTATCACTATTAGGCATAAGAATAATACGAATATAAACATAACATGATATGTATATTCTTCCACGTTTGTTGTTGTCTCACTCTAGTTTCATTGCTTATTAGGCAGACAGGATTTAAATGAGAGCAGCAAACACGAAAGAATACATGGCAAAATGTTTATATTCGCAATATTCTTATGGTGAAGAGAATACTGCATGTGATTCACAATTCATAAAAGTTCCTATTAGCAACCATCCCTTCTCACAGGTAGGAAATTCAGAACACAGAGTTGGCCATATTGACAAACATCCCAAACAGTTTTGCCAGTCAGATTTTCGTAGTACATTGTAATGCTGCTACATTCGAAGATGAGCAATACGGAGTTTGTATTTACTTCATTGGATAATGTATGAAAATGCAGTGGTCGAAACTCAAGGCGGAGAAAAAAAGCTCGTCTTCCGCCTTTTTTTAAATTTATTTACTGATGCAGAGGTTTTGGCATTTATCTTTGAGCCTGCAAAGCAGGCGCTGCGTAGCGCTACATATATTCAACGACAAAAGTTAGTAGTGGCGGGACCTTCCAACATTTTTCAGAACTTCCGATTAATTTGCACTCTATTCTAAGCCTCAAGCGGTTTTATGGATTACAAAAACCGGAAAATAAAGTGCGGCTTAGATTCGAGTAAATACGGTATATGAATTAGATCTGAAAAATAATTTCAATTGAGATAGTCAAGTTTGTATTAATGTGGACTATTTGCTTTTTTCAAATGTTCTGGAACCTGAAATTGAAATAGACATAGAATTTTTTGGTGCCAAGTACATCAAAGTTGGTCAGAGTAGTGTTGGAGTTGTATAAGAAAGTAACAAAGTGGGATTATAATTTGTAGAGTTTGGTACCTGTTATGTTCTCTGTATGGCACAAGCAAGTTGCACAATGTCCTTTTGAAAAAAATGTTAATTATGTGATAATAAAATGGGTCTCGCAAACATGCAAATAAAGGAAGAAAATGGTTAACTGCAACATAATGTTCCAGCTATTTGTCACTTAAAGGAATCCGGACAAACTCTTTTCAATATGTTTTACAGGAGCAAGAGGAGCAGACCTGACAGACCGATTTTGCAAGGTAGTGCCATTTATCTGCAAATATAATGCACATTCTCTCACAACATTGTCTAATCTATGAGATATTTTGTACAACTAACTAAACTAAACTCCGTCCGAATAGGCCTCTGAAGACCCAACGGTACTGACTGATCACTGTGTCATCCTCTGCCAATAGACATCACTGGATGCGGGTATGGAGGGGGCATGTGGTCAGCACACTGCTCTCTCAGCTGTTGTCAGTTTTTATGACCAGAGCCACTACTTTCTCGATCACATAGCTTCTTAAACTGTCTCACAAGAGCTGAGTGCACCACGCTTGCCAACAGCACTCTGAAGACCAGACGGTCACACATCCAAACGCCAGACAAGCCTGACAGTGCTTAACTTTGGTGATCTGACACGAACCAGTGTTCCCACTGCGGCAAAGCCATTGGCAGCTTGTACAACATTCGAATTCTTCATAATATAAGGAGTTTAAAGTAACGATTGCATTATAGTCTCAGTAAGGATTGCATTATAGTCTCATCAGACATTAATCCATGTCGAGGTTCTTATGGGGTGTTGGAAACAAGCACATAACCAACCTGAAACTTCCTGGCAGATTAAAACTGTGTGCCCGACCGAGACTCGAACTCGGGACCTTTGCCTTTCGCGGGCAAGTGCTCTACCATCTGAGCTACCGAAGCACGACTCACGCCCGGTACTCACAGCTTCACTTCTGCCAGTACCTCGTCTCCTACCTTCCAAACTTTACAGAAGCTCTCCTGCGAAACTTGCAGAACTAGCACTCCTGAAAGAAAGGATATTGCGGAGACATGGCTTAGCCACAGCCTGGGGGATGTTTCCAGAATGAGATTTTCACTCTGCAGCGGAGTGTGCGCTGATATGAAACTTCCTGGCAGATTAAAACTGTGTGCCCGACCGAGACTCGAACTCGGGACCTTTGCCTTTCGCGGGCAAGTGCTCTACCATCTGAGCTACCGAAGCACGACTCACGCCCGGTACTCACAGCTTCACTTTTGCCAGTACCTCGTCTCCTACCTTCCAAACTTTACAGAAGCTCTCCTGCGAAACTTGCAGAACTAGCACTCCTGAAAGAAAGGATATTGCGGAGACATGGCTTAGCCACAGCCTGGGGGATGTTTCCAGAATGAGAGTGAAAATCTCATTCTGGAAACATCCCCCAGGCTGTGGCTAAGCCATGTCTCCGCAATATCCTTTCTTTCAGGAGTGCTAGTTCTGCAAGTTTCGCAGGAGAGCTTCTGTAAAGTTTGGAAGGTAGGAGACGAGGTACTGGCAGAAGTGAAGCTGTGAGTACCGGGCGTGAGTCGTGCTTCGGTAGCTCAGATGGTAGAGCACTTGCCCGCGAAAGGCAAAGGTCCCGAGTTCGAGTCTCGGTCGGGCACACAGTTTTAATCTGCCAGGAAGTTTCATATCAGCGCACACTCCGCTGCAGAGTGAAAATCTCATTCTGGAAACATCCCCCAGGCTGTGGCTAAGCCATGTCTCCGCAATATCCTTTCTTTCAGGAGTGCTAGTTCTGCAAGTTTCGCAGGAGAGCTTCTGTAAAGTTTGGAAGGTAGGAGACGAGGTACTGGCAGAAGTGAAGCTGTGAGCACCGGGCGTGAGTCGTGCTTCGGTAGCTCAGATGGTAGAGCACTTGCCCGCGAAAGGCAAAGGTCCCGAGTTCGAGTCTCGGTCGGGCACACAGTTTTAATCTGCCAGGAAGTTTCATATCAGCGCACACTCCGCTGCAGAGTGAAAATCTCATTCACATAACCAACCTGTTTACAAGAAAACTAAGACTGGATCGAATTTGCCACCTTAATTAAGATGGAAGCACTTCACAATTTCCTCAGTGAAGATATTTTGCCAACAATGTTTTCAATATTGGCTACAAAGAATATTGGTTTGGTAGAGAGAGAGGTTCCTCCACACGTGAGGGAGCAAACCAGGAACTGAAGGGAGCAAGTTTCTTCAAGTGGCCCATTTTGTTTTCCTTCCATGGTGTGGCCACAGACAGAAAGTTCCTATCTGTCTGAAGAGACTACTGGAGCCTTGCGGCCTGATGACTGATCACTCCATGAGACCAAACTCTGCCACAATACCGCCTCCTCTGAGTGAGAGCTCTTCCAATAGATGCCATGCAGCCAGAGCAAATGTCATCTTGTCCCTGAGACAGACAGGGACTTAATCCTTGGCAATCACATGGAAGTTACAACTCAGCGCGATCTCTGATGTCAGATGGCTACCACTGTCAGGTACCTGACATTCCCTACATGGACTGGCTGCCATGCTGAGTATTATGAGGCCTTCCCCACACTTTCTGTATTTTTTTTAAGGTCAGTGGTCGAACCTATACGTGGAGCATAAATGTAAGTTAATGTGTGGTGTAAAATAAATGGAACAAAGTGGGGAAAGCCATAATGGACAGCCTGTGAGGGATCTAGATTGTCAACATGGAATTTTTCCAAGAGAATAAGCCTCAGAAGAGACAGAGTATCTCCTCTACCCCTTTGCCTTCTGTGTCACATCAAATTCTGCAACTCTGCACAGAACAATGAAATGCTTTTCTTAGGAGATGTATGGCAACATAATGAACGGAAAATGACAGCAGAGCCTGCAGTTCCCTTAGTGGAAGAAAGATAGTATTTGCATGTCTCTCTTTAATTTTGATCTAATTTGTTTACCTTTTATAAAGCAACTGCCACAGTCTTGTGTAACTGAATTTGGGTCTGCCTTCTCACTTCCCCTTTGGTGAAGAGAGAATTTCTACATAAAACTGGCAAATAAGGAAGCATCTAGGTAACAGACAGACCACCCAACTTACCTTACACCATGGTTGTTAAGCTCTTCTTACATAACACCATCACAGATTTCACATTCCTCAGATAAAGGAAGGAAGGTAGATCAGTGTATAACAACATGTCAACGTCATTACAGGCAAAGCTCAAGCTCTGCTAGAGCAAAGCTGAGAAGGAAAGCAGCATGTCCTTTTCAAAAAGAGCACCTGAGCATTCACCTTACTCATTTTAGTGAAACCATGATAAAGCTGAATCATGGTGGAGATTTGGACTGCACTTCGTCCAAATGTGAGTTCCTTGTCTTAACCACAGTGGCATATCACTCAGTGCTTCATATGAAGAATAGATACCATGCCCAATAAAATAGAAATGAAAGAGGGAAAAAGGATTGGCGGGCTCACTTGCTGCCAGACAGTAGTTCTAAATTCAAGATCTGCAGCTGTGAATGTCTTTTTGATTCACACAAAATGGCACAAAAATGCAACGTAACAGGAGGGAGAAGGGAGGGAAAATTTGTACTGTTATGGTTGTTTCAACAGAAATCTAAAAAAGGTGCACGACTTCAGAACGATATTCAGTACCAACGTCAGCTTTCAACACTATGTGCTAGTATACTGACACTGTTGAAGCAACATTGTTTCTTTCTTAATGTTGCTGTGATTACGATCATGTACAGAGGTAATCCACTTCCCAGAATTCTAAACTAATTACTACAGTTTCATTTACAAGCATGCCGATGCACTGAACACAGTCATCTGCCAGAAAATGTTGACTATTTTGGCTGTGCCGAGAAAGGTGTTAGCAGCAACTGTGGCTACTCAATTTGTATCGAAATGGGTACTCTTGTCAGCTATTGCACCTAGCGTCTCCTCAGGGTGAACAATTTTTAGAGCTGCCAGCAAAATGGGCCCAAAAACATTTACATATGTTCAATGCCTCGAGTGATCTTGTTCTCCTGCCATGCCAACAGATTAGGCACTTAAGAGTTCTTCAAATATATCGAAAAACTTCATCAAAGTTATAAAACTAAGTTTGCTGGAAGTCGGATAAGTGGAAAACAGAGTGGAAACAATGAAAAACATGTAATTTTATTTTTGGAGAAAACTCTGAACATCCACTGATTTCTGTCTCACATACAAGTGATAACATGTATGTATGAAATTCTTAAGAAATGCTAAATTGCATTATTTTGTGTAGGTGTTTAATATAATGTCAAAAAAGACCAGATTTACGAGACTTTCCTGTTTCTGAAATGCATATACATTAACAGTGTTTTCACAGTGCTGGGTAGAGAGAGAGAGAGAGAGAGAGAGAGAGAGAAACACCTCTGCAGCAACTTCCAAGCGGACTTCAATGACTTAGCTTTCTGATCCTAAGAGCCTACCTCGTAATAGTGATCTGTTTGAGTATTCCTACACAGGTCAGCAACATAACAATCTTTCAAAGTAGAATCATATTATAATTTTTGGGTGAAAAATTGAAGGCATTTTTCACTGAGGATTCAACACTTGCCAGGAATTACATGGACATAAAAAGATATGACCCTTTTCAAACTGCTGTAAAGCACTGTAGGACTAATTCTGCTGGAATCTGCATCCATGCTGGTCACAATTGTCAAGGAAAATTCTAGATCCACAATGAAGATACTCATATTCGTGGTTTTCTGAACTTAAAGTCATCTGCTATCTTTTACAGGAGACAGAAGGCTCAAGGAAAACCTGTCTGATCTGTAAACAATTTGCTTACAAAGCATGAGACTATAAAAAATACAAGGTGGCACAGAGAATTCAGAAACTTTGAAACTACTAGAAAAAATTAAGGAACATTAAAAACCTTATTTGAGGTTCAGGGTGTGAGTGTGTTTAAAAATATGTAGCCTATGTCCATCCGAACATTTATTAGATAACCACGTAAAAATTTGAAGTAAATCAGCCAAGTATTTTTTCTGGATTATTGATAACAACGTTAAACGACAATTGGCCTTCATACAGTAATATGTATAAACTATACACAATGTATATTAAAAAATATGTATACCTTGTTTGTTCAAGAATTTATTAGAGTATCATTTAAAAATTTGAAGTCAACCATTCGAGAATTTTTTTTTTTTTTTTTTTTTTTTTTTTTTTTTTTTTTTTTTTTTTTTTGAGATTTTTGCTAATACCATTGGCCCTTTAAATATGCCCATCCATATGTTTATTGAAGTATCATGTAAAAATTTGTAATTAATCAGTCCACGAACTTTTAGATACTTTTCATAACAATATTAAAACGACAACCTGTCTTTATATAACAGTACAGATTTTAAATACAGATTTATACACCATGTATAGTAACATATATGTGTATATATATATATCCGTCTGTTTATTAGAGTATTGTGTAAAAAGCTGAAGTAAACTGGTCAAGAACTTTGAGATTTCTGGTTACAATGTTAAACATCAACTTGTCTCTATGTACTAGTATAGATAAGCTCCAATAATGAGACAAATTATGATCAGCACTGCACATTGTTAACAGATTTGTTCTTTATCACAATGAATTGTACATGTATATCACAACATTTAAGGTAGGAACATTCTGGCACATACAGAACTGTGCACATGTTGGACCTTCCCATATAAATCTGTAGATTGGAAAGGAAGACTGCAAACAAGACTAGTGAACCACACATCAAAGGCTAAGCACCGAGTACACACATAAATTCAAAACTGAAGATAAATTTTCCCTTACTCTCTGAAATGTAGAGCTTTTTTCAAAACTTTGAGCCATACAAATGCTACCATGAAATTGGATATTACCTATCAATGACACGGAACGCTTCTTCTGTCCCAAGCGTACATAATGCATTAACAGCTGCATATGTGGGTGCAAGATGTGCATACTGCCCTGGACCACCGCCAAACCCACCATCGGGGCACTGACATCTGCAATATGATAATACTGGCTTATATACTGTAAAATAGTGAAATAAAACAACATATCTACTTTAAATGTCATTAGTTTTCATACCACCTTGCAAGGAACTGTGCAATACTAGAGATAAAATCTGGCTCTAGAGTTAACTCCAGAAGTTCAAGAGAGTGCAAAATCCAATAACAGAGCCATGGTCTGCTGGAATCCAGACACTGCAAGACAAGAAAACTCTTGAGGCATTCACATAACTTTAAAAAAAAATAAAAATAAAAAAAATAAATAAAAAAATTAGTTTTTTGTGAAAATGCAGAGAAAACAATCTCAAATATTACTTGATTTTACAGGAATAACACAGAATTCTTTCACTGATGAAAAACTCAAACAGAATAATCACAGCTTATGAAAGGATGTTCTTAGACATGTGATGCTGCAGTTTTTTACTTTCCTTTTCATACAGTTAATTTTGGTTCATTGTGGACCCACTATTTCTACAATGCACCTACAGAAGAAGAAGAAGAAGAAGAAGAAGAAGCAGTAGTACTATGAGCAGATTTGGATGCTGCTAAACCAGAATGTGGAATTGCTTTGCACCCACACCATGCAGGTGGTGGACCAGGCACCTGCTGTGCAATTTTCTTTCCTGTCACCTGACATCACTTGCCTGTTTTAATGAGACTACAGAAAGGTGGTAAAATTACCTGTTCTTGTTCTTGTGGCTCTGCCAGCTAAGGTGTATAGTCAATCCAGCTGAAAAAGGCATCTTGCTATTGCCCAGCAGTATGGCGTTAGATGAAGGTCTGCAAAATTTAAAGCGCTCCACCGATCCCGAGAAGTGGCCCTTTGACAAGCTGTGTGTGTTGGTTATACAGTATTTCAGCGCCGTTGCAGTTCAACCAGTACAAGTGCCTCAGGTAGTGGTATGAGGCCTGGATCACCTTGCAGGGTCTCTCGTGCAGGTGTCGTTTTAAGTGACCCCAAATGTGCCACCTCACATCCTCACATGCAGACTCACTAACTTGCAATGTGATCATCTGGTTACCACCCTATCCTGTGGTCTAAATTAGGACATTTATCTTGACTAAGCCCTCTTTCGCTCTTGTTGGTCAGATTGCGAAATCTCACGATCTTATAGCAGCGGCAAGGAACGTCCTTTCCGACAATTGACTGGTGGTACAACGAGGGGTGTATGGTAAACCAGCCCCAGGGACCCATGCTGTTTCCCAGGTATTCTTCCCACCTCTATGTTGGTGCAAAATATTTTTGGGTTACCTTTTTTTTCTCTTTTTGGCTTTCAAGTAGCTAAAGTTCATTTGGTAAAGCCTCTTAAGTTTTGGCCTCATTACTATGGTCATACAACCAGCTATCTGAGAATACCTTGGACTGGGAAGAAAATTTCGAGGTACATGTCAGTGGTGCCTAAATTTCGTTCCCCCCACCCCCCTTCACGCATTCCATCTCTATGCACACCAAGGTAAATGCCAAGTTGCAATATTGGTAGGATCAGGGCAATGTTTCTCCTATATCATCTAGTCAGTGAGCCACCTCTTTGGTGGTCATTCAGAAGCCCAGCGGCACCATGTGGTAAACACAGTCAACATACAATGTACCCAATTCTGGGGCCACAGGAGTTGTTGGTAATGTTGTCGAGCGGCCACTATTTTTCACACACTGAACTGCAATTGCCATTGGATGCAACTTCACTAACTTTCTTGGTACTTAACACCCCCTTTGCTCTTGACCAGTTTAACTGTTTACCTTTTGGAATCTTTTCTGTGTCAGGAATTTATCAACAGTATTTAGAGCAGGTGATTCAGAACATTCTTTGTTCCATAAACTACCTTGATGACATCTGGGTTATGGGCTCTGCCCAAGAGAAGCATTTATGAAACCTGTAGATGGTTTTCCAACACCTTCTGGAGTATGGCCTTTGTTGCAAGACGGAGAAGAGCAGCTTCTTCTGCTTGAAGGCGCATCTTTCGGGACACATGCTCAGCAAATAAGGTCTCATCCCTATGGACAACCACATCAAAGCCATTGTCCAAGACCATGGAGGAGCTCCAGTGTCCAAGACCAAGGAGGAGCTCCACTATCTATCTATCTCTATCTCTCTATCTATCTCTATCTCTCTATCTCTCTCTCTCTCTTTTTGCAAAATTTCATATTATGCCAAGTTCATTCCCCAAGTCGTCCACATCTGCCATCCTCTTAACTAGCTTTGACAAAAGGATGTTAAATTTGTCTGGTTTATGGGTTGTCAACAATCTTTTCAGTCCCTCACGCACTGTCTGTGCCCTGCTCCCTGACTGGCTTCTTTTATGCCAGGTCAATCATTAACCATCAACGGTGATGTGCCCCAGTATGGTACTCGTGTGGTTCTGCCCAATTGGAATACGGATGGTAGTGAACAGCAATTCACTTTTGCATCAAAGATACTTTCTGCAGCGCAATGTAATTATTCACAAGTGGACAAAAGGCATTGGCTATTGTTTTTGGAATTAAAACAGCTCATGTTTTCTTGTATGGCACAAGGTTCCTCCTCATCACTGACGACAAGCTGCTGGTTTCCATATTTGGCCCTTGTTCCAAGCAACCAGATAGGACTGTCCACAGATTGTAGAGGTAGGCCCTCTTCTTCAGTAATTAATGCTACGACATTTGTTAATGCTCCACCACCCAGCATGCAAATGTTGATGCACTACTGCAGCTGCCGTTGGAGCACAACCCCTAGTCTGATCGGCAGAAGGCTCTCGTCTGCACATAGGATGATGGATGATGCCTTGGCACCCAACTTTGTTGGATTTTCCATTAACAGCATAACAGGTCATGACAGCCATGGCTGCCAACTCACTTTTTCTGAAAATCATTTTGGTTACCCAGATGGGTTGGCCGGAGAATGTCTCTGGGTGTGTATCCAGCGTAGATCTGGCATGGTGTACATTAAAAAATGCACCTCACACCAGTGTCCAGCATCAGGGTTCTAACTTGGAGGTGGAATGCTTTGTTCAAGACCCAACAGAATAAGTCCATGTGTACCTTTTCCGACAACGCATCCTCGAGTGCATACATACAGGCATCACATACTGGGTGATGCCTGTCAATGAGCACAGTCTACCAGAACATTTACACGGGCGCCATCCATGGGATCTTCTCGATTTAATGTGCCTTAAGTTGCATGGCCCAGAGCATCATGGCCTGCCATGTTTTCCCTCCCAAGACTGCCATTTGGGCCTGGTTTTTTGGCCAGCACCAGGGGTGGCTACTGGATGCCATGGTGGGCCACTATAATCAACAATTGTTTGTAATCGGGAGCACCAGACCAATCATGCAAATCACTTGCATCTGCAGCAGTCTTCCCATCAGACAAGTGGCAGGGTTGGTCATGATGTTGTTCCTGGTGCAGGTGGTGTGTTTCCCCCCTGCCACCCCTTTGTGGCCTCCATTCATCTGTGGCCACGGACCCTTGTGAGGCTCGCTCGTGTACCTAACAATGTGGAGCCCATAGGTTCTGACCCCCGTCCCCGTCGTCTGCTACCCCTCCTCCTCACTGGTATATTTGGCCTCACCTCTGTCATTGGTGGTGGAACAACTGTTGCCTTAGCCTCCACACCCTTTCACCCCTCCGATGGACTCGGCAGTGTCAACGCTGCCTCCTTTGGTGATTGGTCTGCTAGCCGTGTCTCTGGTGCTCTCTCCGGTTCCGCACTGGAGGTCGCAACCCGAGCCTGGAAATTTTCAGCCCTATGTGATCTTTTCAGTGGGGACTGACTTAGTATCCCCAGCAGCAGATATCATGATTAAGGCAGATGAGTATGCATGGGTAGTGCAGCAGACTAGTTATGACAAATGCTAAGGGGGAACATGTAACATGCTGTATAGGCAGTCCTGCTGATGAAAGTGTTTACCTGCAGGCGACAGTAAGCCATGCAGGATAGTTCTAATGTTAAGTCCAACTGTCACAGACATCTCTTGTACCTCGTGCCGTTTATGTGTGCTCAGTCGTCACCAACCATGATTGCCATGTGTTGTGTTTGCCCTTATGCACATCTCTATGCAATTTCATACTTCCTGTCTTCCTGTAGATTGACCCGCACAGTGAGTTTTCATTTCCTCCTGCAGTGCTCTGTTCCTGGCTTGTTGTTGGGCCACCATTGGCCTGTACAGTGCCTTTTGTTAAAAGTATTGTTTGGCAGCATTATCATGCCTGTGTTGACACTAAAGTACCGTTCTGAAGTCAAGAGAACTCATACCTTTGAAGCGAAATTGGACAAGTTAGACGGCAATGAAAAGTATGAACATTTAAAATGCAATATGAAATAAACCTGGAGTTGATTAAGTACAGAAGCATATCACTCAAGGTTGGAATTTCACACCTATTTAACACAAGCTCTAAAATATATCAAATAGCTGACAAGTGGGGCATAAATATACTATTTCAGAAAGTAGAGTGAAATAATGCCAACAATTATGGAGGGTATTCTTCTTCTGAACAGAGCTTATAAAATAGACGGTAAAACAATAAATGAATTATCCAACAGAAGAATTGTTACAGAGTCTGGAAAATTGCTGTCGTACAAGAAACACACAATCCAGGGACATAAGCAAGGTTTTGATATACTATATTAACCTAACTGTAAGGCAAGATTTTTTACCAAATCTGTCATTCTAAAAAGCCAGGATTCACCATCCTGGAATTTTGTTTAACAATTTAGTGCAACCATGGGAAATCTCACTCAGGATGACTGTGTGGAGTTTGAACCAAGCTCTTCCTGAACATCAGTCCAGTGTGCTAATCACTGTTTCACCTCCCTCAGTCAAGCAAAATGTGGGCATCTGGCAATATAGTATCTTATAGATATTCAGTTGTTGGCTGGCAAAGACCAGCATATTCTGGTATAAATTAAACAGCCTAAGATCCTGTTGCTGTGTCTCAGAGTCCTAATGCAGTTTGTGTTGCATATTATTAGAAAAAGTCTGTCTCTCACCATGCACTGAGACTAAACTGCACACTGCACAGTCATCAGGTCGACATCAAGTGCTGAATAATTCTCAAGCCACCTTAAAGAAAATTACAATTCAGCGGGCGCCAAATGAAGGCTGAGAGCCTTATAATAGAGCTAATCCTTGGCATGGGATTACACCATTTTCTATCAAATCAACTCTCGTAAGTTCTACTCCCGCAAAGTGAGTAGGTAAATCTTGTGACGTTTGCAGGTATGTAAAACAGCTAATAGCAAAATGAAGATCTGTTCTGACTGTTTTCTCCTGATAGTTCACCTGGAACATGAATAGGGAAAGCAGGTAGATATGTGCGAATTCCAGTTTCAGTACGTTGGTCGGCCTTTGGACAACACTACAGAAACAATGATGAGTGACATGCATTCAACCACCCCTTGGTAGGTTTCTGGGGGTAAGAGGCACCAGATGTCTAGAACATTTCTGTAGAATTACAGGCCAGTGGTTTGTGGGTGCAGAGCTGGTACCTGATAGTTTCCCAGTTGTGTTCCACTGAGTTAAGATTATATAAATCTTGTGGCCAAGACATCAATGCAAGTTCGGTATTATGCTCCTCAAACTACTGCAATGTGATTATGTTCTTGTCATACACACACTTATCTTGCTGGAAGATGCCATCACCATCAAGGAAGACACTAAGCATGAAGGGATGTGGGTGGTCCATAATTATGTCCACATACTGCACAGCTGTTATGCTGTCTTTGATTACTATTAGACATCCAATGGAAGCCCAGGTGAATAGGCATAATATTGCCCCCACCACCCTAAATAAATGACCATGTGTATATTTCAGGCAGCAGTTTACCTAGTGACAGCATATCTGGACATGACTATTAACTTGGTGTAACAAGACACATGATTCATCTGACCAAGTGACAGGTTTCCATTGATACACTGTTCTATCTCAATGATCCCATGCCCACTGCAATTATAATTGGATCAACAAGGGATCACATAGGGGTCATCTACTGCACAGTCCTAAGTTCAATAATGTGTGCTGAACAGCGTGCTCTGAAACACTTGTGGATGTACTAGTTTTGTACTAAGTTGTCAGATCTGCCACAGATTGCTGCCTAACCTGCTTTACAGAGTGAGCAAGCATCAAATCTCCACTTTCTGTGATGAGGTGTGGATGCACACCACCTTCTTGTCTATTCATGGTTTCACCATCATTGAACAACTTTCCATAGATGTTCATGACAGTAGCATGCAAACAGCTCCACAGTTTCTGAGATGCTCATTTCCAGATGACAGTCCATAACAATTTGAAAGTCGTTTATGTCTGTGGATTTCTCTGTTTGTAGACTATGGCATCCCGAATGATACTCCATTTGTCTCTGCTCTGTTTATATATTTTCCTTACTGAGTCACATGCCCACAACTCCAGGAGACATTCTATCTTTTAGTGAACAGTGGTCATAATATTTTAGTCCATCAGAGTATAAACATGTGTCTACTCCCTCGTGCCACTTCTCACAGTCTTCACTGAACCTGAAAGAGGGTTGTGAGAGAGGATACAGCAAAATTTCTATGGAAAAGGTTGGTCTGAAATGATAAATGCTTTGTTGCCAATAGTATTGCAAGCTTCACTGTTTATTTACCTCTTTCTTCAGTATACGAGTGTTTCTGTTGCATTAATACTGTAGTGGTTTTGATCTCCCATTCAAACCTTCAAACAAATAATGCTGACTAATAAGACTGCTTCCTCAACTGATTAAAATGTCAATAGAGTATTTTACAGTAAACACTCCATTATTTAATTGCACTGCATTCAAAATCCAATAACCCAAGCTGGCCAAATCTGAACAAGTTCAGAAGATTCATTTAACTTGACAAAATGAAATATTACATAGATTTCTGGAGTATAAGAACTAGCCTGAAATGTACTAGCAAAAGTATATATTTCCCAATAATTATTTCAAATGAAATCCATTTATGTCACATGGTTTTTCAATCTAGAAGAAATAATTAGTTACTAAAATTCAAAATAATGAACAAATATCTTACTTGGTAGGCTTTTGGTAAACGGCGCAATAAAGTTCTGAGGAAATGTTCATGTTGTCTTCTAAGTAACAAAGGAGCATCAGCATCTGACTCTGCTATCTTTGAGAAGGTATCATAAAGGTCTTCAATTGATTCTTCAACCTTTTGCTGTAAACGGACATAAGGTGCATTAGCTTCAATAATATACAATTACAATTTTAAAAATGCATAAGCAATGCACCAACAGCATCTGGAATGTTACTGGAGGCTGCTGAAATGAGAGTGTATACATCACAATGAAAATAGCAAAGAAATCACAGGTAAAGCTATCATCAACCCTAAGGTTGGTTTGAACACCACACATTGCCTTCCTCCGACTTTTGAACTGACTCAGCTATTTATAGAAGGACCAATAGTGTAATGTTGACACTCAGCCACGGTACAACTCTGCATTTTTCGCATCAGCAAACATTGCCATGGGTGACAAAAGTGCAAAGTTATGATTACATAACTATTAGGACTCAACTCACCTGGATTGAGCCCAAAACCTTTGGATTCATAGTCTGGTACTTTACCTCTCAAACATCAACATGAAAATAAAACCGCGTGGTACTATCAACTTAATCGATAACTACGCCATTACAATAACATTCAATGTTATTGTGCAGAACAGAAAGCTCAAAAATACTTAACACAATAGGACCATGGAATACAAGGTGATTATAATTAAATTTTCACTATCTGATAGGGCTGGTCAACTGCCCCCCCGCCCCCCTTCCCCCTCCACCCCCTCCCCAAAAAAAGAAGGTGGAAACCTTTGTAAGGACATGTGGTAGAGAAATAATGAATAAGCCAATCGAAAGAAACACATTTTGTTTCCGCATGAGAGAGTAACATTGTTTACCTTCCAGGTTACAAATGTTGCTCAATGTGACAACCATCTGCATTGATGACATCTTGGAAGTTTTTACATATAGTCTTTCACAACTGCTTGCAGCACTTTTCGAATTGTGGACCAGCGAATGTTCAGCTATCATGAGACAGCTCGTGCACTGCTTGAAGAATGCACATCGCATTCTCAACCATGGCAACAGTAACTTCTTCAGCAATTTGTTACGCAACTGGCTGTCAACCTCTCCCAGGAGCAATCCCCAAACTGCTAGTTCATCATCTGTTGAACTTCCGAATCATTTTCTTCATGCTCGGTGCTGAAAGAGGACCTCTCCGTATTCCTTTAATGCTTTGATACTCGTCAAGTGTATTGCTAGAGAAAGACAATGTGTCATTTTCATAAGAAGCTATTGGTTGTTGTTCTGATAAAATAGCTTAACAAGTAAAGCCCTGCTCACCTTGCCCAGACCCACGTTGACTGTCTACAACTGGAATGCACACTTATACTTGTGTTTCAACCATACGTTACTGTACCAGTACCTGTGCCTAATGGATGTCATGACACTAACACAACTAACAACGCAACTCTGCAGCACACAGTCTGAACATCATTCCTACAAAGTTGGGTATCCATATGGTATGTAGTTTCCCACCTACACTGACTCAAGTGGCGAAAGTTTAATTATAATTATAGCCACCTTGTACATTACTTGAGGTAGACAAACTATTTCTACAAACGAATTATATTGGATCTCAGCTTTGCTCTAGTAAATTTAAATTACCAACACAAATTTCATGGTAGACACTCTTTTACTGACACGTGTCTCGAATGCATTTTGTCGAGTAATGACAGTTAACCTGTATGTAAACTAATGAGGCATCATGAGAACCAGCATCTTCTTATGGAAGTAACATGTTAGGTCATTATCTAGCACACATTGTGGCCACTTAAAATCAATTGTCATGCCTACTGATGAGTAGGCATGATCATGACTACTTCATATGTTATTTACATAACAACATTCTGTTTCTGATGGTGACTCATTAAGAGGCTAAATCCATTAACAGTCATAAATCTATCAAATGGAATGACATTTGCAATTTCGAGTGAATTTATCAAACATGTCGCATGCTCCAGTTTGAGAGTTTTATGATAAATCCTTTTAAAAAAAGCAATACCTCAATTCGGATAGGTGAAGTGAAAGCCAAATCAATTAGCCATGGCCGTCACTTAGTAATGATCTCCATATATCTTAGGATGAATCAAGAGAACAACAGAATCAAATACATGTTTTATGCAATTGGATATTTTACTTCAGGTCTGGACCATAAACAATAACAGCCACCTTCCAGTCTGTACAATTATTAAAGACTGAAATAAAATTAAGCAAAAGACCTTGTCAGGCTAAGAAATAATTCAAAATAATGCAAACACTTAGAAAGTACTGTGATTCTTCAGTTTCTCCCAGCATATTTCTTGATCGAAGAGACCACAGGCGTACTGCTGGTTTATAGTGTCCACATGTGCAATACTTCAGAGATCAGACATATCCTCTCCTCTCCTCCCCCCCACCCCACCCCATACACTCTACACAAGCCGTTCTGTATGCAACCCATAGTCAACGGCACTTGTCAGAGGCCACGGAGGTGATTGTGTCAGTGTCTGGCACACCCAACAGGGTGGCCTGTTTGTGGTAGGGATGAGAAAAACTGAATGGTTAAAACAGACACAAATATTTTAGTTCTGAATAACCGGTATTTGTTTGGTATCAGTTCTAAGAGGTTTTTTTCACTATTTACTAACAATGCATAAAAAATAGCATATCAATTTGCCCTGGCAGCAGTGATAAAACGTTTGATTTTTAAATAAAACTTTTTTTAAAAAAGCAAGTAATGCATATTTGTAAAATTTCCTTTGCTTTGAAATCCTGATTACAGGAATTGGAAAAAGCAATCAGCACTATTACAATAACACCACCTATAGTTAGAAACTAGCAACAGACATGACACGAATCGGTACAGCATTGCAGAGAGGATAACATACCTGTTGCTCTGTGGCATGGCCTATTAGATGGTAGGTGTGTAGCTCCAGTGTGCAAGACTTGCCCCACCTGGTTTATGCAGCGGTTTCTTGTTGTTGTCTTGGACTAAGGTAGCCTAGTGTCCCCACTTTTATAGTCGTGTCCAGCCAAATACATACAAGTCCAGCCTGTCCAACTTTTGTTAGGCTTTTTAGTGATGAAGCAGTGAACGCACACCCGAGGCATGTTTCACACTAATGACATGAGCATGGGGAAAAGTATAAGGAGGAATTAGGAGATATACCATAAGGATATACAGATATACCAATTATTGAAATTGGTAGAATATTACTTTGCAATTCAAGGGTGAAATGCCAAGGTCAAAAGGGTGTTTCCTTTCATAAACGCCCAATGGAAAACACTATAAATTGCAAACCACAAAGATGATGATGATGTGAAATTTAAAATGATCCTGTCAATAATTCCACATAATGATTTCCAAGAAAAATAATATTCTTGATAAAGGGGGTTCAGATGAGAAATATTAATGCTTTGTTATTTCTTTATAAGTCTGATTGAAAAGACCAAAGTTACTGAATATCTTTCATTTCCATCCCAGAAGAATGCATCATCTTTTATTTTGTTTAATAAAGAACTTGTCACCCAATTATGATGCTGTTGACTGATTGTTTTTCTTTTTTTAATTTAAATGCACTTAAGGTAGCTCTCACAGAATACTGAATGTAACTGATTATTTAGTAATATATGACTGGAAATATCCACTTGATCATTTCTATTAAAAGTAAGCAAATCAGCTTTTAGGGCAAGATTTCCGGTTAAATATAACGCCGAGCCCAGCTTCTGTATTTCTGAACATGGCAACCCTACCTCAAATGTCAGTTGTATTGCAGAATGGTAGCATTCCTAGTTTGGAAGTATTTTACAAAGTTTGGTAGCAGTGAACTATGGTGCTCCATTTGCTTTAAAACATTAAAAGCAGGAGGTGGCACAAGAAAATAGTGACATCCTATAAGGAGGAAACATTCACTATGTTTCTTTAATGACAAGGTAAACTGCATTAATATACCTGTAATTTTAGTGAGGTGCTATAAACTTGGGGTAATAACTGAACCTATATTTTTGCAGTTGCCACTATTTACGTTCCAACCCTAGTATATACAAAACTTCAAGAGTGTTTTAATCACATAATTTTGTTTTAGAGTCATGTCCTGCATGTAAAATTGTCTAATTTAACATTATTGTAGGATTATTCTGCAATTTTATACCTTTTGTATATTCTACCTACATATGCCTATTGTCAAAAGATCGTAATTTACATATATTATTGAATGTCACAGACGTATATAAATACGATCTTAAAAATAACAAAAGACAGGTAATGTAATCCCTTTTACCTGTCAGTTCCATGTTTACACCATATGGTAGTAATGTCAAACGTGGCCAAGAATTGTCACTCTCTCAGATTCGACAGCAGTAACATACATGACAACAGTATACTATGTGAAGAACAGTTTTCATATCCTATTGTATTAACTGACATGCATGTCACTGTTACTTAGGTACATAATGTAAGTAGGTTTATATTTCTGCTACAATATATACAGTTGCATTCTTGTAGAAATCAATGTACAAACAGTTGACTGTCCCTCTGTTTAACTGATGATGGGTTACAAAACTAAAAACTGATTTTGGCAAATAAAAATTCCTACTGCAAATCACATTGTATAGAACATGTCTTTTAATAAAATGTTACCATCACTCTAAATCTCTATTCTTCATGTCTACATACTTATTTCTCAAAGTAGTCACCCTGATGACAAACACATTTCTGCCAACAAGAAACCAATTTGTTGATACTGTCAGTGAAGAATGTTTGAATTTGTTGACAGAGCCACAGCCTCATCTCTCTTTGCACTGCTTCATAACTATCAAGCCCAAAAGTTTTGGTAGGTTTAAAAGAAGAGGAAAGGACCAAACTACTAGGTCACGGGTCCCTTGTTCTGAATAAAACAATCCCACAATGGTGAAATAAAACAAGCGAGACTGACAACACAAAACAGAGAGAAAGAAAATACCAAAAGAATGACGGAAGGGCAATAAACACTTACACGGACAGAAGGGGAGAAGAAAACCACAGAAATGCAAGAAACAGGTAGAAGAGATTAAAACGACAAAATAGATTACCATGGCTGGCTGACCATGAGAATAAAAAGGAGAAGCCAGTCACTATGTGACACATTAAAACCTCCACCCTAAAAGCACTAGGATGGAGGACACAGAGGGGAAAAAAGACATGCACTAAAACTTAGATTAAATGATAAAACCCACCCTCCCGAATAACACGTAAAACTAAATCAGCCAAAGAGGCGTTGTCAGACAACATTAGTGGCAACAAGACCAGAAACCAAAGATTTCTTCGCAGGGCAGTCAATGTGGGACAGTGCACCAGAATCTGGGCCACTGTTAACCGGGCACCGTATCGACACTGAGGCAGGTGTTCACGGCGCAGGAGGTAGCCATGGGTCACCCAAGCGTGGCCAATGTGGAGCCGACAGAGAACCACAGAGTCCTTGCGAGAGGCCCGCATGCAGGACTGCCACACATTCTTAGTCTCCTTAATGGCACGCAGTTCGTTCAGTTTGTTGTGCGTACTGAGACTATGCCATTCCGTCTCCCAAAGTCAAAAAACCTCTCGGTGTAAAAATGAACACAGGTCAGTTATGGGAATGCCGATCTCTATAAGCAGTTTCCATGTAGCCTGTTTGGCCAGCTTGTCAGCAAGTTCATTGCCTGGGATTCCCATGTGACCCGGGGTCCACACAAACACCACCAAACGACTGGACCGTTCCAGGGCATAGATGGCGTCCTGGATGGTCGCTACCAATGGAAGACGAGGGCAGCACTGGTCGCTAGCTTGTAGGCTGCTCAAGCAGTCAGTACTCAGAAGAAACAACTCCCCAGGGCATGAACGGATGTGCTCAAGAGTACAAGACATAGCACCAGCTCTGCAGTGAAAACACTGCAGCCATCATCAGGCAAGGAATGCCATTCAATATGTCCTCCAAGGACACAAGTGAAGCCGACGTGACCATCATCCATCGAGCCATCAGTGTAAACCACTTCATGGCATCAGTACGTCAAGAGGAAGTCACAGTGGAAAGCCGCGGGGTGCACTGAGTCCTTTGGGCCGTGTGAAAGGTCCATGGAAAGCCGCGGCTTATGTGTACACCGCAGAGGTGCACGCGAATGGACCTTGAGTATAGGCGGTAAAGGCAAGGACTCCAGTTCAGATAAAAGGGATCAGACGCAAACTGCAATTGTAACCCCTGAACTGGGCCACCAATGGGGGAGATGAACCACCGTGGGTAGGAAAAGGAGACAGTAATTCAGGTCCACGGAAGAACTAAGAACGTGTGCAACCTAACTGGCGAGCAATTGTGCACGCCTGACTTGCAATGGAAGGACTCCAGCCTCTGGCAGGACACTAGTCACCGTACTCATCCTAAAAGCTCCTGTCCCTAGTTGAACGCCACAGTGGTGCACTGGGTTGAGTTAACGCAACGCTGAGGGCACTGCCGAACCATAAACCAGACTCCAATAGTCAAGGCGGGATTGAACAAGGGCTCTGTAGAGCTGCAGCAGCGTAGAGCAATCTGCACCCAAGTTGGTGTTGCTCAGGCAGTGGAGGGCATTGATAAGCTGCCAGCACTTCCACTTAAGCTGACAAAGGTGAGGAAGCCAAGTCAAAGGTGAGGAAGCCAAGTCAATTAGGCATCGAAAACCAGTCCTAAAAATTGATATGTCTCCACTACAGTGAGGGGATCATCATTAAGGTAACGTTCTGGTTCAGGATGAGCGGTACAATGCCAACAGAACTGCGTAACACATGATTTTGCAGCCAAAAACTGGAATCCGTGGGCTAGAGCCCATGACTGCTCCCTGTAGGCGCTGCTCAGCAACACCTGTATTGGTGGACCAGTACAAGATGCAGAAGTCGTCTGCATACAGAGAGGGTGAGACAGACGGCCCTACAGCTGCTGCTAGACCGTTAATGGCCACTAAAAATAGACAGACAATCAATACAGAGCCCTGCGGGACACCATTCTCCTGGATATGGGGGGAACTATGGGAGGCATCAATTTGGACATGGAAAGTAAGAAGCAACAGGAAATTCTGGATAAAAATTGGGAGCAAGCCTCGGAAACCCCACTCGTATAATGTGGCAAAGATATGATTTCGCCAGGTGGTGTCATACGCTTTTCTTAAATCAAAAAAAGACGGCAACAAGGTGTTGGCATCTGGAAAAGGCTGTTCGGATGACAAACTCAAGAGACACAAGATTATCAGTAGTAGAGTGACCCAGGGGGAAACTGCCATGGCACGGAGCCAGTAGGCCGCATGACTCCAACTCAACCCAACCGCCAACACACCATACGTTCCAGCAACTTACAAAGAATGTTTGTTAGGCTGATGGGCTGAAAGCTATCGACATCAAGCGGGTTTTTGCCAGGTTTGAGCACTGATATGATGGTGCTTTCCCGCCAGTGCGATGGAAAGACACCATCGCACCTGATCCGGTTGAAGATCACGAGGAGATGTCGCATGTAGTCAGCCGATCTGACTGTGGATCGGATTTGGCCCAGGACCTGTGTCAGGGCAATGTGCAAGGGCACTGAGGAGCTCCCACTCTGTAAATGGGGCATTATAGGGTTCACTGTGGCATGTAGTGAACAAGAGGACTCACTTCCATCCGCCGTTTGAGAATGTGGAAGGCTGGGGGTAATTCTGTGACACAGAGGCATGAGCACAGTACTCGACAACTGCATTTGCATCGGTAGATAATACACCATTTATGTTAACACTGGAAACGCCTGTTGGGGGCTGGTACCCAAAAACTCCTTTGATCTTTGCCCAGACTTGGGAAGGTGAGGTATGCCATCCAATGGTCGAGACTTATCTCTCCCAACACTCCTGTTTCCGTCGTTTGATAAGCTGGCGAACGCAGGCACAGAGCTGTTTAAAGCCTATGAGGTGCTCCAGGGAAGGGTACCAGTCATGTCACTTTAGAACTTGCTGACACTCCTTAATTGCCTCAGCGACTTCCAGTGATCACCAAGGGACACACTTTCGCCGGGGGCCCCCTAAAGCACGAGGGATTGCATTATCTGTCGCAGATACAATTGCAGTTACCTGCTCAACCACCACATCAGTGTTACCATGTGGGGGAGATTCAATGGTGACAGCAGAGGTCAAGGCTTCCCAGTCTGCCTTGTTTAAAGGCTATCTGGGCAGGGGTCTGAAGGCCAGACACCAGTGCAGTGACAGGAAGATGAGGAAGTGGTCACTACCACACGGGTCCTCATGTGCTCTCCAGTGGATAGATGGGAGAAGACCAGGACTGCAAACTGAGCGATCAATGGCCGAATATGTGCCATGTGTCACACTGAAATGTGTGGTAGCCCCAGAGGTTGAGGTCGAGTTGTGACAGTAAATTTTCGACATCTCTGCCTCGGCCAGTAAGCACGGTGCCACACCACAAGGGGTTATGAGCATTAAAATCTCCCAAAAGTAGGAAAGGTTTAGGGAGCAGATCAATCAGTGCAGCCAATGCGTTCTGGGGTACTGCACCATCTGGAAGAAGATATACATTGCAGACAGTTATTTCCTGCATCATCCTTATCCTGACAGTCACACCTTCAAGAGGGGTTTGAAGGGGCACAGGTTCACAGCATACTGGGTTCAGGACATAGACACAAACTTCACCTGACACTATTATAGTTACTACGGTTCTTTGAATATCCCCTATAGCCATGGAGGGCAGTGGTCCACATTTCCGGAAACCGGGATTCCTGAAGGGCAATGCAGAAAGCAGGTGTAAAGCTTAAGAGTTGCCGTATCTCAGCCAGGTGGTAGAAAAAAAAAACGCCGCAATTCCACTGGAGGATGATGACATCATGAGTCTGGGAAGGCATGAAGCATGCAAGGAGGCAGGTTATGCCTCAGGGTCACCTTCTGCCACTGATTGAGTATTTGTAGCCATTTCTATGCTGGACGAGGCATCAGTGAGATCCAGATCCACAGGGGATGCTAAGATCTCCACAGCAACCTCAGATGCAGAATTGATAGGGAGTGGTGGTGTTGGGGCCACCAGAGGGTCATTTTTTCTTAGCAGACTACTACTTAGTTTGCTTGCTCTCTCACTTCTCTTTAGGTGCTTGCTCGGAAGATTTCTCTGAAGCAGCTTCAGGCACGGAGGACGACTGTGAAGCTGTTTCTTCTCTGGCTGGGGGATGGGACCTATGTCCCCTGCATTTGGGGGGGAGGGGGGGTAGCTTGCTCCCGAAGTAGGTGCTTTGGGAGCAACAGAGGAAGATTTTCCCCCTACCACCAAGTGGGCAGATGTATTTTGGTGGGCTGGAGGGCCCACGGTTCATGGCAAAGTGATGAAAAACTGGCACTTAGGGCGGCGATGGTGACGTAGTTGCAGTATATGTTGACGTCAACCAAATGGGGTGTAATCTTTCAAATTTACGTTTAGCATCTGTGTAAGTCAACCGGTCAAGGATCTTGTACTCCATGATTTTCCACTACTTTTAGAGTACTGGGCAGTCTGGGGAGCAGGGGGAGTGGTGCTCTCTACAGCTGATGCAAGTGGGAGGTGGCACACATGGAGTATCTGGGTGCAGTGGACGTCCGCAGTCTCAACATGTGGCACTGGAAGTGCAGCGGATAGACATGAGCCCAAACTTCCAGCACTTAAAGCACTGCACAGGGGAGGACATATGGTTAACATCACAGCAGTAAACCATCACCTTGACCTTTTCAGGCAATGAATCACCCTCAAAGTCCAATATGAAGGCACCGCTACCAACCCTATTGTCTTTGGTCCCCTGCGAACACGCCAAATAAAATGAACACCCCACTGTTCTAAATTGGCGCAGAACTCGTCATCAGACTGCTAGAGGAGATTGTGATGGAAAATGATACCCTGGGCCATGTTGAGGCTTTTATGGGGACTGATGGAAACAGAAATATCATCCAGCTCATCACAGGTGAGCAACACTCAGGATTGGGCTGGGGATGCTGTCTGAATCAAGACTGAGCCGTTTCACATCTTGGACAGAGCTGTCAGTTCTCCAAACTTACCGTCTAGGTGTTCAATGAAAAACTGAGGCTTTGTAGGTAGAAAGGAGTCCCCATTAGTTCTGATACAGACTAAAAACCACGGCGAATATGGCTCTCTCCATTCAGTAGCCCTACGTTCCTCCCATGGAGTAGCATGGGAGGGAAACGATTTAGGGCCATATCTGTCGGCATTGTATTTGATCTTGCCCTTCTTAGAGACTGCTGGTGCCGTACAATCACCAACAAGAGATACTTAGTCTGCTTCATTGCAGCTCATCCACCCTGATGCCACCCACTCTGATCAGGGCTCTCCCCACAGGCGCCACCCACCCACAGCAAAGGCCAACTGGCATGATGGCCGTTTCCAAGAGTCCTGATGCCCCAGGAAGACAGGCATCTACTCCTTGGCATATGTGGGGACTTTACAGCTCAGGTATCAGCAGTGCGATCCCTGTGTTGTTAGAGGGCTACCACCAAATGGGTACATGATGGACCCACCACAACGGACTGGCTACTGGGCTGGATATTGGGCGCAGAGAAATCCAATATTGTCATGGGGTGAGAGAGGAGAGAAGATAACAGAAGAAGATGACATATCCCGAAAAGTGTCCTCGCTGAAAAAGTTGAATCGCAGGTGGAGATGCAAAGCCATGACAAGAGATGCAGGAGATGGAATCCAAGGGCACTATGGATAACTTGTGCACCACTTAAAGCATCCTTCCCCATACGGCCCATAGTTCTGCAGAATTTTGAAAGTGGCAAGTCAAGTCATAGAATGGGACCTGAACTCATAGAGCTGAAAGGTGTGTGAGTCCTTTTAGTCGCTTCTTACGACAGGCAGGAATACTTTGGGCCTATTCTAACCCCAGGACCCACATGGAGGCCTTAAGTTTTGGAAACAGTCTGTATGGAGGATTATTGATGACAGCGAACCCAAGGCGTCAGACTCAAACAATGGAAAATACAGGACGGAATGTAACAATATTATGAAAAGGAAAGTTGCTAAGCATATAGGCACAACCAAAAGACTGTCACAAATTAGCTTTCGACCAGTATAGTAATCGCCAAAAGCATATCACTCTCACTCTCACTCTCACTCTCACTCTCACTCTCTCTCTCTCTCTCTCTCTCTCTCTCTTTCACACACACACACACACACACACACACACACACACAAACTGGCACTGGCAGGACAGGGCAGTGTGGCTTCACTTGCCAGAGACTGCAGTTGTGTTTATGTCTGCACACAAGTTTCAAGGTGAGATACTTGATTCGACTAGGTGTTAGATATATCCTCTCAAGCATATGGTTTTCAATGTTTGTTCTTACGCAGAGTGCTCTGCTCTATATCATAGGTGGATTCTAATAGATCAAATCCAGAAATTAATACTCTTGGTTTAACTAGAATTTCAATCTCAGGAGGGGTTTCTTTGATTGCAGCCATATCAATCTCATAACTTTAAAAATCTTATCTAGTTACTGGGATTTTACTCTGCTTATGCCCTCAATGTTGAGTAGAAAATTATTTTTGTGTCATGTATTACGGCTGGGGGTGGGGGGGGGGGGGCACCCTTGTTTAGGGGTAGTGTCTTTGATTAGCAATCAAAATGTCGTGGGTCCCCGGTTCAACCCCAGCAACTGCTTAAATTTTGAATAAAAATTATCAGTAATGGTGGCCAACGACATCAGAGCACAAGTAGTCAACTTCGTTCTGCGCACAGCCTTGACAAAGATGGTAGAGGAGCCTAATGGGTGGAAAAATCAGCAACAATCAATGGCATGAAGATGCAAGAGGCAGTGAAAACCACAGCACTAAAGAAAAATAATGTCTCCACAGGGCATGTGGCCTATAACAGAAAAAGCATCATTTTACAAAAAATCCTGGATTTGTCCCCCATTCAGATATCCAGGAGGGGACTGCCAGTGGTGATTTGACGATGAGAAAAAGATGGAATGATCAGTGAAGGAATAACATTCTACAAGTCAGAGCAAGGAAGGGTGGACGTTTAAATATAGCAGGAAACCCAGAAAATCTGAAAAGAAGTCACAGACAGAGGATGAAGAGAGAGAGAAAGTTACAAAGATATTGAACATGTAATTCAGTATGTACAGAGAGATGAAACTCTAATAACCATGGGGAACTGGAATGTTGTTGCAGGGAAGGGACAGAAGAAAGGGTTACGGGAGAGTGTGGGGTGGCAAGAGAAGTGACAGAGGAGAAAGTCTGAGTTCTGCAGGAAATTGCAGATAATAGTGAACACTGCCAAAAATCACACAAGGAGGAGATGTACTTGGAAAAGATTGAAAGCAAACTGCAGAAAGACCAAAGTAATGAGAAGCAGCAGAAATGAGAACAGTGAGTAACTTAATATCAAACTTGACCAAAGTTGGCAACTTGGTAGGATATGCCTTAAGACATCAGCCAGTAACTTCCATGGTACAAGAGAGAACTAACTGTAGAGGGTACATCTGTAAGAGAAGACAGAGACTGAAAGACATCCAACAAATAACGTAAATTGGAACGAACACATAGGTAATGTTGTGGGTAGTGCAAAACAAAATCTGCGATTCATTGGCAGAACACTTAGAAGGTGCAACAGGTCTACTAAAGAGACTGCTTACACCATGCATGTCCACCCTATTCTGGAGTACTGCTGCGCGGTCTGGGATCCGCTTCAGATGGGACTGACAGAAGTCATCGAAAAAGTTCAAAGAAGGGCAGTTCGTTTTGTGTTATTGCGAAACAGGGGAGACAGTGTCACAGACATTATACATGAATTGGAGTGGTAATCATTAAAACAAAGGCGTTTTTCATTGCGACGGGATATTCTCATGAAATTTCAATCTGCAGTTTTCTCCTCTGCGAAAATATTCTGTTGGCACCCATCTACATAGGGAGAAATTATCATATGATAAAATAACAGAAATCAGGGCTCACACAGAAAAATGTAAGTGCTCATTTTTCCTGCACACCATTCTAGAGAGCAACGGTAGAGAGAGAGAGCTTGAAGGTGGTTCATTGAACCCTCTGCCACGCACTTTAATGTGAGTAGCAGAGTAACCACATAGATGTAGATGTAGACATAGGGTGCAGGTATTACTCTAAAATGAAGAGGTTGGTGCAGTAGAGGAATTCATGACAGGCAGCATCAACTAGTCAGGAGACGGAAGACTAAAAAAATCAGGACTGTATAAATTACAGTTCAGCTGAAACACTTTTACTATCGGCAAACTAAAACCACTAGGAGTTAATGTATTGGGAAGTGAGAGAAATAATTCAAAAATCCTTAGACATGCTCCTGCAAGATGTACTGTCATCTACTTTACACAATATTCTTACTGGTCACGTCTTCTGAAAATGTATTTGATTTACTTTATGTACACTGCCTCAGAAGATAATTCGGAAGACAACAGGGAGTGAAAGTTTTGCAAAATAAGCCACTGCTCAGGTTAATACAATGAGAGATGCTTCTAAAAGCACAACACATACACCAAGCCTCTTAATTAGTTTACCCACGTGCTGATTCCATTTCAACGTGTTATCCTGCTTGACCACAAATTTCAAACACTGTGCTTCATTTCATGTATGACCATTTAATGTCAAGCTCTGGTGCCAAAAGGTCAGATTTGGATCAACATCTCACACTCAGCAAACCACCTTACAGTGTGTGGCTGGGCATACTTCTGGCTCCACTATCTTTCTACCCCCCCCCCCCCCCCCGTTACCTATTTTATTTGTGGGTGATGCATGAGAATAATGACTGTTGGTAAACCTCCATATCAGTTCTAGTTTTTTGTGTTTTCTTGTTATGACCATTTTGCGAGATTTTATGGCGGAGGAAGTAAAATGCTCTTCGACTCTTCACAGAGCGTACTCTCTCGCAATTTAAATACTAAATGTCTCTGATGCTCAATGCCTCTCCTGCAGCATCAGCCACTGGAGGTTTTTGAGCAACTCTGCAAGGCTCTCATGTGACTGAATGAACCTGTGACCAAATATACAGCTCTTTGTTGGACTCTCTCTCTTCCATGATCCAACCTGCTGGGTCCCAGACCAATGAGCTATACTCAAGAATCAGTCAGGTGTTTTGCAAACCACTTCTTTCATGGATGAATTACATGGCTCTCAGGATGGAATCGCTTTTTCAATAATTTGTTTCGTGAGGTCATCCCACTTTAGGTCACTCCAGATCGTTACTTCCATATATATTTTATGGAAGTTACTGTTTCCAATGATTTGTCATCAATAGTGTAATCGTACAGCACTGGATTTCTTCGCATACTTATTCACAATACATAACATTTATTTATGTTCAGGGTTAACTGATAGTCCCGTACCAATCATCACTCCTCCACTACTCTTCCTGTAATTCATTACTGTCTTCTGGCACCGCTATCTCCTTACAGATAACCACATTGACTTTGAACAGCATGAAGGAGCTTCTGCTGTTATCCGCTAGTTCATTATATATACTGTAAACCTATCATACTTATTTGAAGTATAGCTGATATTACTTATGTTGATTTTGTTCCATTAAGAAATACATGTTGACTCGATCTTGAGGAACCCCTGAATTCAGTTACAGATCTGGTCTGATACTCAGTAAGCTCATATCTTGTTCACTAAACAACAGTCCGTAACTGTATCAAATGCATGATGTCTAGTGCGCTATGGATCTTGTACATGAGCAGACTGAGCTGAATTTTTTAAGATCATTGTTTGTGGTATCCATATTGATTTAATAAAGCAGATTTTCATTATCTGAAAAACATCATAATACATGGGCATAAAATATTGTCCATGATTATACAACAGATTTATGTCAGTAACATAGACCTATCACTATATTTGTCTGACTTGCAACCTTTCTTGGAAACAGGAATGACCTACACCTTGTTTCCAGTCACTGGGTACCCTCTATTGCTCTAATGACCAATGATAATATTGTTAGAAGGGGAGGGAGTTTTATCACTAATCTCTGTACAATCATAGGTGCCTCATCTGGCCCAGATACCTTTCAACTATTAAGTACTTGTTGTTGCTTTTCTATTCTGTTATTACTTATTTCAATATCTACCATTTTGGCGTTCACATCTTGGTTGAAGAGAGGAACCGTTTTACAATCTTCTGGAAAGAAAGAGTTTCAGAACACGAAATTTGATATTTTTACCTTTTCTTTGTCATCTTCTGTTGTGCTAATACAACCACAGAAGGGCTGAATAGATTATTCCAATCTGCTTACTAAATTTACACAAGCCCAAAACTCCTTACGTTTTTTACTCAGATTTGGTAGCAAAAGCATACTTTCAAGATCACTGAACACTTCTCTCATTGTTCTCCTTACACTCATTTCACTTTGTTCAGGTTTTGTTTGTCAGCTAGGCTTTGATTTCACTTAAATCTGTGCTGAAGTGCTCTCTGCTTTTGTTGCAACTTTCTAACAGAATTATTTAACCAAGATGGGCCTTTTCAATCATTTAAAACTTTTCTTCACAAGTAATTGTGTAACGCATACTGAATAATATTTTCAATTTTCCACATTTGTGCTATACATCTCCAGCATCAGAACTGAATATTTGTCGCTGGCGGTTCAGATTTATCTGCAACTAGCTGAATACCCGGCATTCCAGTCTTCTATTAGCTCAACTCATCTTTGCCCCTCTCCTTGTCCATCTCCCCTTCCCCCCTCCCTGACTAACTCCTCCTCCATCGCCTCCTTCCCATTCTCCCTGTCCATCTCCTCCTCTTTCCTCTTCCTGTCTACCTCCTCCTCTTCCCTTTCTCTGCCAATTTTTTTCTCCCTCGTTCTCTGTCTGCCTGTTTCTCTCCCCCCTCCCCTCCCCCCCGGCCATCTCCGCCACCCCCTACGGCCTGCCCCTCTCAGTCCATTTGCTTACCTCCCCCTCCCTCTGTATCCATCTGCTCATCTCCCCTCTATCAGTCCATCTTCTTCACTCCCTCACACCATCCAACTCCTCCACCCCCCCCCCCCCCACCCCACCACACTCTCTGTCCACCTCCTTCTTGCTCCTCTATTTGGTCATCCCCTCCTGCTCTTCTCTGTCCACCTGGTCCTAACCCTTCTGTCCATCACCCCTCTCCTCTAACTCCACCCCCTCCTCTTTCTGTCCATCTCCTCATCCCCCTCCCTTTCCATTCCCTCCTGCCCCCTCTCCCTGCCCATCTCCTCCTCTAAGCTCTCCCTGTCCCTGTCCATCTCCTCCTCTTCCCTTTCTCACAATTTCCTCTTCCCCTTTCTCAGTCCAACAGCTTCATCCCCACCCCCCTCTGCCCATCTCCTCCAGCCCCTCACTTTGTTCCTCTCCTCTATCCCTTACTCCCTATTAATCTCCTTCAGCCCCTCTCAGTCCATCTGCTCACCTCACCCCCCCCCCCCTCATGTGCATCTGCTCATCTCCCCTCTCTCTGCCATTTCCTCCTCCTCCTTTTCTCTGTCTATTTCCCTATCCCTGTCTTTCAGTCCCACTCCTCCTCACGCCTTCCTCCCATCTCCTCCACTTCCACCCCTCTCTGCCCACTACTACACCCCCTACTACCTGTTTATATCCCCCTACCCCCCTTGTCCATCTCCTCCTCCTCCCTTCTCTTTCCTCCTTATCTCTCCACCCAAATAAGAAGTTGCTGGTACTTTCTCCCAAAGGATTTCTTTCCAGATAGCAAGTAATGTGTGTACTCAATATGGTTGAAATCGATCCAGGGGTTTACAAGGAAATTTTTAGCCATAGCTCTGCTTGCATAGACATGTCTCTCTCATATTTCAAGTGTGTTTAATGTAATTCACACATATTTGCACATATGGATCACCTGTGTCTGTAACGAAATTTGCCCTGCAGCTTCATTTTCAGGCAGCTCTATGTTTATTACATCATATCCCCTGAACTCTTGTGTCATAAGTGATGCAATTTTACAAGTACATCCTGTGGTATATATGGATGCTCACTGCAAAATGTATTATAAAAAGAGTCAGTAGTAAAGAAGTAATAAATTAAAACAGCATGCATGATGCAGCACTTTTACTACATGACCAGTGAAAATGTGGTAAACAATAATTTTTTTTTTTTCCTTTCATCATTTTGTGGGGATTGCCAGTGAGTAAAAGTTTCACAAAGGTTTCAAATTCTGTGTAATGTTTATTGTAATCATTAAGTGCTCTCATTTTCCAAAATTGGATGAACATAGTCTGGCTACTTGCGTGTCTATGTTACTTTTTTACCCCCACCCCTCTAACTGGTAGGTGATTCTTACCCCCAAAATGATTCTTTCCAGACAGCAAGTGATAAGTGTATCAAGTTTTGTTGAAATTGGTCTCGTGTTTAGGAGGAGATGTGGAGAACACACATCTTCATAATGTGTATGGATTTATATCCTGTCACTCTTACTAAGCAAAAATGTTTTTCTACTTAACATTAACACCAGCAATGACTAATGCTATCTGAGCCTTACGATCACTGATGCCCTATTCTATACTAATTGATTCGAAAAGTTCCAGCCTGTTGTTTGCTAGTTCTACAAAATAACCCTCACAACTTGGTTCTGTAACTATCTGCACAAAGTAATTATCTGACAAGACACACAGAATAATCTCTCACAAACCCACATCTCCGGCACCAGTTTTGAGAACATGACTGACATTCTACACCTGGCTAATCGAAGTCTCCCAATATTACAACAGCATGATCAAACAAGTACTCATTACATTCTGAGAGTTGTATCTGAAGTGTTCTGCCACTACAGCTCCTTATGCAGGTGGGCTATTAAAGTATCCAGTTACCCTGTCTGACCCACTTTAGATGCTTAATTTCATCCAGACTATTTCATATTTGAAATCCATAATAACCTCACTAGGTATTATCAAGTTCTTTACAGTAAATAAGTACGCCACCACCACTGGCATATAATCTATCCTTGTGCTGTAAATTTACAACTGAATTTTCGGATTTTATTGCTATTCACTTCTGGTTTCAACCAACTTTCTGTTTCTATTACTGTCTGGGCATTATTACCTTTAACAAGTGATACTAATTTTGGTATCTTACCAAGGATGCTTCTGCAGTTTACTCACTTGAAATTGGATAATATTAATCTTACATGAGAATCACTTGTGGCATCTTTTGCTATCATCCAAGCTGTGTCTGCTAATGTTGAATTTGGATTCTCATTGTTTAGAATGCTTGACTCTTCTAAAAACATTACAGTATTGTATTATTATTGAATGTAATTGGAAGATCAAATATGTAGATCAAAAACAAGAGTTGGCCCAGTACCAATTGCCAAACACCCCCAGAGTCCCCCACATCATGTTCCCCCATTCTGAGGAACTAGTTTCATGCCTGAGACACAGTCTGTTGGCTGAAGTAATGGGGCTGACAAATGCCAAACGGGCATGAACTCTGGCTCCTCAGTGCTTCTGCCATTCCCAATGAGAGCGGAAAGTTGCTCTCAGCCAATGTTGTGTGATTTTAAACAATGGAAACTCCATGTAGGAATATCAAAAATGTAGGGAAAAGACAGATTGCTACATACTGTGAAGGCAACACGCAAAGTTGCAGACAAGCACAATTAAGGCACTTCCACAAGCTTTAAGCCACAGCTTTCATCAAAAGATAGAAACACACTGTTCATGACAGGCATTCATTCATTCAACTAAGCACACCTCACACATACATGCCTGCAAACTCCAGCAGTTCAGGCCAGAATGCAAAACCTTATGCGTAAGTATCTGTACATGGTAGCAGCCAGTCAAGGAATATTTTAGGGAATTGGCTTAAAAAATTTATTTCAAAGGCCCAGTCAAATCTTTACAAGTTTACTCCTAGAGTAAATTACGTTGTGCCTATGTGACACAAGTTGCCAGTCTTTCAAAACCGATGCAGTTCTGTCCAGTTAAAACTGCCGACAAGAGATGCCCTGAGAACTCTGCTGAAACTGCTACCGAATTCACACAATTGCTTTTACCAATAGCATGCATGGGATACAGGTTAAGTGTGTGGACGCTGGAATGTTCTGCAGTGCGGAACACAGATCCCTCTCCCTCTTGTAATCCAGACCTCAAGCAAAACAGATGTTTTTTTGGAAGGCAGAGCCTCTGCCTCTGCTTTTCACGACCAGCTACCAACGTAAGTTAACATGAACCGCTTCCCCTTCCATTGCCCATTTCAATTAATTGTTCGACCACCTAGACTGGCCTAAACCTGGTAACTTCTGACCCTAGGCGTGTCCGTTGCACAATGTACATTGAAATATACCCTCTTTACTGTACTTAATTTCCTGTTTTGACATTTAATGGCAGCCCTGGATGCCCATTCTCAAATCCTGAACGCTCAACCTCCTGCACACTCATCACGAGGCATATGTAACAACCTCCTCCCCCCCCCCCCCCCCCCCACTGACCGTATACATTAACACTGGTGAGCAGAAATGGGATCGTACATATTAACATTTGTGTCAGGAATTCAATTCATTACCACCGTTCAGTCCATATGGTGGCCATTTATTTTTGGTTCATGTTTGACGGTGTGTGGCCAGTCAATATCAGCCGCTGTTATTCCACTATGAGCCGAGCCTGGGCGCTGCAGCGTGCCGGCTGCGACGCCATGTCAGATGCTACGACCGCACATACCAGGGCCCAGTGCAAAGTTTACTGCCTGCCTCTCGCAGCGAGCTGCTCTTACACGTGCCCGCTTAGTCCACCGAGATGCACTCCACAGCGTACGTGTTCACGGCGTGCTCCCATTTGACGGTCGCAGTCGGCCCATCTTCTCGGTCGAATCCCACTACCTTCGAACCGGGCACCGACGCGCGAAAGGAAAATGCGCGACGCATCCTAGCCAGCGCCTTGGCTCGCTGGGCATACGAGTGCGCTGTTCACGGTCTGCTTCCCTGCCACCCCAAATTCACCGGCAGTCAGCTTCCCGCTCCCATTTGTGTTTGGGTCCCAGCATCAACATCCAGGGCGCGTACTTTCAGCGCCATGCAGCCAGCCGCCCGTGCCGCTTCTATGTGGGTACCGTGTGCATACGGCCCTAAGTCGCCGCACTGCTGCCGCCGCCATCTCTTCTGTACTGTGAGTGTTGGTATGTGCTGAGGCCTTGCAGCCATTTATCCAGAGAAGAACTTAGAGATCAGTAAATAATAGCATAAATTTTGCATCTTATACAGTTATTGCCTTTTGTGAGGACGTTACTTTATTTACAAGAATGATCTGAACATTAAATTTTTGTGAGTCTAATTACCATGAGGTATGCTGAATTCCTAGATAAGCCCCTCAGATGTATGTTAGTTTAAAAATACACTTCTGTTAAACATGTGTAGTACCATAAATTTCTTATCCTTGTTTTACACTCTGTTGTTGCCGAGGTATATCATGCGTAGTTGATGTGATGAGAAGTTTATTAAGATTTTTTTTGAGAGTTTTTGGTTAATCTCCAGGGATGTGCAGCTTGCACAATGTGTTTGGCAACCACAGAGTCTCCCAGCAGTTCATGGCAATTTCTTCCGTTTCGTTTTTGTGTCATGATCAACTCTTTTCTCTCTCATCTTTCCTATAAGCATCATTTCTCCGTTCTATGATGAAAGTAGATTCCTTCTCCTCGCTATACAGATGTGAGCACTTAAAGGGCTCTGTAACGCCCTGTGCCGTCATACCGCATCTGCAAGGTTTCTGAAATCGTTGGCACAATAAATCTTTTTACCTTGATGGGAGTTTGTTTTTATTGCAAGACCAGGCACAGACGCAAAATCAGTGTTTAGGCCTTGTAAGAAAAGCGACAAACCATTGGATTCTGACAGTCCTGGTGATGTCTGTTGTTTACTACTGGTACTAGGTAACTTTAGGCCCCAAGCGCATACACAGTCATAATTACACGATTAGCACTTGTGTTGCCGAAAATGATACGAAGTTGTGTGACAAGCCGGATTGTGGTTCGAAAGGAATGAACTTTTTCTACCTTTTCTTTATTTTCTTTCTCGTCTCTCTGCATCCTCTTTCCCGACCATTTATTCTTTTCTGTCTATGCCTTCTGTTTTTCGTAAGTGGTAGTTATTTGATTGTTTAACTCAATGCATGAAGCTACGATGTATTACGTGATGTACTGTAATAAGAGTTATAATGATGAAAGAGAATTGATCTGTTCTACCCCTTTAAGTTCATACGAGAGGATAGAAGACTTCCTGCTGTTATCCCCCAGAGGGCAGCGAAGCTTTGTTGATATGTAATATGTTATTTTATTGAGGATATTTGTGAGCAGGCATGAGATCCTGTGGTTGAAGATAATCACGTACAAGCAAGTGTTGTTGAAAGTGGGGAACAACAGAAATATAAGAGAGTTATGATGCAGCTACTTTCTGGAAGCTTAATTGAATTTGGATGGCTACTTTTGTCCGTTTCTTGTCAATTATGTTCTAAATAGTTTTGTCTTACTCTTGGTGGGGAGGGGGGTTCTAGTTTTTTAGTGTAGCTCAAGAGTTGTGCTTTTTCAATTTTCAAATTGGCAATTTGACATATTGGTGGCAATGTAGTTTTAAATCTTGAATATTATGCTCTGAATCACATAGCATTATCTCCTTCTAGCACAAGATGCTATAATTCCAGGGGATATCCAATCTTTTTTCCTCGTTTCTGTTCCATTTTGACCTTATTTGTTTGAGGGGAAACTTGATAAAATGCTGTGAGAACGAAGTTAGATATTCCATCAACAATGTGTGCTTTACAAATTTCTCCCCAGCATTCTTCAATTAATCCCCCCTAAACACTGTGATTTGGTAACTGTTCATGAATCTACTATACAGTACTTTTCTCCTATGAATTGTACACACTGATCTGTAGTGTAGCCCAAAGTCTAGGACATGTTGAAAGATGGTAATTTTGTTGAGAGTTGGCAAACCGACAAGTCTGAATGGCAAATAAAGGTTGTGGTAACAGATTGACCTGTAGCATAGGCTAATGCTTACACTTGTACCATATTGAAATGCACTTTGCCACCTTTTATGGTGTTTTCATTATAAAAACATAGCAAGATAAGTTCAGAATATGTACATTAGATAGTAGATAAAACTGCTATCAGTATTTTATAGTATGTTGTGTAGGTACTTTGTATCAACACTTACAAAAATGCAAGGGGGATCCAATACATAACTTTTGCCAATAAACTACTTGACAATTGGTTTTACACCTAAATCACTATGTCACTGAGTACTGAGTGCTCAGACACTGCACAAAAGTGATAACCTCAGCAGTGCATATGTCAACTCTTGCTCTGCAGCTGTCGTTCTCTGCAACATTGCAATTAACTGTCATCTAGCAGAACTATAGTTATAATTGGGAGATGGGGTTATACTAGATATGGCCTGCACCTGAAAAGGAGAGGGAAAGACAGGTCGGCTGAACTTCTTGCAGGAAATGTATATGGGGGCCACCATCACACATTGCAAGATCACTGTGGTTACTGGTGCCAGAGGGGCACCTTTTTTTAGGTTAGAATCAAATTTCAGGCACCCTGTTTTGAAAGAAGTCACTATAAAAGAAAAGCCCCACAAGGATGCACAGAAAAGTATGGTTAGCTTATTCCACCAAAATATTAGAGGACTGAGTACAAAGGTAGAAGAGCTTCTTGCCTGCTTGCAAAATTTAGAGTAAAAGATAGGCCTCCTGTGCCTGTCTGAGCACCACATAACCACAGGCTTAGATAAGTTAGGCCTACATATAAAAGATTACAGTCTAGCAGCTTACTCATACAGAACTAATATGGCAAAAGGAGGAGTTGTTGGATATATTAAGACAGAACACAAATTCAAAAGCATTGACACAAGTGGATTTTGTAGTGATCAGCACACTTGTGAATTAATGCTGAAAAACAGTTCACTTTTAATTGTAACAGTATATGGATCCCCACTGGGAAATTTTGAATTATTTATGAGGAACCTGGATTTCTTACTGTGCTGTCTGTCAGACATCAGCAAGCAGTTAAAAGCCTGTGATGGCTTCAATGTAGATTTTCTAAAGGATTCTGATAGGAAAAATGATCTGGAAACATTATTTGGATCCTATAATTTGCTTTCAGTAGTTAACTTTCCAACACAGGTGGATAAAGACAGTAGGTTCCTAATTGGGCTCGACCGAAGCGTCCGATCCCACCCGTCTGTTTTGACCCGTGACGTAAGGCTGTTGTGGTGTGTGACGTCACGACGGTGCGGAATTTAGTTTGTGAGAGTGGCGTGTTTGTAGATGTCATTTTGATGAGATCGGTGGTGCTCTCTGGTGGTGTGTTAGGTGATGTTTTTGGTTTAGTTTGCATGTGTGGCGTGTTTATAGGTGGTGTATTGTTGCGCTCAGTGGTTCTCTCTCGTGGTGTGTTTATGGGTAGCGTGTTACATGGCGTATGGGATTCATTTGCATTATAGCACTGCACATGTGTGGTATCGGGGCTGTGCTTTCAGGGGAATATTTTTCAGTGAGTTAACGATTTTAGTTTTGTTATTTCGAAGTTATTGTAGTTTTTTTCTGTTCTTCGTGTGTGAATTTTGGTAAATTGCTTTTTTATGTCTTTGGTAGGTATGGATATGACTGACAAGGTCAACAGTTTTCGGTTGTTGGCGATGATGGGGGACAGTGTGTTGTCTCTAATAAAATTTCTTCAACTATTCAGATTTTTGGATGAAGTTGGGAAACGTTTAGTATGTCGTGAAGAAATGACGTTTATTAAAGTTCCTGCGTCTCAGATCAGGATGTGGAGATTTCGTACGGATAACAGGTCAAGGGAAGTGTTCGATTCCAATTTTGTTGGTTTGTTGTGTTTTTTGAGGTAGTGATGATTGTGGACGTGGTTGTGGTTTTGGGTTCTATGATTTGGTATCGGTAGTTTCTGTGGACCTATATAGGTCAAGGGAAGTATCCGATTCCAGTGTGTGCTTGTGGCTGTGGGTGTTCTAGTATTGGGAGTTGCTGTTGAGCTATATGGGTCAAGGGAAGTGTTATTTGTGGGATCGGGAGCTGATGTTGAGCTATATAGGTCAAGGGATGCGTTGGATTCCAATTTGTGGGATCGGGAGCTGCTGTTGAGCTATATAGGTCAAGGGAAGTATCCGATTCCAGAGGACATTATGTTTAGTGGAATTTGGGGAGTTTTGTGTTGTCGGTTTTTTCGTCGTTTTGTGTGGTTTGGTATGGTGGTGTATATATAAATTTGTTTATATTCACTTTGTCCCGACCCAAAAACCCCCAATTTCCCATGCTTGTCCCATTAGTTTCTTTAGATTTTTTTGTGGTACGTGTGTGTATTGGTTTTTCAATGTATTTTCGTGTTTGTGGTCATGTTTACGTAATGACGTCATAGACGCCATATTGGAGTTGTAGTGTATGGTCGTTTCCGCCATATTTGTGACGTCATGGGTCAAAGCAAACAATTGGAATCAGACGCTTCTGTATTTCCCCTAATTGTTAATGTTTTCTTTGATGAGGCACAAAGCAAGAAAATAACTGTTTACTCAATAACACATGCTCTATCTGATCGTGATGCACAGTTAGTCAGGAAAAATGACATAGTGCCTTACAGTTTGGATACACCTCAGTGGAAGTCAGTCAAAATCATTAATGACTATAATGACTACAGGGCAAACGTTTTTAAGAGTAGTTTACAAGAAACAACATGGGATGAAATTTATAAAGAACCAAATCTATTCCATGATAAATTCATTTCAGTATTTGAAAATAGCTTTCCACATAAGCTAATCAGAAGGGACATTAAACAAGTAAAAAACCATGGATCACTTAGAAGATTAAAGTATCTTGAGAAAGGAAAAGGGAAGTGTATCTTTTGGCAAGAACAAGCAGAGACCCTGCAGAAGCTGCACACTACAAAAACTACTCAAAATTACTAAGAAAGGTTATTAAAAAATCAAGAAACATGCACATATTGCCTGAGTTAAGGGGATATGGAATATAGTGAAGCAAGAGACAGGACAACAAACCACAGAAGAAGATAACATTACTATCAAACTGAATGGAAGGGTTATAAATGACAAGTCACATATAGAAAATGTATTTAATAATCATTTCTTACACATCGAAGAAAGCATAGGGACCAACAGTTCACAAGAAAGATCACAGCAATGTGTTGAAGTAACTCTCATAAAATTACATCATATGAAGTACTATCAACTTCTACTTCTGAAATTAAGAGGGTCATACATTCTCTCAAGAATAAAAGCTCTTCTGGTGTTGATGGTGTTTCCAATAGAGTACTAAAGATTTGCTCCCAAATAATAAGTCCACCATTGCCCGAAATATGTAATGCATCACTAACTCAAAGCATTTTTCCAGAGAGACTAAAATATGCCATTGTTAAACTCCTCTTTAAGAAAGGTGGTAAGAGAGAGATATCAGTAACTACTAACCTATTTCACTGCTGACATCATTTTCCAAATTGTTTGAGAAGGTGATGTAGTCCAGAATAGTATCTCACCTTGGCAACAATAATATCCTCAGCAAATCACAGTTTGGGTTTCAGAAGGGTTGCTCGACTGAGAATGCCATTTCCATGTTCGCACACCAGGTACAGGCATTAAATAACAAATTAGCACCACAAGGTATTTTCTGTGACCTATCCAAGGCATTTGATTGTGTGAACCATAGTATACTGCTAGATAAATTGAAGTTTCGTGGGATTGACAGTATAGCTAACCAATTGATCATGTCATATCTAACCAAAAGAATGCAGAAAGTTGTACTTGGTGGCAATTCAACCAACAAAATCCAAGGACCTAATTCTTTCTGGGGAGGAACGCATATGGGCTTCCCCACGGCTCAATCTTAGATCCACTACTGTCAAATGAACAACAAGCAGAATTAGTTCTTTTTGCAGATGACAAAAGTATTGCAATCATTCCAAATATACATACAGAAATGGAAGAAATGAAGAAGAACGTTCTCAAAACTATCATTGACTGGTTTTCAGTGAATGGTCTCACTCTGAATTTCACAAAGAACACATCATATGCAGTTCTGCACCTCTAAAGGTTCTGCACCAGTGATAAGTGTACCATATGATGATTAAATAATACATAGGATCGAAACTTCAAAATTCTTAGGTGTTCATACTGATTTACATTGGGAAAAAAAATAATTTTGGAATGCCTAAAACAACTTATTTCAGCTAGTTACATTTGCACTTAGAATCATAGCAAACTTTTGAGAGAGAGAAATCAGTAAGCTGACATATTGTGCTTATTTTCATTCAGTAAAGTCATGTGGAATAATGTTCAGGGGTAACATCTTTAAGAAAGAAGGTCTTCATTGCTCAAAAATGTGTTGTAAGAATAATATGTGGTGCTCGCCAAAAATCATCTTGTAGACATCTGTTTAAAAAGTTTGGCATTCTGACTACTGCTTCACAGTTTATTTATTCCCTCATGAAGTTTGCTGTAAATAATCCACTACAGTTCGAAAGGAACAATGAGGTACACAATTACAATACTAGAAGAAAAAAATGACATTCATTACTCAACATTAAGGTTGTTTTTAGCACAGATAGGAGCGCACAATGCTGCAACAAAAATTTTTGACCACTTACCCAGTGATATAAAAAGCGTAACGGACAGCAAGGTAAAATTTGAAAATAAATTGTAAAAGTTTCTCCTTGACAACTCCTATTCCGCAGAAGAATTTCTATGTTTGTAATGTATAAAAGGTAGTGCATAGGAATTGCTAACTCAATCTGTATAGCTATGTTGTTTTCACTTCCGAGGAAAAAAATTATATGGTGATGTTTAAGAGTACATACAGATGTAAAAAATTAATTTGCAATATGAATGTAAAGTGACTAGTTCCACATCATGACGATTTATTGTGCAAAATGATCCATGGAACGTGAAAGTAACTAACTAATTAACTAACTAACTGACTCTCAACCCTATATTGCTGTATCACTGAACCTGTAAGTTGATAACACTCATTCAATAACAAGTGTTTCAGAGTGATAGCTTGAGTCCACAACAGGAACCAAGACATGTTGAGGATGCTGTTGGCAGATGTGTTGCCACTCCTGTAACATATCATGCTCAGAACAGTTTTTACTTACTGTGGAGCTCACAGATAATACTATTAATGGAATAACACATTGCTGTATATGTTGCACAACTGTTCTGATGAATCAAATGTTGTACTGACATCAGTCATGCTATTTTCTTGATGCAATAATTTACCAACAACTGTACGTATTATAATATTTTTTTTATGAACTTCTTGTATGCTACTAGTTTCAACATTACATTGATGCCATCCTCAGGCCCCACATGTCATGGTTGTTTAATCGCTATACACGGAAAGAGCCATATAACTGGATCCTTGAATCAAATGCAACAGCTCTTGGTGGCCAGGTGACACAGACTATGATGTGTGGGGCCTGAAGGTGGCATCAATGTAATGCCAAAACTGGTAGCTTATAAGAAGTTCATCAAATAAATTTCTACAATACATACGGCTGTTGGTAAATTATTGCATCAAGAAATACATGCCAGCCATTGTCCCACAGTCCATAATGGATCAACAAAGATCAGTCATGCTATGTCGAACTGACAAATATTTTGTACAGTTTGAGCATTTTTGAAGTTGGAACAGTCCTTCTCAGTTACGGTGTTTTACTGTTTCACTATTCCGTTTCATATGTGCCATTCAATGTTGTACATTCCAGTTAACTTTCATCAGACAGTGTATACAATGGTTTATATACTAGTGGCAGAAAATCGCATACTGGTATATAAAAACTCAACCGACATAACAACAACGCGCCCAACTTCATTCTCCTCCACTGTTCAAGACTTAAGAAGCAGTTACTTATGTCCAAAAATGCAATCAAGTCTGGAAAGAATGGTCTAAAATCTTATGTAATAGTTGGGTTACTCATGATGTAGTAATACACTTCCAGAAGTATACGCAGCGGATAATATTCAGCAGCGATGCAAGATCTGCACTAACGAAAATATTAAGTTCATATAGAGTCCGTTTGAAATTTATATAAGATCTTCTCCATTACGCTTTGGGAAACAGTAAACTGCGATCTCAGAAACAATTATAGGCTACTAGAAATGTACCTGATGCTAATACAGCGCATGTCGCGTCAAAAACGTAATTTAGAGTGAGTAAACAAAAAACATTTATTACCTGTTCTTCAGAAGTCTTAGTTGGATAATTTTCATCATCGTAACGTTCTCTCACAATATCGTCGAAGGGTCTAATATTTACTGACATTATACAAAATCTAGTTCATACCTTACTCTCACGCATATTTCAAATTTTTGTTACACCTTCACACATACCCCTCAATTTGCCCTCCACCACAGATAACATGAAACATGGGAATGTGTACAAGGCGAATGTGTTGACGAACCAAAGTACATCAGAGCGAAGATTGATCCTCCTCAGCCGCCAAAAATTTGTCTTGTAACTCTGCCATACATATCACAGTAATTTGCAGAACGTAGAACTCTACCGTAAACGGTCCAAAACGATTTTTTGTGTCGCTTTGCTGCCTGCTGCAGGCTCAACAGATCTGTTTTCGCAACTAAACGTTGTAAGCAGCTGCCTTTTTACCCCGATCGCTGTATTCTTTGATATTAACTCTCCAAAAATACGTGCAACTACGATATATTTCAATAAATTCAGTTATGAGCTCCTATCCATTTTAGAATTCAGTATGCACCCAAGGACGAAGAATTCTCAAAGAACGACTGACTGAAACATGTTTCGCGTTAAGATTTGCGGCGATTTCCTCTCACCACGCTACCATTCGCTTGCGCACATGCAGTTGAAGAATTTTATTCAAACCTCCAACTCAAAGGTTTTCGTAGACTCATTTCCTAGAAAATATCCGGTTCTCACGCTACGGTTTGTCTGTGCGGGTCTAATGTTGATGACACGTAATTTGTTTAGTATATTCGCAGATTCCTCACTTAAAGTTGGTTGTTGAAATTTTTTAAGAAGGCTTTCTCTGGATAGTTTTTGTCATCTTCAAGAGCCTGCCAGTTCAGTTTATTTAGAACCTTTGCGATTCATTGCAATGAGTCAAACATATCTTGGGCCATTCGGGCTGCCCTTCTTTGTATACTATACATTCAATAACAGTAACAATTGTTAGTCCTATATGATTAACCAGTCTCTCTTGTAGACTGCATATTCCTAGAATCTTACCAATGAATCGAAGTCTGCCACCGTCTTTACCTTACATGCTGACCGTGAGTCCTTTGATGGTCAGAAAGAGGAGCGAGAGGGGGAGAGGCGAACGAAGGGGGAGGGGAGAGGAGCCACCTAGAAGACATTCTAACTCGTTAAATCGGTGCATGGCTGTAAACAGGGAAGTTCATAGAAATAATAAATTTGGGCAATAAGCAATCCGCTCTGCTACTGTGGCATCACCAAGGAACAGTGCCTTCACTTGCAGGCTGTCGGAAAAAGTGATTAGATGAAGTTTCTGACGAATAACATTGTTCCTCTCAGCAATTTTAAATGTAAATTGCTGTTTTGCTGCTAAAATATTAATTTCAAGGGTGTCATTTTATACTGTAGACTTATGCCCTGCACGTCAGTAACAGATAAAATCACATATGTATTTTGTCGCTTGCTCACCTTTTAATTCGAACCGTTGACTTAAAAAGTTCAGGAACTTGAAAAACGTTAACATAATGACTTAAGTGTATAGCTATGCCTGATAGGAAACAAAGCGATTCACCTTTCTGTCAATGATGACGATTTTTTTAAAATTATTACGGTAATGTAAGTAATTACTGTAATGTAAGTAATTACTGTAAGGTAAGTAAATACGGTAATGTAAGTAATTAAGTAGAGAGAATATAAAATGTAGACCGGCAATGGCAAGGAAAGCGTTTCTGAAGGAGAAAAATTTGTTAACATCGAGTATTGATTTTAGTGTCAGGAAGTCGTTTCTGAAAGTATTTGTATGGACTGTAGACATGTATGGAAGTGAAACATGGACGACAAACAGTTTAGACAAGAAGAGAATAGAAGCTTTCGAAATGTGGTGCTACAGAAGAATGCTGAAGATTAGATGGGTAGATCACATAACTAATGAGGAGGTATTGAATAGAATTGGGGAGAAGAGGAGTTTGTGGCACAACTTGACTTGAAGAAGGGATCGGTTGGTAGGACATGTTCTGAGGCATCAAGGGATCACCAATTTAGTACTGGAGGGCAGCGTGGAGGGTAAAAATCGTATAGGGAGACCAAGATATGAATACTAGAGTTGGGCAACACGATTCTTTTTCCCGATTCGATTCCTACGATTCAATCTCACATTGCGAATCGATTACTACGATTCGTTCACGATTCATTCTAGTCTTCAATGGCACGATTCTTACGGAATGCAAAAAGTTCTACATCTTACTCACAGATGGCAGGACATGTCTAAAATTGTCAATGGGGTTAGAATCGAACTGTGTGATGATGAGATATGCCACAAATAGTTTATTTATCAGTAAACATGCAAATGACGTTGCAAGTGTGATTCTCGATTTATACGTGTAATGCCTTAATTGTTGAAAGGTCACGTTTGATTTGATTGCATATATTGTTTTATTTCAGTATGCCAGAAAAGAGGAGTCGATTTGTGCGGAAGATGGTGCAAAATTACGTGGTATGCCAGTTTGGTTGTGTGGATTGAACGTATTTAACTACAGACCTCTGTTTTATAGTAACAAAATCTAGCAGTGAGGCAGACGTGGTTTGCCTCATATCATCCTAAGTTTTCCTGTGCTAAATGTCTTTCCAAGTCCACATCACCCTTGTAATTCATAACGCAGCTAACAGCCCTCCCACACAGCAAATTTAGCTTAACTTTCATTTCTTCTAAATACAAAGCATAGGTATTTTGCTTTTAATTTGTATGAGAACTTGCCGCTGTCACTGCTATTTACGTAAGAAGACGACATACTTCTAAACAATAGGATTCAATCGTATACCGCGACGTTACTTCACTAACATTTAATATGAATCTGAACACGGTAACATTCGAAAATTAGAATTTTAAAGACGGTATTACACGGCGATCCGTCAAGAAAGGTATTGGTTAGAGAGCTTACATTCGCTCTGTAATATTGGTCTAGTGCGACAGCCATTTAGTGGCGGTGCTGGTGGAACTAACAGAATTAGCAAATTAGCAGTGAAGTAATGTCACTGTATACGATTGTATCCTACACTTTAGAAGTATGTCGTCTTCTCACATAAATAATAGTGGCAGAAGCAAGTTCTCAGACAAATTAAAAGCAAAATACCTGTGCTTTGTATTTCGACGAAAAAAAAGTTAAGCTACATTTGCAGTGTGTGAGGGCTGACAGTTGCTTTATTGTGAAATATAAGGTGCTGTGGAATTGGAAAGAGCACAGAAAAACGTAGGATGATATGAATCCGCCCATGTGCACTATATAGGGATAGTAAATGGGAAATGCCTTTACGCTCGTTCCCGTCAGCCACCGCCAAATGTCAGCTTTGTTTTCACGAGTAATATTACGGCCCACGAACTTCGTTTGTTCGTTCCGAGCTTCCTTTGTTCACACGCATCCTCCACTTGACTGCCACCTGGCGGTCGTAATCATTCGGCACGATTCGGAAGTTGCCTTCGAAGCATAGCGTACTAAGAATCGATGAATCGTTGGAACTTGGAATCGTGACGACTCGGAAACACGCAATCGTTCTTACGATTCTTTTGAACGACGATTCGTCCGTATCACGATTCGATTCTTACGACTCTTTGTTTAGAGTCGTTCAATTGAACGACTCATTCACGAATCGCCACAACTCTAATGAATACACAAGTAAGATGGCGGCTAGTGTAAAAATTCGTTGTGCGTGTCCGAGAAAAAGTGTGAATTTTGCCGTGAAAAAGAAAAATTGTGACAGTTGTAAGGATGAAATTACAAAGCTCAGCGAACGGGTGTCTAGTTTACAATTTATTATCAGTTCCTTGAAGATGGATATCAAGAAACTTAAAGAAGAAAAAAGTGAACGGAACATGAAAAACTCGCGCCATGAAAGTACGAATATGTCGGAGAATTGGACGGAAGTGAAGTACAAAAGACGCAAACAGATAATACAAGATACAGAAAACGGCGAAAGAAACAGAAATATAGTCAACGAAAATTACTTTCAAGCTCTTTCGACTACGGATTGTGAAAGTGAAGTTAACAATGCGAGTGTACCATGTGGAAAATCAAACGACTTTGTGAATAAGGTAAAACATGGAATATTTCAGCAGCAGTTAAGTAAAAGATCATATGCGAAAGTGCTCACGAAAAATCTTCCACCGCTAAGCTGCTCTACTGAGACAATATCGACATGTGTTAGCAAGAAAGACATAATAAATAGTGCCAAACAAGACTTCGCTTACTGCAAAGATAGGCAGAAAACAGGCAATCTCGGAACAGCAAGTACCGGTAAAATTGAACTGTATGCCGACAGCCAAGGACGAAATACAGCCGCTGAATTTCGGCGTACAAGTAGTCAGAATTTTAGTTTTAACTGTACAATAAAACCAGGAGCAAAATTCAGTGCTGCTACGTCAATGAGTCAAGAAAAAATTTCCTCATTGAGCAAAAAGGACTTTTCCATCTTCCTGGCGGGATCAAATGATATAGCTAGGAACGAAAAAAACGATCTCTTAATCTCGCTAAAAAGAAAACTGTATGAGCTGAGAGGAACAAATGTTATTGTTTTTTCAGTGCCACACCGTTACGACTTGATAGAATGGTCTTGTGTAAATAAAGAAATTGAAACTGCAAATAAAGAGATGCAAAATATTTGCAAGCGGTTTGAAAATGCAACATTTGTGAACATCAGCAACTTAGGAAAAAGATTTCACACAACACATGGTTCCCATCTAAATGTACTGGGAAAAAACGTAATAGTAACCAAAATTTTAGAACTTGTAAATAAAATCTCAAATGTGCAGTGTGATGATAGAAAAGTCATACCTCTCATGGACAGGAAGTGTGTGTATCCTGTAGAATCCAATGTGAAATCTGCTATCAGTGAAGCTACACCTCTCCAAGACAAATGTGAAATTTTATTAATGCAAGTGAACACTCCAAATGTTAATAATTCACAGAAAGGCACAGTAGTTATGGAACAACAAACACCAGAAATAAGTGAAACAGCAGCAGCACCATCATTATCAGCAGAAGCAGCAGCAGTAACAGAACCAACAACGACTGGAGCAGCAACACAGCAATGCTTAAGGAGGAGCCAAAGGAAAAATACATCTGTGTCATTCAGTGATAATTTTTTATGGTTTCAAGCCAAGAAGAAAATAAAAATGTGAAAAACCAGCCTGCTAACTCACAGATAAGTCACAACAACATCCTATTTTTAAACATTCAGGGTCTTGAAAATAAAGTTGAAATTCTGGATGAGTCATTGCCACAGAATAAGTATTCTTTCTTATGTATATCAGAACATTGGCTTAAACCAGAACAAATACAATACTATGTACCAGAAGGTTATAAATATGGAAACAGTTTTTGCAGATCTCAGTACCGTAATGGTGGTACTGTTATCTATGTTTCAAATGAAATAGAGTGTAGAGAACTAGATCTTGGTTGGGCATGTGTAGAGAAACACTTTGAAATTACCGGGATCATATGTGATATAATGAAACTTATCATAGTATGTATCTACCATTCCCCTGACTCAGATGATAAAACTTTTTTAGATAATTTAGACAGTGTACTCTGCTACATAACGAAATGGAAACAGTATGTAACTGTAATTGGGGGAGACTTTAATTCAAGCTTTGATGTAACATGTAACAAACCCAGTGTAAATAAGTTACTGAATATGCTGAGGCAGCACAACTTCCATCATGTAAATTCAGAACCAACAAGACTACAAGCGTGCTTGGATAATGCTTTTGTCAACTGTGCTCGTGATATGTACTCCACCAAGGTAAAGGAGTTTGTTTTCTCAGACCACTCCATGTTAACAGTAAAGTTAAGACATTTTATAAAAGGAGATGAGAGCAAGGCTGGACAAAAGTTAACAAAATCTAATACCTTAATATTAACAAAACACAATCTCATAAAACTAACAAACCAGTTGAGCATAACAAACTGGGACAAATTATTTCAAAACTGTGATTCCAGTGCCCAAACAGTTTATGAAACATTCCACAATTACTTAACAGGTATTTTAAAAGCCCATCTTGTTCAAAAGAAATACCATAAAACAAGAAAAGGTAAATTTTGGTACACCAAAGAACTGGAGAATCTAAAAAATAAGCTACTGCTGTTGAAGCGCCTTGCCAAAGTAAACAATTCTAATGAAATTAAGGATCTTGAAAAAATCACTAAGAAACTGTATAAGAAAGAGTTGCAATTAGCGAAACTAAGATACAACACAAATTTCATAAAAAATAGTAAAAACCAATGCAAAACAGCCTGGTCAGTAATTAATACTGTTAAAGGTGAAGTCAGAAACTTCGACAAGACAGTCCCAATACCAGCAGATACATTCAATAAATATTTTGTAAGCTGTGCTGATGATATCAAAAAGCTGATCAGTAAACCGAATGTAACATATATAGATTATCTGAAGAGAGCAAACCCAAATCATAATAGGGCCGGATCATCATTGAAACACTTCAGAGAGGTATGCCAACATGAAGTTCTTAAAATAGTCAAAGAAATGAAAAATTCATACAGTACAGATATTTTTAATATGTCAAACAATCTATTGAAAGAAATCATACATTACATTGCAGCACCATTAACGTATTCTATAAACCTGTGTCTCATAGAAGGGTTTTTTCCTGATCCTCTCAAACTATCCAAGGTAACTCCAGTCTTTAAGAAGGGTGTCAAATCAGATCCTGCAAACTACAGACCAATTTCACTAATTCCAGTACTAGGAAAAGTCTTTGAAGGCATAATATATAAGCAGATGTATGAGTACCTAGAACTAAATGGTATGTTAAGTGCATCACAGTTTGGTTACAGAAAAGGAAGGTCAGCTATACATGCCATAGAGCTCTTAGTCAGAGACATTCTAGCAGCATTTGAGGACCATGTGCACGCACAGGTAACCTTATGTGATCTGAGCAAAGCTTTTGACTGTGTTGACCACTCACTTCTGCTCTCTAAACTTGAGTACTATGGAATATGTGATAAAAGTTTAAAACTCATCAAATCATACCTCAATAAAAGGAACCAGGTGGTGAGTTCAGGAAGTCATCTGTCAAACATACTCGAGGTTCAACATGGAGTGCCACAGGGATCTAAATTGGGACCACTTCTTTTCCTTGTACACATAAATGACTTACCAGGAAATATAGATGTAAAGACATATATGTATGCAGATGACACAACTTTTCTATCTGTAAACCATGTACTTGATAACCTTGTAAGTGATATGAAATTGGCAAAAGAAAATGCAACATCATGGTTTAATGCCAATGGTCTGCTATTAAATGAGGAAAAGACCCAGAATATGTGGTTCAGTCTATCAAAGTCTACAAAAATAGAAAAACAAAAGGCAAAGTTTTTAGGTATTGTACTTGACAACAGTCTAACATGGAACTCTCATGTAGATCACATAGTGGTTAGGTTGTCAAGAGTTATATATTTGTTGAAGAGACTGATGTGTTGTGTGACATTTGAGTATGTAAGGACAGCATACTTTGCCTTTTTTCAATCTGTTTTAAGGTATGGGTTAATACTCTGGGGAAACAGCAGAAAAATAAATGAAATTATGGTGATCCAGAAGAAACCAATCAGAGTAATGGCTAAGGTAGATAATAGAACACATTGTAAACCATTGTTCACTAAATATAGAATTTTAACAGTAATTAATTTGTATATTCTTGACAGTGTTAACTACATACTTGCTGAACTACCTAATTTAAGTGTAACAAATGAAAGACATGGCTACTATACAAGAACATGTACTTCTCTGCTGTTGCCACAAAATAGATTAGCCAAAACTAACAATAGTCATAAGTATATGGCAATTAAAATATATAACAAATTGTCTAAAAATGGGTCAATCAAACCTGACAAATTATTTAAAGACAATGTTCATAACTTCTTGTTAACCAATCCATTCTATTCATTAGAAGAATTTTTAGAAATGCCTAATATCAACTTAAATGTGTAAAATTTTTTTTTTTTTTTGTAAAATTAATAAGTTAAGTGAACTGACGAAGTCTATTGCATGTAACAATGCTGAATGACTAATAAAGAATCTGAATCTGAATCTGAGATTCAGAAGGATGTAGGCTGCAGTAGGTACTGGGAGATGAAGAAGCTTGCACAGGGTAGAGTAGCATGGAGAGCTGTATCAAACCAGTCTCAGGACTGAAGACCACAACAACAACAACAACGGTAATGTATTTGGCCTTAAGCGTGAGTACGCTATTTACTCTCTAACAGTTAAAACTGTAGTTTCTTTAACTTAGACATGAACATACAGTACGGTAAATATGCCGAACTCCATTGTCAGTCATGTCATACTACGAAATAATTGTGGTTGGTGTTTTAAGAATAAGAAAACAGCGACGCCTTGCACTTATCGATTTATTTTGCTCTTGACCGATTTCGGTTATTCTATTTGTCAAAAGACAAGACTGTTGACACAGATGCATTAAGTGTATGTCATAATCACTTATTTTATGTTGCAACAGCAGTGTAAGTACAGCATTTCCCGTGGAGGGTGTTTAGAAATAGGATTACATACATGTCATTACAGGCCAGGAGCTACACTGCCTGCATTGCAGTTGTGTCGTAAATAGAAGTTCCCACAAAACATTTATTTACCCAAATTTTTATTCAAATGGTCACTATTACAAGGATAAATACCTCGTTCTTCTTAATCGAGGGAAGGTGCTTGTGGTTTTCTTACCTGGTTTATGACAACAGCAAGAAGGATGAATGTTAGTGTTCTGTAGTAACTTTTATTATTTCCGGATGAATAGCGGGGAGCCACTTAGTTGGTATCGTACACAAGTTTGTAAACACATTCCTTTCTCGCAATAAGTTGTTGCACCCATTTACATGTGCAACTTTAATTCAAACTTGCTTCTTCTTTTAAGCTACTTCTCTGAATGTTCAAGCACTAATGCAAAGCAAAATACATGGCGGAAGTGTAGCTGTCTTATTCCGTAAACTGATCGAATCTAACCGAAAGTTTCTGATGTAACCAGGTTCTTGGAAATTACAGACCAGTATTGCTGATTTTGGTTTGCTACAGAATCCTTGAACATATTCTCATTTCGAATATAATAAATTTTCCTGAGACGAAGAAGTTTAGGCCCCTCGGAAGTATTTTAGAAAGTTATCGCTTGTGCGAAACTCAGCTTGATCTTTTCTCACATTATATACTGTGACCTACTGATGAAAGACGACAGGCAAAGTCCATATTTTACTATTTCTGGAAAGCATTTGACACGGTGCCCCATTGCAGGCTGTTAACGAAGGTATGAGCATATGAAACAGGTTCAAAGGTATGTGAATGGCTCTTAGATGTTTTTAGGTGTAGAACACATTACGTTGTCCTCGGCAGTGAGTGTTCATCAGAGACAAGGGTATCGTCGTGTGTGCCCGATCGAAGAGTGATAGGACGCTGTTGTTCTCTATATACATAACTGATTTGGCGGACAGGATGGGCAGCAATCTGCAGTTGTTTGCTGATGATGCTGTGGTGTGCGGTATGGTGTCGAAGCTGACAAATACTCCATGTTCAGATACAGCATTAGTAGTCTCCGGCTTGACACAGTCACGTCATTTAAATATCTGAGTGTAGCGTTGCAAAGCGACACGAAATAGATCAGGAATGTGAGGACTGTGGTAGAGAAGGCGAATGGTTGACATCATTTTATTGGGAGAATTTTAGGAAAGTGAGGTCCATTTATAAAGTATACAGGACGCTTGTGCGACCTATTTTTGAGTACTGCTCGAGTGCTCGGGTTCCGATTCATAACAGGTCCGATTAAGGAAAGACATCGAAGCAGCTCAGAGGCGGGGTGTTAGATTCATTACTGACAGGTTCAAATAACACATAGTGTCACAGAGATGTTTCAGGAACTCAAATTGGACTCCCTGGAAGGAAGGCGATGTTCTTTTCGAGGAACACTATTGAGACAATTTAGAGAATCGGCATTTGAAGCTTACTGCCGAACGATTCTTCTCCCGCCAACATACACTTCGTGTAAGGACCACTACGATAAGACACGAGAAATTAGGACTCATACAGAAGCATATAGATGCTCTTGCTCTATTTGCGAGTGGAAAAGGAAAAATTACTGTATAGTAGTGTTACAGAATACCGTCCGCCACACGCCGTACAGTGGCTTGCGGAGTATATGAGTCGCTTAGATGCAAAACTGTCCATGTCCACTTTTTTTAAAAAATGAGTTGGCAACTCTGGATTGTAGTTTTTCACATGCTTGAAATGCTATTTATGCTCAAAGCTCTCCATGTCCTATGGAAAACAGCTCACGAAAAGTGTGGTTCGATTCAAAACTGTCCATGTCCATCAGTAAGTTGGGTGCAAAACTTGCACTTGTGTGTCCTCTTACAGCTGTTTATTCTGAAAGTTATACACATTTTTCATCTAAATAAATCATAAATTATGGAACCTAATCAAGGCATGACAGAAAGACAATCTGACCGTTTTAGGAAGCAGGTACGCTGTGAAGACCAGTGGAAACGAAATATGGCAAAATTGAAGAGGTATGTATCATTTTTGTTTTTACATCATGGTGGAAATCTGAACATTAGAATAACAGTTCAGGGTGTTATGAAAAAATGTATACCCTATTAATCGTATTTGTGTGAAAGTAATAAATACGTGCGTTGACTATTGTTATTGACATGACCTAACATTGATGTATGAATAACTTTTTGTTTATATGTGTTATTTCAGATATTTGTCAAAAGGACTTCCTGAGTATCCAAAATGTGGTCATTGAGTCGGATGGGACTGTCCTAGCCTGACAATTACAGATATTAATTCTTTTCATACGAGCTATTATGCAAAGTGTGATAAAATTTACCAAGATAATTTCCTTCTGAAATACATGAGTATCAAGACACCTTCGAGATCTCATTGTAGGGGAGAAAGACAAATCAACAGAGGACAGACTCTTATTTCGTACGAAAAAAAGTACCTGGTGGGTCAGTGAAAGTGTAAGTATGTCGTGAAACATTTTTGAACATTCCTGGTGTTTCAAAAGCAAGAGTGCAAAACATCGCACGCCATCACCTCAAGACTGGAGATATTGCTAAGGAGAGAAGAGGAGGTGATCGCCAGACGATGAAGAATGAGCCCAAACAACAGGAAGTAATTGTTTATATAAAAAGGTATGTTCCAACTGAGTCACATTACTGTAGGGAGAAAAGCTGCCGCGTGTATTTACCTGCGACTCTCAACATTAGAAAGATGTGGCGACATTACAATGCCGTGGTTACTCCTGAAAAGCGAGTCACCCAGAAATTTCTTAGGAACGCATTTAATACAAAATTTAACATTGGATTTGGGTCTCCAAAAACATGTTTGTTCCATGTGCCTCAGACTTTTGGAGCAGATCAAAACTGAAAAGTATGACGTTAAGAAATCTCAACTTATGGGCGAAAAGAGACTTCATAGCCTTAAAGCAAACAGTTTCTATTCACTGCTGAAGGAAAAGCAAGACAACCTTCTGACAATGTCCTTTGACTGCCAGAAGCATTTACCCTTGACAAAAATACCTGATCAGGGTGTCTATTACTGTAAGCAATTATACCTATACAATTTTTCCATTGTAGTAGGTTCCTCTAAATCAAAGTTAACCACTAATAATGTCTTCATATACACTTGGCTTGAACGTGAAAGTGAGAAGGGGTCAAATGAAATATGTTCAGCTCTTTACCACCGTTTGTGCCATACAGACATGAGCAACATACAAACTTTGAGATTAATTGCCGATGGATGCCCTGGGCAAAATAAGAACACAATAATTGTCTCAATGCTGTGTCTCTGGATGTACAAACATGTGCCAGGAGTAAACAAAATAGAAGTTATTTATCCTGTAACTGGACAGTCATTCATGCCTCCTGATAGAGTTTTTGGGCTCATCGAAAGGCAACTGCGGAAGAAGTGATAGTTCAGCCATCGGAGTACCATACCATCTTGGAACAGTATGGGACCCTTCACATTCTAGGAAGAAACTGGAAGGTAGTTGACTGGAAAGGAGCCATTCAAAACGTCACTAAACCCGCAGCATCATTCCCCCTCCAGATAATGAAAGTAAAACAAGTGATCATCATCTGTGATTATCACAATGCTATAAAAGTCCAAGGGGAGCCTAATTATAATTCTGAAATCAACCTACCAGTGTCCGTATGGAAACGTGGGAAACACTTAGGACACATAAACTCGAGCTGCATTACAAACACGGTTGTCCCTATTAATGAAATGAAACTGGAGGATGTTTCAAAACTCTTGGAGAAACACTACTGTGAGTCCTGGAGAGAAAGTGAATCCCTGTCGTGGTACATGACATTACTAGGTTCCAGCGGGTCAGGGGCATCAGTTAAATCAGAATGCCTAGCAGGAGAAGATGAGGACATTGTTCCAGATATGATGTATTAAGTGGATTGCAGTTTGTCAGTTGTTACACCATGTGCCTTCAGAAATATTAAAAGAAATTAAAACTGAATACACAGTTTTATGTTCACCCCATATCCTATCCTCATGTACAACTAGTCAGGTTCAAAACTGTCCCTGTCCATTTCAGTTGCATGCAAAAGTGGCTATCTGCAAAGTCAGATGCAAAACTGTCAAAGTCCATTTTTATTTTGCTTATATCTTACATGCATTGAGTTCCTGATTTTTTTTTCAATAGCCCAAATGGTTTTGTACTAATCCATACTTATGTATACAACATACAGTGTAGGGCAGTGTGTATTTACCCAGCGAAAACAGTTTTTCCACTTTTTCTCAAAACCAGTTATGGAGGACATGGACAGTTTTGCATCTAGGCGACTCATATATACAGGGTGCTCCATTGATAGTGAGCGGGCCAAATATCTCACGAAATAAGCATCAAACGAAAAAACTACAAAGAACGAAACTCGTCTTGCTTGAAGGGGGAAACCAGATGGCGCTATAGTTGGCCCGCTAGATGGCACTGACATAGGTCAAACGGATATCAACTGCGTTTTTTCTATAAGCAGGAACCCCCATTTTTTATTACATATTCGTGTAGTACGTAAAGAAATACGAATGTTTTAGTTCGACCACTTTTTTCGCTTTGTGATAGATGGCGCTGTAATAGTCATAAACGTATAAGTACGTGGTATCACGTAACATTCCGCCAGTGCAGACGGTATTTGCTTCGTGATACATTACCCGTGTTAAAATGGACTATTTACCAAATGCGGAAAAGGTCAATATCGTGTTGATGTATGGCTATTGTGATCAAAATGCCCAACGGGCGTGTGCTATGTATGCTGATCGGTATACTGGACATCATCCAAATGTCCGGACTATTCGCTGGATAGTTACATTACCGTACTTAAGGAAAGTGTTCAGGCACATGTGAAAAGTCAGCCACGACCTGCGACATATGATGATACCCAAGTAGGTGTTTTAGCTGCTGTTGCGGCTAATCCGCACATCAGTAGCAGACAAATTGCGCAAGAATCGGGAATCTCAAAAACGTTGGTGTTGAGAATGCTACATCGACATCGATTGCACCCATACCATATTTCTATGCACCAGGAATTACATGGCGATGACTTTGAACGTAGTGTACAGTTCTGCCACTGGGCACAAGAGAAATTACGGGACGATGACAGATTTTTTGCACGCGTTCTATTTAGCGACAAAGCGTCATTCACCCACAGCGGTGACGTAAACCGGCATAATATGCACTATTGGACCACGGAAAATCCACGATGGCTGCGACAAGTGGAACATCAGCGACCTGGGTGGGTTAATGTATGGTGCGGCATTATGGGAGGAAGGATAATTGGCCCCAATTTTATCGATGGCAATCTAAATGGTGCAATGTATGCTGATTTCCTACGTAATGTTCTACCGATGTTACTACAAGATGTTTCACTGCATGACAGAATGGCGATGTACTTCCGACATGATGGATGTCTGGCATATAGCTCACATGCGGTTGAAGCGGTATTGAATAGCATATTTCATGACAGAATTACATAATCATTCTATGAGAAGTTGAATTCTGGTACTGTCAAAACCTGCTAACATGGAGTTCTCCATTAAATATGATAAAGTATGGAAAACAGATGTAAACGGAAGTAGAATAAAAGCAATATACTTACCATGCATTTAAATTGTGCATGTCACACATAGATTAATTCACAGTAGCAAATATACCAAAAGGGCACAAAGCTCCAGCAACTTCTGTTTTATATGAAACTAAACAAACATAGAATCATTTACCCTATCCAATATTATGGATGTGAGCAGAACAGAATCAGAAAGTGACCAACATATGTACAACGCAATTGAAAGAGTGCAGTACACATGAGAAGTCATAAACAGAAGCATAATATGGTGAAACCAACTTGTGTTAACTACAAAATGAAAACAAACAAAGAAGACTAAAAATCAGCCAATAAGACAGAGATGGATTGATGAACTTGCTGTGCTCCTAGTGGCCTGGCAGTGAACCATGATCATGCTACCAGAAGTCCCTGTATAAGTTTAACCTCCATGCAGCATATGAACTTTTGGGGACATCAGCTCTAGTTACACTGCTGACCAGAGAATTTCCACAGTGGTATGGAGTGTTTGTGAGCAGCACAGCCCAGGCAGTTCAGTTTAGAACCTGGTGTAATATGATTGGGCTGCAGTGCTCTCTGTATCGATAAAAGTGAATCACCTTATATCATATCAGCTACATTAATGGCATATTTCCTTATACCAGTTATGGATATCTATCACATTGTTGCCCAGTGACACTCACACCAACAGAACTTCTAGTTCTGTTCTGGGTTGCTATGCACTAACAATGCAGCAACCTTGCACTATACATGTTACACAAAACACTTCACACAACTGTGCCACTTGGATTTTGTTGGTTAATGTGTGTCTGCACTGTTTCCAGAGCCTTAACCAACAGACACTGCCAAAATCTGAACTGTGTATGATTACACATACTTCCTTGGATGCCATCAGGTTCCCCGACATGGCACAAGAATGGCTGCCATTAACTGACCTACTATAGAACTTGGTGCACGATTCAGACCCATGTACTTTGGTTTATCTCCCAGTAATCAGCCTGCATTTATTGCAACTGATCACATGACATCTCTGCCAGCTGCATCAAGGCTGCTGTTCAACAATACATCCAAAAGGCACCAGTCTCTGCTTTACCCAGATGCCATTATGAGATCTACAACCAAACCATGAGTGTTTCATGACACCACCTCCATAGAACCACCACTTTTGGCCTGTACATCGCTTTGAGGGGCCACTCATCAAACCAAGCTACCATTGTTCCCACTGTCACATTCGGCCCTGTGGTTTGCAACAGTCGAGTGTGTGTATGCATTGCTAGGAATTTTGGACAACAACTCTGAGTTTGTGACATTGACCTAGCCATGTGGCTGAGCTTTCTGAAGCCATCAGTGACATCATACTCAAGCCCTCAGAGCACAACCAATATGCAATGGCCAAATCCACCTTGGTTCAGTGCTTGTCTCACACCCCAAGACAACAACTGCTACAAGCAATCTACAATGAACAACTCACTGATAAGCCACCATCTCTGCTGTGGCACCAGTCACAAAAATTACGAACGTTAGTGGCCATGAATCTGACGCCAGACACCACATCATGGATGCTTTAGATTGTTGGACATGTGCCTCAACTACAGCTTGCTATGACTGCACATGAAGCAGAACAGCTCAACTAGAATCTCAGCCTTGGAGATAAGATATTCACCATACTGCAACATAGGAAGCACATTAATGACAAGGACACAGACTGCCTGCAGAAGGTTAGATCTCTGCCTCCCATCTCATGAGCTGCCCCAACTCAAGCCAATGACAGCCGATGGTGACGATAACACCTCCAACCCAGACACCATCCTGTGTGTTCCACACAACACCACCCCCTCAATTGACAACACCGCACCAGCCACCACTGTTGCCTCAAGGTCACAGTTTTGCTGGTATCATGCCCAGTTTGGTAGTTCTATTCGTAAGTGCCGGTTTCCCTAACTCTAAACATGCACCACCACATGTGCACCAGCTCACACTATCATGTCAAGTCATCTTCACCCATGCTGCGTGGGACAAATGTTCTCCATGCTGCCCAACCTTGACAGATGGAAGTCTTTATATTCTTGACCACAACTCATGCATGTTCTTCACTGTTGATGCAGGGTTGGGAGTTAGCCTAGTACTGTAGGATATGTTTGCACTTCTCACTTACCCAACCAGGTTACAGCTCTGGTGCCAGCAATTCTCAAATCTCGATCTACAGAACATCATGTTTTACAACTCAGCACAGATTTGTAGTGCCTGTGGACCTACTTCACCATTCACATCAGCGAATCTGTGGTGGGGATTTACTGCCTCTGACGCTTTCATCTCTCATTGGATTTGGAGCATGCTGCTTGTCTACACCAAGAAATTTGTCATCTCATTTGGGACTTTTTGTTCTAACACCATCTCATCCTATGCATATAACTTTGGCTCCTCCATATTTCCTAGCCATGATGATGATGATGATGATGCACACTCTGTTGTGTTAAAACAGAGCTCCACAGCCATGGGTGCTATCATGTCAACACACTAACTTTGCCTGGTAACATATAAAGCTTCAGAGACACTCCTCTCTGAAAATGTAAGCCTGCTCCATGTATTCATGGCGTACCTGCTGCAATCACCACATGCACTTGAGCTGGATGACAGGCTCTCTTTCATAACTGATGTTACCTCTATGCCTACCTGACCCAACCAAGGCAGCCATGCCCCATCACCTCCATCTCAGGTAACTACAGTACCAGCATTTTTGACCACATCTCATCACACACCAATGGCGTGTTCACCATTACCACACTGACATAGACTCCTCTTAGGTCATTACCTCACACCATGCCATCAACCCTGCCTCCTCCACACTCCAAGGCACCAATCCCACCTATTCATCAACAGTCACTGTGTGTGCCCAGTGCATCCCACTTTGGACACCTCCATTGGCCCCCTTCTCACTTGGCACCATACCGAGTTTACACCGCCTCTGCCAGACACCAAATATTGAGAAATGGCCCAGCCATGTCCTACAGTGCAGCCAACCACAAAATGGCTGGTCATGCATTAGTGTGCATGGTTCCCATGATGGAAATGGAAATGAGCGTTTGGCGTCATTGGCCGGGAGGCCCCTCGCGGGGCAGGTCCGGCCGCCATATCGCAGGTCTTATTACATTCGGCGCCACATTGGGCGACCTGCACGCCGGATGGGGATGAAATGATGATGAACACAACACAACACCCAGTCCCTGAGCGGAGAAAATCTCCGACCCAGCCGGGAATCGAACCCGGGCCCAGAGGACGGCAATCCGTCACGCTGACCACTCAGCTACTGGGGCGGACGTTCCCATGATGGACAACACTTACTAATCCTCTCTCTTCCCAGTGCTCCACACTACAGTGTGCAAGGAGGAGGGGCTCTGTGGTGACACCAGGGATAGTGCCACCGCTCACTAGTGAGTTTCCATGGTGCTGTGCACTGACTGTAAACAGCACAAACAAGACAGTTTGGTTGGAACTTCATGTAATGTGGTTGTGCTGTAGTGCTTTCCGTATCAGTATCAGCAAAGATGTATGAGACTACATAGTGTCAGTTACATTAATGGTACCTATCACTGTAACAATTATGGAAATCTAACACAAACTTTTTTTCCAGTTCGCACCATACTTCTCTGTCAAATTGCTCCTGAAGTAGCCTGGGAGGTTTTATCTGGGTAAAATGTGGTATTTTTCCACTTCCCATACAAAGCTTAAGTCCACAACCAGCTCATTCTTTTTCATATTAAGCAGATACAGTGCAATGTTTGAAGACAAGATGCTACTCAAACTGCTTGTCAACGTTGGCACCATTTTGCTGGCAACTGCTTGGTAATGCGCTGTAAGCAATTTACTGGTGAGTCACTCTGCAGTTGTACCATCTCCAGACTGCTGATTAACCACACAGGGAGAGTTTTGTAAGTGGCCTATGGCATAACGACCATATATGGGAATATTAGTGTGCACCTGAGTGATATATTGCAGCAGCACTGACATCAGGCAAGTGTAGGATGTGTTCACTGTAATAATTCAACACAGCCAGCGCTACGTTGCAAGCCAGGTTAGCTGAAAGAAGCAGTGAATTCAGCAATAATTCTTACAATAATGAAACAAGGAGTAAGGTGTATTTCCACACTGACAGTGGCAGTAATGTTTTATGATTTGTGAATGGTACTGGCATATCCGCACAATAATCGTGCTGCTGCTGACTCTAAGTACTGGTCATTTTTCTGATAGAATTATTCTGAGTCTCAGAGCCCAACTAGATCAATAGGGCTGTGATAGATGAGGATGGCACATGGACCTGCCAGTGGAAGTCACTGGGTCGAGGCCATGACAGGGACACAGCTCTACACACAAAGTCCCTCCCTGGACTTAGTGCTATGGCACAGCAGATCACACTAGATCACTTCCAGCAGCACAACCATGCTCACCGTGCATACCAGCCGCCATCTGCCACTGCATGAAGGGCATCTCTGTGTGGTGGGTACCTCCACCGAGATACAGCCAGTTGTTGTAGCAGATATGCCATTGTCGAGAAAATGCTATGCCGAGCTTATGTAACAAGGCAGCAGGCTCAGTGCAGTAGTCATGCCAGCATCATGGAGCATGCAGGCAGCCAACAGAATTCAGTGCCCAGCGGCCCACTCCGCTGCCTTTCTCTGGAACCTCCTGGGCTCCCACCTTACCTTCACCACCCGCACACACCATCCTGGATTATAGCCAACCCAGGCTGCACCAGAAGGTGCTATAGCTTGTTGACAGAATTCACAGTGGTGTCTTCATACACCATAGTGTCTGAACCATAAACTTGGAGAATGTAAGAGACATGGAAGCAAGGCATGGTTGCCGTCATAAACTGAAGGTCACCTTGTTTAGACTGGAAGATTGCCTTATCTGAGTTTGGGGGTAATTGTAGAGAGCAGTATATAGTGCATGTAAGGTGTGTGCTATGTAACTTACTCGACTGAAGTTTCTCATACTGAGAAATTGGAAGGAGCAATTCATTTTACTTCATAAAAATTTTCTAAAGCCAAGATCACATAAATATTTCTTTATTTACAGACAACCAGTTTCGATAGTCTTTGCTGTAATTTTCAAGTCTGTAACATAGTGCATGTACATGGGATGTACCTCATGTCTTGCATTATGATCTACTAGTTGAAATAAAAGTTTTAGTTAGTCAGTACAAGAAACGGAAATGGAACAATGTAAATGTACAGTTCCATTTCCATTTCTTGTAATGCCTAACTAGAAGTTTTATTTTAAATGTCACATCACAACTTATGATATGAGACACATTTCTTATGTATGCACTATGTTACAGACCTGAAAATGATGCAAAGTCTGTCAAAACCAATTGTTTGTAAATAAATATTTATGCTCTCTTGGCTTTAGAAAGTTTTCACCAAGTAATCTACTTGGACATACTGTGATATGCACCATTAAGTACCTCTAACCTGTTATAAATGTCACCGATATAGTCATAGTGCAAGGCAGTGTAGAGAGTCTAGGTTGCTCATGATACTACATAAAAACTAATTTGCACTGAACTTCTGGAGTTGTAATTCATTTTTGTGTTTTTATGTATACTGGGGTGACACAACAGCAGAGTCAGAGATGAAAGGTTTGCCAGTTCTGGAAGCAGCACGGATATTGTCAGAAAAGGTAGCACAGCTCATAGCAGAAATACATATTTATATGGGACAGCTAAGGATGAATAGTTAGCAATGCTTTGGGTACTGCAACATGAGGTAGATCTAGCTGCTGCATGATTAATTGTTACCTTTTATGGAAAATCAACTGTGGATGTGCAATTGTCATCAGATGACCTTAAAACGTTGGAGGAGATGGGTCCTTGGGCAGGTATTTGTTGTGTGCAGCAAAATTGCAATAATGGGAGAAGAAAAAATATATGAGAGGTGTACAGAAGCCCTAAAGATTGCAGCAAAATTAGAACAGTTGGAGAAATGGCTTTAGCAAAGGTATAAGAAACAGCACAGTGTGAGGTATTTTCGGTAGCACTCAAACACAATTATGAAGAGGCATGAGGAAATTGTGAAAGATTTAATTGATAGGGTAAGGAAATCTAATGAACACACGTACAAGTTAGGGCAGAGTGTTGCAGGAAATGTGGATTTGTGGCAAGTATCTGAACAGACACCTTTTGATGCTTTCATGAGGGGATTGCCACCAGACATGTCAAGAAGGATGCGCACAGCTGCACCAAAGGATCTGTATTCTGCTGTTAGGTTATGATGGAAAGCAAAGAAATTGACATTCCAACAGGGATATGAGAAACCATGGGAATTTAGCATGAGCATTGAGTGTAACAGGTGTGGACAGAAGGGGCAGTTACAGAAGCAATGTCGCCAATCATGGGGAAATAAAGGAAGTAAAAGGTAACAGTAGCAGAATTTTGGTTTTGGATTTAGGGGTGGATGAGAGGTTGGTAAGCAGCTATTAAACACAAGTGGCAACCCTAGATCCTCCTAAAGGCATTCCTGTTAAAATTAGTTGCAACAAATGTATATGCAGAGATGGAGGTGCAGTAATAATTGTAAGAGGTAAAGAGTGCAAGTTTTTGTTGGACACAGGGTAGAATGTGTTGGTTGCCAGTAGACACTTAGTGTGTCAAAGGCAATGGAACTTGCCATGCTATAGGTTATGTGGGATTTGGAATAATGTTGTAAGACCATTGTGGCTGGCTCACACAGATTTATGAATAGGTGCTGTTTGATTTCTGTAGTGTGTAGAGATAGTACTGCATGTAAGCAAGGGTTGCAGCATAATCTTGAGGTTAGACTTTTTGCATCAACATTGTACTAAAACTGATTTTTGGCAATGTGCAGAAGAACATGGTGAAATGACATTCCAGGTAGGGGAAACTGTTGCCGGTGTGGAACTGTCACATATTGGACAGACTAGTTGAACTGTATTGGATTGCACTAAGGCTTGATTAGCATAACTGTGTGCCAGATGGCATTCCATCAAAATATGAGCTAATGGCTGTAAGGCTCCACAACCACAATTTGTGGGTTGCTCATTACGTAAAAGAAAACTATGGGTTAACGTGGAGTGGCTGATGTGGAGACGACATAGGACTGTGTATTCCTTCTGGGAGAAATGGAAGGAGGAGAGCCAAGCTGCAGTAGTCTCCTTGATTGTGTGAAGTTCATTAGATGGGGGAACAGCCCACTAGAAGTTATTCCACTTTTGAATGGCACAGATCTCCTGTACACTCGCAAAAATGCACCTGGGGTTGGCACAGCGAATGGGGAGTGAGTAAGTGCTCCTCTAATCAAATGGTTGGTCAGTTCATTCCCTGGGATACCCAAGTGAGTTGGGATCCAGAGAAAGACAATTGAACAGGCAGCACGACAAAGGTAAATGAGAAGGTCATGAATAGTGAAGACCAAATGGTGACAAGAATAGCATCAGTTAATAACCTGGAGATTGACCACTGAGTTAGCACACATTAAAACACTATAAAGGGAGGCCTCTGCCAATGGCTGTCAGCTCTGCTGTAAACACACTACACGTTTCTGGCAGAGAGAGCCACCAGTGTACAAGATGGTAACACCTTGCAACTCTTGAACAGCTAGACACAACAGACGTCTAAAGGTCAGGGGGTGACTTGGAAGAGATCGATCCTAGTCAAGAGGGAGTGCACGGGAAAACATAGGGAGCACAGTTCAGGGATGGGAGATGAAGATCTTGGCAGACGGAAGTGAGGTGCATTCCAGCTGGTAACCCCACTACAGGGTGGGAATGAGGAGGATGACACCCCTCATATGTAAAGAGAATGGGATATGTGGGGTGATGAGGGCATTGTTGAATGGCAATTTCATAGGAAATCAAGAGCTGGTACAATCAAATCTGAAGAGGGAAGATCCCAAATTTGGCAAGGAGACTGAAGACACTCAGGCAAGAAAGCAAAGAGCATTAAGCTTCTGCATGTGGCTTGTCTTCAGGAGATGAATATGGGGCAGGCAAGTTAGCTTTTTATTTAAAATGGGGCTCAAGGAACAGGATTGTGCTGCAATGTTCACATGCTGGGTACCTAAGTAGAGTTCTGGGTCAGAATGAACCATGGTATGACGGCAGAAATGCATGACCAACGTTTTTTTTATGAGAGAATTGGAAATCATGGGAAAGAGCTCATGCAGGGGCCTTCCAGATGACACCTTGAAGCTGCATTCAGCAGAAGTTACTGAGTGCAAAAATCTTATACATACAAGGCAGGGATGGCCAGCAGCCCAACACAGGTTGTTAGTCATTGATGGTGATGATGAAGAGAGTTACACTCAACACAGAGCCCTGTGAGGCACCATTCTCTTGGACCTATGGAGAGCTAAGTGAAATGCCGGCTATCCCAGCACAAACAATGGGATAAAAATTGACCAATAAAAATCATTAAGTGGCCTCAAAACCCCAAGTCATGCCAGGTAAGTAAAATGTGATGATGCCAATCAATGTCATACACCTTATGCATGTCAAAAAAGATGCTGGCATTTAGCAAAATTCTGTTGAGTGCTTTTTTCAACCTAAGCAGACGGTCAGTTGTGGATCAACCCTCCCAGAAACCACACTGATAGGGTACAAAAGACCCCAAGTTTTGAGAAACCAGAATAACCTGCAGGCATCCATCCTTTCAAGAAGCTTACAGAATATGTTGGTCAGGTTAATCAGCCAGTAAGTGTCGAGATGTACTGGGTTCTTAACTGGCTTAAGGAGTGGGGCGACTATGCTATTTTGCCATTTCAAGGCAAGGCATCTTGGAGCCAAAGATGGTTGTTGTAGACCCTGACAAAATGTTGCTTTTGGGGAACATTCAGATGATTGTGAATTGAATCAGGGTCTGGGAGTGTCTCATGCGAAATAGCAAGAGTCTGAAGTAATTCCGAGTCAGTGAAAGGTTCATTACAGGATTCAGCTGGGGGGGGGGGGGGGGGGGGTAAATATAAGGAGATGTCTTTAATTTGTCACTTTAACAGTACAGTACAAAGGCAGCAGGATGGGAAGAGGATGCTGATGCTGTAGGACAAGACCTGTAGCAGCTGTTGATCATTGACAGCCCATAATACCACAGAGCTTGGTCTACACTTAATATGAAGAGGCATATGTCCTCAAGGAGGAGACATAGCACTCCCAGCATTCCTTCTTGCTGCATTTGATTAGATAGAGAGCCTTAAGATGAAGTCACTTAAAAAAGATAAGGTTGGTCTGTGAAGGACGTTGTTTGATAATCATTTCAGGGCTTGTCGGTGATCCTGAATTGCTATTGCAATGTGTTTGTTGCATCATGGCACTGGTCGGTAGTGGAGGGAGTATGTGGAAAGCAGAATAACAGTTCCAGTGGCATGGCTGATTGCCTCTGAGATGACTTCCACCACCTCATAACCCAATCTGACAGAGAGGTGGCTAATTTAACAACAAAGACATACAAAGGCCAGATGGTTCTGTGAAGTACCCAATGTCAGTCTGTCTGCCTATGGCAAGGAAATAATATGATAACCAGAAATTGGGTACTGTCATAAAGATCATTGTGTAGTAACCAAATTAGTGAAGCCACAGGATTAGGGGCAGAGATCATTAGGTTGATATCCGAAAGTGTGCCATGGGCAGCACTGAAGTGCATAGGAGAACCATAATTGAAGAGGCACAGATCATGGTTCATGACATTGGTCAATTAGAAGGCCCCTTCCACAGGGAGTGGTACTCACCCACATTGGGTGGTGTGTGTTGAAGTCCCCAATCAGGAGAAAAGGGAGGTAAAGTTGTTGGATTAATGTGATCTATTCAACATAAGCAAGTGGCCTATGTGGAAGTAGGTGAACTTTGCCAATAGTGATTGCACTTGCATCACTATTGCCTACAGTGAGATATGAAGGTAAATGCATTCACTGATGACATCTGTACAAACCAAAGTAACAGACGCCTCCTGACACACTCTCGGGACCAACATGATTGTGACAGAATCCACAATGACCATTGAGTGTGTTTCTTGGAGAGCTATGTAAACTGCAGAAGAAGAGGGAATAAGGTGGTGTAGCTCTGGCAGGTGGCAGCAGTAACCATTACAGTTCCATTCAGTGATCATGTGACTGATGGTCAGGTTAGGAGCCTAGGGGCTAGGAGGACTATGCCACAGGGTCACTGCATGTGATCAGTGTGGAAGGAACCACATCCACAAAAATTGGCTCAGAATCCTACTGCGTGGGGGGATCTGGAACTTCTGTGGGCAATGAGGAGCCTTGTCCCAATTCTTGCTCTTATTCATGTTCTTCTTCTTTTTCTTTATAGCCTTTTGAGGACAAGGTTTGTTTAAGAGGATATTTGCGTTTAGTGTGGGGATAGATGAAGAGCAGACAGCCTCGCGACGTATAGGCTGTGGCTCCTTCATCCACTGTTGAGCTTCGAGCCACTGGTCTAGGGAGAGGATCCCGAGAGGGAACCCTGTTACCGGTAGATGCTAAATAAGGAGAATGGTTCTCCAGCCAGGTGAAGGAAGTGGTTCATAAAGAAGGTGCTGTGGGAACCATGGGAAAGGAGGGTGGTGAGAGATCTGGTTTGAGGAAGGTTGACATAGGGTGGTGATGGTCATGATGTTAGTGTAACTCATCATCATATCCACAGAATGTAGGCATTCATATTTCTTCTGTGCCTCAGTATATGACAGATGGTCAATAGATTTGTATTCCTGGATCTTCTGTTCTTTCTTGAAAACTGGGCAAACTGGTGAAAATAGAGGATGATGTTCTGCATAGTTGAAACACAAACCTTAACGTTCACAGGGGCTACCTTCATAGAATGATCATCAACAGTTAACACATTCTGAGTCTGCCTTGGTGTGGGATGACATACGTCCAATGCGTAAACATCTGAAGCAAATCATAGGCAGTGGAACATTTGGTTTGCATCACACCTGTGTGCCATGACTTCAACCTTCTCCAGGAGGACATTCCCTTAAAAGGGCAACGTAAAGGTACCTATACCTGTAGATTATCCTTGGGTCGTTTTTGTACCCGTCTGACAGAATGTGTGCCTTGCAGCTGCAGATTGCTCCAGAGCTTCTCCTCTGCTGGGAGGGTAAGATCTCTGTGGAAAATGATTACTTGGAACACTTTCAAAGTTTTGTGTGGGGCAATGGCCACAGGTTTGTTCTCAGTGTAGATGAAACAACACCAGGATGCAAATGATCCAGTTTTGGGGTGCTGACGTCTGCTTGAGAGGTTCCCTAAAAGTTTTTGACATTGTCTTCCATTGTCTTCACATTGCTATTCGACATTTCTCTTGGAATAAACTTCGGCTTACTTTGTTCCCCATGCAATTCAGATTTCTTCTTCTCTGGGTGGGACCCTTATTCATTTTAGGATATCTTAAGGTGTTCATTAAGGACCATCTGCCAGATGATGAAAGGGGAGCCATCTCAGGAATGATTTCACATTGTTCTTGTAAAGTCCTTCGTTGACTTTCACTCTATCAGTTAGACTGGCTTCGTCCAGTTGCATTGCAGGCACACCTTGCATCTCAGATCAGTCAAGCAGATCACGACCATATACATCATATCATATGGGCAGTCATCACCCTCCATTATCCACACCATGAAGTCTTTCATGCCACCGATTGCTGTTTGTGTAGGGCAGTGGTGTCACTGGGAGCAAAAAAATTCAGGAGTAATGACATCGGGCTGAAAGTGGTAAAGTCTTGTGCTCCGGAACCCATCAGTTACATTTTTCGGTGGCAGATCTATATGCCACACCTTTCAGAAAAGATTCCTGAGTGATACTTTTGTTATTTTCCTGTGAAGGTTGTTTGACTACAAACAACTTTTCATCCTTCCTGCACATGTTTTTTCCATTTCTAAAAAGCCCATTTTAAAAAAGAACTCAGAGGTTTTACTATTCTCTACAGGTTTCCTTCACAAGCAGCTAAAAAAATAATTACCCCAGAGCTTAGGAAAAGCTTATCTTAGTAGCTTAGCAAAACCCACCAAAACCAAAGATTCTCATCTGCAACTGAACAACATAAAACATGGCATCTCTTCTTCTCTTTTGTCACTAGGATGCTATTTCCGGTCATATAGGTACTGCCATTTGGCAGATTTGACTGGAAGTTTCTAAATTAAAGTGCAGTGGCCTTAATAGGGACTGTGTCCTTGCTTGGCATACCTACCTTATGTCATCAAAAGTGTTACAAAATAACTAAGTGGAAGGGCTAGGCTGAGGTGACATTACATTTTTATTTCCAAAACTCCCATTAAAAGAAAATAATGTTCAAACCTTCATTCAGTTTAGAAATAACTTAAGTTTAAAACATTAAAATCCTTCATTAACTCCTCAGGAATTACAAAATGCAACTACAATAATTTGTGAAACACACAATAGTCAAACAAGTCCAGTAAACAAATTTATAAATCCCCGATCATCCATGAATGGAAAAATACTGTGTGACATGAATGACATTAAGCCTCAATTAGATTTAAAAAATTTGGCTTTAATGGGCTTTGGCAGCAGACAAATGATGCAAATGCATTTGATTATAGCACAACACTGCCTGCAGTGCCTCTCATGGGTTCATGACTATTTTGGCTGTACCCTAAACGATAGAAAACATTGACCTGGTCATATGAGTCCCCATTTCAGTCGGTAATATCACATGCCTGAGGAGCTGTAAACTGCGTAGCAGAGGAAGTTTAAATTAATAATGAACCATTTCACATTTTTCCCAGAGGCTCAACTTCCCCAAATTTGTCTTCAATGTTTTTGACACAAAATAATGTTTTGCTGCAGTAACGTATCCACACCAGTCTGAGAACGTACCAAGTACTGTGTGAAGTGTTTAGCTCCCAGTCATCTGGCTAGTCCCATTTTTCCATGTCATAGCCAGGGAAGGAAATCTCCCCACACTGTAATAACCTTTACCCCCTGAAGAGACTGCTGGGGTCTTGCAGCCACCAGCAGAAGAAAGTTTAATTCACTTCATGTGTGAATCATCTGTCATGGTACCACCCATTTTAAATGGGGGCATTCCCCAAGGGCGCTACCCAACCACAGCAACAGTTACCTGGCTAGTAAATCATCGCCTAGAGTCCCCGTGCCCCAGCCTTGATGGGCACATACTCCTTGGCTTGCTGTCTTGCTTGGATAGTTTCTAGCGCAGGCACCAACATTGCGATCCCAGTATGGTCAGATATCTACTACCATGCAGGTACTTGAAGACTGCCCTCCTGCCCCCCCCCCCCCCCCCCCCCCTGCCCCCCCACACACACACACAGCAGAATGGCTACATGGTGGCTTTTGGGCATAGTACCCGTGCAAGAGAGGAAGGAAGCAAACAGAGAGAAAGGAATAAAATGTGGAATATAAGCCACACTGAGTGACTTTCTCTGCACAATCCATAGCACTCCGTCTTCAGGCCATGAGTGGCCTACCGGGACCATCCGGCCGCCATGTCATCCTCAGTGGAGGATGCGGATAGGAGGGGCATGGGGTCAGCACACCACTCCTGCACAATCCATAGATCTGTAAAATTTGGAAAAGGGATAGCAGGTCAGACCCAACAATGGGGATCATATAGCTAAGGATGAAAATTTGTAGAATGTCGGAAGCAGAGAAGACGAGTGTCCAAGATCACAAACCTAATCCAAGCACAACTGGCACCAAGAAGGACATCAGATAGAAAGGCACAGAGGTAAAAAGAATTGTAGGAGAACAGAGAAGTGGAAAGTGAAGTAGCATGTGAGGGCTGGTGTCTCATGGTGGCCAACTACATATTCACAAAAGAGATGTGAGCCCCCAGGGAGGCGGGAGGATGTCGCATTCCTAAGTATTTTCAGCTGATTATGGAAGATTTCAATATCCCACAGTTAGCTGACAGGACAACAGAAGAGAGCAGTCGTCCCTGGAGTGCAGGAATCATGGTCGTACCAAAAAAGTCTACGGGTCTTTCTAGACAATACAGGTTCTGCTGTAATTACTGTCACCTGAACAGCAAGACTGTAATGTATGCATACTTCATTCCCAACATCACTGAGACCATTGATAACTTGGGACAATGTCAGTACTTTTTTAACATGGATTTGAGGAGTGATTACCATCAATTGGCAGTTGTTCCTAAAGACTGGCCAAAGACAGCAGTTTTGGTACCATGTGCCTACAAGCAACTATGAGAACAAATGATAAGTGGTGAAAGTGATGTCACATACACAATGGAATAGAAAATGGATGTATATTGGGGATGAAATTTTGAAAACTGTTTGGAATGGCAGGTATGGGTGATATTAAGAGAATTAAACAAAACTGAGGAAGTAGTAAAAAATTTGGCAGATGGAAATAAATTAGCAGAAGAACGGCACACTACACAGTCAGAGAACTTGGAGAATGAAGTCGTTAACAACACATAGTTATTATGGAAATTAACAAGTCAAGAAAAGGATTACACTAGGGCATCATAGGAAGTGACGAATCAGAATCCAGGAGTGCTGCAAGCACGAGTAGAAATGTTGGAGGAGAGAATTATAGTCACAAGGTTTTACAGGCATTAGCGGATAGCACATGGGATGCACAACAGGCAGTGTGCATACAGAAATGAAAGAGGAGCAGTTACAACAGTGTCGAAGGGGGAAGGTCACAGTTTGTCCAACCCAAGTAACACAAACCAGCCAGAGTACTTGAGAAGTCCAGTTGTTCTTAGCCAGACAGAAGGGACTAGATTGTCTGAGAGATATTGTAGAACCCAGAGTGCATTTCCAGCAAGCAGGTCTTAATTGGATTTACTCCATTTATGATGACTTGCATCCACATTTGTATTGGCCAGATGTAGCTTTGGGGTTGTTACCAGTACCAAAAATAACATTTCTGAATCAAACTCTAGAATCTAGCATAATCCATTCCCTGTATTAATTCATTGCCCCACAGTAAGAGCATATTTCAGCCAAGCAGTTAATGCAACATTTAGAGCATTTTTAGAGAAGGATAATGATGAGTGATGGTGATTTTGAGCACCATAGTAATAAGTGCCACAGTGGCTTTAACTCTGCTGTGCATAGCTTTTATTCTTTTGAGGTGGAAAGCCAATCATCCAGATCCAGTAGACTGGATCCATACAGCCCAAGAGAAAGTAAGGGTGTAACATAGTAGTGTGAATGCAAAATATATGTAAATTTAGTGTTACCAGAAAAGGAAGCTACGCAACAAGGCATCATGGTTTAAATTGCTAGAAGCGAAAACAATAATGATAAGTAGATTTGTAAGCAAGTAATATAAGCAGCATAGTAAGAGTGGATGTAGTATCTAACCCAAGTGGGCAAGCTGCCAGTTTCACCGTATTTCATAGGAACACATATTGTGATACAAAACTGCTCTTCAGATGGACCCAGGGGACCGTATCTTGTCCATAGAGGGAGTAATGTAGCATAACAACCATGTATGGCAATTTTGCAGCAGCACTGACAGCGGGTGAGAGCAGGATGTTGTCGCTCCAATAATTTAACAAAGCCAGAGCAATGTTGCAAGGCAGATAACTTGTTGAAACAACAAACTCAGTGGTACTCCACAGACTTATGCATTGAGGGCAAGACAGATTTCCACACTGATAGTGGGAGTATTGTCTTTTGTCTTCATATACATGGCTAATAGTGGCACATGTCCGCAAGAAGTGAGCTACTGCTGACTGTGAGTATTGGTCATTTTTGTAATATATTTATTCTGAGTCTTGCAGCCCAGCCAGGATGATGGGGCTTTGCTGGATCTGGATGAGGATGCCATATGGACCTGCCAGCAGAAGCAACCAGTTCAAGGCCAAGATAGGGCAACAGCTCTTTATATGCCATCATTAAGAACATGACACTGGCATAGAAACAGTGTATGTGGATTATGTAATGCAGGCACTGGCTCAGTGCAGGAGCTGCATCAGCATTGGGGCATACGGGCCACCACACAGCAGAATTCAGCAGCCAGCCAACCACTGACTTAGTGTGTCATGAAGAACAGATTCACCAATAAAAGAATTTGTTGCATTTGCAGCTTCCTTTCTCTGGAGCCTTCATGGCTCCCACCTTGCCTCCACCATCCTGGCCCACAACCGCCCCACCCTACACCAAGGGATGCTATAGACCCTTTAATAACTCCCATTAGCAATGGGTTTTATTTGAGTTGTTCAGTGTGCTGAGGGTCTTGGTATTTGCAGCATGGCTTGTTGCATAATTTACGGATACAGTCCATCTTGGGATTGTGATATGATTCCTTCTGGTGTACCTTCCCATGGAAACCCAGAGGGCCTGTGCGCCGAAGCATGTGCACAGGTGCTGGATTTGTAACTTTGGTCCTTTCCAGACATCCTAACTCATTGCTTCCCTTTCCATGATTTCTTTTGGTAGCTCCCTGCTTTTGTTCTCTCTCTCTCTCTCTCTCTCTCTCTCTCTCTCTCTCTCTCTCTCATTTTTTAAGCGTCTCTCTCAAAAATCAAAACATTGTCAAATATCTTCTACAAAGAAACATCCTTGTGCTATAACGTAAGTGTAGCTACAAACTGTGAATTTTTATTTGGACAGAGCTCTTTTTAGGAACCTAGATTTAATGTTCTCTAGTTTTTTGAGGTTTTTCACCATCAAATGGGTCCATATTAGTGGAATTCTATATGTAGCAGATGGCATAACTTTGAGCTTGAACAGCATTATTGCAGTTTGCAGAGATAAATTTTGTAGCTTGGGATGTTGTAAATGGCTTCTGTTATGCGTGTTGCTTGCTCCTGTATATGCAAGTGGTTCAAGTCATTTGTATCATTACTCCCGAGTATTTAAAGCTGGATATGAATTATAATGCTGATCCACCACACTTGAGTCATACTCTCTTTGATATTCTTCCTCCTCTACTAAATTTCATTGCTTTCATCTTTGAGCTGTTTATTTCCACTGAGTATCTTAGTGCCCACTTTCTGAAGGTTTTCCTTGGCCGCTTGTAGGTCTTCCTGGCTCCTGGAGAGGATGAACATGTCATCTGCAAACACAAGCAGTTTTAGGTTTGTTGCATCTATAGTTTGTATGATGTCTGCTGTCATTACATTAAAGATCACTGGACTCACCAGACTCATTGGATTTCCGGGTAGCACGCTCTTGTTTGGATGATGTCCTTCCATACTGATATGCCATCGTATATTGATACATGGTTTGCAACTGGAATCAACTACCTATTTCTAGTTCATGGCTTGATTTATCTAGCATATTCTCTAGCTTCTGTACGAGGACCTTCCTGTTCATACTGTTGAATGCTTTAGAGTAGTCTACAAAGACGCGTACAGTGGGTAGTGGGTTGTGCTAGGGTCGTTATTTCTTAAACGACTTCTTCAACAGTGTGCAGTGTTGATCCACCTGAAGGATAACTATATTAATTCGTTGGAATATTAATGCATACTCTTTGTTGAATGTGCCCTAATTTGATTTTAGAGAAGAGTTTTTGTGGGTGTCAATAGTGGCTCGCATTGCTGGCTGGAGAGCGGAGGAATATTTGTGGATGGGTCAAACACAGCAGTGCGTTCTGACTCTTGATATGATGTAGACATGTTGATGTGTCACACTTTGTGGGTGTGTGTATTGTGTATTGAACTGGGGATCTAGAAACGACGGAGAGGCTTCGTCCCCCCCTACCTCCCCACCCCCACCCTTCCGAACATCTGATACCAGATGAGTGTAATCCCAAATGTTTGCATGGTAGACTAATTATGGTGTATGCGTATGTGGAGACAGCGTTTGCATAGCAATTGCCGACATAGTGTAACTGAGGCGGAATAAGGGGAACCAGCCCACATTCACTGAGGGAGATGGAAAAGCGTCTTAAAAAGCATCCACAGGCTTGCCGGAACATCAGACCGCGACACTAATCCATCGGCACACCTTCCCACTCGGGAAGCACTTTGTGGGTAGTATATTCACTATCAATGGTCTTGACTTCAGTACTGGGACATTCCCTGTCACCCAGTAAGGAAATATGGTCATAAATTTGAATGTAATGCTCTCCAGAGAGATTCCTCAATAGGAGTTTGGATCATCTGTCCTACCTTTGCCTTTGAGGAGTACAGTTATAATTGTCTTCTTCTGCTGTTGTGGTACTGAGCTGTTCTTGAGGCATCTGCTGAAGAGGCACACTAGAGGTTCTGTCAGATCTTGGATTATATCCCTCAGGTGTTCCATTTATATTCCATCCGGCCGGGCTGCGCTGTTATTCTTTCTGTTCCATATAAGGTGGGTGGCTTCCTTGGCTATAATTAGAGCCATGACCTGTGCATTTGCCACAGGTGGTGTGAATCAGTTTACATTTTTCTTCTTCTCTGAAGAGGTTGCTGAGGTATAGTTCCCATTACTCTATGTTTGCACATCACTTTTAGTACAGTAAAATAGATAGGGGTGGTCGGGGTTAACTGGACCTAGAGATTTTTCTTCCCTTGAAATTTTAATTAAAAATGTTTTTTTCTTTTTTTAAAATTTTTATTTATGTAACTGAAGAAAAACATGTACAAAAGCTATAGGTACTTTCATTTTTTCATTATCTCACAAGGATTTAACAGAACTGGAGAAGAACTTTCAGCCTACTTTTGGTCCATTTTACCCCCAGTAGCTGGCTTAACTGGACCAAATGTCAGGATTAAATGGACCTCTCAGTTAAATAAATGAATTTCAGGATACTAAATATAAATATGTATTGCAACAACATTAGTAACAATGCTAAACACGCAAACACAGCACCCCTTCCACACCAAAAATCCCCCCCCTCCCCAAACAGCTTGGCTACCCAAGGACAACACATCTCCACCATACCTACCCCAGTATGCTGAGGGTCTCACCAAGGCCTACATTGACAGGATTTACCCTCAGGCCTAGTCCGCAAAAAGGAGATCTTCCATGCCATTTCCCCTCACATCCTCAATCCTCACAACACCCTCAAGAACCAGCTTCAAAGCTTCATCACTCAATACTACCCCGGACTGGAACAAATGAACTACATCCTTTGTCAGAGCTTTGATTACCTGTCATCATGCCCTGAAATGAGGGACGTCCTACCCAGGATTCTTCCCATCTCTTCTAAAGTGATGTTCCATTGCCCATCCAACCTCCACAACATCCTAGTCCACCCGTATGATACTCCCAATCCTCACCCCCCAACCCCTTGACACAAGGATCATCTCCTGTGGAAGAGGACCCACTCAGCAGTTCCTATTCCAGTCCAGCCAGAGGCTTATCCTACCTGTCAGAGGTCGCACCACCTGTGAAAGCAGCCATATCATATACCAGCTCTATTGCAATCATTGCACAGCTTTTTATATTAGTACAAGTACCAATCATGTGTCTAACATGATGAATGGCCACTGCCAAACTGTGAACAAGACCAAAGTAGACCACCACGTGGCACAGCACGCAACTGAACATAACATGCTTGATTTCAATGGCTGCTTCACTACCCAAGCCATCTGAATCGTCCCCTCCACCACCAGCTTTTCTGAACAGTGCACATGGGAGTTATCCTTACAACACATTCACCGCTCCTGAAATTATCTGAGCCTTAACCTATGGTAACCTACTGTCCCCACACACTCCACCCAACTGTTTCTACTCCCACTTACCTTACTACCTCCTCCCGATTCTTCTCTCTTTGTGTGCAGCCCTCTGCTAATGCACCCACCTGTCTTTTCCCTCTGCTGCTCCTCTCCTTTTTTCGCTCCCCACTCCCCCCCCCCCCCCTCCACTCCCCTCTGACATTGTACTTCTTGGCAATCTAGTCCCAGCACACTCTGCCAGACAGCACTCTTCCCTCCCCACACTCATACCCTGCTATCCATTCCCCTTCCCCGCCCCCTCCAGACTACTGCTTCCCCTCTATGTGACAGTTGCATGCCAGTCCAAGATGCCAAAGATGGTGGTCATGTGTGCATGAGGTGTGCCTACTTGTATGAACGAATGTGTGTTTGTTTCCTTTTTGGTGAAGGCTTTGGCCGAAAGCTACGTGCAAGTGTCTTTTGTTTGTGCCTGTCTGCAACTCAGTGGGTCATTTTTACGGTGAGTAGCAATATATCTTTTCCTTATATTGATAAACACACATTTATGAATACATTGATGAAACAAATCATGGACATAACAAAACTAGTGCACACTGAATTTATCAACATCAACCTGGAACAAAAGCATATTTTTATAGCAGGTCCTAGTGAAACTTATTGGATTCGGTAGTATGGCAGTTATTTCATTTGAAGCAACAAAGGTGTCACCTACTTCCGCAGCTGCAAATTTTGTAGTACAAACAATATTCCTATAAAATTTTACTTCACAGCCCTCATTTTACATTTGAATGACTCAATCAATCAAATAGTGACTACTCGTGGCAGTTTTCCTTTGTTCCCTAACTACTATGAAGTCCTCTTTCTTCACTGTTTCAACAGTTACATCACCACTTGTGCACAAATCAGCATTAGACAAATCAACATACTGGACATGTTTACATCTTCAGAGTTACTATTGCTCTCTTCCAATATTTGGCATTTGAATGATGGCTTTATTTCGTTCATTTTATGCTTCATTGGCAATTGCTTTGATCTTCTGTATTTTGCTGCTGCCTCTAACTGTTGTTTGAAAGGTGTATGATAAAGCAATTGATTTTTCCTTTCTTTCTGCCTCTTGGTGTTTTCCGTGCACCAGTCTTAGAATATGGCCAAATTGGCACATGATGCGAAATTTCTGTTTGCTGATCTAGCTGGGTTTCAAGATACTCCACATTATCATCTGCTGGTGTGCTTGGATCTTCTCCGAGTGAATAATCTGCTGTTTGTTGGTGAATGGGAAGAGGTATGTCCATTACACAAGATGATGAAGTCTCATAGTCAGTAAATATGTTTCAATTGGGAAAATTGATACTACTGACACCATAGTCTTTCAAGATGTTTGAGGTAATAAATGCCAAAGGATATGCTACACCTACTAGGCCTGAAGTGTCCCATATGGCGATTCTTGGACCAGTGGTAGGTGTTTCTTTCAAATTAGTGTTACATTTAGCCTTTAGAGTTGCAAATACAGTCAACTCTAATTCTTGTGTTGTACCTGCACAATTTACAAGTATTTTCTGACAGAAAGCAAGTTAAACTATAAGTAAAATTGTTTTCATCTACGAAGGGCAAAGTTTACATATACAATATTTAATTTACTTCATGTTTGTATCAATTTTATTTACATTCATCAGCAACTTTCTGGGGTTTAACGTAACCAGTCAACGTAAATCCAAGCTTTTTCTGGTCTAGTCAACCACCATCAAAACGGATGGAAAGTGGCTCCATGCACAGCTTATATTTCATGAAGCACCCTACAGTAATAAAGACTGAATAATTCACACAGCTCAGCTGATTTAATGAAACACATTTATGGTATTAAAAATAATTTTCCTTCTTAAATGGTTTATTAATGTGATGTCAAGTTAACTGCAATGTTCAGCTAACCACAACCTCCCTATGCCTTACAAAAGGCAGGGTAGAAGATTTTATTTATTTTTTAACTTGTCCATTTGATTGGAAGACCAAATTTTGTGTACAAAATTTATGTGGGCTATACTTTATGTAGTCTAAAAGCTTTGAAATTTCAGATTTTTTCAGTTTTTTTAAATATTTTGTGCTCCTAGCATACAACTTTTTTTCTGCACTCCAAACCAAGGGTGCTCCATAGACAGATTTATTCATCTTGTAACATACAGTTTTAAACCACTGTTGATTTGATGTGTTGGAGGCATATCAGGGTTTTTATTTTATTTTATATACCTTTCTAAGACATTTCTATACAATTACATGCTGCAGTTTCCAGTACGCAAAAGTAAATGTATAATTTCCTTGTTAAACTGTCACAGAATTCTTCAATAGAATAGTAACACTTTTCCACAAGACGGGTATAGAGTAATCTTTTCATTGGACCTAACTTCTTGTTAAATGTATTACTGCCTTTCATTTTATGTTCATTAGTAAGCCTTCCTGTGAAAGCCATATTCTCATGAAACAGGATTGTTTAAAATTAGTCTAGTATTAAAAGACAACTCGGTATCAGCAGTGATATTTTCTAAAGCTCTCTCTCTCTCTCTGTCTCTGTTTTTCCAGTAGTTTTTCCTTATTCGGAGGTGTTTTGGGAGTAGCAGACAGTGAAATTGTTTGAGTAACATCTCGGACTGACACTGTTAGTTTCAAAACAAGAAGTGAACATCCACTGGATGTAAAACTGGAGAAGAAGGAAGGAACTTTAACATCTATCAATGTCAGGATCATTAAGGATGGGTCATCTGAAAAGTTGACCCTGATAGGCAAGGACATCGCCAGCAGCCTATTAGACTAGGACAACAGAATAACTGATTTAGGGAAGCCAAAAGAAACTTAAAACTCTGAGCAATTAATGACAAAGAAAGAAATTTACAGAACCTAAATCCATACTGTTTCAAAAGGAGGGGGTGTATACGTCTTTGAAATGATGATCCTCATTTGTCTCTCTCTTCTTATGTCACTTCTTTCATCCCATTCCTCTTCCTGGCCTTGCTGTGTTAAGACGTGTGTATCGTTGTAAATATATTGGTGTGAATAATTATCCATCTTGTACCTTTAATGACTCTTGTTTTATTATTTCTTAACATTAATCTTATTCTTGAGTTTTTAAAAGATTACCTAGTGGAAAAATGGGTGTGTTGTACAAACTGTGATAACTATCTTGGGTGAAGCTTGTGTAGCCACCATTGTGGCCATCTGACCGAAATAACTCCCAATTGTAGTAATTATTTAGAAATAGCTCTTCATTTAATTAAACATAATTCTGTTAAACATCACACTTGAAACATTCCAAACTCACAAAGCTGCGAAAATACTAAGCCAAGCCAGTTATTCTGAGAGAGTAATATTTTGTGTCTTAGTATCCTTAAATCTGTTAACCTCTCACCAATTTAACTTACCCAGTTCTTTTTACGGTGAGTTACAACCTATATGGTCTTAACCCTTCCTCCCTCCTTTTCATAGTACTAGTGTACTCAGATAGCTGTATTAGTACCAGCTACTAGTGCTGAATAGCAAAAGTTAGCTTACGAGCTTGATTTCCCCAATCTAGAGTGGATGACATGATAAAACATAGAATGAAATTTTTCACTCTACAACGGAGTGTGGGCTGATATGAAACTTCCTGGCAGATTAAACCTGTGTGCCGGACCGAGACTCGAACTCGGGACCTTTGCCTTTCGCGGGCAAGTGCTCTACCGACTGAGCTACCCAAGCACGACTCACGCCCCATCCTCACAGCTTTAATTCTGCCAGTACCTCGTCTCCTACCTTCCAAACTTTACAGAAGCTCTCCTGCGAACCTTGCAGAACCAGCACTCCTGAAAGAAAGGATATTGCGGAGACGTGGCTTAGCCACAGCCTAGGGGTTGTTTCTAGAATGAAATTTTTCACTCTACAGTGGAGTGTGCGCTGATATGAAACTTCCTGTCAGATTAAAACTGTGTGCCGGACCGCGACTTGAACTCGGGACCTTTGCCTTTCACGAGCAAGTGCTCTACCGACTGAGCTACCCAAGCACGACTCACGCCCCGTCCTCACAGCTTTAATTCCGCCAGCACCTTGTCTCCTACCTTCCAAACTTTACAGAAGCTCTCCTGCGAACCTTGCAGAACTAGTACTCCTGAAAGAAAGGATATTGCGGAGACATGGCTTAGCAAGTTTGGAAGGTAGGAGACGAGGTACTGGAGGAATTAAAGCTGTGAGGACGGGGTGTGAGTCGTGCTTGGGTAACTCAGTCGGTAGACCACTTGCCCGTGAAAGGCAAAGGTCCCGAGTTCGAGTCTCGGCCCGGCACACAGTTTTAATCTGCCAGGAAGTTTCATATCAGCGCACACTCCACTGTAGAGTGAAAAATTTCATTTCAGAAACAACCCCTAGGCTGTGGCTAAGCCATGTCTCCACAATATCCTTTCTTTCAGGAGTGCTAGTTCTGCAAGGTTCGCAGGAGAGCTTCTGTAAAGTTTGGAAGGTAGGAGACGAGGTACTGGTGGAATTAAAGCTGTGAGGACGGGGCGTGAGTCGTGCTTGGGTAGCTCAGTTGGTAGAGCACTTGCCTGCGAAAGGCAAAGGTCCTGAGTTTGAGTCTCGGTCCGGCACACAGTTTTAATCCGCCAGGAAGTTTCATGATAAAACATGGTGGTTTTAGACCCGTAGGCTTCCTTTGCCTCAATACATGATACCAAGCTTCACCCAAGTCAGTTGGGTAATTTATTCTCTTTTCTTCACACAGATCTGTTCTTGTTCTCAACAGGATGCCTGTCAGACCAGTTACATCAAACATATGGCCAGAGGCTGCCTTCGTACTGATGTAAAATACTGAAAACAATAGGAAACCAAAATGCCAAGCGAGTTGGTGAATGAGAGAATTGGATTGCAAAAGAAATCAGTGTGGAAGTAAACTTATGCAGTGTATGACTTTTAAAGTTGTGGAATATACAATTAAAAATTTTACTCAATTGTCTTGGGGATTTAGGATAATTAATGATGATCTAGCCATAAACAAGAAAAAAATGGAAATCCAGTTTCTAGAAGCACTTATTATTAGGGGGAGGTTGACAATTACTTTGAGATTCTTAGCCTCAGAAAACTCCTCTACAAACTTCAAATATCTTTTTGACACCTCCAAACAAAATATTGCAAATAATGCCCGAGGTCTGTTATGTCAACATCGAGGTCGTGAAAGAACATATGCAGGTTGGTTGGTTGGTTTGGGGAAGGAGACCAGACAGCGTGGTCATCGGTCTCATCGGATTAGGGATGGGGAAGGAAGTCGGCCGTGCCCTTTCAGAGGAACCATCCCGGCATTTGCCTGGAGCGATTTAGGGAAATCACGGAAAACCTAAATCAGGATGGCCGGACGCGGGATTGAACCGTCGTCCTCCCGAATGCATATGCAGGTAAGTGAAATAAAACACTGTAACCACAGAACAGTATAAATCTAATTTTCTTACCAAGGAAGTCAGTAACTATATCTTTTTTCCCAGTTCCAGAAATGGCAACTTCGTTTTGCTATCTACGTCCTCCCATGCATTCTCATAAGTATTTTCGTTGTGTTTGTCTCTGTTCTTTGGATTCTACATAATTTACTTTTTCAACTATTCTGTCAGGGCAAAACATATTTCACTGTTCATTTTTATTGTACATGAACAGATGAAATACCATCTCAACTGAACAAGCAGAGTACATTGAAATTGCTTAGCTGCAGGATGGTAGACTGGTCTGCCTTGGGTTGCTGCATGGAAAGTTGACTGCAGCAGCCATGTGCTGCAACATGGTTCCAAATGCACGAGATACAGCTGCAATCACTGCAACAGGTGGCTGCCACGTTCAGCCGATATGCAACTCAAGGACCCATTCAAACAAAGGCCACAAGTTCCGCTGCTTGAGGTATATTTCAATCCCACATGTAGCTACATTATTATGTAACTCATCCAGATGGAGTACTGCTTGCCTGACTATGCTTCTTATGACGGAAGTATGGCAGATGTTACAGTGTGTGCCTGATGTCACACTCACCTTTGGTACATAGTAGCCACTGGGATTCCCTTCATGGAGGTTTCTATTATTCTAATGTAGCCATTTGTAACCTTCCATATAACACTTAATAGTGATTGCTGAAGCATGCCCATAGTTTATGGTAACTGTGATTCTTCAGTTTCTCCCTGCGTATTTCTTGCTCGAACAGTCCACGGGTGTACTGTCAGTCTATAGTGTCCAATGGGCACAATATTTCGGCGATCAGACATGTCACCATCATCAGGTGCACTGACAAACTGAGCTCCCGAGGGCGGGTGTCCGTCTTAAATCCCCTCCCCTCGCAAGGCATTGTCTCCGTGGTCTGCGCCTGTGCCTCGGTGGTTGCTGAGACGCTGGCATCGGCATCTGTGGTGGCGTCAGTGTAATTGCCTCGTCTGCCCTAGTTGCTCGTTTGTTTCCTTTGCTGAGCATATTTTTAATTACGCTCAGTGCCGGTTCACATGCCCTGCTGAGGTTGTACCCGCAATCTCAAGGGCGACTAGGGCAGATGAGGCAATTACACCGACGCTACCACAGACGCCAATGCCAGCGTCTCAGCAACCACCGACGTGCGGGCGTGGAGACAACGCCTTGCGAGGGGAGGGGATTTAAGATGGACACCCGTCCTCAGGAGCTCAGTCTGTCAGCGCACCTGATGATGGTGACATGTCTGATCGCCGAAATATTGTGCCCATTGGACACTATAGACTGACAGTACACCCATGGACTGTTCGAGTATGTGGTAACTGACCTGAATCCACTTATTGCAGGTGATATCCCTGAGGGGTATGTCACTATTATACATGATCTAGATGAATTTAGAAGACAATGGAAACAGTACTATCATAACCTGTGTCTGTGTTCACTGACTTTACCAGTTATTAATTAATGCCACCAGATTTATTTCTGCTGTCAAGGTATACATGTTCTAACATAAATTACTAGGAAGTATGGGGGTCATTCAGTAATTAAAGAGACAAATTGCTCTGGAGAAAAAAGCGTTTATTTTTGCAAAACAATACTTTTTCTACTTTTCAACACAATCCCCTAGAATATTTATGCACTTGTTCCAACAGGCTACAAGCTTTTTTTATTCCAGCTGCAAAGAACTCTTTATCTTGATGTTTGAACCAATTTCCCACTAACTTTTTCATGACCTTGTTGCCCTGGAACCTCTTCCCATGTAATGCCTCCTTCAGTGGACCAAACAAATGGAAATCACTAGGTGCTAAATCAGGACCGTAAGGGGGGATGAGGCAGAACTTCCCAGCCCATTTTGTCGATGGTTTCACACGTTAGTTGAGCAATATGAGGAAGTGCATTGTCTTGCTGGAGAATCACACATCTCCTCTGAGATCCACGACATCTCTCTCTCATGGCTGGTTTCACCTTGTTTAAAAGTAAATCCGAGTAGTATTGGCTGCTCATTGTACGATGCTCTTCGAGAGAATCACAAAAAACTGGACCTTCAGCATCCCAAAACACCGTCAACATGAGTTTTCCTGCTGACGCTTGTTTCAAATTTTTTTCTTGACAGGTGAATTGGTGTGCTTCGATTCCAGGCTTTGTCTTTTTGATTCTGGCTCATAACAGTGAACCCAAGCTTCATCACAAGTTAAAATTTTGTTGAGGAAGTGCTAACTTTCTCTTTCATAACATTCCTTTAGCTCTGTGCACACTCTCATTCTTGTTTCCTTGTGCAGCAGTGTCGACTCCTTTGGGACCCATCTTGCACATGTTTTGCAGAACTTCAGCTTGTTACAGATAATGTTATGAACTGTACCAGTAGTAACTTGAACCTTATCAACTGTCATTTCCACAGTTGTACGGGGGCTGGTATGAATAATGTCATCAATTTGACTTTCAAGTGAGGGAGTTGAAAATGCAACTGGTTGGCCAGAACGGTGTTCGTCAGTCACTGAGTCGTGACCATTTTTGAACTGCACTTGTAAAAATTTGCATAATTCATACAACATTCACCATAAACTTTAGACATTCTACAGTATATATTCACTGGTTCCTCACCTTCAGCAAGTAAGAAATGAATAACAGAACATTGTTCAACTAATGTTGACGCAAGCAGACTCGCCACCTTGAAATGTATTTTTGAGGTTATAAACAAAACAATGTTGATACATCAACAGACCAGGGCTCATCTCAGCGATGAGCCATAAAAGTACCAAACTTGCCATACTAACAGTTTTTTACCCAGACCAATTTGTCTCTGTAATTACTGAATAACCCTCGTAATACGATCTGTAGGCATTCATTTGTAATGTCAAAATAACGTGCTCTCTGATTTATCTCATAATTTGGAACAAACATTCCTCTGAAATATCACAGAGATTTTGTGCCATAAATTCATGTCATTATGACTTTAGTGCAGAAATGTATGAGTAGAAATATATTCTTTCCAGAAAAAAAAGAAAAGAAAAAAAGAGCAAGTAGACAGGTATATCCGAGATCCGTGATGTACTATATTTCAGAAAATAAAAATCAAGCAAAAATAAATTAACAAAACCATTTTGATATCTTTCCACCCTGTTGCTCCCTACGAAACAATGAACACAAATTATCAAATTCTGTACGTCTTGCAGTTGGTAGAGTTGGTGATGAAGTACTGCAGGTTCTGGAGAAATCACCTAAAACTGTTATTGTTTCCTGGGACTCACATATTGTCTTTATTTGAAATGGGCCAAATACTTTACACAAAACTTGCATAAAAGCATCTCACAGTGTCTTCAAACAGTAGAACACCTACAGCCACATTCAGTTTATACAGAAACAAATGGATGAACAAGTTCATATTTCCCGGAACTGCATAAACAAATGAATGAATACCCAGTTGTATACAAAATTCAACCCTCCCTCTCTCTCTCTCTCCCTCCCCTCCCCACACACACACACACACACACACACACACACACACACACACACACAACAGAAATTTTACACTGTACAAATAAAGAAATGATAATTTCGCAATTACATTACAGTCCATAAAATAATATATAGATTACCCCACATTCAAAAGACATCCACTTCCTGAAATGTAAGCATATCTGTGTACAGTTAATAATGATCTGCATTTAATTTTGGATATATATTTCCTTTACAAAATGTGTGCCATTTAATTGACATGATTTCATGTGGTCTTTGTAAACTGAATTATTAAACAATAAATGGCATACATGGGTCTTGATTTGTCACACAACTTCCACTGCAAAAGCAATGATCTTTATCACTCACAACAGAAAACAAACAAAACAGACAAGACATAACACTTGAAAATATTATACAGTTCAGTCAGTTGCTTGTGCAAATCTCTGTAATCTTCTTCGCCTGATCTCTTCTTGTTCAGTGGGACTTGAGTTATTAGCATCACTGGATGAATTTGAAACAGGATATGTTTCTGCTCTGTGAACATAAAAAAATCAAATGAAATGAATTGCAAAAGTAATCTAAACAATGTGTAAATGAAGTAAAATATTTTGAAATATTGTCTCATGCATCTAAAGAATCAATGTTCTCTCTCATTTGTACTCAAAAGTCAATGAAGATTTTCAAGTCTTCTATATGTTCCAATGAGATATAACAAAAATATAGTTTACAAAGAAATGTGATTTGATCCTACCTTCTCGTATCATTGAATTACCAATGTGAAAACTAAAATACAAATAACTTACATAGCAAGGAAGCACAAGAGAACTGAGAAGGTCACAATACATACTTCACCGAGTTTGTGAAAGTGAGCAAACAAATAATGTGTGACAGCCATTTTAATTATTACTCTTTAAAAGTAGATGAGAAAATAAAGACACACAGTTAAGGAAGGAAAGCAAAGCAGTAAGCTGAATACACAACACACAGAAAAATTTAGTGAAAGTAATATTCTCCATGCCACATTCTCAAAAAAGAAAAATATATAAATAAATTAAAAAAGGAAAAGCTGATAATAATTCCAATTGTAAAATAAAAATTTACTACCGTGCAATATACACTTACGAGCCAAAACATTATGACCACCTGCTTAATAGCTTGTTTGTCCATCTTTGGAATGAAATACATCACTGATTCTGCATACCAGGGATCCAACAGCTTGTTGGTAGGTTTGTAGAAATATGTGACATTAGATGTCTACACACAGGACATGTAATTCGTGTAAACGATGGGCCACTGATTTGCGTACGCCATGATGCCGTCCAATAGCGACTGAATGGGTTCCGTAGGATTTACATCAGGCATCAATGTGAGTTCACTTTAATGCTCCTCAAACCACTGTAGCATAGTTCTGACTCCAAGACACTGACACTTATACTGCTGAAAATGACATTGCCGTCAGTGAAGTCATCAAGCATGAAGGAATGCAGGTGGTTTGCAGCTGTCAGTGTGCCCTCGATTACTATCACAGGTCCCATCCAACGCAGGACAGTGTATCCCATAGCAAAATACTGCTCCCACCATTCTCCATTTGTGACACGCTTCATGTTTTGAGCCGCCATTCACCTCAACGGTGGCGTTTGTGGAGACAACCATTGACCTAGTGCAGCAAAAGTGTGATTCACCCAAAGCGCCAGCACATTTCCACTGATAGATGGTCGAATCCTGACAGTCCCATTCTCTATGCAATCATAACTAACGATGTCATTGGGTCAACATGTGAACTCATATGGGTGGTCTGCTGTGGAGCACCATGTTTAACAATGTATGATGAAAGGTGTGGTCTGAAACACTTGTACATCCACCAGCATTGTGCTCTTTTGGCAGAGATGCCACGGATCACAGTCTATTCTACTTTACAGAGCAGAAAAGCCTCTGAACCCCACTTTCTGTGAAGAGCTGTGGATGTCCAACTGTTCCACTGTCCTCCAACCTCTTTCTGTAGATTGCTCACAACAGTAGTACATAAATATTCGACCAGCCTTGCTATTTTCGAAATATTTCCCGCATAATTATAAACTGCCCTTCGTCAAAGTCACTTATCTCAATGGATTTCCCCATTTACAACCCATATCTTTGCTAGGGTGATCCCTCATCCATGTCTGCTACAATTACATACTTCTGTTATGGCTTTACGTGCCCCCAATGCCACCAGGTGGCATCCAACATTGTGGGGGACCGTGATCATAATGTTTTTGCTTATATGTGTGTAATGTTCTTACTAGCACATGTAACATCAGTAATTGACGATAATTACTGGCCAGATTAAAGTATGCAATTATTAGGCCTTTTTGTGGGAACAGTGATTCCTTATGTCAACAACAACTAGCCACTCTAATTACACAATTTTCCCCAAATTTTTGAGAAGGTAATGCAGTCAAGAGTTGTCACCTTCCTGTGCAGTTATGTGCTACTTAATCAATAACAGGCCAGATTTTAAAATGGCCTTTCCAATAAGACAGCTATTTATATGTTTACCAAGCACATGACAAAGCTTTGAAAGGAGAAAATTATCTCTAGTTTGGACTGCTATTTTTCAAGGAATTCCACTGTCAATTATTACTATAAAAGCTGCCTTCTTTCATTAGTATATCATGCAATGTGTAATTGGTTTAGCAGTTATTTAAGAAACACAATTTAGCAAGTTACAGAAGGCTGTTTAACTAATTTACAAGCATATACCACATCAGCCGGAAATAGAAATTACAGTGCACATTCAAAAGGTCAATCAAATATCCGCTACTAGGGGCATGAAATTTTGCGAAAATGATAATGCAAAAAATAATGCAAAATTATTGGATTTTTGCAAACTAATGTGAAAGAGGTAATTTTTATGTGATATTGTAATTTTGCCAATTAAAAATTTTATAAATCAAAAGATGGCAGTTTACTAATATTCATAATTGATACTTATTGAATGTTAAAACTGCACTTTAACTTCTAATCGCCTCAAGGCTGAGGTTCGTGCATAATCTTAAACTGGCAGTTCATTTACTGTATAACAAACTTTGATGTGATGATAAAAATAGCACAGAACTTAGCAAAAGTAATATGGAATTTGACAAAAAACAAAAAATTATCAAAATGAATACAACACCAAATTTGGCAAAAAACGTAGCTGCATTGGGAGAAAATAACACCAACTTTGGCAGAAAATAATATCAAATGTGGCAAAAAAGATAAAAAATATGGCAAAAAAGATAAAAAATATGGCAAAAAACAACACATTTGGTAAAAACAACACTAAATTTGATAACAAAGTACCAGTACATTTCACAAAAAACAGCCAATTTAAGCAAATAAACCAACATCAAATTTGGCAAAAAGGTAACACCAAATAGGGCAAAAACACTAAATTTAACAAAAAAGTACATCAAATATAGTAAATTAATAATAATGAATTTGGTAAAAGTATTAATTAAGTTGTAAAATAACAATGAATCTCACAGAAAATAACACTGGTTTTGGCAAAAATAACACTGAATGTAGCAATAATGCAAAACAATTTTTTCCCGTCCCTATCCATTACTAGTATATGCTGATGAATATTCATCTCCATATTTGAATTAGAGGCAGAATTAATCCTATTTGCAAAAATTTACAAGTTTTCTAATTAAGCCAAGCAAAGCACTATCACTGGAGAACACTGTATCTGATATTTTTTTGTGAAATTTATTAATTAGGTGTGCACAAATGGGATAGCTTTAAACTTTCAAAAATACATCTCTATAGTCAAAAATTCACAACATTCATTAGCATAATGGACAAGTAATGACAAACAGGATAGAAAGTGCTAAGTTAATGTATACTGATTAATATTTATACTGTAACAGTAATAGCTTCAGGTACTTCTCACTTGAGAATAATGGCCAACTTGGAAGATATAGAAGTAAATAACCTATCTTTCCAAAAGCCTCACCTTTTGGCCCACTCCAAAATTCCAGTGGAAACCATTTTTCACTATCAACTCTACAAATCAAGCTTGACCCAAACCCAATATTGAACCGCGTCTCCCACAATTTACTTTTCCACCTAATGTAGTGATCCATGTCAGTTGTGGAAGGGCATGTATCACGCACTTCAGATATAGAGCTCACAGTAAAGATGTGCGTGACTGCAATTAGTTTACAAACATTGGGCCACATATGGTTGGGGAGCATTTGTAATCTCCACGGAGCAAGGAGGAAAGAAGGGGCTCTGGTACCATGGAAGACCTCCGGCACAAAGGAAGACGAATATGCTGTATATAAGTGAGTGCTGTTTTGTACTGTTCAAAGACATGTTAATGAGAAGTCTTTGAGACAGTAATATTAGTTAGTTCTGGGAGCAGTATCTTGTCATGTAATGTGTAACAGTTTATGGAAGCTTGTGACATTATACAGAGTTAATTGGAACTATTCAACACATTATTTAAGTACAACACATTATTTAAGTAGAGTAGCAGTGTTTTGTTTTATAGCCACTTCACTTTTAGAAATCTAAATGGAAGAAAAAAGTTTGATGACTAGGAAGAACAGGGCACAGCATAGCTGGACTCTGGATTAAATCACAGGAGTTGCAAGGCTGAACCTTTACACCAATCTAATAAGTGTGTGTTAAGGCGAAAGTGTTAGGTGTAGCTGTATGGATTAATAGGTCTAGAACAGATGTTGTTCAAGCATTCAAAACATCGCCAGACAAGCTAAATACAGCAGTTATCAGCCATTAATAAACACTCCATGTGGCATGGTATGGTTATAAGCAGAGAAAAAACAGACTGAAAGGAAGAAATTCCGCAATAGATCAGCAAGAGATGTGTTGCCATGGATCATAAACAACAATGTTGATGGGCTAGGGCTAAACACATCCATCTAAACCGACAAAACATGCAGCCGTATGTGACCCTCCAAGAGCCAGCATACAACCAGCAACGTCTGGCCAGCATGCAGCCCTCAATACATCACCAGTGCACACACTATACCACCACGATGCCAGCATATAGTCTACTCCAACGCGACGCCAGCACACAGTCTAAACCATTGCATCATCATCACGCTATTGTTGACTACCAGACCATCGCCAGCATGCGGTGCAACTATGGTGACCTATGTCAGTATTTCACTTCAAAATTGTTTTTGTGGGTGTAGCGCAGTGATTCGGTAATATTTGTGAGTTTGTTTATGTTGGTGATAACAAGGAAAATGTTGACAGAAGTTAATACGGAAATGTTTCTACAAGTACTGGAAGACATGCAGAGACAGTCAAATGAAAAGTTTTCAAAAGTAATAAAACAATCCAATGACAAATTTTCGAAGATCAAAAAGAGATTCGTACAGCCACGGTAAATTTCAAGACAGTATTAATGATTACTTTGTGCAACTATGTTAAGACAGAAAATCAGATTAAAGACACTCATTAGCAAGAAATGGAAAATGAAGATAGACTGTGACAAGAATTAGAAACTCAGATTAAAGACACTCATGAAGCATTACAGGCACGTTTAGGACATAAGCTAGATCGAAGACACAGTGTGTTAAGAGAAGGAACACACACAAAAGTCTTGGTACAATGTGACTTGGTTCAGGAGGAGATACATGAACATATTAAAAATTTGCGCATGGATGTAGATAGTTTACGTAACTTTGCAGAAACAGAAAGAAAGTTGGTAAAAGATCAGATATCAGATATACAAAGATATTTTAGAACAAAGAAGCGACGAGACAGAGATTCCATACATCCACACAAGATACAATCAGTTTCGGAGGAAAAAATAAAATCATTGTTGGATCAGAAATTTCAGGAGACTTTACACACTTTAGGAAATGGGCAGCTTTCTGGGGAGGAAGTTACTAACACCACCAACGGGTTTAAAAGACTATGGGATGAATTGGCAAAAACTAGAAGGTAATTAACAGTAAGTCAAGTTAAAGGTAAATTTTTCAATGCAACAATACTGTTAGAAGAACTGCAGTTGGGAAGTAGAATGAACTTTTATAAGCATTTTCCAAAGTTTAAACCAGATGGGGAAGTACATCCAACATACTATAGACAAAGTACATCTAGCAAAGATATTGGTAAGACATTTACCATACTATGTAAGAAAGGAAATTTTATACAGAGTTTGGTCTACCGTAAATCAATTTCTGTCATTAGTTGAAAATCTAGATATGATTAATAATGAGCACAATAATCCCAGTCATGAGGACATGTGCCAGGAAGAAGATCAGTTTAACTCTAAATATCAGAAAAAAATGATAGGTTAATTATTGCCAGGTAAATAAAATTCAGAATAGTAAATCTAAACAACAAAGATGTGGTGTACAAAGCATTGATACACAAACATTTACAACTAGTGACCTAAAGGAAGGTGCTAGAATAGTGTAGCATCTTTTGACACACCACACAACGATAGTAATGGAAAATGATCAACGTCTTGGTCTAGGGGATCACGATTCAGGAATGCCCAACTAAATGAGGAACCATAAGAAAAAAAGTTCATTGTGTGGTGTCACCGCCAGACACCACACTTGCTAGGTGGTAGCCTTTAAATCGGCCGCGGTCCGGTAGTATACGTTGGACCCGCGTGTCGCCACTATCAGTGATTGCAGACCGAGCGCCGCCACACGGCAGGTCTAGAGAGACTTCCTAGCACTCGCCCCAGTTGTACAGCCGACTTTGCTAGTGATGGTTCACTGACAAATTACGCTCTCATTTGCCAAGACAATAGTTAGCATAGCTTTCAGCTACGTCATTTGCTACGACCTAGCAAGGCGCCATTATCATTTGCTATTTATCTTGTGATGCATGTACCGTCAGACCGATGTTCACCAATTATGGATTAAAGTTAAGTATTCCAGAAGCTACGTACCTTTTTTGCTAGTATAATTACTTTACCTGTTCCAGACCTCACGCCAGCCTGCGTGAGCTTAAACGCATGCCTTTCGGCTACCTACTAGTGGCTTGGCTGTCTTGCCAAGTCACAACAGTTTGACGACGAGGATTTTGCGTTCATATTGATACCCTGATTTACTTGTCATGGCTTCGCCACCATCTCCAGATGTACTGTCCGAATTTTATCGCTTACAGAACCAGCAGACCCAGGCCTTATTGGATGCCCTTGGACAGCTCATCCAGGGTCAACGTACAATGCAAAACGATGCGGCCGCCACCGCTCCCGCAGCCACAACACACAGTTTCACCACCTTTCCGTCCTTTTGATGCGGCACTGGAAAGCTGGACGGAGTGGTCACACCAATTTGGTTTCCATCTCGCCACCTACAGAATTCAAGGTAACGAGTGGCAGCCTTTCTTATTATCGTGCGTCAGCATGTCCACGTACCGTGTGATAGTGAAATTATTTCCCCGACGCGACGTAGCAACTCTGTCCTACGACGAAATTTGGCTGCATTAGATGCATATTTCAAAGAATCAGTCAATGTAGTTGCCAAACGGTATACGTTCTTTCGTACAAAACGTACGGCTGGTCAAACTAATAGGGAGTGGGTTGCAACTTTGCAAGGCCTTACTAGGGATTGTGCTTTTGAGTGTGAATGTGGACTCCCTTATTCAGATACTATGGTACGTGATGCAATTGCACAGAACGTTTCTGATGTTCGTATACGGGAACAGATTTTGAAACTAGTCAATCCCTCCCTTCAACAAGTGATAGACATATTGGATCGACAGGACACACTTGACTTTGCTCAGGAATCATTTGAAACTTCACCAGCCGTGTGTCACGTTAACCGGCCCGCCGGGCGAGCTGCACGGAACAGTAAACAGCCCTCGCGCCCGTCCGCGCAGCTGCCGCCAAGCTCTCAGCCACGTGTGCCGCGCAAGCAAGCAAATGCAGTGAAATCATGCCTGCGCTGTGCTACTAGACATTCGCATGAGAATTGCCCATCACGCCAAGCTATTTGCTTTTTCTGTAATAAACGAGGACATTTTCAAAGTGTTTGCCAGAAAAAGCTCCGATCGGACACTCACATCCATTCCAGGCCCTTTGCTTCGTGCCGGAATCGGAATCGAACCCAGAATACTCAGGCTTGTGAACCTTCGCCCATGGAAATTCATGTATTTCATTCCACTCCGCCCAGTGCCACTCTCTCTAACAGTGATTGTGTTCGTCCCACAATTAGTGTGTGCCGACACCGCCGGAAATCCCGTCACGTCACAAGTGATTCTGTACCAGTGTCAGTTCACGTTGCACGAGACAGTCGCTCTTGTCGTCAGCAGGACAATAAACTTTTTGTAGACTTGGACATTAATGGCAACAGATACCATTCCAGCTCGATACCGGAGCTGCAGTTTCCTTGATCAATCAAGACACGTACAAATAGCTGGGCACCCCTCCGTTGCATGCCGCAAATGTTAAGTTAAGTAGTTATTCAGGACAAGCAATCCCTGTGTTAGGACAGTGCAGCCTTCTTGCAACATACAAAGGACAAACAAAACTTGTGTCATTGTACGTCCTTCTTCTGCAGTGAACTTGTTTGGTTTCGATTTGTTTCAATTGTTTAACTTGTCTATAGTCAATCTGGTCCTATCAGTGAACCAGACTGTGCCTTCAGACAGTATTTCTCGTCTATGTGAAGAGTTTGCAGACATTTTTGCACCGGGCCTTGGTTGCGCTAAGAACTATGAAGCACATTTGGAACTGAAAGTAAAAGCACAACCGAAATTTTTCAGAGCGCGCAATGTTCCCCACGCATTGCGTGATGAGGTCCCAAGAACATTAAACAATTTGGAATCACAAGGTGTAATTGAATATGTGCCGGCTTCTCTCTGGGCATCACCCTTTGTAATTTTGCAAAAGCCTTCCGGAAAATTGAGACTTTGCGTGGACTTCAAGGCAACAGTGAATCCACAATTAGTGACTGCAACTTTTCCTTTACCCCGCCCAGAAGATCTTTTTGATAAACTGTGCCCGGGTAAATATTTTTTGAAGTTGGACCTAGCAGATGCGTACTTGCAAATACCGGTGGACGAAGAATCCCAGCGCGTTTTAGTGGTTAACACACATCTTGGTTTGTACCGATTCAAACGACTGCCATTCGGGTGTGCATCCGCCCCTGCATTGTTTCAGCAATATCTACAAACTGTTTGTGCGTCGGTCCCTACTACAGCAAACTATCTGGACAATATTGTGATCTCCGGAAAGACGGAAGAAGAACATTTAGCCAATCTCAGAACATTATTTCAGGTCTTGCGACAAAATGGTCTTCGCTTGCGGAAGGACAAATATGTGTTTTTTGCTCAGGACTTACCCTACCTGGGCCATGTAATCAATGCCCAAGGCATACATCCCAGTCCAGAGCACCTCCGTGCCATACAAGACTTGCTTTCGCTGCAGAATTTGAAGCAGCTACAGAGTGTGCTGGGAAAAATAAATTATCATCATCGCTATGTGCGCCACGCCTCTTCCATTTCAGCTCTGCTTCATCGCTTACGCCCTAAGGGTGTTCCTTTCGTCTGGACGACGGAATGCGAACGCGCCTTTCGCCAGTTGAAATTGGCGTTGCTTTCCAATACTTGCCTTACGCCATTCGATCCCCGGAAGCCCCTTTTGTTGATGGTGGATGCCTCGGATTTCGGGATCGGTGCTGTGCTTGCGCACAAAGATGGTTCGCACAATCGCCCTATTGCCTTTGCGTCCAAATTGCTCTCGTCTGCACAAAGAAATTATTCACAGATCGAGAAAGAAGCATTGGCTCTCGTATTTGGTGTTACAAAGTTTCATGATTTCTTGTATGGTCGTTACTTTACCATCATCACAGACCACAAACCTTTGACATTGCTTTTTCATCCGAACAAGCCTGTACCTCCGCGTACAGCGCAGAAATTAATTCACTGGACTATTTTCCTCTCGCAGTACCGCTACGATATCTTGTATCGGTCCACTGCTAAGCACGGAAACGCCGATGTGTTGTCCCGTTTGCCTGTTGCTGAGGATAGAGCATTCGATTCCTCCGAACTTGCTTGCATGTTCATTGATTCGGAAACCAATGACGTGGTCGATTCGTTTGCAATTGATTTTCGTCGTGTAGCTACAGCCACAGCTGCCGACCCTGTCCTTGCTACCGTTCTGCGTTTTGTTGCTATGCAATGGCCCTTGTCAAAGTCATGGATCGGGGATCCGTTGGTTCGCCGATTTTTTGCTCACAAGGAGAGACTTTTTGTTCGACGTGGTGTTTTGCTGTTGTATTCTGATAATGATCAGTCCAGGGTCGTGGTCCCACGTTCGTTACAGTCCTCTGTCTTACAGCTTCTCCACCAAGGACATTGGGGTATAGTGAGAACGAAACAACTTGCTCGTCAGCACTGTACTTGGTTCAGAATCGATGCTGCGATTACGAAAATGTGCTCTTCTTGCATGGCGTGTGCCGCACAACAATCCGCACCACCGCGGAAATTCTTTGCATGGCCAAAAGCCACTTCCCCTTGGGAACGCTTACACATCGATTTTGCTGGTCCATTCTGGAATGCTCAATGGTTGGTTGTGGTAGATTCATTCAGTAATTTTCCTTTTGTTGTCCGGATGTCTTCCACGACGTCTTCTGCCACCATACAAGCATTAGCCACTATCTTTTGCATTGAAGGTCTTCCACAGACTATTGTTTCCGACAATGGCCCACAATTCATATCCGTTGAATTTCAGTCATTCTGCAAGGCCAATGGTATTCAACATCTGACGTCCGCGCCGTTTTCGCCACAGTCCAACGGTGCCGCTGAACGTTTGGTCAGGACTTTCAAGTCCCAGATGTTGACGTTGAAAGAGTCACATTCTCGGGAGGACACGTTATTGCTCTTTTTGTCCTCGTATCGCTCTCAGCCCCGCGATGGTCGCTCGCCGGCTGAGTTGCTTCACGGTCGCCCTCATCAAACCTTGATGTCTTTGCTACATCTGCTGCATCAGGTTCCTGTGCAGCGGCAGACACCTGCTTTTGCCCCAGGCGATGTGGTATACTATCGCAACTATCGAGGTTCACGGCGTTGGCTCGCAGGGCGCATTCTTTGCTGCCTCGGCCGCGCTGTGTATCTGGTTTTGGAGGCCTCTGGTGAGGTGCGTCGGCATCTCAATCAGCTGCGCCTCTGACGTCGCACGGCTTCTGCCGCTCCCCGTCTCCTTTCAGCGACGGTGCCGTCCGGTCAGTGCCCTGGGGACCCATCTACTGGCTCGCCTCAGCCCCAGGTGTTACCGATGATGCCTTCCCTTTTGCCCCATGGCAACGCGCCGCCACCGCCGCCTGTTCTCCCGCCAGCGCCGCCCGCAGTGGACGCGTCGCTGCAACTGCCGGGCGCCTCCCTGGGTCACGCGCCGCCGATCGCTTCCCGTGATCCGTTGTCCTCCGCCATGGACTTCTTGCCCGCTCCGGACCATAGGACGTCTTCGCCCGTTGGGTGCCCCGACCCGATGGAGGTCGACCCTTCGGTCCCTCCTGTCTCTCTACGAGCGCATACACCGTATGTTGGCGTGCACCCTGGAGTAGGTTTTCAGGTGTTTCCTAGCTCCCCTCGGACCGAATGGCAGGGTGTGGGTGGCACAGCCTTGCCTGTTGTTAGGCTCCCCACCTGGTCGCATACGTCAACATGGGGTCCTCCCCACGGCGGGCGGAAGCCTTATAACACAACCATACGCCGATTTGCGGGGGAGGAATGTGGTGTCACCGCCAGACACCACACTTGCTAGGTGGTAGTCTTTAAATCGGCCACGGTCCGTTAGTATACGTCGGACCCGCGTGTCGACACTATCAGTGATTGCAGACCGAGCGCCGCCACACGGCAGGTCTAGAGAGACTTCCTAGCACTCGCCCCAGTTGTACAGCCGACTTTGCTAGCGATGGTTCACTGACAAATTACGCTCTCATTTGCCGAGACAATAGTTAGCATAGCCTTCAGCTACGTCATTTGCTACGACCTAGCAAGGCGCCATTATCATTTGCTATTTATCTTGTGATGCATGTACCGTCAGACCGATGTTCACCAATTATGGATTAAAGTTAAGTATTCCAGAAGCTACGTACCTTTTTTGCTAGTATAATTACTTTACCTGTTCCAGACCTCACGGCAGCCTGCGTGAGCTTGAACGCGTGCCTTTCGGCTACCTCCTAGTGGCTTGGCTGTCTTGCCAAGTCACAACAGGTTGCCTTTATTGAGGTAAAACCACTGTGAAATAAGTTACTTGCTGATGAAAAGGAGAAAGAAACACTTATCAAGTTTACTAACCCAGTAGTTTCAGGAATGACTGACAATCAGGAATAGAGTGTGTAAATAGATTTGATGAGTGAAATCCCTACACCAATGTAATAAGAGTGTGTTAAGGTGGCAGTGTTAGGTGTATCTGTACGGAGTAATAGGTCTAGAACAAATTTTGCTCAAGCAGTCACATCATTGCACAAGCTTTAGCAGCAGTCATCAGCCATTAAACAACACTCCACACAGTCATTCAAATGCCACTTCTGTGGAAATTTTTGCTTTCTCAAACGCCTTCAAACTTCATGACATGACTCTCTATTGACTGTCTGACAAGGAAGGATGAACTCTGAGTTATTTGTGGCCAAGATGAAAAGGAGCCTTCCATTGTGACGTCTGTAACTTAATTTCATTTTCATAGTCATAAATCGATTTTGGAGACCAGTAACAAACTCTGAAAGAAAGTTTGAATTGCCTTGAAGCAGCAGTTTAAGATCTGTGAAAACATTGGTGTGATGTTTCCTCTAATCCTGATGCAGCTATCATGGCATAAACTTAGCAACAATTTTTTTTCGTGTTCAGTCATTTTGACAGAATACATTCATAGGTATCATCCACAAGGAAGAGGGGAGATGAGGTACTGGTGGAAGGAAAGCTGTGAGGGAGGGTTGTGAGTCATGCTAGGAAAGCTCACTCGATAGAGCACTTGCATGCAGAAGACAAGGTTCAAGTCCCAGACCAGCACACAGTTTTAATCCGCCATGAAGTTTCACATGTATCATAACCTATCCCCATAATGTTGGAAAGCTTTGATGCCTCTAAAAACTTCCTTTGACATATATTGCATTTCTTCAGCAGTTTTGCAAAGTTCAAAACAAAATTTTGAACACTTAATCTATTCTTCCAGGTCAGTCATTGCAGAAAAGCAAATTCAAAGAAAAATGGCAATGGAAATATACTCACCAACAACTAACCAAACCACTCAGTTCACAGGCAATTGCCACACAAGAAGGAAGTCATGGGGAGACACATAGCGGTATTTCAGTGTACTCTTAATGATTTGCGCTTAAAATCCAAATTTCTGGAATTTTTGGATACCAGCTCATTATCATTCCAAAAATAAAATAATTTGGTGAAGCACAAGACAATTTATCTCTCTTTAATCCCTCTGGGAGAGCTATGAATTACATGTCATCATCTTTGAACTGCCCGTCATGGTGGTGTAGCAGAACACCCAAGAAATCTCTATGACATGTCTATATTTCATCTAGTTGACTAATTTGTTTCTATTATGTGCAACATCAGAAATAATATGTTCACTCAGAATAAACTGTTCTTCCATTAATATGATATTACAAATCTGATTATACGCCAATTGGTAATGCTGTACCAATTGGACAGCTGAAAGTTTTATCCTTTTAGTCTTCTTACTTGTCTTCATCATCTTCACGTACTGACTTTCATTAGTTGATGCTGTTATTTTAAACTTAGTATCATTTATATTTTGAAAATAATGTAGGTAGCTCAAATTCGTCCATGCATGAAGTTTTCAATCATCTTCATTCTGGTGGCCTTTATCCAGCCAATGCCAGGTAAGAAGTGATATGGGGATTTTTCCAGTTTCAAGGAGAAAGAACCATACCTGTATATAGTCCATTATTATGATGGAGTCACCATTTCCAAAGGCACTCCCCCCTTCCCATGATGAGGAATCTGTGAATCCATTCTGTATGCATGTTGTGTACTCCACATGGCCAAATGTAACAAAGTTTTTCAAAGTGTTTGTGCATTGTGTAACTGAGATGGGATGTGGGAACCAACCTAGTATTTACCTAGAAGGACATGTAAAACCACCTGAAACACGCACCCAGGCTGCCTGGCACACCGGGCCCATCCTAATTCGTGAGGCAGATTCGATCTGTAGCTGGTGTACCTCCTCAAGTCCCAGAAGTGGGTGCTTTGAAGAATGGTCACCTACCCGGGCATGTTACCAAATTTTCGTTATGTGGTATAATTATGAGAGAAGCGTGCTACTGAAAATCAAGCATAAAAAGTACAGCAGCTACAACAATAATGAAAAACTTAACATAAAAGAAACTTCATTTGCTCATGCAAGGGGGAAAAAAACATCATTGTCTGTGACAAAAACTGACATTACATGTTACAGAACTACAGTTTCCTTCCTGATGAACTGTGAAGAAAAAAAAAAAGCACAGAAGAGTATGACCAGTGAGAATGTGTCTTTTAAATACGATAAATATTCAGTACTAGTTTCTCTAGGAATAGAATGCAACAGCAGGTCACTTGAACAGCATGAAGAAAAACAGAAAGCCTTACTAAATGGACATTTTACATACTAAAGCAAAGATAAACTGTCTGCTAACTATAATCAAATGTTAATTACAACACACTTTGCAACAGGATATTATATATGTAGTTTTCAGTATTCTGTCATGAAACCCCTATTTAAAATGCAGACACCCAAACAAGAAACTGAAAGAAAACTATGTTACTACTGTTTTTTTACAAACTGATAAAGGCACTTTCTGTGTGGAATAAAATGCAATCTATACCAAATCTCAACTACCGATGAAAAGTGAAGAGAGTGTACGGCAGGATACTGACTAACTACAACATGCTGTGCCATTTGTTATTCCAGGCTCACTGCCCACCTGCTGCTACTGCTGCTGGAGCTGCTAGCACTGCTTGCAAGAGCAGATGCAACATCAGTTGACCGTCTCGTTTCACCTGCAGCTCCTGTCTCTGTAGTTGCTGGACCCGTATTTGACTCTACATCATTACTTCCTGTTCCATTAACCAGCACCTGATCATTACCTACTTTTGTTGTCACTTGTTCTATCCTATAGCAGACACATAAGCAACACTTAAATATATGCCATGTTTGTAACTGCAGAGGAACTTTAATATAGATGAGTCGAGCTACATAACGCATGCAAGAAGATCCTTATAAATAACAAATTAATTAGGCAAATAGTCAGTAAGTCTCACAAATGACTGTTAGTTGACTGGGACATTCAGCAGTTCTTTCAAACTCAGTTGCAAGAATATCAACTACCCATTCTCATCCTTCACTCAGTTACTCATGCTAATCCAAAAATATACATCCATTTACTCATCAGATACACATACAGATGAAATAAAAATGTTCTGTTACCAACAATGGCACTTGCTGGAATACTATATTAATCTTTGTGGTTTTTTTGTGTGCCTACAACTAGTTTTTGTAGAAAACCTCAAAGGATCATGAAGAGGAATAAAGTATTACAGCTGTTGTCATATTGTCTAAGTCTACAAATACTGTTGCAGAAATCTAAAATTGCTAAAAAGCCATTGTGAGCTTATAGTTTATTAGTCAATGTGTCTGTGGAAAGATAGTTTAATCAAATTTCCAACAAGGTAAATGATCTGCATTATTGCAGGAAGGAAATTTCTTATTGGTCATTGCTACTTCTGCTTTGTTTCTGAAATTTTGATAAAATAAAAACTGATTTGTTTCTTATTCCAAAAAAAGCAATTATTTTATATACCACTGATGGTTCAACATCTATGCAATAAATACATGTGCACTTGTTCATCTTCGCTACTTTGAAACACAACTCTTCTAATGAATAAGTGTTCATAACTTTTAAGATATCCATTTTAGAGCATATATTTACTGAACTTTTTTTCATGTTCTGGTCCATACTACTACTTCGCAAAATATGGAAAGCAAAGGGGCAAAATATGGAAAGCAAAGAGCTTGCATCAGAAGAGATTTGTTTCACAGTATTGAAGATCAAGAATTGCTCATAGCTCTTAAGGTGTGCATTTTAGAACCAATGTTTACTTGACTTTTTTATTTCGAATGATCATTACTGTCATACCCCTGAATATTGACCATCACTTCTGAAACACCCTGTAGACACGAATTACTGTGGTTCCACTACATCACTAACATTACTTGCACCAGAAACTGTACGAGGGTTATTTTTTTTCTCAGAATATATTTATTGTTAAGAGTCTGAATTTGGTGACAATATACATCAACATGTCTTGTCCATGTCCTATTTTCTATGTAGTTTCCATGATGTTCTACGGCCTTACGCCAACATTGTGGAAAAGCATGTATTCCCTGCTTGTAAAAGCTCTTGTCCTTTAGGCGTAGCCATGTTTTCACTCCATGACTGACACTTCCATCATCTTCAAAGTGTGTTCCCTGTAGAGGCAGAGGGGGTTGCCTTGAATTTCTTATTTTGTGGTGAACGAGGATGATGCCACTCCACTGTCTTTTTAATTTTCAGTGCGAAGTGGTGCACCCAGCTTTCACTCCCCTGTAATGATTCGTGACAGAAAGGCCTCTCCATCGGTCTCAAAATGCTCCAACAATTCAGATGAGATGGCCTTTCTTTGAATTTTGTGGTCTGCTGTGAGCATTTGTGGAACCCATTGTGAGAACCTCTTTGAATATCCGAGTCTCAATCCTTGCAGACACACTTCTAATGCTGACCCACAGCTGTAGAGCCAACTGTCGAATTGTGATGCCCTGGTCAGCGCAAATAATGGCATCTGCACGCTTCAGCATGTCTGGAGTGGTGGCTGTGACAGGACGTCCCAGGCATGGCTGATCATGGAGCTCTGTTTGTGCATTTCTTGAGGCTGTAAATTTCTTTACCCATCGCCCAACTGTACTCCTATCAACTGCAGCATCACCATACACTGCACACAAACATTTATGGATGTTCACCACAGTTTCTTTTTCTGCAGACAAGACTTCAATAACAGTACACTGCTTGTAATGTGAGTCGTATGTAGAAGCTATTTTGATGCTGTACTACAGCTCTGCCATCTGCCAGAATGTTACAAAAGTTCACCAGCGCACAGAACAAACATCAAATGTGAAGCACGAGCTAGGACGTTTGTCTACGTATATTAATGGATTTTTAAAAAAATGTGGGGCATTACTTATTGAACAACCCTCATTCATCAGAGGGCACATATAACACAGACTCAATTGCATAAAGCATCTCTGTCATAAAGATTCTTGAAGCAATACTACGAACATGCAAGATTTTCCCCACCCTGGTTAGAGGGACGGCATGTTGTACTACAAATAAAATTATGGCTTCCTCTGAGTTTTGTAGAATTACAGTTTGTACCACTCTCCCTCCTGCCTAAAAATAGTCTTCTACAATCATTTACTCCATATTTGGCATGGCAAAATATCTTCCTGTAGCAGGATGCAGTCATCCAGTCCCAAGTATCTGAGAATGCCTCCATACTCAGTGGACTTCAAGCAAATCTTTGAGCAAATTTAGGCCAACAACTCAAGTCTTTGGTCAGAACTCCTTGGGCAAGTCCTTCCTAAATGACAGCTCAGGCCTTTGGCAATGTTGTAAGTAGATCACTTAATGCAGTAACATGAAGTCATCAAATGGTTTAGTCTATTCTTCCTCTGTACAACTGGATTGGATTTTAGTGACAATGCCATGCTGAGAACTACTTCATCAAGCTATGAGATCCTAAAACTTTCCATGAACAGTGTTTGGCAGTGAATATCATTCACTGCCATCATATTCCCACCAAGCCAAAACGGAAGCACTGAGTTTCCATGTGATATCTTGTTTAGTGAGATACTATTTTGCCTTGCTTGCCTTGAGTGTCTGCCAGAAATCCTACTGATTTGTGTGTGGTACGGAAAGAAGCAGGGTTGCCATCCTCCAAATGTGAGTCCAGTTTTTAACTACTCTGCCACCTCACAAGTCTGATGTATAACACTTCAGCACAGTCAATGCCAGTGGTTGAAAATGGTTTCAATGGAAAGTCTCAAACAGCAGATAATGGAGGGTCTATTTCTTAAGTAAAGTGAACTTTTACTGTCTCATATCGAAGACATTCAAGTAGCACATTCGATTGTCTGTAGTGCTCTAAGGATTTATAATTTTGTTGTCATGTCAAATGAAACTATGCACATTCCAATGTGATGAGAGTAATACAAATTTGCTGGGTGAGCAAGTGACAAATATTGTATCAAATAGGCTAGGATGGCACTGTTGTGTTTAAGTAACGCTACGAACAAGAGGAGGAGGAGGTGGTTGATGATTATAGAAGCAGGGAAAGGGTGGGTGGAGATGTGTGGATCGAAGAGGGTGCGCAGAAATGATAGGACGGAGGGATAAGGGGAGAGAAGGGGAGAGTCAGACGGCTCTCAACAGCAGTGTCAGGTTCACGTGTGAATTACAATAATGTCAACAATTGTAAAATTTAAGGGGGGGTGGAAATTCATTGTTGAGATCGAAAATTGCAAGAAATGTAAGAATGAGACAGGTTAGTAGTGAGGGGCAAACAGAGTCAGAAGGGGATGGCAGAGAACGAAGACTAGAACTGGTGTATGCAAGGATGGGATTTCAACTGAAAATATGCTCGATGGTCGTCATTAATGCCTATTTCCTCAGGCATTGTTAAAAATAAATATTACAAGATTTCATGGGCAAAATGATGATCGTAATACCACTGTCGAATATGTTTGTCTCCTTCAAACCTTATGGTGGGAATCTAAGTAACACTGCGAGCTACAGGGTAGTAGGCATTACAACATATGGAAGTTTGGGTCAGCCCGCGAAGTGAGCTTACATAGTCAAAGTGGTTAAGGCGACCACTCACGACAAGTGGAAAATCTGGGTTCAAGTCATGGTCCAGCACAAATTTTCATTTATCATCAACAGATAATATCTTCATACCTAATGCAGCTAATGTCAGAAAGATTTCTAACTGTGAATACATTTCCAAAAGTATTGAGCTTCAAATAAACCCCTTTGCGTACAGCAGAATTACATTGGTGTATACACTCAACTTGTTAATTGCTTCTACAAAATCCTTTTAACCTGTAGCTTTATATACCACACAAGAACCTGAGTTTATGGATCATGGGATCAGCAAAGAAAGAAAGAAATTTGGTTTTCAGTACTTGTCTCAGCATTCATTTCAATTAATTTGATGACTCTTTTCCACAATTGAGAGTGACAGTGTTCCTAAAGAGGAAAAGCTGATTAACAGTGAAGGAAAAACTGTAGATTATTTACAACAGCTAGTGAGGAGTACACATACATATAAAATGAAGTTACACTGTAGTGCAAATAAGAAATAACTTTTTCTTTTTACAACCATAAATTAAGTAACCTACATGTATGAGAGAAATTATTTTTAGAATTTCAACATTTTGTCCCTAGCAGATGTCTCACTTAAACTACATTAAACATTAATTTCCCAAAAACTTGCAACACATCCACTTCTATCCATTCCCAAATGCTTTTTGTATTACCTGACTGCCACTGAAGCATATTGCTGCATCATGGCAACTGAAGCATCAAGCAGTAATTGAATGTTACGAAGGCACTGCAAGCGAGCTTCCACAGCCTCCCTGGTGTTGCCCTCCATACGATGAAGCTCCTCTGTAGTGAATGCAGCAAGATTAGGTGGTGGAACAGGTGGTGGCGGAACTGTTAGAGAGCACAAACATTATATTAGTTTTATGCCTTCAGTATACAACATGTTGCAATTACATAAAAAGACTTGTTTGAAAAATGTGATTTATAGCAGCCAAAGTCACAACAAACTTTTATCGCCTTCAGCATATACTCCATTCCTATCTATACACCACTGCATACAAGCCTTCCATTGTTCAAAGCAATGCAGTAACTCAGCACTTACCACCCATTTCAACAACTCCGAAATGTTTGCTTTTAACTGTTCCATAGACTGATACGTCCCCCCTTAACCCTTTGACTGCCGTTGACAAGTTAACTTCATTACACTTGTCCGCTCCCCAGGGTGCTGTTGACGAGTTTAAGCATGGCCAATGGGCATTCCTTGAGTACTATAGCCAAATTAATGGCCAATGGGCTTTCCTTGAGAGCTACAGCCAAATTAACACAGCCTGTTAGCTATGGCCACAGCACTAATGGTGAGTACAGTCATACTGCCACTCAGGTATCTCTGTTTTGTTTAAGCACACAGCAGATTTTCCACCTCTCATCTCAGCAGCTTTTCATAGTTTTGGTTGCTAAGTTGCGCAGGGGCATTTTGTCTGTTGTGGAGCCATTTTGTTGAATTCGATTTTGCTTTACATCTTACAATGCATCAGGATTGGCATAAACATTTTTCTCATCAACCGTGCTACAGAGGAATAGACTGTCGAGGTACTAATGAAGAGTGACAGTGAGGATGAATTATTTGATGTTGATGTAAACAATAATTTCCCACATATTCTGAACGGAACAGTTTTAAGCTGTCTACATCAGGAGGAGTAACACGACAGTCTCATGACATATAACTTTTCTGAGTATTATACCACGTCGTAATGTAAAATACTGCACTGGAGAAGCCAAAGTTTGAGCCATGGTTACAGTGGCCTCCTTTTGGGTCTAATGATGTGCTGTAGTTGTGAGGAGTCATTTACATTTTGTCATTGTCCATCACTGAGCATGACGTTATGTCATAATTTGAAAAGGTCGTAGTTATGATTGATCAGCTGAGGCGAAAGAAGCAGGAACTTTATTATAAAAGGTTGCTGTGGTGGAGGGACTGGAGATCTGCTGTTATCTCTTGCTTCAAGCATTGGTTACTATGATTGGTGCTCACTGGTGAATGAGGCAGTGGAAGCAGTTACTCGCTGGCAGCGATCCAGTCACGTGTTGTTGGTGTGCCCTGTTTGTCTCCAAGGGCTGGCAGCGCGGATGGGGCAAACATGTATCCACTCTCTTTGTTCATATTGTTAGGGTGTTTTATTATTTCTATGGCTTCTCTGATCTAGTGTTTCATCAAAGCTGGCTGTTTAGCTAGTATGCAGGTTTCATTAACCAGCTTATGGTTGTAGCCATTGGTCATGAATGTTTTACACAGCCTTTAGAGCTCATGTGTTATGTTTTGAGCATTGCTTACGTGCTGTGCACAGATGTCCAAAGAATGGATAACAGAGTTGTTCTGTGCTGGGTGGTGGCTGGATTGGGTGGGCAAATACTTGCCCACATGTATAGACTTCTAGCATACTCTGTGTCCAGCAGGAGGGAAACAGGAGCCCACACCTCACTCGTCAATGAGTACCAATCACACTAAACAACGCTTGAAGCAATAGATAACAGCAGATCACTAATCCCTCCACTGGAGCAACCTATTATAATAAAGTTCCTGCTCCTTCCACCTCAAGTGACCAATCATGACTATGATATTTTAAAATTATGATGTAAAGTCATGTATAGTGAGTGGCAGTGACAAAATATAAGTGATTCTTCACAGTTAAAGCACATCACTAACCCCAGAAAAAAGACACTGTAACTGTGACCAAAACATTCATTCCTCCAGTACAGTTTTTTACATTATGACGTGGTACGATATTCAGAAAACTTTTATGTCAACTGACTCTGGCTGCGGAAGCCTACACAATTATACTACAGACTCACGTTTCACAACAGATGTAACTGATGGTTCATCTGAATCCGAATAATCTGAAACTGAATGTGTAAGGTATAGGAAGAAATCACTGTTTACTGACACATTTGATAGGAACAAAAATGATTTTTGTCCAATTACTCGTGTATTTGAGCCTTGGGGACACAAGGGTCAACTAGGGAAATATCCAATTATTCTGCCATTCTTCATGTTCTTTTTGATAGAAGATACTATGATGACAATTATACAACTGGGGGTTTGTAGTGCTGTGATGTGTACTTTGTTAGTGAAGTACACAAAAGTAAAAATACAGTACACATTGTGACAGACAGACAAAAATAATATATCATTGTTGTGACGTAACAAGACTGTTACGCCACACGGTAGTAGCCAAAAGAAAGGCAGGCACGCGTACACACACACGCCGACGGGCGTGAAGTCTGGAACATGAGAACTTATAAATGAATAAGAAGAAAAGTAGGTAGATGCTTTTTACTTATCTTTTCTTTATTCCTTGGAATACATCGCTCTTGAATACTAGTAAGCTATAGGCACTGATACAATTGGCTCCTTGCTAGTTCGTAGCCATTAACTTCTGATGGCTATTCTGTCTCTCGGCTAATGAGAGAGAAAGGCTTCGTACAACTGGGCGATAGCTAGGTCGCGTACAACTGGGCGGTAGCTTGGTTCTCGTACAACTGGGGTCGAGTCCACTCTCGTATCACGAGACCTGCCTAGGTGGTGGCGCTAGGTCTGCGATCACAGTGGCGACACGCGGGTCCGACATGTACTACATGGACCGCGGCCGATTTAAGCTACCACCTAGCAAGTGTGGTGTCTGGCGGTGACACCACAATCATCATCTATTTATGACAGGGGATTATTTGAATATCAACAAAAACTATCCAAACATCTCCATTTCCATAGCCTAGACGATTTTATTACACAATTATACATGAAGCTTATCATTTTCATATACTTTCATTAACTGTTCAGGCCCACACCCATCTTGTCCTTTGTGACCTTCTACAAGAGAATTTTTGTGCCAAAAGTAGACAAGAAAAGATGAACATTTCGGATAATATATCTTTATTTCAGAGGTTACATTAAAGTTACAAAAATATTACTAACTGCATGGGAGAGAACTATGTCGTCCATTTCTGAAGGACAAGTTATCGAAAATTTAAGAAATGCATTATCAAATTTCCAACAGGATGAGAGCTGTACTGCAGATCTACTGTTTACATAGTGTACCTATTTCAGATAAGCAATCTCTCCTCCTCCAGTGATAAAGTACTTATTAGCAAGTGAAAAATCATTCATATAGCTGCCAAAGAAGTATCATGATACAATGAAAATTGAAACATTGTTAATGTAGTTTATAATGAATGCCAATATCTGAGAACAGTGTCACAGACATTCAGTGTATTTTGTTCACCATATAAAGTAACAGGAAGCTTTTGACTACAAAGGTACCCATAAATGAAAACTATTATTGAGGGCTTTCATAACTCATGCATAATGAAACAATATAGTCTGCACACAACAGAATGTGACCAACAATATGTGTTACAAACATAAAAATCAAAATTCCTTATTTCATTATTTTGTAGAGTGAAGTATACATACAGTACAATAGATATTACTGATGTGTAGCCATGGAAGCACGCTGAACTACTGATGTGTTGGAAGTAACACGTAACTATCAGAATCGGATACCAAAAGCACATCAGAAACTACTGAAGGAAAAGCCATGTTCACATCCCTGTGGATTTGTAATAATCATTAATCAGCATGCAACCCTCAATGCAAGAAACCAATTTTTACACATGTAACTATGTTCCACTCGGCAGTGACGAATCTTACAACAGTACCAGGAGACATCATGGACAGCACTCCAGAAATATTCAGCACTGGGCAAAGCAGGCCACTCAGGTAGCCCCAGCTCAGATAGAAGTCCACACACAGATTACTATGCATTATACAATAATGATACAGAGTTCAACTCAGAATATAGCAAGCATGTCTGCAGCAGCCAAAAGGTTAAATGCATGTTTCACTTTTGGGGGCAACTCTAAAGCACTTAGAGCAATATCTGGCAAATAAGGTGGACGATGGAGCACAAGAATGCACTTGTCTGCTAAAAACACAGACAGGGCTCTGGTGCATCTTCTTGGTGCAGAATCTGTAAGTTTTTCTTCCCCAAATCTGGTCTTCTTTACTCTTTCCCTCCACTAAAGTACGACTACTACTACAGTATTTCTGATTACTGGTTTGACATTCATGCTTCTGTTCTGTCATAATAACAGACTTGAAATCAACAAAAGACATCAGCCTTTCCTTTAGGTCTGACTTGCTCATTTGTGCTTTTTTCATTCTTGGTGATCAAGGAGTCTTCCATTGCATCAACTGATGAACTGTTTCGGAGCCGTATTGAAAAACCTGTACTTCATTACCTGTAATGACATCTGAAAGCAAAGCTCGTTGTTCTGAGAGTTGTTCCATGATGTCAGCACAAATGTTTTTACCACTGTCTTTCTGTTTCAGAGTGAGGGTTTATGGGAGCAATGCTGCACAAGAAATTGTTCTTATTCTCTAAATGATTAATGGAAAATCTCATATAAAGATGTTAGTATTTGTTCTTATTCTCTCTTTGTTTTTACCATGACAGTGGTCAACTGAACACTCAGATGTCAATCTTCCTGCACAATGTCATTAATTTTCTAAACTTTTCCTTCAGTTCATGCAATCACAGGTCCATTAGGATGTTCATCATCTTCAAATTCTTCCCAAACTTCAGATATCATTATGCCTGCACTTTTTTAAATTACAGGAGACATTTTAGGTTAATGCACAACTCAACTTTTAAATGAACCAGGACTATGGCACTAACATGAGTAACACACTGTATAATCACAGTTCAAAAGCTAACTGAAGCAGACAGAGAGGTGAAATAATGGTTGGTAGCTCCAGAAATATCAAGTTCAGCTACATTCAAATACCAAACTCATCTCATGTTTCTGCACTGAAGACATGCTGTCACATTAATCAGTTATCACATCTCGTATTTTTACCAAACATTGCTAGGGACAAAGTATCAACATGAAATTTCTGTTCTGTGACCTTTATGCCTGCTTCATCATTTAAGCTGTTTGGATTTTACACCACAAAAATACTGTAGAACTTCACAAGTGGGCATCTGCAACATGGTATATGCTCAATTCGTTACTCATCTCGTTGTGCCTCATACTACAGCGCCCTGATGGTGTCACTCCCTTTTCACTTCCCTGCTTATTATTCCTCCAAGTTTCTGACATTGCTGTTCTTTGTATCAAGATTCCTTTCACTTCTTTCATATCAATGCTTTCCTTCTTCTTCTTCTTCTTCTTGCGTTGCGGCCTCTGTAGGACCACAGCCAGCTCCTTCACGGACTGCATTTTCCTCTTCTTCTTCCAGAACCTCTTCATTCTTTTTCTTCTTCTCTCCCGCTCTTCCTCCGAGATCTTCAGTGTCCTTTTCTCCTGTTGTCTCCACTGGAGACACTCTAATCTTTTCCTGTATTGTTCTCTGTCATTGATCTCCGGCATATTGTTCGGTGTATATTTGTTCCTCCAATTTTCCTTTCCTTCGACCTTGATCCCCAATTCCAACCACTCCTTCTGAAGTTTGACAACCAACTTGGTTCCTGTCTTTCCCCTTGTCCTCCCTGTTGTTTCCCACTCTGTATTTGTCATTCTGTCCATACTCATCCTAATTACATGTCCAGCAAACCTTGCCCTTTTGAGTCTGATGTCCTCGGATATTGTTCTCATGCTCCGGTACAGTTCTTCCCTAGGTCTTCGCATCTATCTCTCTCCACCTCTTTTGGGACCTAGTATTTTTCTCTCTTCTTTCTCTAGTTTTTCCGCCCCATTTCTTCCTGGTGTCATCGTCTCAGCAGCATATAATACTGCATTCCTCACCGTTGCCTTGTAGTGGCGTATCTTTGCCTCTGTGAATATATTCTTTTTATTGTATATTTCTCTCATCATACAGAAGGCTGACCTCATCATCTTTATCATCTCTGTTATTCCCTCCTCACTCCTGTTCCTTCCTGTTATAAATAATCCCAGGTATTTAAATTTGTCCACCATTTGCACAGTGCCTTCCGATGTTTCCCTTTTCCTTTCTTTATTTCATTTTTTCAGTTTCTTGATTGAATTTTCTCATTTTGCGATTACCAAAGAAGTGATCTGTTTCACTTGCTAAATACATTCTACAGCGAAGATTGTATAAATATTTATTTATTTAAAATGATTGGTTTTGACAGACACAAGGTGCTATATATTTTTAGATATTTTAGTTATGACAGAGCTTTTATAATGTGCTGATTTTTATCCACATAACAACTTGGTGTGAAGTCCTATGTACAATGAACATGTTTCATAACAAAAAGATTTTTTCAGGTTTGTGAAGGTACAGTTCCACTTTCATTTTTTGTACTGCCAAACTGAGACTTGAATGTCAAATATTATGTCTTAAATCATGTTATGAGATGTATTCTATTTATATGCACTTTCTTACAGACTTCAAGATGAAAGCAAAGTTTGTCGAACCTGGTTGTTTTGAATAAACAAACATTTATGCACTCTTGGCTCTTGAATGTTTCTTTTTCAGTTTCTGTTGTTTTCCTTCCTCCTGACCTTCACATCTCAGCTAGTTTTTACTTTTCTTTTTTCTTTACCACTTTATTATCTGCACATCTACTCCCATAGTACTTCCCTCCCAAGATTTATGCATTATGGACTGTTGAAGCTACCACTTCTAATTTTCAGATTATCAAGAATTAATCTATTGCTCGTATCTCACTGCAGGTTCCTCTCAACCCTGAGCATTCTCTTTCATCTGATCCAATACTGACTGGTTTTTATGGGCAATTCTTAAATCCTCTGAAACTTTCCCTTATTTACTGGAAATGCAACATTTATTTCAAAAAGGTACACCACTCCTGTCAATTTATTTTACAGTTTTCTTTCTTTCCAGGTGTATAAGTAATGTTTTTTTGTTATTAATATCTACAATGTGCTACTAAAGAAAATATTAACTGCAAGTTTATATTAAATCTTTTAGTTTTCTTTCAAAGAATTGCTAATCCTATTGAAATATAAAAAAATGAGAAGACATTTTTAAAAGAACAAGGCTGTCTTGAGTGATTAATAAAAAGTACCATGATGTGAAACAATGGGTCACTAGGAACATAATGAACAAAAATATTCATCAGATTATTTAGAAGCAGCACTGGCAAGTGCTGATTCAGTTGCCAAAGAAGAATTGAAGTATGGCATCTTTTATTTTTAAATTCTTATCAGAATACACTTTTGGTTAGTAACACAAATGAAACTATGGTTATTAGCTTTCTCTTCATTTAGAGGTGGTAAATGCAGTGTAACTTGTATGAAATGTAAATTCAATTTAAAAAATTGCTTAAGTCACAATGTGACTTAGTCTGAGCAGTATGTACATCCAGGACATGCAGTTCCCAGTATCACTATTATAAATGCATAAAAATGGGACTTCGTATACACAGCACCCTTTTCTGGGAGAAAAGCGAAAATAGTTGGGAGACACTGGTATAGGGTCCAGATTATAATTCATGGTGTGGAGAACTATGTGCCTAAAAAATGGATTAAGGATGGAAAAGAACCACCTTGGTTTAACATCGAAATCTGGAAAATGCTGAGGAAGCAAAGGTTGTGACACTCTTAGTTCAAAAGGAAATGCGCAAATCACAACCACATAGGTTAACAGAGATTTGTGAGTCTCTGAAAAAATCTGTGTGTGATGAATATAATAACTCACCAACATACATTATCGAAAGATCTGTTTGAGAAAATTCTAGCCCTAAGTAAAATCAGTAAGCTGGGCTATGGCTTTCATCCTTTCACTCAATCAGTCTGGTCTGGCAGTTGAAGATAGCAAAATGGAAAGCTGAAGTTTTAAATTTCACATTTAAGAAATTGTTCAGACAGGAGAATCATACAAACATATCATCGTTTGACAATCAAACACACTCCTGTATGGTTGTCATAGTAATAAGCATCTCAGCAGTACAGAAACAACTGAATGAGTTGAAAACAATTAAGTTGCCAGGTCCAGATGGAATCCCAATTCAGTTTTACAAAGAGAATTCTATGGCATTGCCCCATTACATAGCTTGCATCTATTGTGAATCTTTGCCCTGGTGCAAAGTCCCAAGTAACTGGAAAAAAGTGCAGGTGACTCCCATTGTAAATGAAGAGTTAAAGAAAAGACCTGCAAAATTATAAATTAATATCCTTAACATTGGTTTGCTGCATAATCCTTGAATATATTTTCAATTTGAATGTAATACATTTTCTAGAGACTGAGAAGCTTATATCCATGAATCAGCAGTTTTAGAAAACATCCCTTGGGCCAAAATCAGCTTGTTCTTTTCTCACATGACATACTGCTAACTATGGATGAAGAGCGATGGGCAGGTGCCACATTTCTAGATTTCCAGGAAGCATTTGACACAGTGCCCCAGTGTAAACTGTTAACAAAGGTATGAGCATATCGAATAGGTTCCCAGATATGTGAATGGCTTCTATTATTTTCTATATACTCAAATGCTCTGGTGGGCACGGTGGGCAGCATCTGCAGCTGTCTGCTGACACTGCTGTGGTGTGCAGGAATGTGTCGAAGTTGAGTGAATGTAGGAGGATACAAGATGGCGTAGACAAAATTTCTAGTTGATTTTTCTAAATATAGAAAAATGTAAGTTAACGCGGATTAGTAGGAAAAACAAACCCATAATGCTCAGATACAACATTAGTAGTGTGCTGCTTGACACGGTCATGTCATTTAAACCTGGGCATAATGGTGCAAAGCAATGCAAAATGGAATGAGCATGTGAGAGAATTGTGGTAGGGAAGGCAAATGGTCAACTTTGGTTTATTGGGAGAATTTTGGGAAAATGTGAGTCATCTGTAAAGGAGAGCACATACAGGATGCTAGTGTGACCTATTCTTGAGTATTGCTTGAGTGTTTGGGATCCACACTAGATCATATTAAAGGAATATATCAAAATAATTCAGAGATTGGCTGCTAGATTTGTTACCGGTGGGTTCGAACAACATGCAAGTGTTATGAAGATGCTCAGGAACTGAAATGGGAATCCCTGGAGGGAAGGTGATGTTCCTTTGAGGAACACTGAGAACTGGCATTTGGAGATGTCTGCAGAAGATTCTGCTATTGCCAGCATACATTTCACATAAGGATGACAAAGATATGTGAAATTAAGGCTCCTACAAAGGCAAATAGACAGTCCTTTGCCCCTTACAGTATTTGTGAGTGAAACATGAAAGGAAATAGGTCACCTCACCAGGTTTATTAAAGGAGAAACTGAGGAAAACTAAGGTCAGTAGTGACACAGAGAGACCTCCAACCAAGTCTAAAGAAAAATTCTGTAGCTTACCTAAAGTTCAAACACAGCAACATATTATGTAATACATGCAAAATCACCACAAACCATTTTTTTCACCGCAAACTTTTTCGAATTTCACATTGTATCTTACTTCCATGTAAACATCACATTAACTACAACCATTAAGGAAATGATAACCACATCATCATGAACCTGACATATAAAGCTATAGGTAACACAAAAATGATTTTTCTTTAACCGGATAGTTCCTGTAAAATCGTTTGAGAAAGATTGATTCTGTCATCACCAACCTGCCAAAACGTGGCAAATGCCATTGGGGTACCCTTCCGAACAAAGAAATGAACTTCTCCTAGGTTTCAGGTGAAAATTGGTCATTATACATCGGCCAATGTATCCTGCATGGACTGTAACTAGCACATGTACAGGTTACCCTCTACCACACACTATATGATGGCTTGTGAAGTATGCATGTAGAGAGGAGTGGAGGGAGAAATAAATGAGGTCCTAAGTTAAGAAGGACACATCTGTTTGTGTGATACTTATGTATGACCCCTTTAGTTTTGTGATAGTTACATGAAAGGCTATGATTACAAGTTCTGCAGCTCCCTCCCCCTTTCACCAACGAAGAAACATTGTTCTGAACTCTATGAGTCCTATGTTCTGTTTTATATTTCTATAAGCAATACTGTGTGTTTTGCCTCTTGAAGGTAAGAACTGGGCAATATTTCAATTAGTCTTAATAGAAGTAACATTTTAGGTTTCAGAAACAAAATAAAAAGAAGGTATGGGCAATTAAAGTGAACATGAGAGGACTGTAGTTGACAACACTTAACTCACATGTCTAATAGACAGTAATATGACAAAATGAATACTGAGATCTTGAAATAACAATTAGAACATATCAATAACAGTCATAATGTAACATTAAGATACCCAGAACACTGTATCCAAAGTGGAAAATTTAGCAGTCAATCAAGAATGGATGGAAAAAAATACTGAGTTTCACATCCCGTGAACACCAAGGTGAGCACAAACTCAACTTGACACAGATGGGGAAGGAAATTGGCTGCAACCGTTACAAAGGAATCATTTCAACAATCAACTTTAGCAGAATTTGGGAAAACACGGAAAACTTAAATCTGGGAAGATACAAACAATAACATCGTGTACAAGTAAAACAGATAATTTGATGATGAGTCTATACTAATAAGCAGAGACACAGTGGAAAAGGACAGATGAATTCCTCAACAAACAATGGAAAATCTGGGGTGGAATGTAACAATATTACGAAAAGGATAGTTGCTACTCACCATATAACAGAGATGCTGAGTCACAGATACGCACAACACAAATGACTCTCAGAAAATGAGCTTTCGGCCAACAAGGCCTTCATCAGAAAAACACACACACACACACACACACACACACACACACACACACACATACACATACAATTACAACCATCTCTGGCTGGGCCTCAGCAGCCAGAGACTGTGGTCGTGTGTGTGTGTGTGTGTGTGTGTGTGTGTGTGTGTGTGTGTGTGTGTGTGTGTGTGTGTTCCCGATGACCTTGTTCGTGGAAAGCACACTTTCTGAAAGTCTTTTTGCTGTGCCTAACTGCAACACAGTATCTCTCTTATATGTTGAGTAACAACTATCCTTTTCATAATGTTGTTGAATTCCTCAACATTTTTATGCACACGAATAACAGTATGGAAAAAATTGTTTTACAACTGCAACAGATACTCACTCTTGAAATAATACTCCAGAACTATTATTATAGGAACTGTTGGTGATGGTAATAAAACTACAATACAGATGAGGGGAATAAAGAACTTTAATCAATGCTAGAAATCAGTTGCCATAAAATTGTGATAGAACACCTACAGCTTTAGAGAACTATTACTGTAGAGTTTTTGTGCCAGCTTCAAATAGTATGGAATGTACTGAAAGCAAACCCATAGAACATTTCTCACAGTAATTGTTGGAAATTGCAACTGTTGATTGCATCCCCAGACTGATTTCTATAGATTCCATAAATAACTTTCACATTTTCTGTCACATGTTTTGTAATTAAATTTGATTCCTAAAAATGTCCTTTTACTTGATGAATGACACATTATCTGCCAAGTAACAGTTTGTAGCAACTTGATAATATTACTGCAAAAGGAATGTGACTTCCTTAGCTTTCATCTAACAACAATATAAAACAGGACAGATTGCTACCCACCACATAGAGGACACGATTGGTGGCAGAAAGGCAGAATGAAAGAAGAATGATGTATATGATTGGCTAAAAGTCTTCTTTCAATGTGCCTGTTAGCTGCTCAATGCTTTCTTTATGTGAGAAGTAGCAATCTATACAACTGAATATTATCATTATTCCATCTCATGTTTTGCACCGTATGATTTTATCTTTAACCTAAACATTAATAAAACTATAACACTGCCTCTTCATAAGCACTGAAGCATAAGAACAATGCCACAAGATAATCAAGAAGCCACAACAGTGTCTCAGTGTCCTGCAGAATAAAACAAGCAATTAAGTGCAAATTTTGAATCTTTTCAACTCTCCCTCCCCCCTTTCCACTCCTTCCCATCCGCTCTTTTCAGTTGTGGCGACATTATTTATTTATACTCAATCTTCCACTCCTTCCCATCCACTCTTTTCACATGTGGCAACATTATTTATTTATTTATACTTAATCTTAGTGGAAACCTAACCCTCTGAAATTATACAATAATTTGTAATCATTCTGGTTTTCTCAGCAATATGGTCAATTTATTAGTTTGCATCAGCAGAATTACTTACTAAAGGGCATGAAAGGGAATGGTGGGCAAATAAAAGGCATTCCTCCTGTCCCAGTTCCTCCCACAGATGTTGCTCCTGCAGCTACTCCTCCAGCTGCAGATCCTGAGGCTTGTTGCTGACTGGCAGTGCCATCCGCCAATCCACCAGCAGCAGCTCCTTCCAAGAAAGCATGCATATGTATTAGATTGACAGATTATGGCTAACCTACAAAAGAGAGTATCACAAAGGGGCTTGACTGTTCTTAAAATAAAATAACTGCCCACGGAACATCTTTGTTTTAATTCTATTTTAAAGTCTCTGCTGCAGCTTGAAGATTCATTCTGGTGATTTTATTTGACAATTCATTTCTCCATGAGGTGGAGGTTCAGAATTATATGGGGCAAACCTAAGTATTTTGAAGTATATCAGAAAGTAACCAAAGAAACCCTTTTCATACAAAAAGTAATGTTTTCAGAATTTATTTTACTAGCATTATGCATCTTAAAACATTTTCCTATGTGGTTCTTCAAGAATAATGAATAACAAGAGACTAGTTTCCTTTTACCACCCCTGAAGAGGGGGGAAAACTACTACTCCTGCATACCCCAAAATGCTGACAATAAATGGATCTTCTCCAGTTGAAGCAAGAAAGTATCTGAGGAATAGGTTAAGTCCCAATGGAATTTGAGATTATTTTTCCCATCAAAAGTTCTTGATCAAATTTCTTGTTTCTTAAGTTGCAAACTGGCTGACAATAACTTGTCCATCTATCAAATTTTATTAAACTTTCACAAAAATGTCTTGGCCATTTCACCAATTATTTGTTGATCATCAGAAGCCTCTCACATTGCTGACAGTGAATGTGTATTGGTTTCATTTTCGTTGTAATCAGAAAATGATAACAGATAAGATTTTACAGCTAGTGTGCTGATCAATTTTTGTAACCTTTTGGAAGTACACATCAACTCCATATTGATAGTCTGAAGTTTTCTTTGTCTGATAGTGACTTCCAGAATGAATCTTTCACTCTGCAGTGGAGTGTGCACTGTTTTGAAACTTAACGGTGTATTAGAACTGTGTGATGGACTGGGACTTGGAACCACTTCTTACGCAGGCACTACTCGTAGCATCTGAGCTATTGAGTTACACCTCACAACCTGCTTTCACAGCCTTGCATGTGACAGTACCTGTCTCCTACTTCCCAAACTTCACAGCACTTCTCCTACATTCATAGCAGAACTAGCACTACTGAAATGAAACAATATCAGGGAGAAATGACTTAGCCATAACCTAGGGGATTGTTTCCACAGTGAACCTTTCAGTCTGCAGAAATGTATGCACAGTTATTAAACTTCCTGGCAGAATAAAACGTGTGCCATGGAGGAACTTAAATGATTCTGTCTGGTAACAATTCCCTTAGGTGTGGCTATGCCATTCCCCCATGGTATTTAGTCCCACTAAATTCGCAGGGAGAACTTATGTAGAGTTTCGAAAGGAGAAGTAAAGCTGTGAGGGCAGTTAATGAGCTGCCAAATAGCTCAGTCAGAAAGAGCATACACTACAAAAGATAAGGCCCATGTTCAAGTCCTGCCCAGCACAAGGTTTTTAAGTTGGGAGTAAGTACTAGTGACCTTTAACAACTGGATGAAGCTATCGGCAACTAACAAGGTCAGAACCAAAGTACTATACTGACACTGATGGTAAATTTCCTGAATGCACCAAATTTTTCCAAGAAAAACACAGAATATATTTTTGTGGACATTTTGATGTATACCAAATGACAAAAATACGAGGGTTATTCCAAAAGTAAGGTCCGATCGGTCGCGAAATGGAAAAGACTATGAAAATCCGATAAAGCTTTGCACAGATGTGTTGGGTAGTGTCTCTAGTATAACCCCAGTTAGCATCGCGTCGCTCTTCTCATTTCTGAGCTCGCAGTGAGTGCGTAAAGATGTCTAGAAAATAGTGTCTGCCGCCAAGTACGAGGGCCTGGTGAGAAATTTCGCCTGAAGCTATGCAGCCAACATTACATAACTGTCGTGCTGTTTCGTCTTCACGACAATTCTCAGCCGCATTCTGCAGGGGCAATGAAGATGCTCCTGCATCGTTTTCAAATGGAAATGTTAGATTACCCACAATACAGTCCGCAATTGTCTCCCCCTGAGTTTCATCTCTGGTCACATGAACCGCTGTCTTTGAAGACAACATTCTGACACAGACAACGAGGTGTAGGCCAGCGTGGAGAATTGGCGGAAAGCACTGGCGGCTGCCTTCTATGATGAGGCCATTGAAAAGTTGGTACAACGCTATGACAAAAGTCTAAGTCAGAACGGCGACTACGTAGAGAAGTAGCTGAAAGGTGTAGCTAATTGTTACAAGTAAAACATTTCTGATGTTCACTGTGGTTTCAATTTGGCAATCAATCGGACTTTACTTTTGGAATAACCCTCGTAAATAATAATAAACTGCATATGTAGACCTATGAGTGTTACCTGATGGTGCAGAAGTGCCTGCTGCTGCTGCTTGCTGTGTCGCTGCTGTGGATGGCTGGTCTGGCCTCTGTTGAGGTGGTTGTGGCTGTGGCTGTGGTTGAGCTTGTACATGTGGTTGAAACATTTGCCAGAATGGAAGTGGACCAACAAATGGAGGTATGTTTAGGCCACCTGCATATGTGCAAGAAACAGGCATTTTGAGACTGTGTGGCAGATAATTCAGTGGTTATACAACAATATATTTACAATATGAGAGTATTTTGTGATACAACAACCAGAAAATCCTTTCCGCTTGCCAGTAAAGACAGCTAGATATATTTTAGCAAGAATGGTGCCTAATTAACTGGGGGGTATAAAACTTATTTTGTGGTCTTAGCAATGATACCATAAGCTTTACTGAAGAGACAACAGAAGCAAAACCAGAATAAAAATTTGTGAATAATGTAGTTACTTGTATTTTTAGCAACTGCAACTAGTCATGGAACTCTTATCAATTTATTTTTATTTGACAGGAGGCAAATTGAGATCAACAACTGCTGTAGCAGAACAGACACTGACACTTCACACTCATCAGGAGCTAGCAGAGGCACACTAACAGATATAGCTCACTTTGTTTATAATGAATGTCAAAAACACGGAAAGTGTGATAATCCATTCTGAAATTCATCAAGCCTTGAAACCAAATAAGCTATTTTATTAGCATAATAACAGACACTATCTTGTCAGGTGCTACAACTAATTGTTATGAATTCTCTGGGAGTGATTTAAGGGAACAGCCAGCTTACAGGATTTATTACAGCAGTAACCATCATTATCATCATGATCAACTGGTCTGTCTATGCCTTCCTTGATAAAGGTGAACAGCCTCCATCTTCCCCTTTTCTGTGATTTTCGTACTGATACAGATGTTCTTTTTGACAGAGTAATTTAGTATATGAGGGGTAGTCACAAAGTTTTAATTATCACCTCAAAAAATTCAAGTTGTCACCATATAACTGTATGATGGTGTGAATCCTCTACAAATTCACTCTTCAATGCAGTAGGCTTTTTCAAACAAATGATAACTTTGTGGAGTCTGTGTTTGTTGAAGTCTGCATTTTGGCTGTTCAGTAAATATTCCCAGGATGCACTGTCCTGACAACCTCCCTTAATCTCATCAGGAGGTTTCAGCAGTATGCTCCTGTGATGGTTTCTCCCTTACAAACATACACTGAGGTGACAAAAGTCATGGTATACCTCCTAATATCACGTCGGACTTCCTTTTGCCTGGAAAAGTGCAGCAACTTGACATAGGATGGACTCAACAAGCTGGTGGAAGCCTCCTGCAGAAATACTGAGGCGTGCTGCTTCTATAGCCATCCATAACTGTGAAAAGTGTTCTGGTACAGGATGTTGTGCATGAACTGACCCTCGATTACATCTCATAAATATTCAATGGGATTTTTGTTGGGCGACCTGGGTTTCCAAATCATTTGCTTGAACTGTCTCGAATGTTCTTCAAACCAAATGCGAACAGTTGTAGCCGGTGACATGGTGCATGAAGTCCATGAATGGCTACAAATGGTCTCCAAGTAGCCGAACATAATAATTTCCAGTCAATGATTGGTTTAGATGGACCAGAGGACCCAGCCCATTCCATGTAAACAAAGCCAACACCATTATGGAGCCACCACCAGCTTGCAGAGTGCCTTATTGACAACTTGGGTCATGGCTTCATGCGGCTTGCACCACACTCAAACCGTATCATCAGCTCTTATCCACTCAAACTGGGACTCATTTCACCAGGCCAGGGTTTTCCAGTCATCTACCGTCCAACGGAAATGGTGATGAGCCCAGGAGAGTTGATGCAGGTGATGTTATACTGTTAGCAAAGGCACTTGCGTTGGTTGTCAGCTGCGATAGCCCATTAACATTAACTTCTGTTGCACTGTCCAAACGGATACGTTTATCGATCATCCCACATTGATTTCTGTGGTTATTTCATGCAGTGTTGCTTGTCAGCTAGGACTGACAACTCTACACAAACATCATTGTTCTTGCTTGTTAAGTGAAGGCCATCAGCCACTGTATTGTCTGTAGTGAGAAGATACTGTGTTGTCTGTGGTGAGAGGTAATGCCTGAAATTTGGTATCCTCAGCACACCCTATACACTATGGATCTTGGAATATTGACTTCCTTAATGATTTCTGAAATGGAATGTCCCATGTGTCCAGCTCCAACTACTATTCTCTGTACAAAGTCTATTAACACTTGTCATGCAACCATAATCATATTGGAAACCTTCTTGCATGAATCACCTGAGTATAAATGACAGCTCCGTCAATAAACTGCCCTTTTGTGCCTTGTGTATGTGATACTACCACCATCTGTATCTGTGCATATCACTATCCCATGACTTTTGTCACTTCGGTGTAATCCGTTAGCACCACACCATGGCAGTCCCAAAACACATTTAGCACCACCTTGTCCGATGATGGTTGGATCTTCATCTTTTTCAGAAGAGTTTTGACTGCTCACTTTGCTCCTTTGTCTCAGCATCATAGAGTGATACATGCAGCCTACATCAATGGTGATCAGTTAGCTACAACAGTCACCTGGATACTACATTCCACTTATACCTCAATTCAATGGGCTGTTGAAATGGGTGTGAGCAGTAGCAGAACTCTATCACATTCAAAATGATGTGCAAGATGTTAAAAACTGATCCATTACTGACTTTTTAGCTTTCTCCACTATCGCTGAAGGAGAAGTTTCACACTGCAGAAACCTTGGAAAGCTTCTACAAATATTTCCCACATGAACAGTTTCCATTATTATTTAAAATAGCTGCTCACGTGCGTAATTTTTTTGGAGCAACATACCTGTGCAAAAGTGTTTTCTCCATAATGAAAGTGACAAAATTGAAGCTTAGGCGTAATCTTACTGATGTTCATCTGATTGGTACAGTGCACCAAATGATCAGTAATTTCACACCAACTATCAAGATGCTAGTTCAAAATCACTGTAAAAACATCCAGGGTGATGTAAATTAATGCCTATGTCCTATTTGTATGTAGTACCCCTCCTCTGAACTACACATTTCTGTGTAAATATAATAAACATTTACAATACAAATGTTTTCGTTTCTTAATCCTTTATGTCTGTATACTACTTGTGGCCATGAAAGTAGAACATGTTACAATGATTCGAAACTGCGTTTCATCCATACATGACCAACCGTTGCATGGCACAGGATACACAAACTTTGGGTAAGCACATTTTACACTTACGTCCCACACACGCATGTTGTCCCACATATGACTGTGTATCAGTGCCATGTTCACGGACGCTGCATATGCATGAAACGACCTCGGACATGTGTGTGTTCCACCTGCACTATGTACGTTAGCTTGTCCATACTCAGCTGTGTGCATGAAGCGCTCTCACAGCAGCACAGTTGCCCCCCCTCCCCCCACCTCACCTCCTCCCATGCAGTGTGCATACCCAAGTGGCCAGCCACATCGCACAGCTCTGCTACCCCCACTACATGCCCTCACAGCTGCTCAGCATTGCCCTCATGGCTCACAGTGCTCACAGGCAACCATGCAGGCAGTTCTTGTGCACACCACTGATTTGGAAGTTTATTTTACTGACCTATAATGGGCTTGGTTACTGGGACTACTTGGTCGAAATATAATATGGATCTTCTAATATATCTTCCCCTCTCTCTTTCAGCTTTTCATGTTGTTATTTCTTTTTACCCACTTTATTTAATCTTCTAGAACATGACATCATGGACAAGGAATTCTACAGTACCTACATTAAAACGAATTATTGAAATAAGCAATATTTTAGATGCAATAGGGTACACAGCTAAAATAAATTATTTTAATGACAATAATCTTCACACTGGATTAGAATATACCTTCCTTTTGTCTTTTTCCAACAGTGCACAGTTTTGTACGGGCAGCCATTTTCAAGTTTATGCTGTAACCTATCAAGTAGAGATATTTGGGTTACTGTTAGAATGTTGTTGCTCATACATTTTAAAACTTTAGTTGTATGGTCAGACTTTGCTTTGAAACAAAAAGTGGCATCTGGTGTATTAGGGCCTTATTAGAACAGTTTGCCAGTATGTCTTTGTCTTAAGAAGTACACACAGTTAAGTGAAGTCATCTATAATTTTTCTCAATTCACCTGCGAGGTGAAGAAAATGTGGCCTTCAGCGATTTACTTGCTCAAAGCGAGCATCCCTGAGCAGAAAAAGATAGCAACACAGCAATCTGAATGGAAAAATTATTCTGCGATCAAAGATGTGGACATACAATTTCCTGTGAAATGGTTTTTCATCAAAGAAAGTAGGTCCTATAGTAACGGAGATGGAGTGCCTGGTGCTAACAGGGCACTTACAATAAGAACACGAACATGATGGCAAAGCAGCCTTCTAAGGAGAGACAAAGTTTTAGGAAGTTGTATTGGAGGACGTGGAGCATGTAAGGCAACAGTGAGTGGTGGTATAACAATACTGTGTACCACTGCCCACAATTACGTACTCACTTTATGTGATTCCTTCAACAGACACATCTTTTATTTGATTGTATGCTAAACTTAACTTTTCATTCTCTTTGTTCTCTCTGTTGCTGTATATCTTTGTCTACTCTAAACCTCCACCTCACACTTCTCACCACTTTATCACAGTCTTATTTACTCCTCTCTCTACTCTCTTAACTTCTCAAGTTTTTAAAACACATTTATTGATGGCATTTCATTGTTTGATTATCTGTCACTTGTTTCAGATTTACCTGATTTGTTAGGTTGGTATCTTTATAACATTCAGTTAATATTTTATAGTTCTTTCTACCCTTTTCGGTACTTCTGAAATTCCCACTACCCCCCCCCCCCCCCCACCCTCCCCTATACTGTGTCTCCCACCATAAGAACTTAAATCTTTGTTGTCTGCAGCCTCACTTTACAATGTGATTAATACTTTTAAGAATAGAAGGTATAACAAGGACAATGTGGATGCAATGAATGGAGGAATGGGGAGGGAAGAGTAGAGGTTGGGGAAGGAAGTTTGAAGGTTTTGGAGTGAAGGAGTGGGGGAAGTAAGAGTACAGGAATGGGGAAAGAATAAGGGAGAGAAAGGGCGGAGAAAGAAGAAGGAAGTAGAAAGGTGGAGACGGAAGAGGGGAGGGAAGGGGTGAGGTAGGAAGAAGGGAGGGATGGGAGAGGAAGGGAGTGGGAAGGAAGGGATGGGAGAGGAAGGGAGTGGGAAGGAAGAGTACGGGAGGAGGGCGGGAGTGGGGAGGAGTGGGTAAGAAGAGAGGAGCATTTGGAAGGAAGACGGGAGGAGTGGCTAGGAAGAAGGGTGAATTTGGAAGGAAAAGGGGAGAATTTGGAAGGAAGACGGGAGGAGTGGCTAGGAAGAAGGGTGAATTTGGAAGGAAAAGGGGAGAATTTGGAAGGAAGAGGGTAGAATTTGGAAGGAAGAGGGGAGGATTTGGAAGGAAGAGGGGAGGGGAAGGGTGAGGGTACCCTGCTGCAGCCAGGAGTTTTTAATAAAGTAGTGGTTTCACACCATATATTCCAAGATATATCTCTGTTATTCTCTGTCTCATCCTCAGGATGTGATAAACTCCTTCTTTCTTGTAATAAGCTTAAACAATATGCACAATTCACATTTTGCATGTGGGAACGTCAGCCGATTCAATTGAAGAAAAGAAACTGATTTCAGTTCCACTGACCATTGTCCAAAGTCTGTAGGTTCAGGCATTGAAATCAACTGCACTGGGGCCATGCACCTACTGGCATAATGCTTTGAAAAGATCAGTCGTCTTCGGCTGATGTTGGTTGTCGGTGCAATGGATCGATGTCGGGCCACTATGACTCCAGCCCATGGGATCAAGGGAGCTGGTGAAGGTACACCTCCCATTTACACAAAAAAACTAGTGCTAGGGCAAAGAATCTTTCACAGATTGGATCAGCAGTGAATACAGTACCACTTCGAGAGAGAGAGTGGGACGATTAAGTGAAAAATATTCCACATCTCAGTACTCAGTGCCTTGACAGAGGGGAAAAAAAAACAACAAAAAAAAAAAACCCTTTACTCCTACCTTTTCGGGTAACAGTAGCCCCCCTCCCCCCCCCCCCCCCCCCATAAAGGACTTATATTTACATGTGAAACTATGTGTCAGTACGCTGAATGATGACATGAAATCAGTCCTCCATCTGTGTCTGACTGTTTTACTCACACATTGTTATCAAAGTTAATGTTTACATAGTACACGCACATTAAAATTTACTCTATACCTGGTGGTGGCATCTGGGGGATTAAAGGAGGTGGTCCCACCAGAGGAACTTGTTGTGGCTGCTGCTGTTGCTGCTGTTGTTGTTGTTGCTGCTGCTGTTGTTGCTGCTGCTGTTGTGCAGGTTGTGACGGTGCTGGAGTGCGAAGTATGTTGAGTCGGCACGTGGGGCATGTCTGTTGCCTTTGGAACCACGATCGTAAGCATGCTGTGTGGAAGATATGATTGCACGGCAGCTTTTTAGATGCTGTAACAGAAGATAATGGAATAATCAACGCACTGCATAGAAACAAATGCTTTTAGCCTAATATGAATGTCAACACCTAGTTTTTTCTCAGGAAGAAAACAAGGAGGAAGAGGTAACAGTATCAGTGGTATCAAACAGTTTGGTTATAATTTTCATGAAACAGGGTACTGAATATTTCGTTTATAACTTTCGAGATGTGGATTATTAAACAATTTATTGCTAGTTTTTGAGTTTCATAGTACTGAATCTTTCTTATATGGATGTGGTTCTGCCAGTTTAATTCAGTTTTGTCACAGTTCTACACTTTGTAATAAATATATAAATTAGACACATCAGTGTGAAAATCACTTTTATTTTTCACGTTTCTAAGGTTTATGTATTATTTTACAATGAACTATGTAACAAATCATTCCACTTATAATTTTCCATAAGAAATTCAGGAACTGTAAAGACACACGTGATCATGATGTTAATAATGATCAAATTAAATAGAAGTTTTATAGAAACATAGTGCTCAAAATTAGAAGCAATTAAAAAGCATTAATGTGTAACAATGACAAAAGTTTATACAAATCAAAACATTAATTGCTCTGCTGCATTACTTTGCTTTGACACCATTGTAGCAGTGTTTAGTGAGACCTTATGGTGAGCAACTGTTTGAAAAGAGTAGTGTGGTAGACAGACTGGGACGTCAGATGTAAATTATGCGAGACATGGAGAATGAGCACCAACTTACTGTATCAAGGATGTGAATATCAAGGATAAATAAAAGAAATTAACGTGAAAGGTATTCAAATATGGGTACTATAAGCAACATCAGCACCTACAAAATGATTTCTGCCATTTAGCACTTGCACCCTGGAGAAGACTATATCGGAATTCATACAAAAGCCAACAATCTGGATGAATACAGAACCTAAGTACTATTCTTCAGTTAATACTGTACGTCCAGATTTCTAAGATCAACTTTTTACATCATGTGTATTTTGGGCTAATGCACTATTTTTTGTTTGTGCACACATTTATTGGAAATTTAGAAACTTATATAGATTATGGTTCAACCTACAGTAAGTGATGAGTTCATTAGAGATGCAGCACAAGCTCAAAAAGGTGGAGGATTGAAAGGAAATCGACCATGTACTGTTTAAGAAATAATGTCACCATACACCCCAATTGGTCATCCTGGGCAGATATCTTTGGCATGAATGAAACAGTCTCCATAAGTACTCTGTTTAGAGCAATACATGTTTGCAATTCAGATGACAGCTGCTGCAAAACTTTTCATTTTCTGTGCATGTGTAATCCCAATACACTACACATCAAATGCGTGTCTACAAGCTACTGCAGTTAGTAATTCCTTATATTCAACAGACAGTCATGAAATAAAAATAGTGGGAAGCACTACAGTCAATCCATGAAAGGTGACTGTGAATTGTTCCTCAGCATAGCACCATCAATAGCAGTACTGAGACAGTTGTTTGTCATGACAACTAAACCTACTTACAAAAATGTTTCTCAAATGCATTACTCATTCAAAACTTCACAGCACCTGACATACGCCTTTATGACAAATAGTTTCGTATCTGAAAATGCTCCACTTACAACAGTTCAATTTAGACACTAAAGGTTAAACTCAAATCACCATCTGTACTCTACATTACTGTATACTATAGTGAAAAGCAGCTGGAGTAACAGCATTTTTTTGCTTCCTTTCTATTCAACTCAGGGTTGCCATGTTTTTTGTGAACAAACTCGACATTTTTACAAAACCTGGACAAAACACACTTAGATGTAAAACTCGAAATACAATATAGCAAAGCACTGAATTTTATCTTATTGATATTTCTGCTTTTTAACCTTCTTAGTAGGACTTCCCTTCTCCTCTGTCAAGAAGATGACGAAACTGCTGGCATGTATACGAGTAATTCATCTTCACCATTAATTCAGCTTTTAATGTAGTAATTGACAAACACTTTCTTTCAGCTTGTCAAGTGTTCCTCATAAGGCTGAAAATTCTTTCTGGAGAATCAATGAGGTACAGAAAACATGAAACAGACAAGTTTGAAGAGGTTTTCATAAGGATGGAAAAATTTCATCCAATTATCATCACACTTGAGCTTAAAAAAGTTCTCATCTTCTTCTGTCAATAGTATGAAAAGGATAGTTGCTACTCACAATATAGCGTTGATGCTGAGTCACAGATAGGCACAACAAAAGGACTGTCAGAAAGTAAGCTTTCAGCCAACAAGGCCTTAATTGGAAACGGAAACACACACACACACACACACACACACACACACACACACACACACACACACACACACACACACACACACACACGCGCGCGCGCGCGCGCGAAACCATCATTTGTCAAGACAGTCTAGACCACACTGCAAGTAATCAGATGCTTCTCTTTTGAATATTTTGACATGAGGGGGCATCATTTATCGATTTCAAGAAGACAGAGAGTGCCACAGAGCCATAAAACTGATCTGCTTTTCTTTGTTTCAGAGAGGTTATAAAGTGATTCATAAGTCTGTTATAAGTACATCAACAGACTGAAGTTTTGCATTTAATGATGCCAAATAACCACCCATGTACATTATAAAGCCCAGATATGCCACCAAAGATAATTCACCTTCGGAAAAGTCTCTGAGTATCTTTGGTGTGTACTCCTGTGAGAGGAATTATGATTTGATTGTTTCAAGTTTTCCACTACTCATTCTATGGCTGGAGATAGCCAGCATTTTTGCATGTGTTTGAAAATCTCCTACCATTCAACATCCATCCAAGTAAAAAATTCCTTTAGTTCACCGACACTTTTAGTAGACCGATGGAATTCATTATATATCTTGAGAACAATGGCTTCTACATCAGTCTGAAGTGCATTTGCTACTTGCTTTTTGGTGTTATTCAAGAGAGGACAGTTAAATTCTGCTGCTAACATGTTTGGATTCGCTTTGCATAGCTCAACGTACACAATTTTATTCTTTCCTAAATTAACACAGGAATTATCAGCAGAAAAACGGCTGATATTCCTCAGTGACAAAGATGTTTTGGTACGCTCACTTTTTATTCCTACCACAATTGAGTAAGACATTTCACTTTCATTGCTATAAAATGACATAAGTCTTGTACATACACCTTCTTCACAAGAAAACTTGTGTACTGCCAGTGGAAAGGTTTTAATGTGTCCTTTGTTGGATGCCCCGAGGAAAAGAGTAATAAATAAAGTTGTCCAACTGCTTAACTGTTAGCTCTTCTGAATACAGTCCCAGTACCAATTAAATCATTTTCATTGCTTTAGTGAGTCCCCATGAACATTTCTCAGATATTTTTGAATTTGGAAACAGCTGTGAGGACAAATTGCTGCAGCAGTCCACAGAAATATAACTATTCCTATGTGTACTGAGTTAAACACGAAGGATGCTCCTGCAGCTGTTATTTTTTTCTTCCTCAACACTTCCATGAGAGGTAAAAAAAAGAACTTACTTTCATCTGTTTTCATGGACAACTGTTGAATGGAAGGTTCTGTGTGTTGCAGTGTTTGTGTGTTTCTTTAACATCATTTTGGCCTCCATGGAAACACTGAAATAAGAAGGGCACATAGTACAGTGGGCATTATGATCATTTTTACCTTTTCGAAGCTATGAGTAAATTTTACACCATTCCCCATGTAACTTAGCTCTCACCTTTTGTTTCTTTTTTGGCACTGACAAATCTTTAGTTTTTCTGTCTGATGACAAACCGGTATTTCTACAAATGCTTCACACAGCAAACTGCATAACACTACTTACTTGCTTTTGCAGAGAATGACTAAGCATTGTTTCGTTCGACTTCTGACAAGCTATTTGAAAACAATGGTTGTTAAAACAGGTTTGCCAGCTTAGCTCCCCAATTAAAACCAAAATCAGAATTTTAAATTTCAGTAACTTCTACAAGATTGCCTCTCAGTTTTAAACCCATAAGAACAGTTTAAAGTGGAGACCATAGTATTATACTGTCCATTTTTGTGTAGTTGGAATTTTTATCTATGCTGACAAAGTTTAATTAAGAGAGGGGTTTTCAACTGGAAATCTGGGAAAATCCTACCTAAATTGGGATACCTGGCAATCCTGATTCTACGAATGAACTGCATGTGGGTAGAACCACCATTACTATGCCTCTCTATGAGCCTGAACTAGTCTAATTTATCATCAATGTCATAACAAGTTGGATGTGGGAGGAAGGCAAATGTTTTATTTTATATCCTTGAATATTATACAGCTTTCCTGTATCATCTTCTACTGGAGTTTGACAAGCACTTCTGTAATGTCCTCATGCTGACATAAAACAAGATGTACGTTTGCTGGCATTTTGATCTGGTAAAAATCACATAACATTTAATAAATTTGCTTATTTTTATTTCAATGATTAGGCTGATTACCACTGTATTTGTAATCATTTCTATTTTCATTGAACAAGATTCCATTATTGTAACAGATCCCTGTATTTCAAGTAAATTACTAATATGGCATTTAAGTATCAAAAAAGTTCAGGTCGCCTAGCCAGTCTATGTGGTATCACACATTTTTAGTGTTATTTCTAAATATTATCCACTTAAATTTTCATCTGCAGTCTTAGAGTACAATTCACTGTTGCCTAAGTGCCAAGTAGGATTGTCTCCTCAACACAGGTTGTTTGTTACCAAAAAAATGCACTGACCAACAACGCCTATGCATCATTTTCTGAGCAGACAGTGGGAAACACAGGAGAGAAATCTCATATTGGTTACAGGTCATATCTGGAGTAATGGTCGAAGTTGGGGCTCTCTCTTGTTTCAACCTCCAGTTAGAGATGATGTGTACTGTCTCCTCTCTCTCCTGATCTGTATGGACTTTGTTCCTACTTAAAAACTGCAGCCTTCCATTACCACCTTGATAGGCTAATAGTTGGATGTCCTGGTATTCCGTCACAGAGAATATATATGCATTATTTCAAATTCATTCCCTTTAGATGCCCACATCCTTGTTCATTCTTATCAAGATCAACTGTTGTTGTTGTTGTGGTCTTCAGTCCTGAGACTGGTTTGATGCAGCTCTCCATGCTACTCTATCCTGTGCAAGCTTCTTCATCTCCCAGTACCTACTGCAACCTACATCCTTCTGAATCTGCTTAGTGTATTCATCTCTTGGTCTCCCTCTACGATTTTTACCCTCCACGCTGCCCTCCAATGCTAAATTTGTGATCCCTTGATGCCTCAGAACATGTCCTACCAACCGATCCCTTCTTCTAGTCAAGTTGTGCCACAAACTCCTCTTCTCCCCAATCCTATTCAATACCTCCTCATTAGTTACGTGATCTACCCACATTATCTTCAGCATTCTCTGTAGCACCACATTTCGAAAGCTTCTATTCTCTTCTTGTCCAAATTACTTATCGTCCATGTTTCACTTCCATACATGGCTACACTCCATACAAATACTTTCAGAAACGACTTCCTGACACTTAAATCTATACTCGATGTTAACAAATTTCTCTTCTTCAAAAACGCTTTCCTTGCCATTGCCAGTCTACATTTTATATCCTCTCTACTTCGACCACCATCGGTTATTTTACTCCCTAAATAGCAAAACTCCTTTACTACTTTAAGTGTCTCATTTCCTAATCTAATTCCCTCAGCATCACCCGACTTAATTTGACTACATTCCATTATCCTCGTTTTGCTTTTGTTGATGTTCATCTTATATCCTCCTTTCAAGACACTGTCCATTCCGTTCGACTGCTCTTCCAAGTCCTTTGCTGTCTCTGACAGAATTACAATGTCATCGGCGAACCTCAAAGTTTTTAATTCTTCTCCATGAATTTTAATACCTACTCCGAATTTTTCTTTTGTTTCCTTTACTGCTTGCTCAATATACAGATTGAATAACATCGGGGAGAGGTTACAACCCTGTCTCACTCCTTTCCCAACCACTGCTTCCCTTTCATGCCCCTCGACTCTTATAACTGCCATCTGGTTTCTGTACAAATTGTAAATACCCTTTCGCTCCCTGTATTTTACCCCTGGCACCTTCAGAATTTGAAAGAGAGTATTCCAGTTAACATTGTCAAAAGCTTTCTCTAAGTCTACAAATGCTAGAAACGTAGGTTTGCCTTTTCTTAATCTTTCTTCTAAGATAAGTCGTAAGGTCAGTATTGCCTCATGTGTTCCAACATTTCTACGGAATCCAAACTGATCTTCCCCGAGGTCGGCTTCTACCAGTTTTTCCATTCGTCTGTAAAGAATTCGCGTTAGTATTTTGCAGCTGTGACTTATTAAACTGATAGTTCGGTAATTTTCACATCTGTCAACACCTGCTTTCTTTGGGATTGGAATTATTATATTCTTCTTGAAGTCTGAGGGTATTTCGCCTGTCTCATACATCTTGCTCACCAGATGGAGGAGGTGGCTTACAAGACACTGGTTCGACCTATGCTTCGGGATTGCTAATCAGTGTGGGATCCGTACCAGATCGGGTTGACGGAGGAGATAGAGAAGATCCAAAGAAGAGCGGCGCGTTTTGTCACAGGGTTACTCACCTGCACAAAACCATCAATAACTTACTTTTAAAGATGTCCGCCATACTGGAATTGCACATCACTGATGGATGGATAAACGTTCAAGAAACAACAACAACAATAACAATAAAGAGAGAAAGGAGAGACGTGGAAGAGAAATTATCACGAACACAAGAGATGAAGTTTGTGGTTTCCACAGCAACATTGATTCTAGTGAGAACATGAAATTTCTATACTATTTAAGTACACAGCTATTTTGAACCTATTAATTTTTTTCTAGTCTTTAATTAAAAAAATGGGGATAGGAAAATTAATACTCCAGCACATTCTCATAGTTGTCTTACATGTACATTCACACTGGGGCATTAAATACCAATGAAAAGAATCTGTAGAATATCCGAACAAATAAAATACAATGATAACAAATAATCACCTGACACCATCTCCTCTCTGCAGATGATGCAAACATTATCGGCAGCTGCTAGTTCCTCTGGTGTAGCATCAGGATACAATGTGTTCATGTTTCTTATAGCACGCCGAGACAGAATAACATCATTGAAGGCTTTTTTAAATGACCTGGATGAAACAATTTCCATAATTCATCATTAAAATTCAATTCACACAAATCTGTGATAGACAGGTAGTATAAAGTAAGGATTAAGAGAGAAATTTACATACTTACTGACTTTTATGGACATCACATGCACAAATAAAACTGAGATAATATACAAATTGTGCTCAAATTTGTTAAAATCACTACACATGATATGGAATTTGAAAATGAAGGACAGTGAAGCTCCATGTCTATAAATCGTACATGCATTACATTATTTAAATAAAATAACATTATTTTCTGTGCACATCTGTAATATATGCTAACATTACACAAAACTCACACAAGTACTGTTAAAATGTGTGTTTCAAATGTATTGGTTTGCCGTGGGGAAACAAAACCAGTAAGTTAACTAACACTTACAGCATTAAAACCTTGGCAAATTGCTATTTCTTTATAATTAGTTACAGTCTCTTAACTGTCACTTCTCACTGATAATTATACCATAATAAACTGGTCACTAGTTAAAAGGACAAGAATGATGAAGGAACTCACTGCATATTGTTGAATGGATCATGGATTGCCTGATGTCATTTAATGGCATTACTGCTTGATCACAATGTGAACCCACCTTCCACAAGATAAAAAACCATGTAACCTCATTTAGTTGTGTTAATGGTTCAATTGTTAACTGTTTTGTTGCAATAAGATACATGAATAAATATTAACATTTCTGTGTGTCCAACTACAGAATCTTAAAGGACTTCATCAGCTTACATTTACATGCCAGAACATTTATGCTTTGAAGCTAATGTTGGAATACAAATAAAAATTAACTTGAACTGTGATACACCACAATAAAAGATATAAAATTATTTCCATCTACCGTATAAAATGTTCCTATCGTGGTGCAACAGCTTTAACAAATTACTTCCAAATGTATAACAGGAAATTTTGAACTACCAAAACTTCCAAAGTAAAAAGTTTTTCTTACAGTCCGTTACATGTTATCAGAATATTGTTTTTTTGTGTGCAAATCCTTTGGCAATGTGAGAAAAACAGTTCATTAAAAATAAATGACAATTAGTAAAGCTATTATTCTTCAATTAATAAGCTTTTCCACATTACTGTCAAGTATCTCATATAAGATATTCTTCAGTTGCAAAACATTATTGGAAAGATAGCAGCTCCATTTTTATTCCCAAAGTAGCAGCTTGATGATCGTCATGTAAGATGCTACTGCATATCTTTTTGAGTGTGAAAGAGTATAGCACAAGCCCTTATTTGTTAATGTACCCTATATGCGTTTCATCTCTATGTTAATGTATATTCTGAATATAATAGAGGGAAACATTCCACGTGGGAAAAATATATCTAAAAACAAAGATGATGTAACTTACCAAACGAAAGTGTTGGCATGTTGATAGACACACACACACACACACACACACACACACACACACACACACACACACACACACACCCAAAATTCAAGCTTTCGCAGGACATCTCTGCCCAAACGCTTTGCCTTTACAAATGTCTGCTTGTGTCTGTATATGTGCGGATGTATATGTGTGTGTGTGTGTGTGTGTGTGTGTGTGTGTGTGTGTGTGTGTGTGTGTGTGTGGGCGCGCGCGCGCGCGCGCGCGCGCGCGCGCGCGCGAGAGAGAGAGAGAGAGAGAGAGAGTGTATACCTGTCCTTTTTTTCCCCCTAAGGTAAGTCTTTCCGCTCCCGGGATTGGAATGACTCCTTACCCTCTCCGTTAAAACCCACATGCTTTCATCTTTCCCTCTCCTTCCCTCTTTCTGACGAAGCAACCGTTGGTTGCGAAAGCTTGAATTTTGTGTGTGTGTTTGTGTGTCTATCAACATGCCAACGCTTTCGTTTGGTAAGTTACGTCATCCTTGTTTTTAATGTATATTCTGACTGATTCCACCTACTTGGCAGGTGCCCATGTGAAATATCATGTTTGGTAATCAATGATAATAGAAAGCAATCCTAGATCATCACATAACATGATACACTATGTGACTCCTCCAAAAACATACGTTTTTCATATTAGGTGCATTGTGCTGCCACCTACTGCCAGGTACGCCATATCAGCGACCTCAGTAGTAATTAGACATGGTGAGAGAGCAGAATGGGGCGGTCCACGGAACTTACAGACTTTGAATGTGGTCAGGTGATTGGGTTTCACTTGTTGTCATATGCCTGTATGCAAGATTTCCACACTCCTAAACATTCCTAGGTCAATGTTTCCAATGTTACAGTGCAGTGGAAATGTGTAGGAATACATACAGCACAGAAGTATACAGACCGTCCTCATCTCTTAACTGAGAGAGACTGCCGACGGTTGAAGAGGGTCGTAATGTGTAATAGGCAGACATCTATCCAGGCCATCACACAGGAATTCCAAACTGCATAAGGATCCACTGCAAGTACTATGGCAGTCAGGCGGGAGGTGAGAAAACTTGCATTTCATGGTTGAGCACCTGCTCATAAGCCAAACATAATGCTGGTAAATGCCAAACAACGTCTTGCTTGGTGTAAGGAGCGTAAACATTGGACGACTGAACAGTGGAAAAACATTGTGTCAAGTGACAAATCACAGTACACAATGTGGCAATCCGATGGCAGTGTGTGGGTATGGTGAATGCCAGCGTGTGTTGGGCCAACAGAAAAATTCGGAGGCAGTGGTGTTATGGTGTGGTCGTGTTTTTTATGGAGAGTGCTTGTACCCCTTGTTGTTTTGCGTGGCACTATCACAGCATAGGCCTACATTGATGTTTTAAGCACCTTCTTGCTTCCCACTGTTGAAGAGCAATTTGGGGATGGCGATCGCATTTTTCTGCATGATCGAGCACCTGTTCATAATGCACGGCCTGTGGCAGAGTGGTTACACGATAATAACATCCCTGTAATCGACTGGACTGCACAGAGTTCTGACCTAAATCCTACAGAACACCTTTGGGATGTTTTGGAACACTGACTTCATGCCAGGCCTCACCGACCAACATCAATACCTCTCCTCAGTGAGCACTCCATGAAAAATGGGCTGCCATTCCCCAAGAAACCTTCCAGCACCTGACTGAATGTATGCCTGCAAGAGTGGAAGCTGTCATCAAGGCTAAGGGTGGGCCAACACCATACTGAATTCCAGCATTACCAATGGACGGCATCACAACCTTGTAAGTCAGTTTGAGCCAGGTGTCCTGATACTTTTGATCACATAGTGTATGTCAACAAATGACTTCCTAATACTGAAAGTGTCATCAAAGAGTAGTTAATAGTATTACAAGACAGGCAGCGTAACAAATTAAGTAGCTGCATACAGCCCAAATCCTAAAATGTATTAACAGCATGCCGTATTATTTATCAGAAAGCTTTTCATGAAGTGTCATCAGCCTCAGCAGAAAATAGGCTATTAGGATACTGGAGAAACATCTTTGTACACAACTTACTGATCACTGACGAAGCTAGATTTCCTGCAAAGGTCAGTGGTGATTTTATGAGAAAATTCCGCATATGAATTGTTGCGTACTTCAGGAATGCCACTTTCTTAAGTAAAACAGGCATGATTTTTTCATGGCACATTTTGTAGACAACATGCTACAGCAGTCATCACATTATGATAAAAACCCTACTCCACATAGACCGCAAAAGTTACTTTAGAATTTTAACTTCAGTTGTATTAATTGAACAGGGGAAAAGGCAGTGTTTGTTATGTTCAATCTTTAAGTCAGACTATCTTTATCTTCATTTTTGATGAAAGTGACTACAGTTTATAACTTCAAACAAAAACCACTGTGATCTGTTTTGCTGATACAAAATATGCAACTTGAATGAAGAAATTTGGAAATATCAGACAAAGTAAAATGGCAGGTAGCAAAAGAAACACAATACAAAAAGATACTTAGAATAAGTGCCAAAAAAAAACTGTATAATGGTTTAACAGGCAAATGTAGTAATTGTTTATTCAGGTCTTTATGATCTAGAGCTTCAGAAGTCAGAGTGCCCCTTGTTACTGTTTCAATGGAAAATGGCTATTATGGAGGAATTGTACAGAACTACTACAGGAAATCTTATTCAAAGATTAAGAACTCTAAATAATTCTTGTGATGGGCTTAGTTTACCTGACAGAAAGCTTTATGGAACTATCAAAGTAGTCTTTAATAGAGAACTTAGAGAATTCTGCTAGAGTGCTTAGCCATCTCCTAAAATATGCTCACTTGAAATTAACTTTTAGCCACTGGAATCTTCTCATAATCTAACATTAGCTCTGGCTACAACACTGCAATGTTCTGGGAATATGTTCTGCTTAAAATGATCATGAACTACTAAATGCCAATGATGTTAATGATAACCTAAATCATGTATCACTCTAGCCAAAAAAGGTAGCACAATGCTTAAGGCACACGACTTTTATCTGGAAGGAGGGAGTCTCAAATCTACTTCAGACCATAGAGATTCAAGTTTTCCATGCGTTTCTAAACTACTTCAGGTGATTGACAGAAAAGTTTCTTTAAAGCCAGAGGTAATTGGCAGCCTCATTTTTGTAGGATCTGCACTCCTGCATGGCCTCTAAAAACCAAGTAACTGATGGGGTATTAAACCTTAACCTCCGTCTTTCTTTATAATGCAAATTGTGGTAAATATTTAATTTGTGAAGCTAAGTACTGGCACACTCACATTTTATGAGAAATTAATGTATATCCATCTGAGTAACAATCTTACATCATTATCCAGTTTTAGTGACTGGAGTAGCAAGGACTGAAAATAAAATGGATAGCCTCAGTGCATTTAAAGAAAGAAAAAAATAATTTAGACAACTGGTAATAGAGAGAGACTGATAAAAGTTTTATGCTGATTTCATGAAGAATTAATTTCTGTCTGTCAAAAGTTTGTAGTCTTTGTATATTTAGTTTCTAAACAATATACTGGGTTGGTGCATAAGCTTGTAGCATTTTTCCATTAAGTTTAATAAACACAACAGAGACTTTAGTTACCAATAATATACTCTCCTTCACTATTTCCAAAACTCTGCCAATGCTGGGATAAGTTTTAGATTGAGCGATTGTAGAAAACACATGGTTTTGAGGTGAAGAACTTGTCGAGCCATGTTCGGGGTGCATTTTCATAATAAATGCAGGCAGATGTTATCATGGATTAGCATCACTTCACGCAGTCTTCCTGGTTGCTGTTCTTTGACTGCATCTCAAGATATCTCAGTTGTTGCAATAAATGTCAGCAGTGATGGTTACATCTCAGGGAAGCAATTCACAGTACACCATGCCATCGCTGTTCCACCATGTGCACAATATTATCTTTTGTGGCGAGAGCAGATCTTTGTAAGGGAAATTGCTGTGTTGTTTCAGCTCAACTATTCTTTTCTTTTCCTTATGTTAACATAGAGACACCATTTCTCATCACCAGTAACAATACGGGATTGGTGTTGTTCATGAAGTAATCGATGACAAGCAAGCAGAGATGCACATACGGCCACCCACTGATTTTTGTGGTTTTAGCAAAGAACAGGCTGTATCCTTATAACCGATTTTTGAACCTTCCCCCCTCCCTCCCACTTCTTCCCACCTGCATGCAAATGTTGCATGGTGGTGGAATGATCACAGTTCATCACATTTGCCAGTTCTTGAGAACAATGATGTGGATCATTGTGGATTAATGATCTTCATCAAACCCTTATGATCTTCCTGAACGTGGAGAGTTACTAACATCAAAACGATACTGCTTAAAATGAGAAATCCATTTGCTTGCCATGCTCTGTCAAATGACATTATCTCCATACATGGCAAAAATGTTTCTGCCTGCCTCCACTGCTGTCACCAATCTACTGAACTCAAACAGAAGAATATGTTGGAAATGTTCCGATTTCTCCAGTTGGCACTCCATGAATATGTTGGAAATGTTCTGATTTTTCCACTTGGCACTGCATTTTCTAGTGTCCACAGCTCCAATCACTATCTCCAAATGACAGTATGTAGAATCGCAACAGTGAACTACAAATAAAAACTGATACTTGATAAATAAACCAACAGCAACACGCACAACGAAAATGCTACAAATTTATGGACCAACCTAATATACACAAGACCCTAAAGCATGTGCAATGATTACACTAAACACAACTGAGAAACAGGAAAAAAATCTGATGCTTAATAATTTTTTCCATCTTCTATTTTTTTAATCTTCTATTTTATATCATGTTCTATATGTAGATAATGACACACAAAAGGCAGATAGATTTAATTTTAAATCATGGAAAAATAGTGTATTTTAAAGTACGTAAGAAGCTTGATGTGCTGCAGCCTGCCAACTTACCTCATAGTGTAATACATTGGGCGGAAGGCAAACAATGGTAATGTATAAATTCGGACCATTATGGCAACAAATGTAATATACAGAATAACCTTGATGAAACCTGTTTGGGGGCAAACAAAATGAAATGAACATTTTTACACCCATAAATATGAAAAAAAGGCTTAAATTTCTGTTTAAAAAGGTTTATACTACCACGTTATAGCAATAATTGAAACTAACTGAACACAGATACTAAGAGTACTCATAAATGCAAAATATTACATTAAATAAACAAGATTACGACATTGGTGAGGCGCAGTGAAGAAGGCCACAGATGAAATGTAAAATAAAATATTTACTACACTTACACCATTTTATGTTACATGTCAATTTAAAACATTCCTTTACTGCGTACACATAACTGAAACAACATTCATTCACAACACTCATGCTCATGGAGCACTTGATCAGTCAGTGCCTGCAGTTTATTTTATTTCTGCAGAATTTGTCCCATCAATTTCATTATTACTTGTGAAAACAAGTACAAAATGGTACATGTGCAAGGTTGGGTAAGTTGGATGGATATTCAGACCATTAACACTAAACTTAGAAAACTAGTTTTTAACCAATAGTGACTAGAGAGCAGAGTCCATGTCAAACAGCAAAACTCAGTGGTTTATGAACTGTTTCATGTTTTCTTCCGAGAACAGCGCAGTGGAGGATAATCAAAATAAAAATTTCATCATCACAATGCAGCCACCTGGGGAAACATTTCCATTACTTTTTCCTTTGCTTTTGTTTATGTGAAATGTTTGTCTCTTTTACAATGCTCTCATCTTCCACTCAGGTGATTATTTTACTGAAGGTCTTAGAAGAGACATGTTTGTTGGTGTGATGATTTTCAGAAAGCTGTTATTTGTACTTGTCATTGTAAAGAGGTCACTCACCACTGAAATAATAATACTATCTTCTTCACAGGGAACAGTGTATTTTAAAACAGTGATTAACACCACAATGCAGGTTCAAAATTTCATGCAGAATACTTTCAACATTCCCTTGTGAAATTGTCTTGAGGTGCAATTTTGCAACTTGGTAGCCATTTATCTGCCGAATCAGTATGATGAACTTTATTCTGTGACAGTGGTGAATGTGGACAGATGATCACATAGCATCAGGTCATCTTCAATGCTGGTTCAATGTTCAACAAACTGCCTACATCACTTGAATATTTACAGTTTTGACACTGTCACATTTCCATACAACTAATGCATAACCACAAGTGATGACTTCCGCAGTAACACACAGACTATGTTTTCATGTCGCTTGGTAGATGTCTCCTCATTTGAAGATCTGACAACACAAAAACATGAAGCTGATCACAGTACCAATTACTTGACTAATGGCAACTGTACAATACTTTTTACCAATTGGAGGCCTTCCCTGTTAGTAGTGCATATACAATAAACATAAAATACTGTCAGTGATTGTCCTGCTATCAACTTCATTTTGGTTCCAACAATCTTGTGACCCCAAATGGCATTAGCAGTACACATATGTCTTAAAAGTGCTTTTTAAGTAGTGTTATAATAATGATGGCTGCTGGTCTCATAGAAGCATACAGCAATTAATATTATGTACTAAATAGAAAGAATGATTTTTTATTTCCCACACAGCTATTTTTATCTAAAATCGAGACAAATGCATCCATCTACTTTTGCAGATTTCGATTAAAGCCAACTTCAAGCACCAGCTCAGGAATCCATTCCAATTACTAGTCTTGTTCACTGTTTGTGAGTTGATTTGTGCATATGGTTGTCTGCAAACACTGAAATTGTATGTCTCACATATGATTCTTCATAAATACTTCCTATTAGGCACTATACCCAGATTTTTATGACTATGGGCATTATATTCCCATGACACAAATTTGAACATTGTAGTCTACTACTTCTATTTCAATAAAAACAACACATTCAACTATGAGATCAGTCAAAGCAGTGATTATAAAACTAACCAACATTTACTTCGTTACATTTAAGCTTGAAAATGCTGTGAACTCAAATGCAGATAATTAGTTAAGAAGTACAATTTTCTCAACTAACCCATAACAAGTTCAGTATAGAGAAGGAAAACGGCCTTGTTTTCCCATGGACTATCACTGTTGAGATCGATCGTATGAAGAGTGTATTTTATGGTTATATTGAAGACGATAGTGAGCAGAATAGCATATTCAAAACCAAATACCAGTTGCACTGATGCTCCTTTTGTTACTGTGGAATGGTATGCATGCTCAACAAAATGCATATCAAGTCCCGCTAACATCATCAGCAGAGCTGTAACAAATAAAAGAAATTCAAAATTTATAAACTATTGATATTCTTTAACCAAATGAGGGAGAACTTTATTTCTTTGTATTATTTCTTTGTATCAAACATCAAATTACACATGCCAGAACATATTTTCTATTCAAAATGGAAAAAAAAAGTTTCTCGGTTATCTTGCATGTCTTTATCAATGAGTTATAATATGAAGTTTTTATATAAATATGAAGAAAATTACATAATTTATCATAATATCTTATTTAAAAGGCAAAAAAGACACAGGGTTCCCATTTTTATACTGCAAATATTAAGTAGCCACACATGTTCTATGGAATCACAAAATCTCCATACTAATATAGGGTGTCCCAGGTGAAATGGTCAATATTGTGAGATGACAGGAATGATCATTCAAAGCAAAAAATTGTAATATACATGGTCTCTAAAATGCTTACCTTAAGGGCTATGAACATGTCTTCATCTTCAATACTGTGAAGCAAATCTCTTCTACTGCAAATTTTTTTAGCTTTCCATATTTTGAGAGGTGGTACTATGGACTAAAACAAGAAAAAAGTCCAGTAAACATGGGCTTTAAAGTGCATACGTTAAGATCTATGATCACTTATCATCTTCACTACTGTGAAACACATCTGTTCTACTGAAGGACAACTCATAGCTCTTTAGGTATGCATTTAAGAGCTCATATTTACTAGACTTTTTTGCTCTGAATGATAATGTCTGTTATATCCCTGAATACTGACCATTCCTCTTAGAACCATTCCTCTGTATAAAGCTGTTTGCCCACATCTTCATTCAGAATGCAATTAATGTACGCAATGATAATGTTTACAACCATAATATATGAAAATAAATCAGATTTCTCACTACAGTCTCATGTGACTGTAAACTAACTTTTAATTCATGACCTACAAAAAGTGTTTCTCAGTCATTGTAAGAGGTTCTATCTACACTTCATATACAATACCAAAGATAAAAATGATTCAAATTCTTCCCAAATCAACGTCACATAAGCCCTTAAACTACAATATCATAATATTAGAAGCCACTTATGTACAGTTATCCTGACCAGCCAAAGGAACCAGAGGTTTGCCACACTTTACAAGATACTTCAATAATGTCACATGCTCCAAAGCTTACATTAATCTTGTAATTGGATACTACTGGGTAAAATTGGTTACTTTCTTAGTTACGGACGTCATTTCGTATTCATCTGCATTTAAATTTAAAGAGAACTCCCATTCAATACACAAAGTGAAAATATTGTCAGAGCCATGTCCTTATGATAATCCAGTGAAGATACTTTCCTGTAAACATCATCATCATCAGCAAGCAATCTGACAGCGTTGCTGACTCTCTCTCTAATAAATCATTTACATATATTGTAAACATTAATAGTCCTTAACATTTCTCTGCAGCACGCCAAACATTACTTCCACTTCTGATCAACACCTCACGTTCAGTATTACATACAGCTGACGTATGGTGCCAGTGTATTGTACATTAACATGTTTTGTTTCAAATTTGTTATTACCTCAGAAACAAAAATATGTTTAAGATTTTCTTGACTAAGTCCACATTGATGAGAACCATATCATTTAGGATTTTGTGGAAGGGGCATTAGCATATATCCCTCTCTGTCTTTTTTATGGTGTATTCTTATATTATGACTTGTTGCCAATCTCTTTGCTATGGATATATGAAACAAAAAGTATATCTCATCCAGTCTAATCTAATTACAATGAAACATGTGACACGCAGTCTGGTGATCCACAGACTCACAATACACTTCACAGGCATGGAAGCCCATTATCCTATATTCTTCTTGGATTTTCCTGCTATCAATGGTAGGCTGTTCAGTGGCTTCTATACCAGATTGCTTTCACTGCAGTGGTGGCTCATGCGAAATTATACCCATGTCAATACAATGTGATGGCCTATAGCCTTTTGACCTTCAGGCACAACAAAAAAATTTTTACACTAAAAGTTTTCGGCCAATGGCCTTTGTCAACAAGACACACACACACACACACACACACACACACACACACACACACAAACGCAACTCACACAACGTCTGCAGTCTCAGGCAACTGAAACCACACTGCGAGCAGCAGCACCAGTGCATGATGGGAGTGGCGACTGGGTGGGCGAAAGGAAGAGGCTGGGGTGGAGAGGAGGAGGGATAGTATGGTGCGGATGGCGGACAGTGAAGTGCTGCAGGTTGGGCGGCAGGCAGGGAACAGATGGGGGGTGGGAGTGGAAAAGGAGTGAAATCGAGAGAAATAAATAACAAAATAATAAAATAAGGTGACTTACCGAACAAAAGCGCTGGCAGGTCGATAGACACACAAACAAACACAAACATACACACAAAATTCAAGCTTTCGCAACAAACTGTTGCCTCATCAGGAAAGAGGGAAGGAGAGGGGAAGACGAAAGGAAGTGGGTTTTAAAGGAGAGGGTAAGGAGTCATTCCAATCCCGGGAGCGGAAAGACTTACCTTAGGGGGAAAAAAGGACAGGTATACACTCGCACACACGCACATATCCATCCACACATACAGACACAAGCAGACATATTTAAAGACAAAGAGTTTGGGCAGAGATGTCAGTCGAGGCAGAAGTGTAGAGGCAAAGAAGTTGTTGAAAGACAGGTGAGGTATGAGTGGCGGCAACTTGAAATTAGCGGAGATTGAGGCCTGGCGGATGACGAGAAGAGAGGATATACTGAAGGGCAAGTTCCCATCTCCGGAGTTCGGATAGGTTGGTGTTGGTGGGAAGTATCCAGATAACCCGGACGGTGTAACACTGTGCCGAGATGTGCTGGCCGTGCACCAAGGCATGTTTAGCCACAGGGTGATCCTCATTACCAACAAACACTGTCTGCCTGTGTCCATTCATGCGAATGGACAGTTTGTTGCTGGTCATTCCCACATAGAATGCGTCACAGTGTAGGCAGGTCAGTTGGTAAATCACGTGGGTGCTTTCACACGTGGCTCTGCCTTTGATCGTGTACACCTTCCGGGTTACAGGACTGGAATAGGTGGTGGTGGGAGGGTGCATGGGACAGGTTTTGCATCGGGGGCGGTTACAAGGATAGGAGCCAGAGGGTAGGGAAGGTGGTTTGGGGATTTCATAGGGATGAACTAACAGGTTACGAAGGTTAGGTGGACGGCGGAAAGACACTCTTGGCGGAGTGGGGAGGATTTCATGAAGGATGGATCTTATTTCAGGGCAGGATTTGAGGAAGTCGTATCCCTGCTGGAGAGCCACATTCAGAGTCTGGTCCAGTCCCGGAAAGTATCCTGTCACAAGTGGGGCACTTTTGTGGTTCTTCTGTGGGGGATTCTGGGTTTGAGGGGACGAGGAAGTGGCTCTGGTTATTTGCTTCTGTACCAGGTCGGGAGGGTAGTTGCGGGATGCGAAAGCTGTTTTCAGGTTGTTGGTGTAATGATTCAGGGATTCCGGACTGGAGCAGATTCGTTTGCCACGAAGACCTAGGCTGTAGGGAAGGGACCGTTTGATGTGGAATGGGTGGCAGCTGTCATAATGGAGGTACTGTTGCTTGTTGGTGGGTTTGATGTGGACGGACGTGTGAAGTTGGCCATTGGACAGGTGGAGGTCAACGTCAAGGAAAGTGGCATGGGATTTGGAGTAGGACCAGGTGAAACTGATGGAACCAAAGGAGTTGAGGTTGGAGAGGAAATTCTGGAGTTCTTCTTCACTGTGAGTCCAGATCATGAAGATGTCATCAATAAATCTGTACCAAACTTTGGGTTGGCAGACTTGGGTAACCAAGAAGGCTTCCTTTAAGCGACCCATGACCTTCGTAACCTGTTAGTTCATCCCTATGAAATCCCCAAACCACCTTCCCTACCCTCTGGCTCCTATCCTTGTAACCGCCCCCGATGCAAAACCTGTCCCATGCACCCTCCCACCACCACCTATTCCAGTCCTGTAACCCGGAAGGTGTACACGATCAAAGGCAGAGCCACGTGTGAAAGCACCCACGTGATTTACCAACTGACCTGCCTACACTGTGACGCATTCTATGTGGGAATGACCAGCAACAAACTGTCCATTCGCATGAATGGACACAGGCAGACAGTGTTTGTTGGTAATGAGGATCATCCTGTGGCTAAACATGCCTTGGTGCACGGCCAGCACATCTTGGCACAGTGTTACACCATCCAGGTTATCTGGATACTTCCCACCAACACCAACCTATCCGAACTCCGGAGATGGGAACTTGCCCTTCAGTATATCCTCTCTTCTCGTCATCTGCCAGGCCTCAATCTCCGCTAATTTCAAGTTGCCGCCACTCATACCTCACCTGTCTTTCAACAACTTCTTTGCCTCTACACTTCTGCCTCGACTGACATCTCTGCCCAAACTCTTTGTCTTTAAATATGTCTGCTTGTGTCTGTATGTGTGGATGGATATGTGCGTGTGTGCGAGTGTATACCTGTCCTTTTTTCCCCCTAAGGTAAGTCTTTCCGCTCCCGGGATTGGAATGACTCCTTACCCTCTCCTTTAAAACCCACTTCCTTTCGTCTTCCCCTCTCCTTCCCTCTTTCCTGATGAGGCAACAGTTTGTTGCGAAAGCTTGAATTTTGTGTGTATGTTTGTGTTTGTTTGTGTGTCTATCGACCTGCCAGCGCTTTTGTTCGGTAAGTCACCTCATCTTTGTTTTTATATATAAATTTTCCCACGTGGAATGTTTCCTTCCATTATATTGATATCATTAATTTGAATCCAACAATTATGTTTGTTATTGTCACTGTTGCATTTCGAAATCTTTTCTGTCGTCTTATTTTCCTCTTTCTGTTTTTGCCAGTAGTTTCACTTTGTATTCACCTTCTCCTTTTTACCATAATCTGCTATACTATTTTATCCCGCCTATATATATATACTCAATAATACGTAACCCACTTCCAAACTATAACCAAAAAAATTTTTTTTGCCGCTTTCGTCACTACCACCGCTATAATATCCACCGTTTCTAGTTCACAAACAGCTCCTTTCACCTTTCAAACAACCATTTCGGCCAGTTCTAATAACTTTCGCTTTATTTCCATTTCCGTTTTTCCCACATCACTGATCATTTTAGCCGCTTCCCACAGGTTTTAACGCGATTATTTCTTCGTCAGACAATTGTTAGCCTCATTTTCATAATCTGCCACCAAAATACCACTCCTTTTAATATACTACACGCAGTTTTTTCGAAATTTTCCCGAATTTCTCCGTCCTTTAACGTGTTTTGGCGGCAACACAACCACCTAACCTTTATGCACATCGTTGTCTACCAACCCAAGTCCAACATAGCCCAGCTGTAACCAACACCTTTTCGCCTTTTTTCATTCCAGATCTCCAGTTTCTTTCCGGTTCACCTTTATCTCTCCCCATATATTTTTATTTTCATTTTCATTTCACCTCATGTTACACTTTCCACCTTCTAATACCATGTCACACTCACAACACCCCCACAATGACCCCATTAAGTTTTATCTACATTCCCTCCGCAAACATGCCTTCGCCCTAGCCAGATTACACTCCCATATTCTATTTTCTCAGGCTTGTCTGACATTTGGCATCACCCCCAAAGGCCTCACACTTAAAGTTCCCATCTCTGGCTGCAACCCTTCCTTCCATCAGTCCCTATACCAGTTCCAAACTGAACAATCCATTGCCCTCACCCACCTAGTCCTTCACCTACACATCAACTCAGCCAATGAACACACCCGTCAACTCCTATCCTTAATAAAAGTCCTTAATCTTTCCTCTCCCACATCCACACCGGCTGTTCAGAGCATCCTCCTACAGGCCAACCGTAAATTAGAACAGCATGCCACCCTCCACCTCAAAAAACTATCCAATCTCCTGGTTTCCCACCTCCGGAAAGGCAACTCACTCACCCTTCACAACCTTTCCAGCAAACCTCAACCTCCTCTCATTGCACACAAACCCAGTCTCTCCCATCTACTCAATCTCCCACTTCCAGCTCCACTCCCTCCAAAACCTCAAAATTCCGATCAACACAATCTGGAACCACAACACCCTAATTCAGTAGTTAACCTTTCCTCCAAACCTCTCTCCCAATCCGAAACCTCTGTCCTATCCAAAGGCCTCACCTTCAGCCCCACTCCCAGATTCAACCAAACAGCCCTCGTCAAAGATTTACTGTCCTACACTCGTACTCTCTGCTGGAAGTATCACTTTGCCACGAAGAAAAATGATCCTAATCCTACTCCTAATGATCCGACTCCTCAAGACACCATCCAAATTGAACCCTGCCTGGAACAGTTCCGTCCTCCGTCACAGCGGGACCCACCTCCTCTTCCTCAAAATCACCCTCTCCAAACCTTCCAGGAATTTCTGACTTCCAGCCTTGCATCTCAATCCTTCTTAAAAAACCTTAATCCTACACCCAACATCACCACTGCTGAAGCCCAGGCTATCCGTGATCTGAAGGCTGACCGATCCATCGTCATTCTTCCGGCGGACAAGGGTTCCACAACCATGGTACTTGATCATCGGGAGTATGTGGCTGAGGGACTGCGTCAGCTTTCAGACAACACCACATACAAAGTTTGCCAAGGTAACCCCATTCCCGATGTCCAGGCGGAGCTTCAAGGAATCCTCAGAACCTTAGGCCCCCTGCAAAACCTTTCACCTGACTCCATCAACCTCCTGACCCCACCGACACCCCGCACCCCTACCTTCTACCTTCTTCCTAAAATCCACAAATCCAATCATCCCGGCCGCCCCATTGTAGCTGGTTACCAAGCCCCCACAGACCGTATCTCTGCCTACGTAGATCAACAACTTCAACCCATTACATGCAGTCTCCCATCCTTCATCAAGGACACCAACCACTTCCTTGAACGCCTGGAATCCTTACCCAATCTGTTACCCCCGGAAACCATTCTTGTAACCATTGATGCCACGTCCTTATACACAAATATTCCGCACGTCCAGGGCCTCGCTGCGATGGAGCACTTCCTTTCACGCCGATCACCTGCCACCCTACCTAAAACATCTTTCCACATCACCTTAGCCAGCTTCATGCTGACCCACAACTTCTTCACTTTTGAAGGCCAGACATACCAACAATTAAAGGGAACAGCCATGGGTACCAGGATGGCCCCCTCGTACGCCAACCTATTCATGGGTCGCTTAGAGGAAGCCTTCTTGGTTACCCAAGTCTGCCAACCCAAAGTTTGGTACAGATTTATTGATGACATCTTCATGATCTGGACTCACAGTGAAGAAGAACTCCAGAATTTCCTCCCCAACCTCAACTCCTTTGGTTCCATCAGTTTCACCTGGTCCTACTCCAAATCCCATGCCACTTTCCTTGACGTTGACCTCCACCTGTCCAATGGCCAACTTCACACGTCCGTCCACATCAAACCCACCAACAAGCAACAGTACCTCCATTATGACAGCTGCCACCCATTCCACATCAAACGGTCCCTTCCCTACAGCCTAGGTCTTCGTGGCAAACGAATCTGCTCCAGTCCGGAATCCCTGAATCATTACACCAACAACCTGAAAACAGCTTTCGCATCCCGCAACTACCCTCCCGACCTGGTACAGAAGCAAATAACCAGAGCCACTTCCTCGTCCCCTCAAACCCAGAATCCCCCACAGAAGAACCACAAAAGTGCCCCACTTGTGACAGGATACTTTCCGGGACTGGACCAGACTCTGAATGTGGCTCTCCAGCAGGGATACGACTTCCTCAAATCCTGCCCTGAAATAAGATCCATCCTTCATGAAATCCTCCCCACTCCGCCCAAGAGTGTCTTTCCGCCGTCCACCTAACCTTCGTAACCTGTTAGTTCATCCCTATGAAATCCCCAAACCACCTTCCCTACCCTCTGGCTCCTATCCTTGTAACCGCCCCCGATGCAAAACCTGTCCCATGCACCCTCCCACCACCACCTATTCCAGTCCTGTAACCCGGAAGGTGTACACGATCAAAGGCAGAGCCACGTGTGAAAGCACCCACGTGATTTACCAACTGACCTGCCTACACTGTGACGCATTCTATGTGGGAATGACCAGCAACAAACTGTCCATTCGCATGAATGGACACAGGCAGACAGTGTTTGTTGGTAATGAGGATCACCCTGTGGCTAAACATGCCTTGGTGCACGGCCAGCACATCTCGGCACAGTGTTACACCGTCCGGGTTATCTGGATACTTCCCACCAACACCAACCTATCCGAACTCCGGAGATGGGAACTTGCCCTTCAGTATATCCTCTCTTCTCGTCATCCGCCAGGCCTCAATCTCCGCTAATTTCAAGTTGCCGCCACTCATACCTCACCTGTCTTTCAACAACTTCTTTGCCTCTACACTTCTGCCTCGACTGACATCTCTGCCCAAACTCTTTGTCTTTAAATATGTCTGCTTGTGTCTGTATGTGTGGATGGATATGTGCGTGTGTGCGAGTGTATACCTGTCCTTTTTTCCCCCCTAAGGTAAGTCTTTCCGCTCCCGGGATTGGAATGACTCCTTACCCTCTCCTTTAAAACCCACTTCCTTTCGTCTTCCCCTCTCCTTCCCTCTTTCCTGATGAGGCAACAGTTTGTTGCGAAAGCTTGAATTTTGTGTGTATGTTTGTGTTTGTTTGTGTGTCTATCGACCTGCCAGCGCTTTTGTTCGGTAAGTCACCTCATCTTTGTTTTTATATATAAATTTTCCCACGTGGAATGTTTCCTTCCATTATAAAAATAATAAAATAAATATATTAAATGACTGCGTGTGGTGGTGGACTGATAGCTGTGTAGTGCTGGAATGGGAGCAGGGAAGGGGCTGGATGGGTGAGGACAGCAACTAACGAAGTTCCCATAACCCTTCTGGCCGCAACCTTCGTTAGTTGCTGTCCTCACCCATCCGACCCCTTCCCCGCTCCCATTCCAGCACTACACAGCCTTCATTCCACCACCACACCTAGTCTTTTTTATTTATTTTATTATTTTTTATTTATTACTCTCTACTTCTCTCCTTTTCCGCTACTCCCCCCCTCCTCATCTCTTCCCTGCCCGCTGCTCAACCTACAGCACTTCATTGTCCGCCATCCTCACCATACTCCCTCCCCCTCCCCACCTGAGCCTCCAACTCTACCCCCCCCCCCCCCAGTTGCCACCTGCCACTCCTATCATGCACTGGTGCAGTGTGGTTTCAGTTGCCAGAGACCGCAGTAGTGTGAGAGAGTTGCATTTGTGTGTGTGTGTGTGTGTGTGTGTGTGTGTGTGTGTGTGTGTGTGTGTGTGTGTGTTGTTGACAAAGGCCATTGGCCAAAAGCTTTAAGTGTGAAAATCTTTGTGTTGTGCCTATCTGTGACTCAGCATCTCTGCTATATGGTGGGTAGCAACTTTCCTTCTCATACTATTTTTACATTCCATCTTGGATTTTCCACTGTTTGATTAAATGGAATATATTAATTTTACGTATATCAATTGAATTGTTTCACTATATTTAAATAATTGATATATATATATAGAGGGAAACATTCCACGTGGGAAAAATTATATATAAAAACAAAGATGAGGTGACTTACCGAACGAAAGCGCTGGCAGGTCGATAGACACACAAACAAACACACACACAAAATTCAAGGCTTTCGCAACAAACTGTTGCCTCATCAGGAAAGAGGGAAGGAGAGGGAAAGGCGAAAGGAAGTGGGTTTTAAGGGAGAGATAGTAATCATAAATAAATTGAATATATTATTCTTCCATCTGTAACTAAACTGTTATTTTTAAATTAATGGTTCGACACTGTGAAGGAAAAAAATTGTTAGTATTAGCGGGAATCGGGCCCGGGTTCGAAAATTACCAGTCTAAGCTTTAGACCACTTGCCCACGGTGGAGTCATGACAGCAGAGCTTTAAACATCGCTCCATTCTCTATGACTGCACAATAAGCCACATGCAGTTTCAAATAAAAACACTGACCTGGTGCTGTGAGCAATATAGCACTTTTAGTGCCAGAATATATGATTTACATCAAAGCATGCACAGTAGAAAACAGAAAACTGTATCACTTCTCTGACTCAATCATAGTGAAGCTGACTGTCATTTCAGCACTCGAGACTGGTTTCTAGTTCTCACACACAGGGTGCTGAGAAACACATTTTTGTCCATTTTATTCAAATACCCGCATGCATTCAAAGAGAAATGGCAATTTTAGTGTCATTTCCAGCTCACTTTTGAAGAGAAATGGTGTAATTTTAGAGTGATTTCTGGTTCACATTCGAAGCAAAATGTGCTGTAGCACATTAGCACATGATAACTGCCTGCCAATGTTTTACTGTGTATTGGGCTGTAACTGTTCAGATGTCTTTGACCATTCACTGAGGTAAGGTGTCTTCCTTTTTGTCTATTCCATCTTTGCCTTCTCAGATTGGTCAGTGAGCTGCTTAGATGATTGCAAGGAACTTCTTCAGGGCACAGCTGTTGATGAGGAGGGAGAAATTCATGCAATTACTAGGCACTGATCAGTTCCACTTTTAAGCCTCTCCTTTTTGACAGACCCCTCTCTCCATGTTAGGGTTCATGCTACTTTAGGTAACTTCTGCTAGAGTTGGCAATAAGCAACCTGTGATCAACTACTAAGTCTCACTGAGAGCAGTATCTGGCATTAAACGACCTGCACCAGACTGAGGAAGCATATTTAGATACAGAAAAATACACACCCAACACTTAACTGATACTGGTCTACAATTCTGTAAATCCACTCGTTTACCATTTTCCATAAATTAGAATGTTCTGTCAACATAAACGTTCATGCATACAGCTGCATCATTTGTAAGATAACTGTTGCTGGATCAACAGAACTGATATTTCAGCCAAGGTAGTTGTGGCTTGCATTTGTGTCTACTGGTGTACTGTCCTGTCAAGGATCCACTTATATTTCATCATGACACCTTCCACTCGGCATCATACTAAGCCACTTAAAAAAAAAGTTCATCTGATTTAGTTCCCATTGTGGCAGGATTGGGCAGCTTTATCAGACTGGTTTGCTGTGGTGGAAGAAGTGGGGATCTGCTGCTGACTGGTGCCAAATTTGGTACAGGCCATAACTGGCAGTTGACAAATGTCATGTAGATTACAGTGATTGCTGTTTTCATATTGTGGAGTATTGGGTGTGTAATGACTTTTTAAACTAGTAATACTTTGATCTCAAGTTGTTAGTGTGGCCTGCTGGGCACTGATAGCTGACATACATGATGGTGCAAGCTTACAACCACCTACTCTATTCAGAATGTTTGGGTGTTTTAACATTTCAGTGGCCTCCCTGATCCCAACGCACTAATATTTCTGGCTGCTCAGTACATAGGCACCTTTCCATATCTCTGGAACAAACTTTTCAATAAATTCCACAACAAATCTTCCCAGAAGGGAAACAAAGATTTCATGTGGGAGAGAGGAGACATATGGAGCCCACCCATAATTTTTATAGCTATTACTAATTAGAATGTGTAGAGTATAGCTGATATGTATATTAATGGCCACAGTTATTAATTAGTATAATGAGGAATAAGAATAACAATTAATGAAACAGTGGTCATGAAAATTTCTGTTACCACATTTGACACCCCAATGGTAGTTCAACAATTCATATGAAATTAGTACGTCTCAATAAAAAAGTTGTGAATCATGTACTAGTTCTAGACAGAAACAAATTATTTACTTACATACAATTCGGACGTGGAAAAGATGAGAGAGAACTGGACTACGTTCCATCTGAAACACACACAATAAATGCAAACAGGAATTTATAACTGTAAAAGAAATGTCTCACAAGATTCTTCCAAATACAGAAAAGTGATGACTCCAGAACTTACAAAGTCAACACGATCCTCAGCTAGCCAATGGAAGCATTTCAGGAACAGAAGCAGTATGAAGAGTGCCACAAACTTTGGACTGAAGTCATCTCTGAACATAGTGAAAGCAAGGCAGGTTTCTGTCACTGCATACCATGATCGTTCTACCAGATGCTGCAAAAATTAAGAAGATATACACTGAGATGCATGAATTTTAAACATAGTTTCCATTCAAAAAGCTGTACTGTAACACATCCACCTCTTGATTATATACGCATTTGATTACACAGAGATAATTTTCAAGGTCTAAAATGCTTGTATCCCCTTCCCTCTCACAAACAAATTTCATAACAAAGAAGGAAACAGACTGATCATCAGTCGCAAAAGCATGAGACATTAATTTAAAGGAGTACTGACTGCTGGAATGGTTACATGTAGCATGTGTCAATGTCTTTGATGAGAGATCCAGACAGCTGGGCAATTGAATATCACTTGAAAAGAGTGAATTATTTATACAAACAATGGAAACTCCAGGTAGGAATATCAACAATATAAGGAAAAAGACAGATTCCTACACAACGTAAAGATGACACACTGAGTTGCAGGCAAGCACAACGAAAAGACAGTTACACATACAGCTTTAGGTCAAAGCCTTCTTCAGAAAAGGGAACACAGACACACACATTCACACAAGCACGTACACCTCATGCACACATGACCGCCATCTACAGCAGCTCAGACTGGAATGCAACTGTCACGCAGAATGAAGCAGCAATCTGGAAGGGATGGGGAAGGTGAAGAAATAGCAGTGTACAGGAGGGGGGGGGGGGGGGGCAGGAGAACACTGTCTGGAGAAGTGGGCAGGGAGGACTGGGAGGCTGTGCAGCAGGGAGGTGGGGAGGGGTGCGGGGTGGGGGCAGGGAGCTTGTAAAGAGCGGAACAGAGGAGGGGAAAAATGGGCGAGTGTGTTGGCAGAGGGTGGCACACAAAGAAGGTGAGGGGACAAGAATAAGGAGGAGGTGATAGGACAGATGGGGTGGTAACTGTTTGGTGGAGAGTGTGGGGATAGTAGGTTACTGTAGGTTGAGGATGGGATAACTTCAGGAGCAGAGAATGCATTGCAAGGATAACTCCCATCTGCACAGTTCAGAAAAGTTGGTGGTGGAGGGGAGGGTCCATATGCCCTGGATTGTGAAGAAGCCACTGAAATCAAACTTGTTATGTTCAGCTGCACATTGAGCCACAGGATGGTCTACTTTGCTCTTGACCACAGTTTGGTAATGGCTGTTCATTCTAGTGGACAGCTAGTCAAAAGTCACACCAATATAAAAAGCTGTACAGTGATTGTACCAGAGCTGGTATATGACACGTCTGCTTTCACAGGTGGTCCGGCCTCTAATGGGGTAGGACAACCCTGTGACAGGACTGGAATAGCAAGTGCTGAGTGGGTGGATTGAGCAGGTCAGGGAATATGATCCCTATGGCACAGGGTAGGGATTGAGAATGGCACAGGGATGGACTAGGATTTCATGGAGATTGGGTGGAGAACTGTACACCACTTTAGGAGCGGGTGGAAGGATCTTGCGTAGGATGTCCCTTATATCAGTGTGTGATGGGCAACATGATAGGTAATCTAGGCCCTGATGACAGATGTGGTTCAGTTGTTCCAGTCTGGGATGGTACTGGATGATGAAGGAGGCTCTCCTTTGTCACTGGTTCTGGGGGTAATGGGAGGATTTGGGGGGCAGGGACAGGAAATGGCACAGGAGACCAGTTCCTGCACAGTGTCTGGGGGATAGTGTCTGTCCGTGAAGGCCTTGGTGAGACGGTCAGTATACTGGCCAAGGGATTTCTTGTCACTGTAGATACACAGTCCTGGGTGGCTAGGTAGTATGAGAGTGATTTTTTGGTGTGGAAGGGATGACAGCTGTTGAAACACAGGTACTGTCGGTGAATTTCGTGTGGATGGAGCCATCGGAAAGGAGGTCAACCCAGAAAGGTGGTACGTTGGGTAGAGGAGGACCAGGTAGAGCAGACAGGAAAGAAAGTGTTGAGGTTATGAAGGAATGAGGATAGGATGTCTTGGTCCTGAGCCCAGAACATGAAGATATCATCAATGAATCTGAACCAGACTAGGGATTTGACATTTTGGGAGGTGAGTAAGGTCTCCTCTAGATGGCCCATAAACAGGTTGGCATAGAAGGGTTCCATGTAGGTGCCCATGGTTATGCTGCGGATTTGTCTGTATACCTTCCCTTCAAAGGAAAGGAAGTTGTGGGTTAGGGTAAAGCTAGTAAGGAGAATACCACAGTAGGTTTGGAGGTGGAAGAACATTAAAAAAGGTAGCACTCAGTAACGGTAAGACAATGGGTATGAGGGGTGGTGGTGTATAGGGAGGTGGCATCAACAGTGATGAGTAGGGATCCAGGAGGTAAGGGGGCAGGAATGTGGAGAACCAACGGAGGAAGTGGCTGGTTTGTCTGACGTGAGAGGCTAGATTAGGGACAATTGGTTGGAGCTGTTGGTATTCTCTCAGTGGGGGTACAATAACCCCCAAATCAATTTCCCTCCTCATTCCCATACTAACCAGCACACCCTCTTTCTACACGCTCCCAAAAATCCACAAACCCATGAATCTTGGACACTTCACTGTAGCTGGTTATTGTACCCCCACTGAAAGAATTAGGGGCTCACTGACCAACACCTTCAACCAATTGTCCATAATTTAGCCTACCATGTCAAAGATACACCCCTTTACCTTCCAGATTCATACTTGACACTGTTGACGCCACCTCCTTCAGGCTACAAACCCACTATCTTATTCCTCATACACCATACTAACTTTATCATAACTCAAAATTACTTCTTCTTTCAAGATAGGATATACAAACAATTCTGCAGCACAGCCATGAGCACCTGCATGGCCACCTCCTGTGACAACCTGTTTATGGGGCACCTAGAGGAGACCTTCCTAGCCTCCCAAAATGTTAAACCTCTAGCTTGCTTCAGGTTCATTGATGATATCTTCATGATCTGAATTCAGAACCAAGACACTCAGTCCTCATTCCTTCACAACCTCAATACCTTCTCTCCCATCTGCTTTACCTGGCCCTCCTCTATTCAGCAAGCTACCTACCTGGACATTGATGAATTCTTCCTCTCTGATGGCTCTATCCACACATCTGTCTACACAAAATCCATCAACCACCAACAGTACCTGCATTTCGACAGCTGTCATCCCTTCCACACCAAAAAATCCCACCCCTACAGCCTGGCTACCCGAGGATGTTGCAATATACTAAGGGCCTCACCAAGGCCTTTACAGACAGACACTATACCCAAACCGAGTCCGCAAAGAGATCTCCCACCCTTCTGAAGATGTGTGCCGTCACCCACCTCATCTCTATAGCAGCCTAGTCCATTGTTATGCCACCTCCACTCCCAATCCCAACCTCTTGCCACAGGGATCATATCCCTGTGAAATATCCAGGTGCAAAACCTGCCCAATCAATCTACATCTACATCAATACTCTGCAATCCACCTTACAGTGTGTGGCATTTGCATACATACTCCACAAGCCACTGCACAGTGTGTTGCAGAGGGTATTGTGTAGCACAACTAATCATTCCCTTTCTAGTTCCACTCGCAAACAGAATGAGGGAAAAACGGCTATCTGTATGTCTCCATATGAGCCCTAATTTCTCGTATCTTATCTTTGTGGTCTTACATGCAATATATGTCAGTAGCAACAGAATTGTTCTGCAGTCAGCTTCAAAAATTGGTTCTCTAAATTTTCTCAATAGTGTTCCTTGAAAAGAACATTGTCTTCCATCCAGGATTCCCATTTGGATTCCTGAACATCTCCGTAAGACTTGTGTGTTGTTCAAACCTGCCAGTAACAAATCTAGCAGCCCACCTCTCAACTGCTTTGATGTCTTCCTTTAATCTCAACAGGTATGGATCCCAAACTCTTGAGCAGTATTCAAGAATAGGTTGCACAAGCATCCTATATGCTGTATACTTTACAGATGTACATCACTTTCCTAGAATTCTCCCAATAAACCGAAATCGACCATTCACATTTCCTACCACGATCCTCACATGCTCGTTCCATTTCATATTGCTTTGCAACATTATGACCAGATATTTAAACAACATGACTGTGTCAAGCTGCATCCAAACATGACAGGTTTGTTTTTCCTACACATTTGCATTAACTTACATTTTTCTACATTGACAGCTGGCAGCCGTTCATCACACCAACTAGAAATTTTGTCTAAGTCATCTTATATCTCCTATAGTCACTCAACTTTGACACCTTACCATACACCACAGCATCGTCAGCAAATAACTGCAGATTGCTGCCCATCCTGTCCACCAAATCATTTATGTATGGTTCAAATGGCTCTGAGCACTATGGGATTTAACATTTATGTATATAGTGAATAATAGCAGTCCTATTACACTTCCTTGGGGCCCTTTGACAATACCCTTGTCTCTCATGAATACTCACCTTCGAGGACAACATACTGGGTTCTGTAACTTAAGAAGTTTTGGAGCCACTCACAAATCTGTGAACCCATTCCAAAGGCTTGTACCTCCTTTAACAGTCTGCAATGGGGCAATATGTCAAATGTTTTCCAGAAATCTAGAAATATGGAATCTGGCTGTTGCCCTTCATCATACGAGAACAGAGTTCGACATGAGCAGTGCTATACGAAACCACACTGATTCATTAACATAAGCTTCTTGATTTCAAGAAAATTTATTATATTTGAAATGAAATATTGGCCTGCAAGTTTTTGGGTCTGTTCTTTTGCCCTTTTATACACAGGAGTCACCTGTGCTTTTTTCCAGTCACTGGGGCTTTGCACCTGGAGATAGATTTGTGATAAATGCAAGCCAAGTAAGGGGTCAATGTCGTAGAGTACTCTTTGTAAAACCTTATTGGGTTTCCATCTGGACCTGGTGACTTACTTGTTTTCAACTCGTTGTTTCTCTGTGTCAGGGATGCTTGTTACTGCGTTATCCATAGAGGAGTCTTTTTAATGATCAATAAATGGTACGTTTGTACGATTCTCCTGCTTGAATGATTCCTTGAATGTGCAATTTAAAACTTTGGCTTTCATTTTGCTATCTTCAACTGCCACACCAGACAAGTCAACAAGTGACTGGATGGAAGCATTAGACCCACATAGCGATTTTACATAGGGCCAGAATTTTCTTGGATTCTCTGCCAGATCTTTTGCTAAGACATGACAGTGATAGTAGCTGTATGCTTCATGCATAGATCTTTTCACGGGTGCACAAATCTCTACTAGCCGTTGTTGTCAGTTGCATGTTCTCTTTTGAACTGAGAGTGCAACAGCCTTCGCTTTCTCAGCATTTTCTGAATCTCGTTATTAAACCATGGTGGGTCATTTCCATCCTTAATCCATTTACTAGGCACAAACTTGTCCAGATCACAGTTTACAATTTGCTTAAACTTTACCCATAATTCTGCTATGTCCATGTTAATGGAAGTAAGTGATGTCCATTCACTGTCTAAGTGAGATGCTAACAACTGCTTATCAGCCCTTTCTTGCAGAAATAACTCTCATAACCTTCTTAACTGATTTATTAATTTTCAGAGACATAATTGCTGTAATGAGTTCATGATCGCTAATTCCAGTTTCTATACTGACACTGTCGATAAGGTCCGGTCTATCTGTAATTAACGTGTAATGTGTAATGTGCTGCGAATACATAGAAAGACAGATCCCTTATCATTTAGCTACAAAATAGCAGGTCAGCAACTGGAAGCAGTTAATTCCATAAATTATCTGGGAGTGCGCATTAGGAGTGATTTAAAATGGAATGATCATATAAAGTTGATTGTCGGTAAAGCAGATGCCAGACGGAGATTCATTGGAAGAATCCTAAGGAAATGCAATCCGAAAACAAAGGAAGTAGGTTACAGTACGCTTGTTCGCCCACTGCTTGAATACTGCTCAGTAGTGTGGGATCCGTACCAGATAGGGTTGATAGAAGAGATAGAGAAGATCCAACGGAGAGCAGCGCGCTTCGTTACAGGATCATTTAGTAATCGCGAAAGCGTTACGGAGATGGTAGATAAACTCCAGTGGAAGACTCTGCAAGAGAGAACCTCAGTAGCTCGGTACGGGCTTTTGTTAAAGTTTTGAGAACATACCTTCACCAAAGAGTCAGTCAGTATATTGCTCCCTCCTACGTATATCTCGCAAAGAGACCATGAGGATATATCTTGCGAAGAGACCATGAGGATAAAATCAGAGAGATTAGAGCCCACACAGAAGCATACCGACAATTCTTCTTTCCACGAACAATACGAGACTGGATTAGAAGGGAGAACCGATAAAGGTACTCAATGTACCCTCCGCCACACACCGACAGGTGGCTTGCGGAGTATGTATGTAGATGTAGATGTAGAATTACACAGTCTAACAAATTTCCATTGTGTGTAGGCTGCCAAACTGGCTGTTCCAGACAATTTTGAGGTGGCATGTTCAAAAGTACTAAGCATTATTGTCTGTCTGTGCCCCCTACAATGAATCCATAGACATCCCAGCCTATACTCGGTAAGTTAAAGTTGTTATTTATTTATTTACTGCAACTAGTAATGTGTGATCTGGGTACTTACATGCTACTGACCATAGACATTCTTTGAATGACTCAAGAATGTCACAGAATCAGGTGGCCAGCAAAAACACCCAAAAATTAACTTGGTTTCACCTAGACCTGTTACACACAACCGGATAACATCACTGTCACACTCAATTTCAACCTCAATAGGGAGAATATTTTTCTGAACTGCAATGAACATTCCTCCTCCTCTGGCCTATAATGTCTTTCCAATATACTTATCATGACTCATTAAATATCTCAGAGTTTTCCACTTTGGCTTTCATCCAGCTCTCGGTCCTGTGAATAATTTTAGTGCGAGAACATTCCAGGAGGCCAGTCAATTTGGTAACTTTTTTATGAATACTTTGATAGTTTACTGATAAAATTATTACAGTTGAAGTGTTTTACTCTGAACACAGTCTGATTTCCTTTGTTGCATACTGACTGGTGAGTGTTCATCACAGTGCCTCAAACTACTGCCTAGCCTAAAAAACCCTTGTGTGCACTCCACAAGCACTCCGCTACCCAAGTAGCTGCCTCCTTTGTGTACTGCACTGCTGACCTATCAAGGGAAGTCCTACAAATCCCCAACTGATAATGCAAATCTGCAGTCAAGACTGCCACAGAACCGATGAATCCTTTGGTTGTGACCCTCCACTCAGTTCCAAACCAAAGGACCCCAACCAACTCTGCGAAGAAATTGTGAGCTCTGCCTTCACACCACGTATAAGGCCTCCATCCACCCAGCACTTCCTATTCCAGTCCTGTCACAGTCTAATCCTACTCCATCAGAGATTGACTCACCTGTGAAAGCAACCATGTCACATACCAGCTCTTCTGGAATCATTGCACAGCTTTTTATATTGGAATGAGAGCCAACCAGCTGTCCACCAGGATGAACGGCCACTGCCAAAGTAGACCATCCTGCGGCACAAAATGCAGCTGTACATAATACACTTGATTTCAATGGCTGCTACACAAACCGGGTCATCTGGTCCTCCCCTCCACCACCAGCTTTTCTGAACTGTGTAGATGGGAGTTATCCTTTCAACATATTCTCAGCTCCTGAAATTACCCTGGCCTCAACTTATGGAAACCTACTGTAACCACACCCACCAGGTTCCACCCCCTCTGTTCTATCACCTTCTTCCTGAGTAATGAATATGAAATGGATGATGATTCACTACGTGTTATGTTATGGACATGTTACTCAATGGGATACATTCTATTTAGAAAAATTCATAATCTAGAAAGAATTTAAAAAGACATTTAATGAAAAGTACTGGTCAGAAACAGCACAAAGGAAACCTCAAACAAGATTACTAGTACATGAGAATATAACTGAACTACTAACAGTCTTTTGAATTGTGTAACACATTAGATAATTGGGATAAGTCAATAGAGTCAACTGATGGATAAAGTAATTAACAGTTTACCAATAAGAAATGATAGGTAATTATGAAATAAGGCAAACAACTTACTATACTTTTGGGAGAAAATTTGGTATGTTATATAAATTCAATGAGCAGGGATTCTTATAAGGAATCACAATTCACGAGGCAGAGGGGAGAAAAAGAGGAAATGTTTGCAAAGTGCAAAATAGCAAAATCAATTAACTGAATGGGAGCAAAAACAGATGTAAATTTGAAGAATAAATGTAGGGAGAGAACAAGGGAGATCTCAGAAGGGGACAGAAGGTGTTCTGGAGATAGTTTCAGCTTTTGAAACATGGACAGTTAAATGGATTGCATTGACTATTCCCTTTAGTATGGTGTAAGATAGAGAAGTTGATAATGGAAGAACTGTTATATGAAGGTAAAGTAGAACCAAGTTGCAGGTGAGGAAACCCATTGTGACAGGAAACTCCATGAATGAATAAATCAGTACTGTGTTAGATTCAGGGGCTGAAACAAGTGTTATAGTCTATCTGATCCAAAGTATCTCATCACTCCTAAGTAATGTGGAATTGGCTAGTAGATGTCACGAGAGGTGGCCTCACCAGTACGAAAGAAAGTGGGGAGTATTGTGTTGTCAGCAGTGTAGCAAAATGGGTCAGTCAGAAGAGGTTAGTGACTTAAAACATGGAATAGTCATTAGATGTTGCCTGAGTAACCTATCCCTCAGTGATATCTCAACCCTTCTAAGGCTGACCAATTCAACTACAGGGGACGTGACTGTGAAGTGAAAATACGAAGCAACAACAACAGCTAAACAAGACCATACAGACCTCTTGTAATGACAGACAGGGACCATTGAGCATTGTAGACGGTTTTCATAAAAAATCACATGAAATCAATGGAAAGAATCATTTGTGAGTTCCAAAGCGCTACCACCAGTCCAGTTAGCACAGTGACTGTGCGTAGAGAGTTAAAATGGATGAGATACAATAGCTAAGCAGCTCCTCATATACTAAGGCGACAAAAGTCACGGGATAGTGTTATGCACATATACAGATGGTAGTAGTATTGTGTACACGATGTACAAAAGAGCAGTGCATTGGTGGTGCTGTCATCTGTACTCAGGTGATTCATGTGAAAATGTTTCCAAAGTGATTATGGCCACACAACGGGAATTCAGATTTTGAACCTGGAGTGGTGCTTGGAGCTAGACACATGGAACAGTCCATTTTGGAAATAGTTAGGGAATTCAATATTCCAAGATCTATAGTGTCAAGAATGCGCCAACCATAGCAAATTTCAGGTGTTACCTCTCACCACGGACCAAAGGCAGAGGTGTTTGCATCGAGTTGTCAGTGATAACAGGCAAGCAACACTGCATGAAATAACAACAGAAATGAATGTGGGATGCATGACAAACATATCTCTTAGGACAGTGCAGGGAAGTTGGGCATTAACAGGCTATGGTAGCAGATGACTATTGCGAGTGCCTTTGCTAACAGTATGATATACCTGCAGTGCCTCTCCCGGGCTCATGACCACATTGGTTGAATCCTAGAGAACTGGAAAACCTTTGTCTGTTCAGATGAGTCCCAGTTTCAGATGGCAAGAGCTGATCATAGGAATTTGACAGTGGCACAGACCCCAGAAAGCCATGGGCCCAAGTTCCCAACAAGGCAATGTGCAAGCTAGTGGCAACTCCATAATGGCGTGGGTTGTGTTTACATGGAATGAACTGGGTCCTCCGGTCCAACTGAACCGATCATTGACTGGAAATGGTTATGTTTGGATATTTGGTGACCATTTGTACCCATTCACGGATTTCATGTTCCCAAACAATGATGGAATTCTTATGGATTACAATCCACTATATCACCAGACCACAACTGTTCATGATTGGCTTGAAGAGCAATCTGGACAATTCGAGCAAATGATTTGGCTACCCCTATCAACCAACAAGGGTCATAATTGGGAGCTCAGTTTGTGCACAAACTCCTACATCAGCAACACTTTCACTATACTAGACAGTTATAGACACAGCATGGCTCAATATTCCTGCAGGGGACTTCCAATGACTTGTGGATTCCATGCCATGTTAAGCAGCTGTACTGCACTGGGCAAAAAGGGGTCTGACACCATATTAGAAAGCTTCCCACAATTTTTGTCACTTCAGTGTAAGCCACATATTACTGTAATAAATGCAAAGTGATGCATGAGGTGGTCTAAAGAGTGATGCTACTGAACAGTGGGTGACTGGAAATGAGTAACCTGGAGTGAAGAATCATGCTATATCCTGTGGCAATCTGATGGGAAGGCTTGGGTTTGGCAAATAACTGAAGAACGTTACCTGCCAACTTCTGCAGTGCCAATGGTGAAGTACGGAGGAGGCGATATTACTGTATACGGATGTTTTTTGAGGTCAGGGTGTGATCCCCTTATTGTGCTTAAGAAAATGATCAAAGCAGAAGTATATGAATACATTTTACAGTATTGTGTACTGCTTACATAAGAGGAACAGTTTGAAGATGTGATTGTATCAGTATGACAATGGATTGTAGCATAAAGCACCATTTGTGAAGCAACAGTTTGCAGACAGAAACATTTGTGAAATGGATTGATCTGCCTAGATTCCCAACCTGAACTCAATGGAACACCTGTGAGATGACGGATTGTTGACTTTACTCTAGTCCCTAGAGCCCAAAATCATTACTTTCTCTGGTTTCGGCTCTTGAGAAAGAATTCCTCCACAGATATTCAAACACCTCATTGAAAGTGTCTAAAGCAGAGTTCAAGCCATCATAAAGGTGAAGGATGGACACATCCCATATTACTGTCCACTAATAGGTGTCCAAATACCTACATTCTGATAGTGCAGCAGAAGTGGAGACAAGTAAGAAGGGGAAAGGGGAGCAGAAAAGGAGAGAAGTAGAGAAAGTGAAAGAGACTGTTGGGTGTGTTAGTGGAGTAGAAGGCTGTGTAGCACAGGAGTGGCAGCAAGGATGGGGATAGGTATGTGAAGGACACTGACTAGTTAAGGCTGAGCCCAGGTGGTTACAGGAATGTAGGCTATTTTGAAGTGGGAGTTTCCACCTATGCAATTCAGAAAAGTTAGTATTGGTAGGGAGGATCCAGATGGTGCAGGCTGTGAAGCAGTCATTGAAGTGAAGCATGTTATGTTGGGCAGAATGTTCAGCAAATGGGTGGTCAAGCTGTCTCTTGACAATAGTTTGTCAGTCGGCATTCATGCGGACAGCCAGCTTGTTTGTTGTCGTGCCCACTTAGAAAGCACCACAGTGGTTGGAGCTTAGCTTGTAGATCACATGACTGCTTTCACAGGTAGCCATGCCTTTGATGGGATAGGAGATGCCTGTGACTGGACTGGAGCAGGTGGTGGTGGGAGGATGTATGGGACAGGTCTTTTGCAGAGATATGAGCAATGAGACAAGCAGTTCAGACAGGATTGGAGTAGGGACAGACAAGGAGATTGCAAAGGCTTAGTGAGCAGTGGAATACCATTTTGGGAGGGTTGGGAAGGATAGTAAGTAGGATATTCTTCATTTCAGGTCATGATGGAAGGTAGTCAGAATCGGACTGAATCCTGAGGGGAATGCTCCTTTAGGGCAGGATTGTGGGTATTTGGGAGATGGTACGTGACTGGAGAGGCAAGGCACCGAAGATCTGTTTCATACAAGGTTAAGAGGGTAATTTCAGTCTGTGAAAGTCTCAGTGAGATCCTTGGTATATTTGGACAGGGACTACTCATCACTAAGATACAACAAGCAAGAGCAGGAGGGACTTATTGGTATGGAATGGATGGAAGCTGTCAAAATGCAGGTATTGCCATGGTATGTTTGATGTGGATAGAGGTGCTGATAGAATCAGCCTTGTGGTGGAGGTCAACATTGAGAAAGGTTTCTTGTTGGGTTGAGGAGGATCATGAGAAGTGAAAGGGGGAGAAAGTATTGAAGTTCTGGATGAATGTGGGTACGGTGTTCTCATCCTTGGTCCAGATCACAAAGGTGTCACTAACAAATATGAACCAGGTGATTGTTTTGAGATTCTGGGTGGTTTGGAAGATCTCCTCTATACGGCCTATGAATAGGTTGGCACAGGATGGTGCCATGCGGCTGCCCATTGCTCCACCACAGATTTGTTTGTAGGTGATCCCTCCAAAGGAGGAGTAATTGTGCGTGTGGATATAGTTGATCATAGTGATCCATAAGGGGTTGTAGATTTGGAGTCAGTGAGGCACTGAGAAAGATAGTGTTCAATAGCTGCAAGACCATGGGCATTGGGGATGTTCGTGCAGAGGGAAGTGGCATTAACAGGGATGAGCAGGGCACCGTGAAGTAAAGAAGAGGAACTGTGGAGAGTTGGTGGAGGAAATGGTTGGTGTTTAATATATATAACAAGGTACGTTACAGGTTTTGTTTTGTTTTGGAGTGCGAAAACAATTACGCGCTCATGTCAGATCTGTACAACACAACAGCAAAGAGTGGAATTAAAAACAACTACACGCCAATCCCAACTGACAGAAGAGAAGACAGCTAAAAACAGGGCTGTGAAGAAAGGTCTATAAAATCTGCCATAAAGAAATGGAGGTCCAGAACTAAAAATTAAATGTCTTCGCCATGTTGACACCTTTTCTGGAGCAGGTGGTAGTGGAAGGAAACGATCTATTAACTTAGCTGCAACCACTCTGCTGCTTTCTATCTGGGCACGACAATTAAGAAGCTGTGGCCGGACAAACAGTGGCCAAGAGACAGTTGGACCACGCAGTTGCTGAACATGTGCACAACACAGTGTGCTTCACTTCAATGATTGCTTCACAGCCTGCACCATCTGGATCTTTGCTACAAATACCAGCTTTTCTGAGCTGCGGAGGTGGAAACTCTCCCTGCAACTACCCCCTTCCCTCCTCCCACCACAGCACTACATTGCCTTCTACTACATCAACATGACCACTACTCTATTTCCCCATCTTTGCTTCTCTCCTTTTCCACTCCTCTTTCCTCCTCCTCTGCTTCTCTCCTTTTCTGCTCCCCTTCCCATCCCCCAAACCCCACAACTGCACCTAGAATAGGACTTCTAGGTGCCCCATCACATTCCTGCATCATCCCTCAGGCAGCGCTACACCTTCCCCCACAGGAAATGAGGCATTAGAACACTTGCCCACAAAAGGCAAAGGTCCCGAGTTTGAGTCTCAGTCTGGCACACAGTTTTGATCTGCCAGGTAGTTTCATATCAGTGTACACTCCGCTGCAAAGTGAAAATTTCATTTTGGCACATAAATCTACTTGGTGATGGGAGGTTTGACCCTTCAAAATGTGTTGTGTATACAAATAAACAGTGCCTGGGAACAGTAAACTTGTTGTTACATTCAATAGCATGGAAAGCATTTCTGAAGAAGAGAAATTTGTTAACAGTGAATATAGACTTAAGTATTAGGAAGTATTTTCTGAAGGTATTTGTCTAAACTGCAGCCTTGCTTGGAAGTGAAAGCATTTCACACAAAAGAAGAATAGAAGCATTTGAAATGTGGTGCTACAGAAGAATGCTGAAGAATAGGCCTTGATGCGTAGATCATGTAACCAATGGCAAAGTACTGAATAGACCTGAAGAGAACATCACACCAGTCTTCAGACTGAAAACAACAAGTTTACACATTTGGTTAAAACAATTAATTCTATTCAACTGAAGAATCCCTAGAAACTAAATAATCTAGTTATTTTCTCTGTATGTGATTACTGAGTAAAACATGACTGCACTGTAAACTTTGATGAATCCAACTGAATGAAAAATACAGATTTCAATTAAGCATCTGCCTGAGCTGGTGATTTTGTACAGCATATTCATCCAACTTTATAGGAAACAACTGCTCTTACATGTACAGTCCACTCAACACGTTATTTGTGGGGCTGAGTGTCACACGAGATGTCAATCTTTCAGCACATATGGTAAGTGATGGTACAAGTGTTAAACTGGCATTGTGGGACATGGCTCAAGTATTATTTCCATAAAGGCTGTAAATACATGAAACAATTTTTCTTTACAAATTGTAAAACATGTTTACTCTTCAGTTCAAAAGGTGGGACAAGAGCCAAGAAAAGTTTAAATTACTGCAAAACAGATAACCAGTTTCCGTGACTGGCAGTGTTAATAACATCCGTCACCATCAAAAGTAAGGAGAATGGTTTTTATTGGTTTCAATGTTAACAGCAGATACACTTACCTCGAATTCAGCAGCTCGTAACTGGCCAAAGAACACTTTCCGCATCAATTTTCCAGCAAGTATAACAAGAATAAATGCCTGAACATAAATCACCTGCAAATAAGAAAATGATTGAAAACTATGTAAGCAAGTATCCCCTCTAAGTAAATAGTATCCTGTCTCATTATACAGAAGGTGATACACATTAGAAATCAAATGTAGAAATATATTTATAATTGGGGAAGGGGGGGGGGGGGGGAGATTTTATGGATACCGTGAACTGAGGTAGATCTTTTAAAAAATCTCGCACCTCACATAATTATTGAGTGATGACAAATGTTATGCAAAAAATGTTATCAAAAAATAAATGATATTTTTCATCATCATGGACACATTTCATACCATCACTTTTTAAAAGTGGACTGATCTTATCTAAATTTGTTAGTTATCAGCAGTAACTTTGTACAAAATGCTATTCAACAGTTCATGTATAAGTAACTGCACAGAAAGGAGAAAAAACTAACAGAGAGAATTAATCTAATACAAGGAATTTGGAACCTTGGGATTTGATGCAGCTTTTGAACAAAACAAGCAGTACAGTTTCAATGTCATTTGACATCCTCAGATAGAAAATGATCACCTCCAGACTTCTCCATCCATTACAGTCTTCAGTGACAAGCACTCATGTTTCTTCTGCAGTATGAATTATAATTTTATTCATAGCTTCCGGTGAATGCTTTGGAATATAAAAATTACTTTTGTGATAGCTAGAGGAAGAAATTAACTAAATTTCAAGGCCACAAATGAGATGCAATATAATTTTCTCACAAGGGGGTCATGAATCTCAATTCCCCATTCTTAAAGCCTCCAACATTAGTTGCACTCTCTCTCTCTCTCTCTCTCTCTCTCTCTCTCTCTCTCTCTCTCTCTCTCTCTCTCAAGCGAATGCTCTGGGGAGTATGGTGGATGATGCAGTACTTCCCAGTCCCATCATCCGAACAGAGTAGCCACAGCTTGCGCTGTATGCGCCCACGCATTGTCGTGCAAAATGATGGGTGGGTTGTGCAGAAAGTGTCGCCGCTTCTTTTGCAAAGCTGGTTGCAGGTGATGCTCAAAAAACAAACAGTAATACTGTGCATTGACGGTATGCCGTGGACGAACGTAATGCATTAGGATAACACCGTCACAGTCATAGACAAGAATCACCATAACTTTCACCATACTGGGGCTCTGACACTCTTTCGACTTTCACGGCGACTCATGTTGATGCCATTCGTTGGATAGGCATTTCAGTTTTGGCTCATACAATGTGGCCCATGTCTCATCCGTGTCATAAAACGGCATACGACAGCATCTCCTTCACACTCATTGTGCTCCAAGTGCATCTGGGCAGTGTCGTAACACATCCATTTCTGCACTTCCATCAAGTCATGCAGAACCCATCGTGAAGCAAATTCTTAGCATGCCCAGGCGTTCCTTCAGAAGGCGAAGCACAGTTGTATGCACTAATCCGGTTTTGTGGGCAAGCTCACGAATTGTATGGCGTCGATCACTGTCCACTAATGCGACAACAGCATGCACTTCTTCTTCTGAGACGCTAGGACAACCTGCCCGATGCATGTCTGCCAAAGTCTGTCGACCTTTGTTGAAGGCTTTTACCCAACATGCCACTGTTCTGTAACGGCAATGCCGATTCCCCGCACGCCTCTTGAAGACCTTGATGACACTGTCGTGCTGTATGACCTCTGGCACATTCAATCTTGATCCAACACTGGCCTTCCTCTACAGTCTGTGCTCCCCATATTCTCCCCTACTGCCAAATTAATAACTCCTTGATGTCTCAAGATGTGCCCTATTAACCTGTTCCTTCCTTTAATCAAATTGTTACTTAAAGCACTTTTCTCCCCAAATAATGATTCAGTACCTCTTTATTATGAGATCAAAGAAATAAAATATCTCCTCATTAGTTATCCGATATGCCTATCTAATCTTCATTATTTTTCGTAACATTACATTTCAAATGCTTCAGTTGCCAGCTCATCTTGCAGAACAAAAATTTCATAGTGTCTTTCTCTGAATGCGTCATACGATAAATTAAACTGAGCCTCAGAAACTGTTCAGTGACCATATTTCACTAAGATATAGATGCGAAATAGGGATGTTTTCTGATGGATTGATGGCAAATAATGACCTACTTAAAAAGATTAAATGCAATATTTCGTTCTGTGAAGCAGACTTTGCTGGCAGGACAGCATTCTCAATAGCCTGCATCAGATGAAGATAAGACACTGCACTGAAATATGGAATGAAAGAAAGAAGAGGGCAGTTGCATTGAAAGGTCAATACAATTCCATCGTTCATTAGTTTTTCTTATGACCAAATGAGAGCTGACTTAACATGCTGATGGGGTCACCATGGGAAGTGCTCTTCTCCCTTGGTGGTTAACATGCCATGGTGGTTTTTGAGAAGACAGCCCTGAAATCAATAAACCTTAAAGCGACCATTTCTTGGAGGTATGTTGATGTCACATTCACAGTAAGTCCAAAGATAGTAAAAAAATAATGGTTTTTTTTGGACAGTATCTCAACTCCATCCACACGAACACCCAGTTGCCATGGAAACAGGAAAGATGGTTGTTTGCCTTTCTTTGATGTTTTGGTTACATGGAAAAATAGTGACTTCCTGTGTCATTCAGTTCATCACAAGCTCATTCACTTGGATTTGTATTAACAACCTTTGAGTTGTCATCCTCTATAGCAAATCATGGGTGTACTTAAGACACTTGTACAAAGAGCACACACAGTTTCCGAACCTGAAAGTTTGCCTAAGAAACTTGCCCACCTAAGAGCAATGTACAGGGAAAATGGATACTTAAAATACAAGATTAACATGGCACTTTCACCTAAAGTAAAAAACTAACAACCTAATAAGGAGAGTACAATATGCAGCTTTTCTTTCATATGCTGATAACACCTTTTTTTAAGATAAGCAAGATAACTTAGAAATTCCAAATTAAAATGGTTACCCATCCACCATCTTGGACAGAATCCTTCACCACTTGGATTGATATAAGATTATATTTATTATTGCAGAAGACTAGAGTTTATTAAATACCCTGCCAGTGTGGCATTGCTAATATGTGTTAAATTACACACACAGTGACAGAACGACTTACAGGACACCAATGCTGCACCCGCTTCTGTGACCCACAAAGTCTGCTACTACTGAGCACTGGACATTCATCAGAATATGATAACACAACAAGTGTGATTGTCACTACTTTCATTTTAGTATTCTATTACTAAAGAGCCCATGGAGATGCACATAGCAGAAAACATTATTAGCTGGGACTGTAGTTATCAGATGGATAATGCACAGAATCCTATTATTTCCATGATCTGCTGTCAGCACAGATGACAGAATACTTCAAGGGCCACTGAGAGTGGCAACCCACCAAACAGAAGAGGTTCAAACTACTGCTAAGTGTACTGATTGCAACTGCGTTTCACAATGATCACTTGTTGACATGTTGACTCTTTGGCTTCTGTCTTAGGTTCTTTGGTCAACATCTGTTTGATGATTTTTCTGATGTTTCACCGGAATGAGTGGGTGGTATTGCCAAAGCTTCACCCTCCACTGCTAGTGATGGACTGGGGGTGAGTCAGCAGCTGAAGATTATATATACCTGGCTATTCCCTGGTGATTACTACTGTGACTCTTCTCTTCCTACCTGCAACAGTTATTCAATGCACCATGAGAACCCATGATCCATTGAGCTTGAGGCTTTCCTTTTTGCTGTTGAATTTACTCCCATGTTGCTGGATTTGTATGGCTTCCCTGAACAAATGGGCACAGAAGCTCTTCTCCACAGGGGAAACTCTTTATTGATGAATTTTATTATGTGGGCAATAAAACAAAGCATGAGCTCTGCCACAGCTAATTTCTCTACTTCTCTCAACCTGCAAGACACTTTATGTATGGTATCCTGCCATTGATGGATTGTTCAGTAATTGCCACAGACTTCTCCACATATATAGGGTATACGGTATATTCCAGACATTGAAAGCGAGTCCCAGTTTCATTGTCAGGAATATACTGCATAATCTGTATGTGGGAATGACTTCCCAACCATTATCACCCAAGTCTGTGTGGCCTTGGCCAAATCGTTGGCACCATTTCACTATGCCTCAGATATGACCTTGCATTTTGTTTATATTCTTCCAGATTTTCACAAAGTATCTGCAATTTAGATATTTTACCTATAAGAATTTTACTGTCCCATATACTTCAGCTTCGGAGTTCATTTCCAGATGGTGTGCCATTTCAACTGCACTTGTTATCTGAACCACAGCAATACTGTGTCTGCAGAAAACCAAGAACATGTACTCTATTCTACAATGCACCACTACTGTTGTGCAATAGTCTTAGCATGGGTCAACATGTGTATCTTACTTTCTGAAACCCCTACATATTTCCAGAGAACTTTTACCTCTACAGTGTGGTGTAACATTGATGTGATCCTCCTGGACAAAGTATTACATGGGTAAAATAGTTCCTTATTCAGATTTGCAAGTTGGGAGGATATTACCATCAGAAAAAATAAAAATAAACAAACAAATCAGGCGTTACATGAATTGGAGTGTGAAATTTTAGATCTTTCACTTGTGTAACTTGTCCCGCGAGGTCAAAGAAATTGTTCATCACATGAAGAGAGATTAAAATTTAATTTTGATAGGGAGGTGATTTTGATTGCAGCGAAAATAGTAGAACAACACAGACTGTGAGAAAGAAACAAAAGAGGAAGCCAGCTGGTAGAATTTTGCACAGAGCATGATTTAATCATTGAAAACACTCGGTTCAATAATCATAAATGAATGTTTATGCAGAAAAGACCTGCAGCCAGCACAAGCTTTCAAATAGTTTACCAAAGATAGGAAACAGATTTATAAACCATGTTTTAAACGGCTAGGATGAGGCCTAAGTGGAACAGGCAAAATGAAACAGACACACTTAAAAGAAAGGGCAGGATAAGTACAGTGTCAATGCAGGAATCGATAAAACAGAAATGCAAATCTGTTAAAGCATATACAGCTATCAAAAAAGATAACTGCTGCTTGCAGAAAAACAGAAAAAAACCTATGAATGAAAGAAAGCACCATTATGAACATTGAGAGCTCAGGTGGTAAATCAGCTACAAGCAATGAAAAGAAGGGTGATAGGAGGAAGAAACAAATAAAATGGCTACAGAAAGAAATGATACTTCACAGTATTATGGGAATGAATTTGAAATGTGTGATGGGGTACCGTGAGAAGAATTTAGCAGGATGCTGAAACACCCTAGTCAAAGCAAGATATGTGAGTTAGACGTGGTTTTAAGATCCTTGCCATAACAAACCATAACAAAACTGTAAACTGGTATGCAGGATGGTTGAGAAATATCAATACGCTTCTTCACCGAAGAATGTAACAATCCCAATACCAAAGATAGCTGGTGACGACAATAAACCAGGGTGTCTTTAGGCTTTGACCACTGATCTTGTACCAAGCCCCAAGAAGCAACACAAACATCGTTTCATGATGGCAACCAATAACCTTACACATTTTTATGGCATGACAGATAATATAACTATCTAGTACAAAATAATACAAATTATTTATAATAAATACTGAAGCTAACAATACTGTGGTGGGAAAATAAAGGTAGTGGGTGGGGACGAACTAAAGTATAACACAACAACTACAGAATCATATAAATAGTGAGGTAATGCAAATTACAACATAGCAAAAAAATCAATACAGTAATCATAAAGAAGATTGTACTACACACCTAGCGAAAAATCATGAAAGCCAATAATACAGAGCTCAACTTGAAAGACCAACTGCAGTTGTTGTCTGCAGACCGGCCAGAGCAGCCAGAGACAGTGGTCATGTGTGGGTGCGATTTGTGTGAATGTTTCCTACTTCAGAAAAAGGGCTTTTGGATGAAAACTTAAATTTATAGCAGTCTTTTCATTGTGTCTGTCTGTTACTCATTTTCAGCTCTTTTAATGCTGATGTTAGTCTGTATCAATTTCCTTTTACTGAAACTGCAACACACTGACAGGTAAAAGAATTGTAGACAAAGTGATAGAACTGATAATAATTAGAGATTTATGGAGGAGCCTGCCAGATTACCACAGTGAGCCCTGCAAAGTATGTTTGTATCTGAGAATAATTTGGTACTAACACTAATTTGGACCTGTATTGGAAAGAAACTTCAGGAACAGACTTCATGATTACTGCATGAATGACATACCAGAGGCAAATCACTGTATAAACCCCTAAGCTTGTTGAGACAGCTATCTGCTGTATTGTACTGAGACCTTGGCCTTCATTCCCTTTGACTTCAGGGAACAAAGAACTCACATGCTGAAACTGAGTTATTACCAGAGAATCTGACACAGGCTTGTAGAGTCATATCAGTTCCATCATACTTGTTTTCCAACAGGCATCCGTGTGCAGCACCACTGGCACTTTGCACACAATCTGTTATCAAGTTATAATGTTCAAAATTATCACCAGGATTTTGCAAAGCAGCAATTTTAACATTTCATCACCCTTATTTTTATTTATTATGACAACAGTTACGGCAGAGGGTGAAACCTAATGTTAAAGCACAGTTTACTTCTCAATGAAAGCTAGTGACCTACTTATCCTACTGGTAACAAGTTGATACATGTCCTGTAAGTTTAATATTCTTCATTTTCTTTCATAATCTGACCTGAATTTCAGGCTTTCTGACCATTCTTAAGGGCTGTGGTCTGTCCAGGCGAAAGAGTGCACATATGGGCAAATTTATTGCAACTAACTACATACCTCATAGCAAACTGACAATGAAACAAAATTTTGTAAAGTTTTGTAGTCCCCTAGTCACTAAACTAAAAGAGCTCTCCGTAGATGCAACACACTGCTATGGCACCTATCAATATTCACTGAAATATACAGACAGTTTAGCTGCTGGAAGATTGGCAACATGAGCCTGTTCATAGCTTGTGAACCTGGCTTGAATTAAACGAGGTCTTTGATACTCAAGCTACACTAGATGCCAAAACAATTATTTGATAATCACATTTTCTGGTTTCACAAACACAAACCAAACTGCCAACATAACCTAAACTCAAAAAATCAATATGGTCTTAAAAACATTGTCCAAATTCATTTCTCTTTTAGTTGTGCATGTCTTATGATGCATGCCACAATACCGATAGGTTCTATTGACCCCCAGTAACTATCAAACTAAGGGTAAGATGCAGGAGATGCTTGTCATATACTATATGATGAGCATATCTGGCTAAAGACGACATAGCAAGCACTGTCCTCTTTCAGTATTAGATGCTTTGTCATTTCATTTTATGTCCCACTATATACTAATAATGTCTGTAGCTTAAAATACTCAAATACTGTTGAGTTATTACTATATTTTAGATACTGAACCTTGCTGAAAAACATGAAAACAGACAACTTATAAAATACATGGAGAGAAGGCAGCTGATTTATCAAATAATGCTCACAGGACTCAGAGAAGCCGTTTTCATTGCATGACTGACATACATTCACAGAACATGAAAATGATAATCACACATAGGATTCCTTGGACATTACTTTTATAAATGCAATGTTAATGCCTTCATTGTTCCCTCATATTAATGTGGGCCTAATTTATACTATTATCTTTCTTTTTTTTATTACATGGTGTTTTGTAAACAGAGCACTACTAACTTGTTTTGTTTTCAAATCAACGACATTGAAAGACTTGATCAACATAAAATTAACTCACCTATAGAACCTGTAATATAGAATTTATTTTTTTTTTTGTGTATGACAACTGAGTGATCCGGTGTAAGTCTTTCAAATGGTTGGGACATGGTCAACTTGTGTCTCCCTAAGCATCACAAGAAATGCTACTGTGGATAGGGGATCTACAGTTTAATGTGGAATCTGAACCACCTGTCATTCCTGGAGACTATCCATATCACTGACAGGTGTAGGCTACTATAAAGGCAGGTAAATATTCAGTGGTATAACTGGGTTTCGTTCCTCTCCAGGCACACACTTTTCCATAGAACCACCTGGGCAAACTGCTGGTTCTACAGCAATATAATGTTAGTTTGTAAATAAGTTAGAGTATATGTTCAGTTGTCATTATTTCAAAGCAATGTTCTATTAATCATAATACATTTTCTGACATTCCATTTTCTTGTATTTATTACAAATTCATTCTCATCAGTTATGAGGCTTATTGTCTGATCGAAAATACTAGGTGAGCTTTCTTCTACATCCACAATATGCAAGCTGTAAATCAAGTAGGCTACGCCATTAAATTTCTGAAAGTTTGACAAGATTTGTGTGAACTAGAAATTCTTTGAGGAGCATTCACTGGCGAGAAAGTGTCAAATTAAACTTTTGCTGATGCTCTTTTATAATATCAATGGTGATAATTAAACAGCTGATCTGCATATTCTTATCCTCATGAAGTGGAAAGATTTTACCCCACTTGGCCCTAGCATTTCAAATCGCCTCCGTCCATAAATACACCTATTTTCTCCTTGTAAGCATATGTGTGTGTTCAACATGTGAACAGTTATATTATTTCTTTAAAATTATTAAGTAGTTAATACTTTATGTGATACACGTTACTGGTATTTGAGGTACTCGGTACTATGACAGACAAATGTTGGTGTAAGATAACGTTAACTGTTGGACATACTTGTTGCTGAACGACAACAATCCTCAAAACGCAACTCTAGCTTTGCGCAATGCTCACATATTCGGGGCGCTCAGGTTGAAAAAGCACATTACCTTTCACAACATGTATAAATTATGTCTGCGAACTTGTAAACAAACATCGCGTCACACAAACACCGCACATAAAAAAATTTCAGAGGCATCATCATTAACCATGATGGTGTACGCCTAACTGCAAACATGAAATATCGTTTTCAGTGCTTTCTAAGTTGTTAACTATTAGGGAAACAATAGTTTCGACTATATAAACATTATTATAATGACTTGGCACCTACCGCCATACTCGGATTTGATTTTGTGATGTACACAATTGACGGATAAAACTGTTTCTTTTGGTAATATGCATTTCCAATTACTATACTTGTTAATCCGAGGCTAATAAGTGTTATTCCAAGCGACCGCATCTCAAAAAATTTAGTGTCGTCTACTATTTTCAACTACAGCTGATCTCACATCATCCACAACTCAAAATCGACTACAGAGCACTCAGCGGTTTTGAATGACACTACGTGTCATGATCGTCCTATGTTTCAACACTACGTGTTTGTAAATATGTTGCTAGAATTTGGCGGCTGGTTGAAATTCTTGTGAGTTGATTTCGTCCGTAATTGTTTAGTAAGCTATTACATTCTGGATTTGCTTGTTTGGCTACTAGATAACTGTCAAAGCAGCAAAATTTAATGGATATCGAATTACGAAACGAAGAATGACTTACGAAATATGAAGCTCGGTGTTTCTGGAACTCAACGAAAAGTGTATCATTGACGAAACACGACTCTCACTTTTTATACAAAGTTGACATTGCAAGAAGGGCGGATAATCCGACTTTCAATTACGTCCATGTACATCATTATATCATTTTTATCCAACATCCTCCATGTGTAACCCTCAACAATGTGAAAGCCCACCCAATGCAGGCTATTTTCAAGGATCCACCGTCTCGCAGCTTAAATGGATTCTATAGGCGGCTGATGTGCCTAAATCATCTCTTTTCAACCTCATCTGATATACAGACTAGACCACTGTCCTAGCATTCTACCCTACGCTTCCTACTAACTACAGAGCCGTTTAAGCAGTCATAAATTTCGCGATGGATACCTGTAATAATGGGAAACCCCACTAGCTGGTACAAAGTGAAGTACCGTCTGCCATTTGGTCCACAGTGATTTTCAGAGTAGAAATGTAGATATGATCAGGACAAAAATATTGTATGATTATTTACTATTATTATGTGGTGGTTGTTCATGTCCTGGAAATTGGAATTAATTCTCAACTTACAATCATTTATTTATTTGCTGATTACATCTTTTCGAATACAGAAAGAAGACAAAAGAAGTGTGTTTTGTTGAGCAAATCATTATTTGAGGAGAGTTAATTTGGCCCATCGTCTAATTATTATCACAGTCCATTTTCGTAAGTTGAAAAGTGCTTTCAGATTTGTTTTACTGTGTCCCAGTTGGTGAAATGCAAAGAAATATGCAGCTCTGGCACATTCTATCTGTAGACGTTGGAGAAGAAACAAAAAACAAAGCACTCTTTGAGTTCAGCTTATTTGTGAAATGTAGGATATATGCCTTCCAGTCAATTTTCATCCAGATGTAAACCCATACTTAGTACTGTACCACATGTTGGAGTCTGTTCACGTTCAAGTCACTTAATGGTGCTCAAATGCCTCGTTATGAACTGTAATTAGTCAAATTTTGTCTTTGTGGTCACTACAGGAGTTAAATCTAAGTGGCTGAAGTATGTTTCATGATTCTTCACTCAATACTGGATCTTGAAACTTCAGAAGTAGGCTTTTGCAGGATAATTGGCATCTATCTTCAGGTGTCCACCAATTCAAGTTTCTCAGCATTTTCATGATGCTCTCCTGCGAGTCAAGCATACCTGTGATCATCATTGTAGCCATTATTTGTACATATTCAGTTAGCCCCATTAGTCACATATGGTACGAGTCGTCCCAATATTCTAAGATGAGGCACACATATGTTTTGTTAAGTGTCTCCTTTGTAGAGTGACTGCACTCTTGCAGTATCCTACCAATAAACTGAAGTTTGTTGCATTCTTTAGTATAGCTATTTTTATTTCTGTTTTCCATTTTTACTTCCATAGTAGATGATTCGAAATGCTGTTCAACATTGACATAATCAAATTCTTTTCCTATTGTATAATATGGACAGATTTTTGTGTCAATACAAAATGCTCTAACTTATGAGTTTCTTTTGCAGTGGGAACACAGTTGTGACACATACCTTCTTGATGTAATTGTCAAAGAACCGAGACCATGTAACTGACTTCTCAGGATTTTGATCAGTTGGTGTATGGTACTTGATTCAGCACCTTTGCTCTTTCTGCAGGGATGGCAGATTTTCAATTCTCTGCAATGAAATATGTAAATTATGTATAAATGCAAAAGAATGAAGTATCTCATAACTGGAACAGTGGAAGCTTCATGAGACTGATCATTGATGATGCTGTTGTCTATAGGGAGGTTACAATGCCAGAAAATGATCTGTACCTATGTTTGGGCCTCTGAGACTCCTCACGTCCAATAGGTCTGATGTGTGTCTAAAATCTATTAATACATGGTCGATCTGATAAGGGCACGGGTGAGGGCAAGGATATCTAACACAGCGAAAGGAGTCCCACCCAGGGCACAGAAATATGATATAACAACTTTAGAATCAGCGGAAGTTAGAGAACAGTATCAGGAGAAGATAACTCGGATTCTGGAAAATGCTGGAGAATCTAACAATATCGAAGATGACAAACTGCCTATTGGCTTCTGTCTTGGGTTCTTCAGCCGACGTTCATCTAATGATTTTTATGACGTTTTGTCAGCACGAGTGGCTGGCATTGTCAAGGCTTCACCCTCCATTGCCGGTGGTGAACCACCAGCAATGGAGGGTGAAGCTTTGACAATTTACCAGCCACTCGTGCTGGCGAAATGTCAGAAAAATCATTAGATGAATGTCGGCTGAAGAACTCGAGACAGAAGCCAATAGGCAGTTTGTCAACTAGTGGCCACGAAAGCCTTAACAATTTTGTAATATCAAAGATTCGAAGATCATTGGAAGCAATAAAAAAGACGGTGGAGACATCGGCAAGAGAGATACTTGGAACTGGGACAAGACAAGTAAGACCATCATGGTTTGATACTGAATGTGAAATAGTAACTGAAAAAGAACAAAGCATATAGAGGGACACTGCGATCACACTGTACGAGGAGGATAGTAGAAGAATTATAAAATAATAATAATAATAATAATAATAATAATAATAAACCCAGATGATTGAAAAGAGGACTCACCAAAGAAAAAACAGGGAATGGATGAAAGCAAGTGTCAAAGAAATGGGAAGACGGGGCTGTACCAATACGGATTCCTGACCGGGAAGTCAAGTATAGATCAAATATTCACCTTAAGACAAATCCTGGAAAAAACAAACGAAAATGGTGTTTGCATGCATCACCTCTTTATAGATTTCAAAGCAGCTTATGATAGCATAAATAGAGAGCAGTTATATCAAGCTCTAGATGAACTGGGAATCTCGAGAAAGTTGGTAAGGTTGGTGAGAATGACAATGAGCGAAACACAAGGTAGTGTAAGAATAGGAGGAATGATGTCCAATACATTGAGTATTAAAAACGGAGTGTGACAAGGGGATGCATTGGCATATCTTCTCTTTAATGGTGCCCCGGAGAAGATGATGAGAAATGCAAACCTTGTGAATAGGGGAATGATCTTCTATAAATCAGTGCAGATATTGGTCCATGCGGATGATGTAGATATAATAGAAAGAAACCAAAAAGCAATGGAAGAGACATTTACAGCTCTCAAACAGGCTAGTAGGAAGATGGGGTTAATTATTAATGAACAAAAAACAAAATATATGGTAGCTGGAAAAGGACATAGAGAAAATATGCAATAACAATGGGCAATTATACATTTGAGAAAGTTGAACATTTCAAGTACCTGGTCTCGACAGTTACGCATCTAAAAGATACCTCCTATGAAATTAAGCAAAAATTAATACTAGCCAATAGAGCCTATTGTGCTCTAACAAAACGTCTATGCTCAAGGCTCCTGACTCGTACCACTAAATTAACTGTCTATAAATCACTTATACGACCAGTGCTTACATATGCCTCTGAAGCCTGGACATTAACAACTAAAGATATTTAAAAACTGGATGCATTTGACAGAAAGCTACTTAGATGAATTATCGGCCTAATCTGTAAAAGAGGAAGATGGAGGAGGAGATACAACCATGAGCTGTATATCATATACAAAGCCCAACCCATCAGAAGGATAGTGAAATCATCCATACTGAGGTGGGTGGGACATGTGGTTCACATGAATGATACAGAAGTACCAAAAAGAATATTACAATATTACAGAGAGGACATGGTCGACCAAGAGCCAGATGGGAAGATGGAGTAATCGAAGATCTTAGGAAGATGGGATATAAAAACTGGAGAGTATTGGCAAAGGACCAAGAGAAATGGAAGGAAATTGTAGAAGAGGCCAAGGCTCATCATGAGCTGCAGAGCCAAGGAAGAAGAAAGAAGAAGCAATGCCAGAATACTGTAGTGAAATGCAGGAAGAGCTGCAGAGGACTGACGATTGGTACAGTAAGTGGCAATTGTCAATCATTCTTAAAAACAAATCTCCACTTTGAAATGAGCAACCATTTCTTTTCAGGTGGAAAGATCATCTTCCAAAATATGGTCCATTTACGTTATCAAGTGAAGCCTTGACTCCAGAAGTACTTTCCAACACTTGAAAAGTATAACAAGCTATAAGAATATGCTGTGGCTGTAAAATCTTTATTTGTGATTATTAAGAAACAAAATTGAGATAACAGCATACATCAGTAACTGTCAATAAATACAATTCTTTTATTGATGGAAAAGTAAGATACATAATAATACAAATATAACCTGTTCCTCGTGATGGGGTGATTGAAACACAATCTTCGGATTTTATGATATTTGCCATGAGATATTAGAGAAGCTCTCAATGTGAATACACTTGGTTGTGTGTATTGGTTAGAATCTTTTAAAAAGTAAGTTATGGTTCTGTATGTTGCATTTCGTAATGTGAGGATTGTGGTGACACTTGTGGGGAATTGTGTTTCAACTTGCTTAGTCTCTTGTACAACATTACTTGATAACTAAGATACCACTCACAAACAAAAAGAAAATCTGATTTAAATCACCTCCTAACGTAGGATGGCACCAATAAGTTGCAGCGCCTCTGATGTCTGTTTTATGGAATGTACTTTGAAACTTTCTATGATAGAAGCACATCTCTATGTAAATGTTACTAAATTCACTGAATTTTCTGTAGCAGTGGCTGAAAACTGAAAACACAGGGACAGGGAATCAACCATGAAAAGCAGATCTATTAGACTTACTTAGAAAGGTACAAAGCAGATCTATTAAACTTCCTTAGAAAGGTACTGCATATAACATCCCCAGACATTCGTTTTGCCAAATTATCTGCTTGAGGGATCACAAAAATAATTAACTCTCTAAAAAGAAGTAACTCGTCTGGCTATTACAGTATTTCAACCAAGGGTCTTCATTCTCATGCTGACTTGATAGGGTCACACTTGAGTTAAGCCTGTAACTAGTTGACGAGTCAAGGTGTATTTCCCGAAAGACTGAAGGATGCTGTAGTAATGCCCACATTTTAAATGTAGACATAAGCAAAGTGACCACTTATTATTGATCCATCTGTATTCTTCTCATGTTCTCATACATTTTCGTGAATATATCCTGCAAATGAGTTGTGAACCACTTTTCTGAGAGTAACTTTTAACAACAGCTCAGTTTGGTTTCTCATAGATACTGTGCTGAGGAAACTAATATATAACCACATAAACTCAGCTCTGGTAAAACTGAACAAGTAAAATTACTGTACTGACATTTTATGCTCTTGCCAGTGCCTTCAACAATGTGGATCTTAAAAGTCTACTAGCATAATGAAAATAGTGTGGCATAAAAAGTGTCCTTTGAATAGCTGAAGTCTTATCTTAACAACAGAAGGGAAAGGGTTGCATTAACAAATGATACAAAAGTACTAAGACTAAATTTATAGGGGGGAAATGTTAAATATGGTGATCCACTCATGTTTTTGACATAAATACATGATATACCTGAAATAGTGAAGGACTCTTCAGAAACTGTGGTGCTTGCTAAAAAAGATTCCAGACACATTCGCACCAGACACTACCAGTAAAGAATGGACAGATTTAAAACTACACTCCTGGAAATGGGAAAAAGAACACATTGACACCGGTGTGTCAGACCCACCATACTTGCTCCGGACACTGCGAGAGGGCTGCACAAGCAATGATCACACGCACGGCACAGCGGACACACCAGGAACCGCGGTGTTGGCCGTCGAATGGCGCTAGCTGCGCAGCATTTGTGCACCGCCGCCGTCAGTGTCAGCCAGTTTGCCGTGGCATACGGAGCTCCATCGCAGTCTTTAACACTGGTAGCACGCCGCGACAGCGTGGACGTGAACCGTATGTGCAGTTGACGGACTTTGAGCGAGGGCGTATAGTGGGCATGCGGGAGGCCGGGTGGACGTACCGCCGAATTGCTCAACACGTGGGGCGTGAGGTCTCCACAGTACATCGATGTTGTCGCCAGTGGTCGGCGGAAGGTGCACGTGCCCGTCGACCTGGGACCGGACCGCAGCGACGCACGGATGCACGCCAAGACCGTAGGATCCTACGCAGTGCCGTAGGGGACCGCACCGCCACTTCCCAGCAAATTAGGGACACTGTTGCTCCTGGGGTATCGGCGAGGACCATTCGCAACCGTCTCCATGAAGCTGGGCTACGGTCCCGCACACCGTTAGGCCATCTTCCGCTCACGCCCCAACATCGTGCAGCCCGCCTCCAGTGGTGTCGCGACAGGCGTGAATGGAGGGACGAATGGAGACGTGTCGTCTTCAGCGATGAGAGTCGCTTCTGCCTTGGTGCCAATGATGGTCGTATGCGTGTTTGGCGCCGTGCAGGTGAGCGCCACAATCAGGACTGCATACGACCGAGGCACACAGGGCCAACACCCGGCATCATGGTGTGGGGAACGATCTCCTACACTGGCCGTACACCACTGGTGATTGTCGAGGGGACACTGAATAGTGCACGGTACATCCAAACCGTCATCGAACCCATCGTTCTACCATTCCTAGACCGGCAAGGGAACTTGCTGTTCCAACAGGACAATGCACGTCCGCATGTATCCCGTGCCACCCAACGTGCTCTAGAAGGTGTAAGTCAACTACCCTGGCCAGCAAGATCTCCGGATCTGTCCCCCATTGAGCATGTTTGGGACTGGATGAAGCGTCGTCTCACGCGGTCTGCACGTCCAGCACGAACGCTGGTCCAACTGAGGCGCCAGGTGGAAATGGCATGGCAAGCCGTTCCACAGGACTACATCCAGCATCTCTACGATCGTCTCCATGGGAGAATAGCAGCCTGCATTGCTGCGAAAGGTGGATATACACTGTACTAGTGCCGACATTGTGCATGCTCTGTTGCCTGTGTCTATGTGCCTGTGGTTCTGTCAGTGTGATCATGTGATGTATCTGACCCCAGGAATGTGTCAATAAAGTTTCCCCTTCCTGGGACAATGAATTCACGGTGTTCTTATTTCAATTTCCAGGAGTGTAGTTCACAGCAAACAGTGTATAAAGACTTGTATTTTACAATTTGAAACAAATAAAAGTGACTTACAGATACCAGAAGTGCACAGCAATCACTGAGGCTGCTTGTACAAAGTCCCCTGTCATTCAGATGGATTATATGGTTCTGCATGTGAATAACACGACCAAAAACTGAGTTCTACCTAATTTGCAATTAAAAATCTTCCTTGTAGTGCTGCCCTGCAGATGAGATTCTTAAATACGTTCTCAATACTGCTCTATGGTATAATCTTCTGGAGCAATGCAGCTAAGCTCAAAAAATATTTATTCTACAAAAGTACGCAGTATAGACATTGTGTAAAGCTGATAACTGAACGTCTTGAAGAAGCCTCTTCAGGGACCTTGGTATTCTCACCCTCACATGCAGACACATATACTCATTAATGCAATTTATGGTTAAGAATGAGAATGAATTTTGGATGAATTGTGCAATTGACAACCACAGTACCAGCATACTATAATACAGCATCTGAGTTTTGTAAGAGGAATTGCAGTGACTTTTGAAAGTAACTGTCCTGGACTTCCCCTCCACTACCAGCTTTTCTGAACTGTGCAGATACTTAGAACACATTCTCCACTCCTGAAATTATCCCAGCCTCTGCACCCTCACCCAGCAGTTTTTGCCCCCTGCCCTATCACCTCCTCCCAGTTATGTCTCCTCACCCTCATTGTGCACTGCTCTCTGTCAACACACCCACTGGTCTTTTCCCCTCCTCTGCTGCCCTCCATACCTACTCTCCCCGCACCCACCCTCCCCCACAGTCATCCTTTCTGTGTTCCTCTCTTTTTCTGCTCACCCCACCCCATCCTGCCCCCAGAGCCACCCAATGCTGTGTCTGGCAGCCTTGTCCCTGCATGCTCTGTCAGGTAGTGCTCACTTCTCTCCTCCTGTCTGTACCCTGTTATTTCTCTCCCCTTCCTCGCCTCATTCCAAATTCCTGATTCTGCTCAATGCTGTTGCACTCTGAACGGTCATGTGTGAATGTGTCTGTTTCCTTTCTGAAGAAGGCTTTGACCAAAATCTCAATGTGTAACTGTCTTTACATTGTGGCTGCCTGCAACTCAACATGTCATCTTTACAGCGAGTAGCGATCTCGCCTTTCCATAATACTGTTAAATATTTTCGATGTAAGAAATATAAAGTAATTTAGAAGTAATCACAGTCATCATCTATGAGAGTAGATTTGCACTAGTCTTAATTTGTTGTTGGTATACCTTACAGAAGTAGCCTTGTGTGGTTACTTCAGTCTGTTAATTTATAACTTGACTGGTTCCATACACCTGTAGGTTTTCCTTTGTGATGGAATGTATGGAAAAAATATGTAAATGAATGCAAAAGAGAAGTATATTGTATCACGGAATCATAAGCAATGACTCAATCATACTGTTAGAGAGAAACTATTTATTCCTGAAACACTGTTGACAACGTTTCACCCTAAAACAAATGAGGGAAGATTAAATAAAAGCAGGAGAGATTGATAACTTATGGGATTAAAGTATCTAAGTATCTTATGCTAGAAAAAGAAGACTCTACATAGTTCAGAGGACAAACTGTAATCAGAAGTTGAAACTCCAGTACCATCAGTATTGTAAAAAACTTCAGTCTGTAATTGTAAAAAATGTAACACATGCACTGGGTACAAAGTAAGCAAATACTAAATGCATAAACAATTACAAGAACAAAGAAGTATTGCAAATAAATGGAGTTAGCAGGAAAGACATTACACTGAAATCAGTGGCCACTCAATCGAGTGCTATTCACTACATCCCTAAAAAGCAGTAATTGTTGTGGCTATGGAAGTTTTTGTAACTGAATATTAAAAATTTTTACTGACATGATAGCCGGCCAGGGTGGCCGAGCGGTTCTAGGCGCTACAGTCTGGAACTGCGCGACCGCTACAGTTGCAGGTTCAAATCCTGCCGTGGGCATGGATGTGTGTGATGTCCTTAGGTTAGTTAGGTTTAAGTAGTTCTAAGTTCTAGGTGACTGATGACCTCAGAAGTTAAGCCCCATAGTGCTCAGAGCCATTTAAACCATTTTTTACTGACATGATAGCAATACCATTAATGTGTCAATGATGCAGGGCACACTTCCTGATAGACTTAAATGTCTGCCTTTAAAACTGGAGGTAGGCAAACCACCTCTAATTAAACCCACTTCATTCCTCTGTCCTTCCAGTAGCTTTCCTGAAAAGACCTGTGATATAATACTATATCATTTTTCTGAGCAGAGAGCTCTTTAACAGCATTTCTGTTTCGATTTTCTAAAGGATTCTCCCCATTAGATACCATACAAAGCCATATGATTGCATGGCATAGCTAAACAAGAAAATACATCTTGAAGATATATTCTGTGGCTTGTTAAAGCCATGGTGTGAACCACAAAATCCTGCTTGGCAAACTAAAGTGTTATAGCACTAATGGCATCCTTCTTACCCTCAACAGAAAGCAGAGAATCACGTTCGCAATCATAGGTATAGAACTTAACTCAAAATGGAAGAACTGAACAAGTTAGTTCCAACAGGGATCAGCACTGTGTCCACGTCTGTCATTAACTAACATAAATGTTCTACCAATGAATTTAACCCCTTCACTGATCATCAACAGTTATTCAAGGCAGGCCAATTTGTTCACGAAGTACTATCTTCAGATAACTCGTGTGTCTTTCTGTACATTTCTTGCTATCTATTGGGCACGATTTTGTCTTCAGTTAATCTTAGTTTCGTTTATGGCGTATGGTTGTTAGCATAAATTTCTGTATAATTTAGTGAGCTATTGTTTCGTATCAGGTCAACAACATGGTTGACTGCATTACGACTTCCTTTGTCAAAATGGTGGGAAATGTGTTAGCAGTGTAAGTGGGTATTGTCATAGAAAAATTTCTGGGCTGCCAAGTGCTGGATAGCCAAGTAAATTGTGATGAAAAACACACACTATGTCAAAAATGCACCAAATCCACAGTTTTGGAGATAAGGCAATTTGTACCACGCTTTACACGAAAGTAACACATTTACGTATAAAATCCTTTGATTATATACATTCATCTTTTTTTAAATGAAATTTGAAGTTTTATTTTCAAAAAATAATATATGTTCCTTTTTCTCAGAACATATTCAAGATATTTCTACAAAAATTTCTCTGTTTCCTCTCTTTATATCTTATAAGCTTCTCTCATGAGGTTTTTGGAATAGGTCAAATAGGAGAATTTTCATAATTTTTTAATTATAATTCCACAAGTACAATTTTAAATTCATGCAAAATTCCAAGCACTTTGTCCCATATCTCAGCTTGAAATCAGAATTTCAAAATTTTCTCTTGAGACAACGTTTGTTAGGTTTATAGAAATGTGTGTACAAAATTTCATAATTCTAGCATTCATAGAATCTGAGGAAAAGGTACATAAACTTTAAAAAACAAACTTTTCAGTAAACGCAATTTGAAGTTCAACCTAGCTTTTTTCTTATGTCACTTCTTCAGAAGGCACCACATTTGTACTCTAGGCCATCTTTCCCATCAAGGTTTCTCTTCTGGTTTCTTGTTGTCTGTCGTCTTCCCTTTGTCAGGTCTTCAACTGACTTTTCTGCTGCAGAGATGTGCTGTAAATCTTATTTTTCTCAGGATGTCTTGAGTAAAATATCCTACCTTGAAGCCCATGCTTTCTAATACCTTCATCCTCCTGACGTTCCCATCATTAAATACAATAACTGCATCATAAGTTGCAATTGTGACAACTGTAGCAGATGCAAATGTGTTTTAGGGCATCGTTTCCATATGGGTGAATTTAGAGGCTCTTTTGGGTTTTGCCATGAACACACTTTTTGAGAAGTGCAGGATCAGCCAGAAACCTGTAAGTGGGCTTGACAAGATCCAGGATACAATTTGGAAGCCTCTCCTTGTGAATGTAGGGGTTGTTATCCCTCTGAGCTTTTAGATATTTACACCAACTAATGTGGCACAGATTATGAATAGGGTGTTCATCTGTTGACAACATGTGGAAATATGTAGCCCATACTGCACTTTTCATGCCATTTACACTGGATAGGTTCTGTATGATAGCCTTACCATAATACACTTGAAGAGAGTCTATCATCTTCTTTGTGAGTATGTTGTATCCACCAATGCCCTTTACATCTTCCAACTTTTTGCCTTTCATGTCACTGACAAGTTTCCTCGATCTTGAGCCATTCTCTTCTGGATGTGACCTATGCATTCAAGTTTCTCAATTGAAAGTTCTCCATAAGGTTTGCTGTCATTCACAGACTTGAATGCACTGGAGTCACCATCCCCAAGATGTTTCACATATCTGACACAACATTCCTTGACAGATCTCTTAAAAATAATTTGCATACCAGTTCCTTCCATTCCACCACTAGAACCAGAAAATGTTTTGCTGGAGTTATGTCCTTTTACATCTTCTTCACATTCTCCACTAAGTGCACAGTTATGGCAGAATTTGCTCATAACTTCAACATCTAGTACCTTCCCTGTGCCAATACTTATGACACTTGGCACACCATATAAAGATGTATGCTCTCTTTTCATGAATGTACCATCACATGACACAACAATATCTGTTCTAACATGACCAGAATCGTTCTCATCTAATGGGCCATTGTCTGCAATAGCTTCTACTGTAGCTGCTATAATACTGTCCTCACGCACATCAGAAATTATATTTTCCAGTACACAGTCTATTTGTGTAAATCTCAGACATGGCGCTGGCATATTCATTATTCCACACAATAAATTTCCCCCTTCTCTCCCATATCCAGTGCACCTCGATCCATAGGTAAACCTCATATTATCTTCATAGTACCAGTTTTTACATTTAGAAGTTTTGAATGAGCTATCAGCATCACATTTTTTACACACGATATGCAGATTTGCTGCCAAGCCTACTCCCTTACCATAATCTATAATCTGAATGTTATCACTACCACACATTTTACAAACATGAGAAAATTTCACTGCTGCAGTCAATAATTCATGGTCAATTAATCTGAATCCAGTGTACTGAGATTCATCACTGTAGTATGCAGCATTCACCTCACCAATTTTTTGCTTGGAACTGCTAGGAGACGAGTTCACATTTTCAGCAGATTTTCTTACTTCGGACGTAGCCTCATTGCTTGTTTGTCGTTGTTTCTCAAGTCTTCCATTCACTAACTTATTCAAATACAATTTATCCAGTTTTTATACACTCTTTGTGATCATGGCATAACTGAATGAAGAAAAAATCGAACAGTTATATAAACCTCCGTTAGTATCACAAGGCAAATGAAGAATTGCTTCATTGTAAATGATGCAGCTAGTTTTTTATTGTTTATAGTATACGGAACAGAGTCAAAGATGATCTTTAAAACCAAAGAGTATGTATCACGGCCTTCTAGATGTATCCCGTACACATTTGGTGGAAAGTAATACATAGAATCGTTGTTCACTGAGCTGGTATTGAAGTGCTGCTTCAAAACATGGGCATGGCAGGGAGGCCGTCACACACTTTTAATTAATTTTCAGGCACTTTGGATGCGATTTCAACATTGAAACTGTGGGAACTTATTGTCCATGAGTTGTACTAACAAATAAAAAATAAATTGAAAATTGACATTTTTGGTCAATTTCATCAACTTCCTCCCTTAAGCTGATGTTTCCATTTTCAAGTCCGTTAGTGATTAGCCATTGTACAGTGAAACAGAAATTAATTCTACACTGCCAGGGGAAAAAACAAAAATAGTAGCACAGCTGGAAAAATGACGTCAATTTTGATCCGATCTTGGCGTATGCCACCTGGGCAATAGTAGATGTGCTGATAATGGTTTTAATATCATCTTCCAACAGATAATGTAGTGGCATAGCTACCAGAGTGCCATCTGTGTCTACACTTTAATCGGCAGTACTCACATCCAGAAATCTCAGTGTGGTGCGAATGTGTAAAACAACAGGCAGCCAAGCCACAGAGATGGACCCATGCTTCCTACAGTCAACTGAGTGAGTTTGAAAGGGGTCAAATTGTGGTTTTCCAAGTGGAAGGATGGTCCTTTCAGACAATTGCCAATCAAGTTGGACATGTTACATCAGTTGTGCAATGATGCTGGCATCAGCAGCCACATGAACATTCTCATACCCATAGAAGAGGTTCTGGATGTCCACACTCCACAGATGCTCATCAGGACTAGTTACTGTAAGGGCAGCAGTGGCAGATCATACAGCTACCACAGCACAGATAAGAGGGCTTGTGAGCTCAGACATGTCAATGAGACCTGTTGTGAACTGGTTACTAACAGAGGAACTATTGCATGCACACCTCTAGCCCATCTTCCACTCATGCCACAGCACTTATTTGCATGGCTCAACTGGAATGGCATACCAAGGTCTCTAGTGATGAAAGCATATTCTGCCTGCATGCAAGTGATGATCATTTGTGCATACAACATAGGCCAGGTAAGCACTGTCTTGTAGAGTGCATTCGTCCAAGGCACACTGGCACCACCACAAGCCATGTGACCTTGGTTATGATCAGCTACAACTCTCGTTCATCTTTGGTGTTTCTGGCTGGGACACTAACAAAAACTCAGTACCTGCAAAATGTTAGACCCATTCTTCCACCAGGAAGGTGTGTTGTTCCAACAGGATAATACTCGCCCACACACTGCCTTTGAAACTCAGTGTGCTCTGTAAGATGTGCAGCAACTTCCCTGGCCAACATGATCTTCAGACTTTTCTCCAGTCAACCACATGTGGGATATGAAGGAACGAGAAGTGACGTGTGATTCGAGAACCAACAACTCTTACAGTACTATGTGAACAGGTTGAGCGGGTGTGGCATAACATATTCCAGGACAGTATTCCCCATGTGTATGATTGACTGGATGCCAGAGTCAGCACCTTCATTGCTGCCCGTGGAGACTGCACCATGTACTAATATGGATGTTTCAGCATTTATCAATACCTGGTACCTCAGGACTGCTTGTGCTATTAATCTGTAAATGTAATCATTTCATGTTCTCTATGTGCGTGCTGTTGCAACAATATATCTTGAGTGAATTGGAAATCTCTAAAAGGGTGTACTATTTTTTTCCCAGCAGTGTGTTACAGGTGAATACAGAATCGGCCTAGTTGGGTGCCAAAATCTAGCAGGACAGGGATAGCTGTGGGCAAACTGGAGTTAACATGAGCAGTTCTTACTTGTTGTAAGGGGTTCAAGTCTTCCAGTGGGCATGGTAAGATCCGTAGATATTTTGGGAGATGGGAGACCTGTGGTGAAACAGAAGACAAACCAGCAGTGGACATATACACAGTCCTTCATCCCACCATTCAACTTGATTCTTCCATGAATATGAACAAGCCTTTAATTATTCCACCTGGCTAATACAGTCTTTCAAGTCATTACCTTCTTCACATAATATGCCACACTGAGCGGCAGGCATAGTCACGGACAGTGGTGCCAAGAGGCAAGTTGTTTACTCAGTCAAGCGCCATCCTGGTACACTGCCTCAGTGATTGTGGTGCAGACACTTCACAAGTATTCATACAGCTGCAGTGTGGAGCAAGGCCAGCCAGCAGTGTCTTATGTCTTTCTAGAAGGCTGCAGCATTCCTGGTGGCATGGCGATGGTGTTGGCCAGGGTTGACCAGTGGACTGATCACTGGTGAGCTGGGGTAGGCAGCTTATGCAGCGTTGGCGGCTGGGGCTGGACAGACAGACAGACAGGCAGGCAGGCAGGCAGAGGTCCCTTGTTCGCAACACAACCTGGTTTTGACAGAGTTAAGGCAACAATTCTAATTGACACAGGCTGGGCATCACTTACTGCCCAACTGGTTGAACGAAGATGAGCTGGTTTGCCCATGGTTAAATATTGCTCTCCCCCTACTGATTCCCTTTTAGCAGCGGTGTTTCTGGGCTGTGTCGAAGTATCTAGAGCATGTCAATGGCCAAAATGTGGAGCATAAGCGGTGTTGATTACATAATGCCAGGCTGTGGCATGGTTCGGCACTGTGGTCTGATGACTTAGGAGCTGATCACGCAGTTCAGTGACCAGTACCTGCTGTCTGGGGCTATGGCTTTGTTACATTTCTGGACTCTGACTTCTGCTGCAGATTTTCCAATAACTTTTCCCTTTTACATTCCTCTCCACAATGAAGAAAATTTGTGCTGAATTTTACAGAAAAATTATGAGGGTCACTCCAAAAGAAATGCACACTTTTTTTTTTAATTCCATCTTTTATTCTACATGTCTGAAAGTTTTACAGTGTGTAGATACATCCTTTAGGAACAATATTTTCATTTCTCCACATAATTTCCGTCCCACTCAACTGCCTTACGCCATTTTGGAACCAGCACCTGTATACCCACACGGTAAAATTCTGGACTGACCTGTTGGAGCCACTGTTTGGCAGCGTGCACAAGGGAGTCATCATCTTCAAACCTTGTTCCATGAAAAGAGTCTTTCAGTTTCCCAAAGAGATACATCTACACCATTCTCGTAGTGTCCCAAAAGTTCACTGCATACCGTTTTTCTTGTTTCTTTGTGAGCCACTGTCAACATCCTGGGAACCCACCTGGCATAAACCTTTTTTAATGCCAACACTTTCAGTATTCTGCAAAACACTTCCTTTCCCTATCCCAACGTAGCTTGACAATTCGTTCACTGTGATGCATCTGTCAGCAGTCACCAATTTGTTAACTCTCTGCACATTGCCTGGAGCGTGTGTAGTACGGGGCCTGCTGCCGCGAGGACAATCCTCAATATTGCCATGCCCGCTTTCATCACGTAACCTGATTGCCCACCGACTAACTGTACTGCGATCGACAGCAGACTCTCCATACTCCTTTTTCAACCTCTTATGGATGTTTCCCCACAGTCTTGTTTTCACAGCACAGGAATTCTATGACAGCACGTTGCTTCTGACGAACGTCAAGTGTAGCAGACATCTTGAAGACATGCTGTGACGGCGCCACTCATGGGAACAGGTTGAACTAAGTTTGAAAACAAGCGGGAAGGATGTACCTACACACTGTAAAACTTTCACACATGCAGAAGGAAACTTGTATTTTTACAAAAATAGTGTGCAATTCTTTTGGAGTAACCCTCGTAGTTTATTTACACTTTGTGTTTGTTCCTCCACTCATGGTATCACATTGTACATTATTTGTTGAACTTCACTAGCAGTTGTCTACCCTTCTCACAATTACTGAATCCATATGTTCTCACTTGTAAATTTTTTTACATCAGTTCACTTTTAGCCTTGTTAACAGGTGTATTATTTCACACCATGCGCATGGTATGGGGTCCAGGTAGGCATCCTACCTGCTAGTTGTTCTGCTTCATATTTACCCAGTAAAATTCACATCTCTCATATTCTCAGTTGCATACTTCATATTCCTCTAACCCCTTGAATAGAAGTCATACCTCACATGTAGCCAAATGATATGACATGCCATCCAGCACTAACTTAAAAAAACCAGGAACTTCTTAACTCGTACACTTCTCTTTTTGTTCTATATATGTATACTGTAACCTAACAGGTAACGGAATCTATCAACAAGTTTACACTAATATCTTGCAACCTACAATTATCAGCCAATAAGGAAAATACATGTACTGTGACCGAAGTTCTACAAGCACCCTAGGTGTAACAGAACTGACCTATGCAAAGAGTATGATTCATGCAGTGTGCTATTGCTTAACAATACTGGCCTGTGTGAACTCTGTGGTTTGTGCACTGTCCTTTTACACTGTACTCTTATACCATAGCAATTTGCAAAAGTTTATTGACAACAGTAGGAGATCCATGATAACCTTACTCTGGTCGCTGTTTCAAGACGTCATGATTTGAGGATTTATCCAAAATTTCTTCCTTGTATTAATTCCCTAATTAATTCCTCTCACTCAGAGTTATCCAGTGGACATGCTTCATGAACTCTCTACAGGCGCTGTAACTGCTTCACGTGTGCTGTACAAAAACACTAAGTTTTTCCAGCCACAGGTACTATATCAGCCCCACATGTTATACAACAACAAAAAAATCCCTTTAACATCTGATAGATTTTTTCACTTGGTGGGCTATTACGAGTGGATTTACCACTACGTGAACATTACTTCTTGAGGGACCTGGAGTGGTTTAATTGATGACATCACAGCCAATGGCATCTCTCAACCGCGTGGTATCTCAGTGCTTTGGCTACTTTGAGACAATGGCGTATGATGGGAAGACAGTAAAGCCTAACTACTGTTGTGACTCTTTATTCCAATTCTCACTTGTCTGCATCAAACCACAGCTTAAAACTATCTTAATACACTAGTACCTGTTAAATATTTTCTCTGGGTGTCACATTTTCCAGATTAAATCTCCTAATATTCTCGGCATACCCAGTACCTTAAATTATGCTTCTCTCTGATTACTGATATACAAATTACTTTTATCGTCCTTTCTCATCTGGTAAGCATACTTCACACAATTCCTTATTTACAGCAAAAATCCTTTATGCCTCTTCTGGCTTAACTTTATGAAATTACCAAAGTTTTTGGGGTACCCGAGGTTTTCCACACCCGAGCCAGGCACACACACTGCACTGGCTGGCATAATGCCCTTTTTTTTTATGGCAAACCCAGAATTCTACAGGATTTGACTTGGTGCATATGGCAGAGTGCCCATGTAAACTGCACTGGGTGCATAGTGCTGGAGTTACCAGTTTGGCCTTTGGTCCCATACCAAATGCTACGGTGGTATCTAACCCTGACATTATGGAAAAGCGTAAAGAAAGTCCAAACCAAAGGATATAGGGCATCCCATGAGTGAAAGTACAAAAGTTTGTTTTGCTGCTTCCATATGTTACTGTGCCTGTTGAATCAGTGTGTTTTCTTTGTTATCATTGATCGATCAGTCTCCATACCATCTCATTTCTGACACCAACTATAACAGGTGTAGCCTAATCGCCCCACATTGAGTGTCTAAGTGTAGCAGGACAGGGATAGCTGCAGGCAAAGTGGAGTTAACATGAGCAGTTCTTGCTTGTCAGGATGGGTTAAAGATTTCCTGTGGGTGTGGTTTGAGAGAGAGGGGAGATGTGGGGAAGTGGTAGACATATCAGCGGTGGACATACACACAGTCCTTTATTCAGTCATTCAACTTGATTACTCCATGGACGTGAACAAGTCTTTAATTATTTCATCCAGCTACTACAGTAACTCAAGTGCATTTCCTTGTTCGCATAATATTCTGCACTGAGCAGCAGGCATCACATCCAGTGGCAGAGAGAGGCAAGCTGCTTGCTCAGTGGAGCTTCGTCCCAGTACGCTGACTCTGCGATGGTGATACAGATGCCGCACCAATCTTCATAAAACAGCAGTGCAGAATGAGGGCAGCCAGCAGTGTCTTCCATCTTTACAGCAGACCGCGGCGTTACTGGTGGCATGGCGATGGTGTTGGTCAGGCTCGACCTGTACACTGACGACGGGGGATCAAGAACAGAAACTGGCACAGCATTGGCTACTTGGACTGGCCAGACAGACAGATGTTCCTCATTCACAAGGTAACCTGGTGGTAACAGAGTTAGGATGACAGCTCCAACTGACATAAACTGGGCTTCACTTATTACCCAGTTGGCCAAATGATGAGGAGCTGGTTCAGCCATGGTTAAATACTGCTTCCTCCAGCTGATTCCATGGGAACACAGTGTTTGTTTGTCGTGGTGAAGTGTCTGGAGCTTGTTGATGACTGGAAGGTGTGGTGTAATGAGCAGTAAGTCGGCCAAGCTGCGTTGATGACATGGCACTGCGCTGTGACCTGGTTCCAGTGCTTATGGCTGGATGACGCAGGAGCTGATCATGCATTTCAGTGATCAGCACCTGCTGTCTGGCTGTGGCCTCATTACAGTTCTGGTCTTTGACTTCAGCACAAAGGGTACGATTATTTGGTATAAAACTATAATGTTCATAGTTTGGGGTGTCCATTCATCCCCGCCCCCACCCTAAAAATGTCCATGTTCCTCAAGTTTTTGCGGAGCACCAAATGTCACACTTCTTGGTGATTCCACTTGGCTAAAGAATTTTATGCTAGCAATTAACTGGTCATGTATATACACTAGTTAACACCACTTTTACAACTTGCTCTACTATCATTTATTTACAGTTAATCTTTCGCACTGTTGTATTTTTGATTGGTTTAGACCTGGAGCAACCAGAAACTTGACAAGTGGGCAGTGTCTTGGCATGTGTGGTGCCCTTTCTCATCTCATGGTAGCAAAGTTGCATAGTACATTTCCCCCATCATCCTGCTATGCTGTCGGAGTGTGAACTACAAATACGCTGCTTTAAAAGTTGCACTCAGAACATAGACCAGCTTGCATCCAGCTTGATTTTGTATTATGTTATATTAGGAAGTTCAAAAACTTGAGTTGTATGCCATGGATAGCAATATTATACTGTTACTGACTATTGATACAAGACAGTACACTTATAAAAATGAAAATAAAGTTGAGCTTGCAGCTGCATTGCATGGGCAATACTGTGGGAGCCGCATTGTTCCATATTAAAGTCTCACAACATTTCAGCTGAGGTAGAGAAAAAGAGGCAAAAACAAACAGATGGAATAAATTATCCAAGTAAACTTGAAAGGAAAAAGGATTTGTTATTTAGAATTTCTCTGCCTACAGTGCTGTGGTTACAATTCCAAACAAAATAAATCAGAAAGAGAACAAAATTTTCATCATTATTTATCTACTTTTGGTTTGTTGAAGACACAATAAAGTTGATATCTGGTACGAACTGTCGGCATGCTGCCAGACCTGCAACAGTTTATCACACAGTCGTCACTGAGGCTACATATAATTGTGACCTATTTAGTTTCATATTGTCTGCAAACTTATACAGCAAATGGGTTTTGAAAATGCTTTGAAAACAAATGCAGTGACCTGAAAACTGTTCCTGTATTTCTTCTAACACCATAATGCATTGTTCATAATTTGCATTTTCTTTAACACCAGGGCACAAAGGGAAATGAGCAGTGTTCCTTTTCAAAAGTTGTCCCTTCCACATTGTGATTTTCATTTTAAAGACATTCATTCATTCATTCATGCATCCACCTTTCCCATTAACAGAGACTGCTTCTCACGTTGCAATGTTTTATTGTGTGTGTTCCAGAGTGCAGTCAAGTCAACTAAAAGTGTCAGGTCTGCAATCCATTCCGGATCTTTTAATGTTGGTTCCTACTTTCCATTTTCCTCCATAAATTGAACAATTGCAGGTCATATCGAAAAATCATACCAGATATGTCACTTGATTTCACCAACATACTTCGCAGGAGTAAATCATGTCTCCATACTGTTCCTGTAGCTCCATCAAAAACTGTTAAAACTGCCGATGTAATAACCCACATGAGTTTACATAATTTACTATTCAGACCACCAGATACATGTTGTGCTCTGTCCCAGCAAATTTAGCAAAAAATCTTTTTGATGTACAGAGTAATGAATTCCATACAAATCGTCTGTTGATTGATGTACTCTTAGTTCTTCACACAACGATGCTAGAGTGCCCCTCGTATTGCTGCTATGCCATCAGTGGCAACAGAGACCAACATGACCGGATTCAGGCCAACGGCTTCTATTGCTTCTTCAATGGCTTTCAGTAAGTCAATCCCTCTTGTTGTGTCTTTCATTGGCATTAGATCTAACTGTTCTCCTGTCATGTGCAAATTGCTGTCATCATTGGCTGACTGCGATATGGAGCACATATCTTTGTAATGGAATGTATTTTAGGATGGGAAATAAGCACTTGTGACAAGGCCACTACAGAAAGCCACAAGCTCTGACGCCACATTAGTTGCGTGTATGAAACTAGCTTTAGATACTGAGAATTTCCATTTTCATTGTGGTTAGTGGCCTGAAGATGTCGTAGTGGATACATAACAATTTAAACCCACACGGATCGGAGCGTGGAATGTCAGATCCCTTAATCGGGCAGGTAGGTTAGAAAATTTAAAAAGGGAAATGGATAGGCTGAAGTTAGATATAGTGGGAATTAGTGAAGTTCGGTGGCAAGAGGAACAAGACTTCTGGTCAGGTGACTACAGGGTTATAAACACAAAATCAAATAGGGGTAATGCAGGAGTAGGTTTAATAATGAATAGGAAAATAGGAATGCGGGTAAGCTACTACAAACAGCATAGTGAACGCATTATTGTGGCCAAGATAGATATGAAGCCCACACCTACTACAGTAGTACAAGTTTATATGCCAACTAGCTCTGCAGATGACGAAGAAATTGAAGAAATGTATGATGAAATAAAAGAAATTATTCAGATTGTGAAGGGAGACAAAAATTTAATAGTCTTGGGTGACTGGAATTCGAGTGTAGGAAAAGGGAGAGAAGGAAACATAGTAGGTGAATATGGATTGGGGCTAAGAAATGAAAGAGGAAGCCGCCTGGTAGAATTTTGCACAGAGCACAACATAATCATAATTAACACTTGGTTTAAGAATCATGAAAGAAGGTTGTATACATGGAAGAACCCTGGAGATACTAAAAGGTATCAGATAGATTATATAATGGTAAGACAGAGATTTAGGAACCAGGTTTTAAATTGTAAGACATTTCCAGGGGCAGATGTGGACTCTGACCACAATCTATTGGTTATGACCTGTATATTAAAACTGAAGAAACTGCAAAAAGGTGGGAATTTAAGGAGATGGGACCTGGATAAATTGAAAGTACCAGAGGTTGTACAGAGTTTCAGGGAGAGCATAAGGGAACAATTGACAGGAATGGGGGAAAGAAATACAGTAGAAGAAGAATGGGTAGCTTTGAGGGATGAAGTAGTGACGGCAGCAGAGGATCAAGTAGGTAAAAAGATGAGGGCTAGTAGAAATCCTTGGGTAACAGAAGAAATATTGAATTTAATTGATGAAAGGAGAAAATATAAAAATGCAGTAAATGAAGCAGGCAAAAAGGAATACAAACGTCTCAAAAATGAGATCGACAGGAAGTGCAAAATGGCTAAGCAGGGATGGCTAGAGGACAAATGTAAGAATGTAGAGGCCTATCTCACTAGGGGTAAGATAGATACTGCCTACAGGAAAATTAAAGAGACCTTTGGAGATAAGAGAACGACTTGTATGAATATCAAGAGCTCAGATGGAAACCCAGTTCTAAGCAAAGAAGGGAAAGCAGAAAGGTGGAAGGAGTATATAGAGGGTCTATACAAGGGCGATGTACTTGAGGACAATATTGTGGAAATGGAAGAGGATGTAGATGAAGATGAAATGGGAGATATGATACTGCGTGAAGAGTTTGACAGAGCACTGAAAGACCTGAATCGAAACAAGGCCCCCGGAGTAGACAACATTCCATTGGAACTACTGACGGCCTTTGGAGAGCCAGTCCTGACAAAACTCTACCATCTGGTGAGCAAGATGTATGAAACAGGCAAAATACCCTCAGACTTCAAGAAGAATATAATAATTCTAATCCCAAAGAAACCAGGTGTTGACAGATGTGAAAATTACCGAACTATCAGTTTAATAAGTCACAGCTGCAAAATACTAACACGAATTCTTTACAGACGAATGGAAAAACTAGTAGAAGCCAACCTCGGGGAAGATCAGTTTGGATTCCGTAGAAACACTGGAACACGTGAGGCAATACTGACCTTACGACTTATCTTAGAAGAAAGATTAAGGAAAGGCAAACCTACGTTTCTAGCATTTGTAGACTTAGAGAAAGCTTTTGACAATGTTGACTGGAATACTCTCTTTCAAATTCTAAAGGTGGCAGGGGTAAAATACAGGGAGCGAAAGGCTATTTACAATTTGTACAGAAACCAGATGGCAGTTATAAGAGTCGAGGGACATGAAAGGGAAGCAGTGGTTGGGAAGGGAGTAAGACAGGGTTGTAGCCTCTCCCCGATGTTGTTCAATCTGTATATTGAGCAAGCAGTAAAGAAAACAAAAGAAAAATTCGGAGTAGGTATTAAAATTCATGGAGAAGAAATAAAAACTTTTAGGTTCGCCGATGACATTGTAATTCTGTCAGAGACAGCAAAGGACTTGGAAGAGCAGTTGAATGGAATGGACAGTGTCTTGAAAGGAGGATATAAGATGAACATCAACAAAAGCAAAACAAGGATAATGGAATGTAGTCTAATTAAGTCGGGTGATGCTGAGGGAATTAGATTAGGAAATGAGGCACTTAAAGTAGTAAAGGAGTTTTGCTGTTTAGGGAGCAAAATAACTGATGATGGTCGAAGTAGAGAGGATATAAAATGTAGGCTGCCAATGGCAAGGAAAGCATTTCTGAAGAAGAGAAATTTTTTAACATCCAGTATTGATTTAAGTGTCAGGAAGTCATTTCTGAAAGTATTCGTATGGAGTGTAGCCATGTATGGAAGTGAAACATGGACGATAAATAGTTTGGACAAGAAGAGAATAGAAGCTTTCGAAATGTGGTGCTACAGAAGAATGCTGAAGATTAGATGGGTAGATCACATAACTAATGAGGAAGTATTGAATAGGATTGGGGAGAAGAGAAGTTTGTGGCACAACTTGACGAGAAGAAGGGATCGGTTGGTAGGACATGTTCTGAGGCATCAAGGGATCACCAATTTAGTATTGGAGGGCAGCATGGAGGGTAAAAATCGTAGAGGGAGACCAAGAGATGAATACACAAAGTAGATTCAGAAGGATGTAGGTTGCAGTAGGTACTGGGAGATGAAAAAGCTTGCACAGGATAGAGTAGCATGGAGAGCTGCATCAAACCAGTCTCAGGACTGAAGACCACAACAACAACACAATCATTGTATTGTCATGCCAAAATGAAAGTGTAATTTTGACAGCAATATAAAAAATGAGTTTTCTTTTGTCACCCTTAGTGGAGAAACTGTTGAATGCACAGCAATGGAAAAAATTATTCATATGGGCTCTGCATAAGATGGGATAGTGGCAGAAATTAGCTGGAGATAACACAGGCAGATTGATACAGAACTCCTGGACATGGGCTAGCGAGAGACTCCCAGATGACTGGACCACAGCCGTTATGCATCGAATTCACAAAAATTGAAGCATAACAGGTCCATTAACTACAGAGGAATACTGTTGCTTGCAGTCACATAAATCATCGAATGACATGTAACAAGGCAGTTGGACAGTGAGTTAAGGGAATATCAACAGGTTTGAGAGCATTGAGATCGTGTACTGAACAAATGTAAAACCTCAAGCCCATCCTCTAATACAGCAAGAAACGAGCCAGACAATGGGCATCTACCTTCATAAACTTCTAAAAATGTTGGTAGAACCATTCTATTTTGAATACTAAGAGAAACAGAACCCACTGAAAGACTTAGTAGGTTGATCCGGCTTGTACAACACGAAATTCAAATTAAAGTATAGAGGACAACTCTCATAAGAGTTTTCCGATCACTACAGGGCTGAGGAAGGTGTTGGTATTTCAAGCACATTGTTTAACAGTGTTCTGGAAGGGGGGAAAACTAATGTCAGGGAGGAACCAGATCTCTACCAGCTAACACTGAATTAAGGATGGGGATCAAAGCAGATGATCTAAGGATCTCGTGTCTGCCTGTTGCTGATGACCTGACTGTACTGGCCACCAACATGCAAGAGGCTTCTATGCAACTCCAAGCACTACATTTAATAGCAAAGAAAAGTGATCTATCGATCAACATCAGAAAGACCAAATTCACTACAAATATTAAAGATATCTATAGAAGGGTGAGAGTCAGCACTACCAAGTATATCAAGAGAGCAAAACTGTAAACTGTCTTTGAGAATGGATCTCAGTGAAACTGTTACTTCCAAACAAAGGAAAATCAAACTAGATAGAGCATACCATGGATGCAGAAAAATCTATGTCTCTAAACACCTACCAATGAATATCAGACTAAAACAGTGTAACACAGTACTCAGACCATCAATCCTTTGAGTGGCAGAGTGCCTATCACTAAAAAATCCCCTAATAAGAATCCTTGAATTACAAGAAAAGAAATTCCTACAAAAGACAGTGGGACCAAGGATTCTACCAGATGAGAGAGAATGGCACAAACCTAATTGAGAATTCTGCCACAACCAAGGAAACCTTATGATGCCATCAGAAGAAGAAACAAGCTTTCTATGGCCACCTGTACGGGATGGACCCCCAAAGATTGTCCTATAAGATCTTCAAAGTAGTCAACAAGGGTAAAACTACTGGATCCCTGTGGATCAAGCAATAAAGAAATTCCTTGCAGAATGACATTTTATTTATTTATTTAACCTGGCAAGATTAGGGCCATGAAGCACCTCTCTTGCACCTAACCAGGCATTCTACTTATTTTACATTCATATGTTTTAGTAGGCATGTTAAACTACATCTAGTACAAAAAGTGAAATGAACAATTACAAAGGCACACACGGAAAAATACATACATATAGAGTTTATATTCGTAGATGATAAGTACTGTTATAATTAGACATTATGAAAGAGACAGATTTTAGATAGGAGTGCTAACAGCAGGGAGTATGAGGGAGACATGGTGAAGGGAGGAGAAGAATAGACACATGACGTAACATAAATAAGGAAATATAAAGGAAAAGAAGATTGCGTGGTTAATAGAGATAGATGAAGAGGAAGAAGAGAAAGGAGCAAGATAGGAGAGACTAGCTTTGCTATTTGACAGAGGAGAGGATTAGCCTTGTACATTAATTTTGTGGAAAACGTTATCATGATGGTAGTAGGAAACACTTCAAGTTCTTCTTAAAAACAGCAGGGGATTGAATTTTGTGCAAGGTAAAGGGCAGTTTGTTCCAGAGGCGGACAGCGGCAATTGAGAAGGAGTTTTCAAAAGTTTTTGTTTTGTGAGTAGGCACAGTTAGGATACCAAATAAGAGTGACCTCGTGTTTCGATTATGATGGCATGAAAGGTGTTTAAACTCTGAAGCAAGATACTGGGGTGCTTGCGGATGAGGAGTCAGTGAAGTAGACGTAGAGTGTGGTAGTGACGCAATTTGTCCGGCCGCAGCCACCCTAGCTGGGAGTATGAAGCACTACCATGATCATATCAGCAAATGTTGCAGGTGTAATGCACACAAGCATTCATAGTTAGTTATAGCCGTTGGTTGTTTTCACTACTCATGCCTTGTTGAATTACATCACAATAGTGGAGGTTTGGTAGAACGACTGCTTGCACGAGCTGGCGTTTCAAGTCCTGTAGAAATACGTTCTAAAACTTTTTGAGAGCATAGAGACAAGCAGACATCTTTTGGCACGCTGCGACTGTATTCTCCGCCCACTTGAGAAGCTCATCGAAAGTTACACCTAAGTTCTTAACTGTTTTCTGATATGGTATTGGAATACCATCGAGCAGAATAGGAGGCAGCCGTTCTCGGGAATCTGAACTTGTTAATTTCTGATGCGCTATTAAGATTACATGTGTCTTTTTTGCATTTAGTTTAAGCCCCAGGTTTTTCACCCATGTCACTACTGAAGACAGAGCATCGTTCATCTGAGCGATTGCAGTGTTTATATCTTCAGGTCTGACGCTTAGGTAGAGCTGGAGGTCGTCGGCGTAGAAATGATATTTACGGGAGGACAGAACCGACGAAATATCGTTGACATATAAAGAAAACAAGAGTGGTCCTAACACTGATCCTTGTGGCACTCCCGAGGAGACATGTTTCCATGAAGATTTTTCATTTACGCAGACAACACATTGCTGTCTGTCTTTTAAGTAGCTTTCAAGCCATCTCATTGCACTATTTGAGAAATTAAGCTTTTCTGAGCAATATGTCAAAGTTAACAGTATCAAAATCTTTGCTGAAGTCTAGTAGCATCAATATTGTTGCCTTTCGGCTGTCGATGGCATATTTCAGATCATCAGCTACTTTAATTAGAGCAGTGTTTGTGCTGTGATGTTTACGAAAACCGGATTGAAATTTGTCATATAGGCTGAATTCATGCAGGTGTTCAGTGATTTGATCATGAACAATATATTCAAGTGCTTTGGAAACAGCAGGCAGTATACTAATTGGTCTGCACTCACTAGGCAGTTGCGGGTTTTAGATCTTAGGGATGGGTCGAATTATGCTTCTTTTCGATGCAGCGGGGTATATTCCGTTCACGAGGGAAAAATTAAATATGTCAGTTAAGACAGGTACTAAGATATCGGCAGCATTCTTAATCATGGTTATACTGATACTGTCATTGCCTATCGCGTCAGAAGAGATTCTCATTATTGCTTTTCTTGCCGTATTTATTATTACGTGTTTTAGGTGGAAGGTATCGTTGTTAGTTATCCAGTTAGGGGATTCTTGTGGACAGTAATAATCAGCCATGTGGGTATTCAGAGGTGCAGAGAAGGACTTATTTAATTCGTTAGCTGAGACATGAAAAGCTGTTTCCGATTTTGCCTTTCCGACCCCCAAGCTATGTAGATTCTTCCATAGAGTCGTGGGCGTCAGATCGCTGCATACAAGGGAGCAAGCGTGCCAGATTTTAGCATTGCGAATGCATTGTTTCACTCTGTTCCGTAGTTTTCTATATTCTTCGAAACACTCGGGTTTCAGATCTGCCTTGAAACGCCTGTGGGCAGCATCCCTATTATTCATCATTTGACGTAATTCAGCTGTCGGCCATGGAGCAGGAGATTTTCTTATGCGGATTGTGCGTACAGGTGCATGTTTGTCATAGAGGGCAGTGAGTTTATCACCAAGTTCATTAATTTTGCCATCGATTGTAGGTTCTCTGATTATTTGATGCTATGAGATTTCTGAGCAATCGGCTGTTAGAGCGTCAAGGTCAATACGTTTCATGTTCCTACAAGTTATGTAACGCGATTTGATTCTTGGGGGCTGCACAGAGTAGGCCAGGAATATTACATCATGTGCTGAGAGGTCTGGGGCCAAAATTTGACTAACATCTCTTACTTTTTCAGTCTGTTTCGTTGCGATTACGTCTATAAGAGTATGACTGTGCGCCGTATGGTGTGTAGGTTGTAATGGAAGAATGTTCATGCTATTGCAATTAAACAGTCTTCTTAGGTTTACTGCGGAGGGGGTCTCTCTTAGCAGGTCTATGTTCAAGTCACCCATTACGATGACATGTTCGTATTGACACTGAAGTGAATGTAATTCCAACTGAAAGGAACTCATTGAGCTTATTTTTGGTGGCTTGTACACAACACCAGTCAAGAACGTCGGACTTTTTATATTTATTTCAGTGAACATGAATTCAGCCTCTTTTTCTTCAGCAGGGTTTGACACACACAATACTTTCGCTTTGAGATCTGTTCGTATATACACACTGACCTCGCCACCTCGCTTTTTTGATCTGTCTGCCCTAAGAAATGTGTATCCTGGGAGGTGAATATATGTAGATGATATGTGTAGTTTTAACGACGTTTCGGATAAGAGGATTACGTGGTAGTTTAGTTGGTTGAAGAGGAGGTTAAGTTCTTCGTAATGTGCAGGTAAAGACTGGATGTTGCAGTGCACTACTAAAAGCTCTGACGCATTCCGCTGGGCAGCCTGGAGTAGGGCGTCAGACTGGTTTGTCCCTTTGTTAGGCACTACCTGCCGCAAGGGGCACTGGCCGCTGCTTCTGCGAAGTGACATAACACAGAGGTGTCCGAGATTTTGCGCGCCCTGTTTGTGATCCCCCGAGTGCCGAAAGAAAGGCAATCGCAAGAGATTTTCTGAGGTTGCAGTGGCATAGAAAATGGAGTAGTGGTATTCGGTGCAACGAGAATATGACCAAGGCAAGACTTAAGGGGTGATTACCATTTAGTTATTGCAACTAGACCTTTGCTAACATCCTCTACAGGAGTTGACCACATTGAGACCAGGAAATGGTTTGAGAAATGCAAGATAGAATTTAGCAAGAAAATGAAAGAATACAGTAATACCCCAGATCTACGCGGTAGCTGGGACTGAGCTATAACCGTGTGGGCCAAATTTGTGCAACAAATTATTTTCGATTGGGACCAGAGACTAAAGAAAACAATGCAGCTTAGAAGAAGATGTTTAATAAAATGTTCAACAATACAACAAATTATATTACAGTACACTATTATGCATTGCAACGGTATAAATCAAAGTTATTGTGACACAGAAGTTTTCATAAAATCTAACGTCATTTGACGAGTCAATTTTTTTTCTTGTCACGCAAAATTTTGTCATAGTATGCTAATAAAATTTTTATTCCCTGTTTTGTAGCAGAAATGCGCATTTCACTGGAGTCTATTTTTTTCTAAAATTTGTAACCCTGTTACAGCAGATCCGAGGCCTTCTGTGAAGTTTACAACCATGATTGACCTTCTGGTTGAAACGGATCTGCAGAATCAAGTTGTTCAGTTTTGCTCTTGCTCAAGCATTTCTATAAATCGTCGCCATCAACCTCTAAATTTGTCTGGCAATATCAATCCCTTCTTCAATCACATTATCAATTTGATCAGGATCTGGTGCATATTCAAGTTTTTTTTTTTGTGACGTTTCATAACAAGGCTGTCCAGTAATTCATGGCATCTAAAACATTGAATTGCTTCCAAAAATCTTTAACAGAGAGCTCATTGTTTTGTCTCATATCTTCATATAGATGTGCAAACAAATGTCTCATATAATAAGATTTAAATGTTCAATGACACCCTGGGACCATCGGTTGAAGCAAGTTGGTTGTATTCAGTGGCAAAAATACAATTTTCACATGTGGATTGAAATTAATTAGAGTAACAGGAGAATGAGCTGGGCCACTGTTGATTAAGCAGCACTTTAAAGGAGATTTGTTTTAATTGGCAATAACATTCAACTTCAGATATGAAGCGATGAGCAAATCAATTCTCAAAAAAAGAAGCTGTCACCAAACTATAGCTTTCAACTTACAAACCAGGAGCAACCTATCTTTAGATGTTTTTTTTAAAGCTCATAGGTTTTCTGAGCAATAAATTAAGAAAGATTTCAATTTACAATCACCAACTGCCTTCACACCAAGCATCACTGTCAGTCAATCTTTGGCAGCTTTCAAGCACGGAAAGGTTCTCTCTTCGTGTGCAATAAAAGTTCTTTTAGGCATCTTCTTCCAGAACAGAGCAGTTTCATCTACATTGAATATGGTGTGGCTAGTATAGCCACCTTCTTCTATCATTGCCTTGAGTTTCTCAGGATAGAGCAATGCAGTCTCTTTATCAGTGGTTGGTTGGAGTTAAAGGGAACCAAATAGCGAGATCATCAGTCCCTTCGTCCTACATGTATCGAACTAGGAATAATCCTCACAGGAAGGATACAAAAGGCAAATCATGGGACGCCTGATTGTAACCAAATTGCAGTAAGACAGAGATGGAAGCAAGGACAGGTAGGAAAGGGGGTAAGATGGTGAGCCGCCCTGCCCAGAATGCAGTTGGAGGTCTCCAGGGCACGGTATGCAGTAGAAGATGCACCATCTGCATCAGACCAGTACTGTCTGTTACCATAAGAAAATGAGCAGCACAGACAAGATGATAAATTTTTGGGAAAGACAAAACATTAAAAACAGTAACTGTAAAAGATAAAGAGAATAAAAAAGTGGAAAGAGTAGCAGGAGGCAGGCTGGACCACCAAACATGGGCCGCCATGTGTCCTCTTGGCCAGAGCAGGTGAGGGTGCCCCTCCGACCTCTCAGCCAGTCAATGAGGCCAAACTGCCCTGCCTCACAGAGACAAGTAGAAACAACCTTCACAGGTGAAACATCAAACAAGGTCAGCCACTTTGGTGTTGGCCGCTAGCACCGGAGGTAGCATGTCAGGAGGTTATGATATGGCTGCAAAGAGCCAAATTTGGGCAGTCAAGTAGGATGCGGATCACTGTCAGGTGAACAGCACATCGACAGTAAGGTGAGTCCTTCCATCTGAGAATGAGGCCATGGGTCAGCTAAGTGTAGCTAATGCATAGCCGACAAAGGGCAGTTCCCTGTGAGAAGCGTGAAGGTAAGACTGCCACATGGTTGCGGTCTCCTTTGTTATACTCAGTTTGCTTGGGGAGTCCAAGGCAGACCATTCCAAATTCCAGACATCCAACAGTTGATGGCATAGGGTCAAGCAAAGGTTCAGTTCTGGGTCACCCTGGTAGCCAGCTAGTCAGCATGTTCATTCCCTGAGATGTCAAACAAAGACAACTGGCTGTCCAGCTTGATGGAAGGCAGAAAGAAGATCCTGGATAGTCGTACAAATGGGTGACAATGACAAGGGTAGCAATGGTCTACAGCCCGAAGGCTGCATGGGGAGTCACTGCACAACAGAAGCATCTTGCTGGTTCAAGAATTAGCATGGGTCAGGGCTCATTTGATGGCCACCAGTTCAGCAGTGAGGACACTATATCCATTTGGCTGTAAGCGTAGATCACTGCACCTTGCATGAGCGCATGCAAAACCAGTTTGTCCACTGACCGTTGAGCTGTCGGTGCATACCACTTCTAAACCTGGAAATGCATCAAGAACGGCCAGGAACAGGCAGCAAGAAACCATGGGGTCAACTGAATCCGCCCAAAAGATAAATCAAGACAGATCTGAGGTCAAGTTACATACTATAGGGGCATGCATGATTGCTACGTGACAAGAAGTGACAGTGGCAGAAGTTGGAGTTCAGAGCAGAGCCACTACTGTCGATCTGCAGTTGTGACCCCAGTTCTGGGTCTTTGTTGTGGGAGGTAGATCTCCCTTCTAGGGGAAGAAGGAAAAAAAACATGGTAGCTTTGAACATGTATAGCACAAGTGAGTAGCTGTTGTTGGCACCTGATGTGTAATGGAAGGGCTCCAGTCTACACAAGTAGGCTGTTCACAGGGCTAGTTCGAAAGGCTCCTGTATCAAGTCCAACTTCATAGTGGTTCATCGGGGGTCCAGTGACTGCAGTTTTGAGGGTGATACTGAACCATGTGCTAGACTCCCACAGCCAAGACAGGACAACACCAGGGCTTTGTAGAACTATAGAAGGGTAGTGTGGCCTGGACCTCAGCTGGTGTTACTGAGGCAACAAAGGGTATTTAGATGTACCCAGCACTTTTGCTTAAGTTGGCATAGATGGGGGAAGACAAATCAACCAGGTATTGAAGACCAGTCCCAAAAATGATGTCTCCACCACACTGACAATCTGTTTGTCAATGTAAAGTTCTGGTTGTGGACGAACGGTACAGTGTTGACAGAAGTGCATGATGTGAGTCTTGGTTTCTGAAAAATGAAAGGCATTGGTGAGGGCCTATGACAGCACCATTCAAATGGCCCTGCAGTCAGCATTCAGCAACATGTTCACTAGAGGAGCAATAGTAAAAGCAAAAATCGTCAGAATACAATGAGGGTAATACTGAAAACCCCACAGCTGCTGCTAGACCATTGATGGCCACCAGAAAGGAAAGGGCATTCAATACAGAGTCCTGTGGGACCCCATTCTCTTGGGTATGCGAGGTGGGGTCACAGAGGGAAGCACAACTTGATCCCGGAAAGTACAGTGCGACAAGAAGTTCTGGACAAAAATTGGAAGCAGCCTCTGGAGACCTCACTCATGTAAGGCAACGAGGATGGATATCGCCAGGTGATGTCATATGCCTTTTGTAGGTTGAGTAAGACAGCAATAAAGTCCTGATATTGGACAAAAGCAGTCTGGATTGTGGAGTGCAGACTTCGGACAAACCAAATTATCAGCATTGGAATGGGCTTGGCAAAAACTGTCCTCGAATGGAGGTGGAAGACCTCGAGACTGAAGGAGCCAGTGCAGCAGCCAGCTCACCATGGGTTTGAGCAACTTACAGAGAACATTGGTGAGACCAATTGGGCAATACGTGTCCATCTCTAGGGGATGCTTACCCAGTTTCAGTACCGGGATGATGATGCTTTCTCGTCATTGAGATGGAACTCACAATACGGCCTCAGGTGTTTCACCATCAGAAGGAAGATAAACATTACAGACAGTAAAATATTAAAATGCCCTTACCCGAACAGCCACTGTCTCCAAAGTTGTATAGAGAGGCAAACGTTTGCTATATAGTGTCCAGAACATGTGCAAAATCCACCCAACACCCTGTCATAGTTCAACGATGCTTAAAATATCCGCACTAGACACAAAGGGCAGAGGTCCATGTTGCTGGAAACCAGGTTTCCTGAAGGGCAATGCAGAAAGCAGGGGAGGAACTTAAGAGATGTTGTACCTCAGCCAGGTGGTGGAGAAACTTCTACAATTCCACTGGAGAATCATGCTGTCAGTGTACTGCGAGAGTGTGGAAGGATAAAGGAGGAAGGTCATGCTCCAGGGCCACCTGCTGCCTTCAGTTGAGAGGTTATGGTATCAACACAAACAAGTTCTGAGACACATTGTGTGGTGCAATCTGGAGCCTCAGGAGCCACCAGGATCACTGCCTCAGCCACAGAAGCAGAATGTGTGGGATTCGGAGGCATGGGGATCCCCATAATCTCCATCTTGGAAGACTTACTTTTATCTTCCTTCTCCTTAGGGGGTTTAGATGACTGGGAGAGCTTTCCTGAATTAGTTTCAGGGACTGACGAAGATCATAAAGCCCTACATCCAGCAGCCTATGGCTCATTCATCCATTGGCTTATTGGTTGGGTTGATTTGGGGGAAGAGACCAAACAGTGAGGTCAACGGTCTCATTGGATTAGGGAAGTATGGGGAAGGAAATTAGCCATGCCCTGGCAAAGGAACCATCCCGGCATTTGCCTGAAGCAATTTAGGGAAATCACGAAAAACGTAAATCAAGATGGCCGGATGAAGGGATTGAACCGTCATCCTCCCGAATGCAAGTCCAGCGTGCTAACACCTGCGCACTGACTGGTACCCAGTTGGAGTCCCACAGAAACCTTGGAGGTGAGTGTCGTGAGGGATCCCTTCATGGCATAAGAAGTCAGATGAGGGTTGTGTGTTGCGTACAGTGGTCATCCATAATCCCAACAGACTGGGCTAGCATTGCAATGCAAAGACATGTGCCCATATTTCATGCATCTGAAGCACCACATGGGGGGATGGGGATAACTTACAGTTTCACATCGCATCTGTGTAGCATCACCTTGACCATTTTAGACAACAAATTGCTCTCTAAGGCCAAGATGAAGACCCCAGTAGCATTCCTATTGCCCTTTGGCCCCCCTCCGGACATGACAAACTAAGTGTATACCCCATTGCTCCAAGTTGGCATGTAGCTCATCAGACTGTGAGAGGAAGTCACAACCAAAAGTGATGTCTTGAACCATATTTAGACTATTATGGGGCCTGATAGTCACCATAATGTCACCCAGCTAGTCAAAAGTAAGCAACACTTATAACTGGGCAAGGGGTGCCGTTTTAATCAAAAGTGACCCACTCTTAATTTTGGAGACAGCTGCAGCTTCCCCAAACTTACCTTCTATATTTCTCTACAAAGAATAAAGGTTTGTGGCCAACAAAGAATCCCCATTGGTTGGAGTATTTCTTTGTTTATCACTTTAGCCCTATGTTCCTCCCACAGCGTAGCCATGGACGGAAATATTTTGGGGTTGTACCTCTCTGTGTGACATTAAGGTAATACCATCAGAGGCCTTGGACAGCGACCACTGTTTGCTGGCAATGAACCTGAGAGGGACTAAGGATAATAAAGTGACGGAAAACCAGGAAAGACATAAGGGTATGCAAGTTGAAGGAGGAAGAAAGCAGGCTACAGTACCTACAAGTAGTAAAGGAAAGCATCCCAAAGGATGAACCAAAAATGGTAGATGAGGAATGGGGTAGGTTCAAGGGAACATCAGGCAAGCTAGAAACAAGCAAAAAGAGTGGTGGCTGAGGAAAGAAGAAAGTGGATGGAACAGTGGACCAGAATGATGGATGAGGATAGTGAAGGTTACAAAATGGTGTTATATGGGAGGATTAAAAGTAAGAGGAAGAATGGTACGACAGATTATGCTCGATTGGTCAACAAAAGTGGACAAGATGTAGAGAATAAGAAGGAACTCAAGAATATGTAGAAGGAGTATTTTGAAGAACCTCTGGACCCGATTGGAGACTGGATGAGGAGGAACAAACTGAGAATAAAAAAAGAGGAGGGACAGCAAATAGAAAAAGACGTTACATGGGGAGAAGTGTGTCAGAAGCCTGATGTGGACCAAGTGTAGCGATGCAAGGGGTACCCAATTTGCTATAAAAGTCAGTAAATTACTCAATGGACACTATTTTTCAGTACAGGTATTTTGTTCCTTCCAAGCAAGTGTTTATTCATGACATCATCATCCAGACACGAGTTGACTGTAATCTGAATCAGTTTCATCAAACTAATATCATCTCTCAGGCAGTAAAATTTTATTGATTATGAGATACAAGTTCTTGAAGTTTATTCAGAATCAGAAATGTTTAGTTAGTAATTACGTGCCATAATTTATTTGTTTCATATAAAGGCGTTTTGAATTTGTATGCATAAAAAAAAACTGTGAATTTATGTTTGGCTTTTACTCTGAGACAAGTTATCACTTAGAGTGCTAAAAGTGCGCGTGTACAGTTCGCTGACTTATGTGGTGAATTTTATTTTGTGATCTTGACCCGAATGGAGAGTAAATCCAGTTTCATTCAAACTATACGTGAGATAGACACATCAAGTTATTACAAAAGAGTCGTTTAGCCTATTAGGGAAAACTGAAACCTGCACGCTCGATTTGAAATACATTACACGCCAGTGCGTGATCGAGCTGTCCAGTAAATTGCATATAATAGTTATAAATGCATTTTGACTTAATGCACGAAGCTGGAAATTAATTTTGAGACAAGTGCTGATTTCGACAAAAAAATTAACCGAAAGTTTATTCAAAATATTGAGGTCCAGTTTTAATTCAGACACGTATCACCATGTTAATTATGTTGCCTAGCAACACTGTAAAGCACTACACTGTAAAGCAGCTTAATTAATTCATTAGTATTATTTGCGACATAGTAAGGCCCATTACACACACACAAAATGTTACACTAAGTTTGCTGACCGCATGAGAGTATTTTTCTCTCCATAAATGCCAATAAACCAGCAGTTTCAAAAGTTAAATTATTAACTGTTGTGTAACTTCATTGATTGTCCTACACCACTATGGAACTTCTTGTATCATGTCTCTTCACAAGAAGCCAGGATAAACAAGAAAAAGGAAGAGACTAAAAAAGAGGCATTGGTATACAGGCATGTACCCCAAATCAGTAAAAAGGTTATATACCAGTTGTAAGTCATACTATGTCCCGATCCTGACTTATGCATCAGAAACCTGGGTTGCTAAAGGAAGAGAGAAAAGCGAAGTACAAGCTACTGAGATGAAATCCTTCAGAAACAGTATTGGAGTGACAAAGATAGACAGGTTAAGAAATGAGAGGATCAGAGAGTTGATAAAGGTGGAACCATTACAGGAGGAGATAGAGAAATCAAGGCTGAGATGGTATGGACACATTAAAAGAATGGAGGAGAAGAGTATACCCAGGAGGATACACGAGATGAAACAGGAAGGAAAGAGACCAGGAGGAATACCGAGTGGCAGATGGCTGAAAGGAGTAGAGGAATGTGTCCAGAAGAAAGGAGAAAACTGGACCAAGGTCAAGACAGAGAGATGGTGGCAAGACAGAAGATGATGGAGAGGCCTGTGATCCATACAGACCCGACCAGAGTCTGGAAACTGTCCAAGATGATGATGTCCTCTCTATGTTGAACGAGTTCTTTCTTTGTGAAGCAACTGCTGGTGTCAGCGGAAGAAAGCTGCTTCTGCTTCATCTGTAGTCCCCTGCCATGGTATAACCCACTCCGAATGGGGCCTCTCCACGTGGGTGTCACCAAGCCTCAGCAAAGGCTGCCTGGCCAGTTGTGTGTTCCTCAGAGTCTCTGTGCCCCAGTCATGACAGTAACATACTCCTTATATACGTTGCGTTTCGATCTGCACTTCTGAAACATTTAGAAGTGTTAGCAGGCTGAGCTCAACAATGGGGACCATGTGTTTATTAATGAAAAGGTGGAGAGAGCACCGGAAGTGAATTGGAAAACCAGAATCCTAAATCAAGTACCAGGTTCAAGTGGGGTCAACTCCAGGAAGACCATCCGATGGAAAGACAGGGGGGAATGGGATAGTGGAAGTATAGGCTTGCAGCACAGAAAGGGCAGTAGTGCTGCAAAAGCTGGTCCCTATGGTAGCCACACACATACTGACAGAAAAGCTGTGAGCTCCTTGGGGTAGCGGGGGGAGGGGGGAGGGGGCTGTGTTGTATCAGTGCTTGCCATCTTTCCACTTTCTTTCAAGTTATGCCAGTCACAATTACTTTTGAATCAGCCAAACCATCCTCTACTAGTTTCATCTTTGGCTGCCTCCCCAGTTTCTTCTTCCAGTCACCAAAAATAAGCTTAGCTTGAGAACACACTGTGTCCTTATGGGTAGGACAATTTTTCACTCGTACTTGATTGTCACACCCTAATTTTAACATTGCTTCCATCTGAGTAATAATACCATAAATTTACGAATGGTACTTGAATTCAAAGATTGAGCATTTTCACAGCTTTTAGAATTTTTTCATTACCTTTTATAAATGTTCTGACTGTTGATTCTGGTTCACAAATTTTAATTTTTGTGTTGAAGTCTTTGTAATATTAAGTTTATATTTCAAAGATAATTGTTTGCTTGTTTGATGTAAGTGAATCACATCTGCTTTGTTTGGATGACAATGAGTCTATCACTCAATAGTGTGGATAAAACGATTCCACATGCAACATGTCTGAACCTGTCGTAAGCCTAACACTATGTGGGCGGAGTGGAGGAGCAGAGGTGCATGGCACTCAGATAGAATACATCATATCCCGGCATCTTTATTTTCTTAAATATGTATCAAATGCCTTATTACATGTTTGTAACAACAAAAATAATCAATTATTGATAATATAATGTAAATGAGTAGAAAAAAATCTACTCAAGGATTTAACTTTTACAAACTTTCAGATCCAGTGGCTCCTTCTTCTGGTAGAAGAGTTTTAGGGGGTGATAGAGGGCTAAAGGAAAAGGGCTGGAAATGAGGTACAGTTCAGGAAAGTCGCCCAGAATTACGGGACAAGAAGGAAAGAGTCTTTCCTTCTCATCCTGTCCGGTGAACGGACTTGTGAAAACCAAGGATATGCTGGAGGGAAAGTTCCCACCTATCTACTTCTGGGAGAAATGTAAGTGGAATGGGTGTTTAAATTATTGGTGCTGTGGTGGCATTACGTTTGATAACTGAGAAGTCAGGTTTGCATTTGGTCAGAATTTGGTAGCAGTTAGTAATTGTATCACAGCTAATACATCATGTAATTGCTGTCACATGTGGTTCTACCTCTTAAGGGATTGGAAATGCCTGAGAGTTGAATGCAGTTAGAGCTCTTGCACATATGCAATCCACAGGGTAAAGACACATTTGGTGTGCCACAATGAGAACAGCGTTGGATTGGGATACTGTATAGGTTGTATGGACAACAGTGCACTATTTTAGATATAATGAGGGTAAGCTTATTTTGGGTATGATATACCTCAACTTAAGGGCACAAAGAGACAGCCCTGACAAAAGACGTGGTTAAATTTTTCAAGATCTGGGTTGTAAGTGGTGATTACTCAGTGATTGATGACAGGTTTGTTGCTATCATGAGAAGAGACCTTCTGGACTGTTTGGCAGATTACTGTCTGCTTATAAGGGGCCTGGCAAAGTTATTGGTTTATTGGTAAACATCTGCTTTCCACTACAGATGTTGTGCCCATAAGTGCCAGATCATTTGATGAGGGACTTTTTAATGTGGAATGGGTGACAACTGTAAAATTTGAGGTACTGTTAGTGATGTTTTCATGCAGCTGTCCAGGATGTTGATAATATTCTGGGGAAAAGATCAGAACCTATGCTTGCCATGGACCAAATCATTATGTCCACAAACCTAAATCAGAAAGTGTTTTACAAATTGAGTGCATAGGAATGATTTCGCTATGTGGCCTATACACAAATTAGCACAGACGGGTGCCATGTAGGTACCCATGACAGAGCTCCACAGGTTTGTTTTTAGACTTAGCCCTTGAAGAAGAAATAATTATAGGTCAGTATGTGGTTGGCCAAAAGAGAGATCAATAGAGATAGTAGTAAAAGAGTAATAATGCTTAGGTTTTACTACATGAACAGTGAAAATGTAGTAAGCAATAATTTTTTTTTTTTTATTTATTCCGATTTTGGCCGTCTAGGGACCGCGTTAAACAACTATTTTTCAATGTACATTTCTCCTATTGCGCTCCTCCTCTTTTCTCTTCTGCCAATATGTCTTCATCCTCTCTCTGTGCTGCTCCCTTCGGTCTTCTGTCCACACTGTTCCTCCAGTTCTTCTCTTCTTCACTTCAAATCCTTCAAAATGTTGAATTTTGTCTCTCATTAAGTCTCTGTTGGTTATATCATCTTCTCCTATACCCATCTCCTCTAAGTCTGCTTTGACTTCTTTGAACCAGGTAATTTGGGTTCTGGGGTTCTTGTCAAAAAACATGAATATTTTCTTTGTCAGCCTTTCATCATTCATTCTTTTCAAATGGGCGTAAAAGCTTACTCTTCTCTTCCTCATAGTATCTCCCACTTTCTCAATTTTGTCATACACTTCTCTATTACTTCTAAGCTTCCAAGTCCCATTCTCAAACCTCGGCCCAAGTACTCTTCTAATGATTTTTCGCTCCTTTTTTGCTATAGCTTCCATTTCCTTGTTAGTGTTCATTGCTAAACATTCAGATGCATACAGACACTCTGGCTTAATCACAGTGTTGTAGTGCCTTATTTTTGCGTTAATTGATACTGACTTCTTCTTGTACACATTCTTTGTTAGCTGGAATGCCATTTCCATTTTTCTTGTTCTTGTTTTATTTCCTTCTTTATCTGAAGCATTGGGCTGGATGATCTCCCCTAAATATTTGAAATTAGAAACCTTCTTTATCTGGCCATACTTTGTAATCATATTGTTCGGTGCCTCTTTTACATTGGTTAGGTACTCTGTCTTTTCAAAGGAGATTTTCAGTCCTGCTTTTTCTGCTGTTTCATTCAGAATATTGATCTGTTTGACTGCTTCTTCCGAACTTCCTGCCAGAATCGCTAAGTCATCCGCAAAAGCGAGGCAATCTACTTCTAATCCATCCTTTATTCTTCCTAATCTGATTTTTTGTATTCCTTCTTCAGTGAAGAAGTAAGCAATAATATTTTTCCTTTTGTCATTTTATGGTGGGTGTCAGAGAGAGAAACTTACATGAAGTTTGGAATTGTGTGTAAAGTTTGTTGGAAGTCACTAAGTTCTCTCAGTCTGAAGTACTGGATGAATAAAGTCTGGTTATTTGCATGCCATCAGTTACGCTGAAAAATTCATTCATTCATGTGATCAGGCCCAGTGGACCGCACGCCACCACAGTAGAACTCTCCACCTGTCTCTGTCTTCTGCTATCTGTCTCCAGTTTTCCATGACTCCCAGATGCTACAAGTCTTCTCTCACTCCATTGATCCACCTCTTTCTAGGTCTTCCCACTGGTCTGCTGCCTGAGGGGATCCAGTCCATTGCAATTTTGGGCTACCTTGTTGCTTCCATTCTAACTACATGTCCAACTCATTGCAGTCTTTTGCTTCTCATCACTCCTATGATGTTAGGCTCCTTACAGCTCTTCTGTGTTATTGCATCTTCTCCTTTCTCCAGTAGTCTGATCTCAGACTAGTCCAAATATTTTCCTGAGGGCATTCCTTTCAAATGTAAGCAGTCGGTTGAGGTCTTGTTTTCGAGTGCTCCAGGTTTGAGAACTTTAATGTCTTATGCAACACTAGCTTTAGTTGTTGAGAGACACTTCTACATTTTAATATAGGGTCTAGAGAGTGATAGCAGCTGTTTCCCACCTGCAGTCGTGCTTTTATCTCTGCTTCAGTTGATGTTACTTCTGTGAAAATTGATCCAAGATATTTGAACTCTTTCACGTGTTTATACCTGGTGTGGCTCATCATTAAATCTTGAGAGTTTTGGATCTTTTTTCGTATGGTCATATACTCAGTCTTTTCAGAGCTAATTTGTAGACCAATCCTAACTGCCAATAACTCCCAAGTCTGGATACTTCTTTTCAGATCTATTTGTGTGCAAGCAAATATTTTTTTTAAATTGGGATAATCAACAGACAGATTTCACAAACTGAGTTATTTGAGGTTCATTCCCCCCCTCCCCTTTTTTAACCCCCTTCCTGCCCCTCCCCTTTTTAAACCCTCAGCCTCTCGTCATTTACGTCAACTTGGTTGAGTGATAATGTGCACTCAGGCACAGGATGATGTTGAACAAATTACGTTAATTTTATAATAAATACAACGAGAGGGGAAGTTACAAGGGACAGAGGTGGATTGCGTAATGTAATACTATCTGTAACACACAATAATTTTCTTTATACTTTCTTGAATTGTTTCGAAACAAGCCCAAGTGCATTACTAACTTGTTTCCTTTAAGTTGCATCATTTAAAGGGTATTTTTAAGGAATATTTCATTGGTGCTTGGAGGAATGTATACATATCAAAAACTAAAACACACAGTATTAGTGTGGGATGTCAACACTGTATATTCCAGTTTTAATAAGAATGAAAAAAATCAATTTTTGGTATTATAATGTAAATGGATAGATAAAAGATCTCCTCTACAAGTGGTGGCACGAAGACACAAACACAAAAGGTTTTACTTATGGAAGCTTTTGGGGCCAGTGGCTGCTGCTCCTCCTCCTGGCGGAAGGGTTGAAGGGGAAGGAAGAGACTGAAGGAAAAGGAACTGGAGAGGTTCAGGAAAAGGGGTACCGTTCAGAAAAGTCACCTAGTACACCAGATTAAGGAAGGTTCTTCCCTCCCCTCCCCCTGTCCAGTAAGTCTTTCCTGACCCAGAGTTCTGGGTGACTTTTCCAAACTCTACCTCTTTTCCTTAACCTTTCCAGTTCCTTTCCCTTCACCCTCTTCCTTCCCCTACAACCTTCCTGCTGGAAGAAGGCACCACTGGCTTCAAAAGCTTGCATGTATGTGTTCTCCTGCTGGCACTTTGTGAGTAGATGTTTTATCTATCCAGTTACATTATATTGTCAGTTTTCAATAAGGTATATAATTACACCTCTTTCAGATTTTTTTCCAGTGAAGTTTAAATGGAAAGTGTTGGCAATAACTGAAGATAAAATAAAAATCAAGTATAAAGTTCATAAATTTTTGCCCAAGTTTTTTAGTAGGATGTAGCGTGTCAAACTTTTACACTCTTTCCATCCAACTCTACTGTAACATGACTAAATTTTTGGATGTGGAAGGTTTTCAGAATCCTGATATTTCAGTCTTTGATAAAAATAAAAAGCTATGTAGCTTCAGGTATTCAATCTAAAAGGAGCCATAAAACTCAGGAATTTCTGCATATAAAGAACCATTGAAAACTTTTTGCACAACAAAAGTAGTTTACTTATCTTGCTGCGCATGATGATGTTCTGATAATTTTAGGATATCATAAGTTCATTGTATGGCACTGTAGAGTTGTTTGTATTCCCAAACCTGATAATTATGCCTGTTCACTGTAACGGGTATGTAAAATGTTGATCCATCAGCAAACATATCCCCAGTACAAGAGTAACAGTATTTAGATTTGATGCAATATTTCAAACTGGCAAGGCTAGAATTTTACTTTCAAGTTTCAGCTTCTTCTGTTTTCAAGTACGTAAGAAAAACAATTTTTGAATGGCCACCCCAGGGGCTATTACCAAGATATCTCTGGCCACAATTGCATTTGCTATTTTTTTACTGGCTGCTGCTTACACCAGTCAAAGTGTATTTGAACCCTATGAAATATTCACACTTTTTCTTCAGTTAATGCCAACTATGTATAAACTGAAAACTGAATTCTAGCAGTAGTCAGTAGGAAAACGAGGTATTCTACGGAAAATCTAAAAAAATGGCATTTTATTGTAGATATGCTGTATCTGTTACAGAAATTCATTTTTGTATTATGTAAACAGCAATGGTCCTTAATGTCTTTGTGCAGCAAGCATGTTTACATCAATTTGCAACTGATAACACACTAGCAATATCAGTGTTAATTCAATTCCCCATTCAACATTAGGGAGAAAAAACAAAGCTGTAATATTTGCAATGTCTTATCTGTATCTGTATGTGTGTGTTCAGATGTGGATTTGAACATTCCTTCCAATTAACAGTTCATTTTCTTAACTACTGTACCACATCACTTGGTCAGAATACATGGAAGAACTAGCTCAGTGAAAAAAAAAAAAGCAGGAAATAAGTCAACATAATGATAATAATAAAACTTTTATTGAAAGCACAGAACATCAAATATCTACCCATTGTTTGGCGGAAGATATGCCATTAACAGTACCTGACATTGTAATAACACCAATATTTATTAACACAGAATAACCACAGTATAATATCTTTAATACAAAATATGTACAAGAATTCTTATTAATATACTATGTTTTGGGATTTCTCATTTAAATTAAGTTTGAATCTGATGTCTGATTACACACACATCAAATGGGATGCAAATGTATCTCAACAAATTGAGGTCTATAGCAGGAAAATTGTATAAAAAAATCACTTGTGCAAAGAGGTGGAATCAAACAATTCAAATTTATATAAATATCAGACCTGGGAGTGGAGGTGTGTGTGGGGGGGGGGGGGGGGGCAGAGGAACAATAGCCACAGCAAGACACAGCCCATTACACTATTAAAACCTTGTCATGAGTTACAAAGTCATGTGTATGGGAAAGAGAGAGAATGGATGCTGAAATAAAATGACACTGAATACTAACTGTATTGGTTCCTGATATTTACATCATAATCTGTCCATCATTTTAAAGGAAGCAGTTAAAATTCCTTAGCAGTTACTCTAAAATATGGTGGAAACTTAAGCATTGTAGAAATTTCTGTGCTATTCTTTTTGTCATAACCTAAGATTATCAGTGTATATACTTCATAGTCCAAGTTATTACATGTACTTGCTTCTCAGTCTTATTTTACAGAAAAGATGATAAATTTATTTCCTGGACTCATTAAGAGCAGTTGTGTAATGAACTGCTCACAAAGTCAAAATATTAAGTATGTACACACATCGTACACCAGTAGTTATTGCAGTCAGAGATAAAAAATTATGAAAACCAATGGCACCTTGGTATCCATAAACAGTGCTATGAAGGATAATGAAACATGAGAAAGGTTGGGAACCATGTCAAAAGCTTTTGTGGAATGCACATAAAAATATGTAAATTGCATTGAAAGCTGGAAGAGAATAAGCCAGAGGGTGAAATGATATACCAAACTCCCACTGCGTCAAAAGTGTGGAAATAAAAAGATTACATAGCAATATTTAATTTATTGCATTTTAAATTCAGAATGCAAGAAAATGTGAAATGGTTATAGGAAATAGACTCCCACTTTACTGTGAATCTGAAAGATTAACTTATGATGTAAGAAAAGTAGTCAACAGTTCTTAAGAATTGTGATAGCTGGAAGGGGGAAGGTAACAGTAAAGAAGCAAATACTTAAAGTTGAAGTCCAAAACAATCAAATTGTGTGTATTTTTCTGAAGACACACATATTTAATACAATTGGAAAAGGTACAAAAGAGCAGAGAGAAGATGAGTAGCAAATCAAATAAAATATATGGGGTTACACATAACAACAAAACATAAAATTTACTGTATTTGCAAAATCTATAAAAATGCCTCAACTATATGGCAAGTAATCTTACAGTAACTTCTTCCACTATTTATAGACTGCAGTATTTGTTAGTTTTTGTTTTATATTGGTGACATTAAGAAAAGTTTATATTTTAATAAGAAAGCCTGGGCTGAATGCAAACAATGCCTAGTTAGTGTTGTCACTCGGGCAGTGCTGAAGAATATCGATTTGAAGTCTGAGTATACAGCAAGAAGTTGTCTTTTCTAATATCACAGTTTGTATTAAAGCTTGTTTTGAACTTTAATTTTTGTGAAGATAATTTCATAGTTGGATACTGCTGTAAATTAGGCAGTACTGGCTGATTATTTACAATAACTATGTCCTAGATCTACAAACAAGACTGTGTTAACCTTGGTGATCGCCTGGCTGGTGTAGAATGAAGAGGTGTCATGGCCTTTATAGGAGTTATTGGGTGCCGTCCTGCAGCACTTTCTGAATTCATGTATGGCTTCAGCATTTTACTTGGAGATCGCAACAACAATGAATCTTTGATATGGGGTACTGGTGTCTGATATTTAACTTCAATGTTGTTTCGTCCTGCCACTACGTTTCCCACATCCACTCTATTCCGGACTTTTAATGGAGAAGAGACGTCTTTTGATGAGTTGAGGTGTGATTGTTTTCTTAAGATATCTTGACACTTTTGCGAACGGAATTCTGCTATCTTATTTCTAAAAAACTGATCATCTGTGGCTGCAAGGTTTTCCTTTTCACCATTTGCTGTCTTTGAAGGGGTGGTTTTATTAAATCTTGAATGGCTGTGCTGTGATTTAGCAACTTTGCAACTGTGTGACTTTCTCACCAATCTATTTTTGGGTGAATTCACATGACTGCTTAAAATTGCACTTTTTGACAAAGGAGATTTTGACTGCTTATGTCTAGTTTTTCTGGAAGTCTCTTTTGGGCTTTTAGCGTGGCATTTCTTTTTATTTGAAGTGGTTGTACCGTGGGTAATGTTTTTAGTAGTTCTGTGAACAGTAATTATCTTAGAGTGCTGCTGACCATTAATCACGTCCACTCCTTTCAAACTGTTAATCCGTGTTCTGTTACTGATGGGAACTGGAGTGTCCAATACACCAGAAATAGCATCACCAATATAATTGTCAAAAAGTCTCATTCTTTCCAACACCATTCCAGCATTTTCATTTCTTATTCGGGCTACTGATGCCCTACCTGTAACTGGAGCTTCTCCATGAACAGTTGGTGTCTTGGGCAGGTGCGTTTCAGCTGAAAACCATTGGTCGCCATTTGAAACAGCAGCAAAATCTTCACTGCCTTCCAGCATAGGTTGGTGTGTAACAACACAATGGTTTTGTTCTGCAAACTGAGGGGTGCTGGAAACAGTCATCATTCCAACAGACGACTCAATTGACTTTCTTCTCTGTAAGAATAATTGCTGATCAGATAAAACTGGGCTCACAGTGCAAGATAAATTTCCAAAAGTATCATTTCCAGCAACACAATTTTTGGAGACAGATGAAGTCACATCTGTATCAATATTAGATTCCCGCCCATGATAAGATGATGATCTACGGCATGGACGTCGTAGACCCGTCAATACTGTATTTGGACGGCCCCGACGCAGTGCAGAGCCATTTGCGGTTGAAACAATAGCATCTGGAGAAGCCCACGAATTCCGCCGTAATTTTTGTGCTTCTATTTCTCTTGAACGCCTACGCAATGAGCCAATCTTACGAGCACTAGGTGATCTGATTGGTCTTGCTCCATCCAAACTTCTTCGTATACGCAGTTCACGGCTCAGTCGTCGAGCAAGTTGATCAGCAGAAACCATATCTTGACCAGGAGTCCCATCAAGACGAGCTTGCTCTTCCAGAGTACGCTCATAAGCAGACTGAACTGACAGTGTACCACACACTTGTTCATCTGAAGATGCATGATTCACATTGCCAAATTCTCTTGTAATTTGATTTTCAATTTCAGAAACTCTGTTCTTAATGGCTTCATATTCACTCTTGGGTATACGGACAAACTCAACAGAATCAGAGGCTGTGTTGTCATAGTCTTCAAGAGCAGCTCTTGAAAGTTTACCATCTACAATTGCCTTATTTAAATCACAGTCTGATAGATTTACAATGGCATGTGAGAAAACAAGATCTCCTGAAGAAGTGCTGAGATCTGGCATGTCTGTAGATTCTGAAGGAACAGAAACATCTAACGAGTCAAGTCGCCTTTTGCGGCGCCAAAGACCTGTGCTCCATCGTCTTTCCAGACTTGCTGTATGCTTTTGCAGCCAACTAGTTTCTTCTCTTACCTGCAACAATTATGGAAACTAGATAACATATATTCTCTAAAGTTGTGTGCAGTAGTGTATGACATTCTAAACTTCTTTATTAACCTTAGATTCTAGTACAAAAAATAAGATATCTGCACCGAACTGTTATTTTGCAGTCACAAAACAACTTCAAATATCGCTATTAAGAGACAGTATGTTAGCTTTGGAATAAGATACTTTCAGAAAATTAACAACAAACTGTCTCTTGATAAATCAATCAATCTAGGTTTTACTTGCCTGGCTGGATAAGGAGTGGGGTTTCTTTCGATTTGTTGATGCCATGCATATCTGATCTGGACAGGTTTCATTCCCACTTCTGCTGCAATTAAGATAAAATAAATTTCACATCACTGCGTTTGCTGTATAAATAGTTATGGGAAGATAATTAAAGCTTCTGATGTTACTGAAAAAATTAATTTGTATTACAACTGTAAATTAATAAGCACAAGCTTAGTTATTTAGAAAACATTCTCATCTCTTCAGTGTGGAACTGTAACACTGTTACTAGTCATAGTGTTACAGTCATTAAAGGGAAGTAGAAGCAAGCAACTGCTGAGATATTGTTCAAGTGCTACTCCTGGACACAGTAATGAATATGGTCAGTACATTAGAACCTGTATTATCTGATCCTCAATTAACTGACTCCTCAGATTATTTGTCCATGTGCCCAATCATCTGTCTGTGCTCCACACCTAACAGAATGTCGGCTTATCTGTTATCACAACAATCTTCCATCTAAGACATGATCTTCGTGCATGCTCAACTGACAGACAATTGTCCTGTCAGAACGTTTGCTTCATTATACTCTAATCTGCTGCTTTATTTGTGCATTTTTTAAGTTTATTATTATATTCTTTTAATTACACATTTGCAGATAGTTGTTGCAGTTGTGATTCAGAAAAGCAATGGATTCAGAAAAACTAAAATGGGTACAAATCAGAGTTGGAAACATGTTGTGTGCATAATCGAACAAAAACTAAAGCGTTCTGCAAACACTTACAGAGGTGAGTCAATTACTAGCTTAGCTTCTGAAATGGATGTCTGAGTGATGCCCATTAATGATTGGAAAAAAATCCAAGTTTTTTGTTAACTTTAAGTGGTGAAAATGCTTTAAAAACTAGAAAAGCATTGAAAAAACCAAAATCTGAGCTCCTGGATGACACTGTGTGTCTATGATTTCGTCAGAAAAGAGCTGGACTCCTCTTTCAGACGCTATCGTAAAGAAAAAGTTATTCAGTTACACCAAAAAGTGGGGGTAGGGGGGGGTGAAGAAGATGGATTCCCAGCAAGTGGAGGTTGTCTTCACTGATGGTAAATCTTCACAGCATTATGCAAGTTGCTATTTCAGGTGGAAAACTTTCTGTTGTTGATGATGATGATGAAGGTAGGGAGTTTGTTGAAAAAATTTTTAAAAAAATAGTCTAAGAAAATAAATTGGTTATTGATCAATTATACAACATTAACGAGAACCAAACAATGAAATGTCAAAAAATGCTTGCCTCAAAGAATGAGACATTCACAGACAAGAAACTAGTAGCAAAGGACAGGCTGACCAATTGCAACATGAGGCAATGCAAGAGGTGAAAGAAACCAAGAGCATCCATAAACATTCAAGAGTGCACTCAAATATTTCGAACAACAGCTAACTACTTTAGTTATGGTCATATTGTGGACAAAACACCTTTTACACTTCTTTAAATAGATTTTTATTGTCTAAAATTTTCTGTTTTACTTTCTCTCAATTAGAAATGTATTTTTTACTCAACTCTGATTAATTACATCATTTTGAACTCTGCAAATGATTTGTTTCGTTCTCCTCTGATTATCCGACCATTCTAGCATTTCAGGCACTGCCTGGTCCCAAAACTCACAGATAATCAAGGTTCTACTGTAGATAGCAAAAAAATGTAAGCTGGCTGATGAAAGCCTGAAGTCATAAATAATAACAATTTTCCACTAGGGTATTAAACATGAAATATCATATTGCTAGGCTATATTTACAAATACCAGAACGATAAGCAGTCACCACAGCTACATTGGTCAATGTTTCAACGGAGATCGCTGTATATTGTACTGGGACTTTGTTCACCTATATGGGTACAAGTTTTATTTTTTCTCTGTTTATTTTTATGCATTAATTCGCCTAAGTAATTTACGGCAAAGATTAAAATGCAGTATGTCCACCGCAATCAAGGCTGTGCAGATAGTGAGGAAAAAGCACTAAGAACATTAATTTTCTTGCGTTTGTAAAAACTCTTATGGGATGTTTCATAGATCCTGTAAAGTGTCTTATGGTCCATAATAGAGATAAGATGTGAATTTCTGTTTAGTTCACTAACGATGTGAATTATATCAATTATTATAGTAATAAATTAATTCTTAAAGAAATAAGCTAATGTCACTTACTAATTCTTTATTTCACCTGATCTATCTATATGTGTCCCCATACCTGCAATACTTCAGAGAAGCAAGAAATTTAAGCAAAGCAAGCTGCACGCCATAACATTGTCTTCAAAGAAGAAGATGAGGAAAATAATTTCATGCCTGGCTGGAAGAAAAATCATCTAATAATCTAACATTATACATTAGAGATTTTTTGTGTTATGAAAAATCATAAGCCTAACTGTCTGAAGTGTGCGTACCTGTGCGTAAATTAGTTGAGACACATGCTCCTGAGCGTGCTTCTTGTGCAGTGCCAACAAATTTCTATCGTATTTATTATTCTTAAAATTAATAATTAACCAATAGAACTGGTGACCTTTCCCTGGATGGTGCCAGATAGATTAAACAGGCGAAATAATTAAATGATATAAAACCTGTTGAGCAACTGTCTATTGTACTAATTGTTTCTTTATTTACTTCATTTCATGATGGACAAACACCACATGGTATGCATAAATGACGTATGGTTAACCAGGGGAATTTTACCAAAAATCTGTTAGAAGATTGTCTATAAGATAGGAAAGAACTCCAACTTATTGCTTGCATGACTGCATTTGGAAACACATCTATCAAAAGTAGTTTCAGTATCTTACCCCTATCCAGTCATAAATCTGAAACATTTTTTTAAAACAACAGATATTTGGGTTAACATTATTCTGATTTCTTTTCGAATTAGATAAAAAAATTGTAAATGGCAAAAATAAGCTGCAATTCTGGTGAAGGATAAATCATACATTGATTGGGAAAATTCTTGCAATCAATTTTAAGATTAAATTTAAATTTTGTTTCATATTTATAACTTTAAGAAAGACTTGCAAGATGGAACCAGTTGAAAAGATAGTGCTGTCTAATGAAAATAGCATAGACACACACAATGTTGCCACAATGGGTGTGTGACAAAAAATGTCTATCATATCGACGGCAGCTCGGAATACTACACAAATTCAGTTTATGCTGATGACAGTAATGTCTTACCTCATGATGCTACCATGCTCATGGTAGAAGAGAGTAATCCCCAAATCTTACTAAGAAGCATTTTCTTCCATGAAGCCAATGAAAAAAGCATTAGTGTGGAATAAGTAAATTTCAAGAGAATTTGTTTCAAATGTGACGGAACAAGACACAGTAGGTACACAAGATGGTTGTGTGCTATCAATGAATTCAATGCAGGACATGTATAAAGCCTTTACTGACCCCATGAAGAATTTATTTAATAATTTTCTAAACAACAAACCAACAAAAAATTTCATTATTTTAAAAATGACCTATCACAGATGTTCGATCATTTAAGTCAAAATCTACACACTGACTTTTCTAATGATTTAACATGCAAACTTGCTGATATGGGGAAGACATTGAAGGTGTAATTATTCACTGATTTGTTTCAGGAGATAAACAGCCTAGATCAAAAATGTCATTTATACAGGAGGCACAGCCGCAAGAGGCTCAGTCAGAAGCTTCAGAAATTTATAAACTATGACAGTTACTGTTAATGGGTTGCAATCTTTATGTAAAGATTTAACGGAAGAAGTAGAGGAGCTGTCAGTAAAATTGAATAATTTAGATTTAGGCACTAAGTTCATAAAGAAAGCACAAGGAAACATCATAAAGGAGGTAAAGACTTTAAACAACAGAGCCAAAGCAGGAATGTTAGATAAGGGTACAGACCTCACACAGAAGGTCGTACAAGAGCTTAAGACCTATGTTGAGGCAATTTAAGAGGTACTAAAGGAAAGAGAAAATGAACTGATTGCTAAGATTGAGCTGGGCTTAAAGGCAGCAGAAGAGAAGTTGCAGGGCAGTCTAATTAATGTTGTGGGTGTCACTAGAGAGACGCCAATAGCAAGCAATCGGGAAGGAAAGGTAGTGGTAATACTTATCAACCATTTGCTATCAGCTCTTCAGATGGAGAAGAAAGGAATTATGAAATGCAACAGGCACTGCTAACATCAATACCAGTTGTGCAAACATATCCAGAATGTAATCATGTACATCCAAACAATGCTGTGGCGGCAACAGACAATACTGCATGCTTGCTTCCTTTATTAATAGACGTTGGTCTCCTCCATCACAGGCAATTCCCAGTTTTTTCATCTGAGAGTAAGAAAATGAACCTCATAGTGTTTATCAGAACTTTTCACAATGTGTTACCCTGCAACTGGGCAGAAGCACAGAAGATCCAATTCATTTTAGGGTACACACAGGGCAATGTTTTTATTGTGGGCAACAGATATGGCTGAGGGATGCCATACCTATGAGTAACTTAAATGGACTGACTTTAACAAATATTGGTCCACAGCAGTCTAAGAAAGGCTATGTCAAGCAATTTTCAACCCAAGACCATTCAGTAGTAAACATGACGGACTGAGGAAGTATTTCGAAAAATATTTAAACAAAACCAGTTATTGGACAAACCCAGTTTCCCACATGGACATATTGAAAACACTGAGAAGTGACGTGCCCACCCGTATAAGGAAAAAACTGACCACATACCTGAAAATGATAGAGTATTTCTTATCTGCAATCAACTTGGTTGACCTAATATATGAAGAGGGGCCGTCACAAGCACAGAACATTAATACACAGTCCGTGTCTCCATGAAATAGTCAACTGCAGAATGTCAACGGTGGCAATAACCAACATGGTTGGCACCCATATTTCCCATGCAACAACAACAACAACAATAATAATAATAATAATAAAAGAAATAATTATGATGGGGGAAGCCAAAAGTACAAACAAGTTTTCAAAGTAATTGCAATAGACCGGCTTATATCAAACAGAAGAGCTGTGGCCAGATAGTTCACAAACCACCTCCCACATGTGATAATAACCAATACAGTAATTTGCAGGAACCGAATGCAAATAGACCATCCAGCAGACCTCCACCTGGCAGTTACAATCAACGTAGTAACAATTATATATGGTGGGGGTCAAACAATTTAATTCCAGGGCAATAAAGAACACAAACTGGCGGGGTCAAACCCACAACAAGCAGGTAGTTAAAGTTACAATGAAGAGGCTAACCCTCCAACCAATCAGGAAAACTAACAAGTCACAATAAGGAGACCTATAAAAGGGGTGGGGGCATGGAATTTGTTCCAAACTACTTTCTCAGATATGAACAAGGGGGGGTAGATATGAAAGAAGAACTGTATCTTGTGTATACGTGGACAAGGAAAAAACTTCCTGGATTTCCTGGTTAAAAACACACTTTTTCCGTGTTAAGTGACAGCATACTTTTCCTCAGAACTGTAAAACTTATCAATTTATCGAGATTGCTACGCGCTTTTGTTAGCCAGTCGTAGCTCACATCACACGATCTCGCCAGCCGATAGCATTATCACTATTAAGTAACGTGGACACACAAATAGGAAAAGTTAATGGTTTAAATTAATATACATAGTGTTGCTACAAGAAAAGCAAAGCTTTCACATACAATATTGGTATCAGGTGATTAATAAGCTGCAAGAGAAGCTAAACTTTCACGTATAACATTGATCTTCTTTGCACGTGTTACACTTTAAGATACATCACACAAATGTGCCAGTAAAATTTTTAATAACAACATAAATGTCTGATCTTCTGGGCTCGAAATTATTCTAAATGGTCATCCTCGAAAAGTTGATTTTTAAATGAGAGTCAAACACTCTGCGAATAAAGAAATTCATCGCACATAGTTCATCTTGGGTAAAAGAAAATTTACTTTGAAAGTAACGCTTTTCAATCAATCATTTGCGATATTTTCCCGTGACCTGTTAGAAAGAGGTTCGTTTCAGCAGTCGCCAGAGAGCGCCAGATAACAGGTGTGTCAGCGCTTGAGCAGCTACAATGATGCAAGAAGCCCCTATGTTCGTACGTGTAAAACATTAAAAGATCTTACGTTATGTCATAAAAGAAACAAGACATCAGAGGATATTCCAAGAGCATCAGAATTTCGTGAACCATAATAATGTGCATAATTCAGTTTAAAGTGCACATTCGTACATCCAGATTGGGTTGTAAATTTTCTTGGAGTACCATTACTGTATTATTTCATTTTTGGTTCTTTATTATGGCATAATGCCATATATGCAAGAAGACGAAAACATGCTCTTTTGAAATGCAGAGGACAGTTGAAACTGGCCAATAGTGTGGAAATAAACATTTCGTAACAAACAAATTGACTGCCACAGCAGAAAAGGTGAATAAAAACCACATTTCTTTAGCAAACTGACAATAATAACTTCATTGTTCTGCAAGGCGATTAACGCTTGACTGAAATTGCCGCCCGGGGCAGATACCCGGTTTGCTCCCAGCGAAAATGGCAGCTTGCGCGCGACAGTAAAATTTTTCCGAGTAGCATCTCGCTACTGCTTATACAGCTAACAGCCACACTTTTGTAGCCAGAAGTGGGAGAAGGTACTACACATACGCAACTCAACTGCGCATGCGCACGGGCCCGCATGCAACTGCGCACACAAATCCATTGTAAACAGTTGTGACGTTACGCTCACTGGAGGCAATTTGTTGTTATGAAGCATTGCATAGTATTCCTAAAGCCTTTGACACATTTTGCTGCTGGCAGATGCTTGTGTGAGGACTGTGTTTTGTTGTTGTACATGGCACATTTCCTTTGCAACTTAAGTTTTATTTTAGTTTTTTTCTCTCGTTCATGTTTTATTGCTGCAGTATTATTCTGCAGTAGAGGGATACAGCAATGTTGTTTGTTTGAATATTATTTCTTACCAGTCAAAATAACAAAGATTTAACTGAAAAGCGAAACAAAAAAATCACGGAATTCTAAAAAATTCCTGGGTTTTTCCCGGTTTTCTCCCAGATGAAAAAATTCCCGGGTTTTTCCCGGATCTCCCGGTTGTCCCAGGTCATATACACCCTGGTATCGGGAAGATGTAACAATTTAGACAAGGCAAATAAGGAGTCAGTGCAAGCTGTCACTAATGCCCAGACATGTGATTTAGATGTACCTCTGGTACTTAATATGGGTTCACTGACAAGTGTAATAACACAAGGTCTATTTAACGAGCTGCAAATTCTGGTGCAGAATTGTCATATTCTGACCGCAGTTGGGAGCAAGTCGAAAGGAGTTAAACTTCAGGGGTTAATACCCATTACCATCAGCAATTGTTCTCTGAAGTGCATTTTTCTGGTAGTGGAAAAACTTGTAATAAACTGTCTTACTGGAAGGATACCTTCAGACAATACAAAGTACAGATTGACATATGGCAAGAAAAACGTTTCTTTACCACCAACAAACAGAGGTCATCAGTAAATTTAATTAAAACCAACACAACAGAAAATACACTCAAAGCGAGTATTGTTAGAGTAGAATTCTCATATCCAAACGTACTGATTCTCGATAAACAAGGAGCTGTCTGAAGAAGACGTGACCCCAGAGCCTGTCCAAACCAAGGTAAGTGAATCCGCTTGTTTGTCAGATGATCAGAAGAAGGAGTTACAAGGAGCAATACTTTGGTATGCACATGTATTTAGGAGGTGCAAGAGGTAATAAAGGGTTACGTGTATAAAATGGACGTTTACCCACACAAATCATTCTGCTTTTCTTCATACCCAATTCCATGGGCAAAAGGAGAATCTGTGAGGGAAAAAATTGGAAGGATGATAAATTAGGAGGCCATACAACCCTCCTATTCCCCAGTTGTAGCTCTATTTTAGCTATCGCCAAGCCCGATGGTAGCATGAGGCTTCTGTTTGAGGCCCAAAAGTATAAACAAAATCATTGTTCCTGTCAGGACATGCCTTGACTACACTAAACAGTTACTGAAGTTTCACAATGTTAAATACCTTACTATAATCAGTTTAAAACTGTCATATTGACAAATAGCATTTCATGAAGGGTCTTTGTGAGTGGGGGTAGGAGCTGTGAATTCTGCGTTTTGCCGTCTGGCTTGAACGTGAGCGCGGGTGCAGTCACCACAACTACATCAGTTAACGTTTCAACAGAAATCAGTGTAGATACTGCTATAATCTCCTGACAAGTCCTCCAATATATGTGGCTTACGTCAATAGAATATATTTCACAGTTCTCCACAGCTAAAAGTCCATGGGGGTATATCTGGATATGGTTGGTGGGCAGGAGAGGTGGCGGGAGCAGGGGGGGGGGGGGGGGGGTTACTCAATGCACACTCTTTGTCCATTCCAGTGCCCCTGCATCCTGGAAAACTCGTGCAACCACATGGTAGTGTGGTGACACCCCGTCCTGTTGGTAGATGACATCATCAGCTCCATAAAATGCATGTATACTTCATAAAATTAACTCATGTAACATTTCCAGGTACACTTCTCTAGGGACAGTATCAAAGAGAAAGGGTCCTAAGGCCCTAGATGGTATTCAGAACCATACATGAACCTCTGGTAAACTGACCATCTTATCCATGTGAACAAGTGATTTTTCAGAGCCCAGTAGGTGCAATTTTGCTGATTCAGTGTTTTATTAGTTTTAAATTGGCCCTCATTAGACCACACCAACTATTCATCTCCAGTCAACATTTGCTAATATTTAAAAATGAATATGAACGGTCACAACTGCAATGAACTTTATCTCTTTATAAGTTTATTGCGGTTGTGACTATTCATACTCATTTTTAAGTATTAAATACACTGCTGTGCTCCAGAGAAAGATGTTCTCAAAAATTATATGCTGATATTATTTGCAAAATTTTATTCGATAATTAGCATCATCACTTAACTGCATGCAGTAATTGTAGGATGTAAACTTTTGGCTTAACAACTTTTAGAATTCATCATACACTTATTGTGTTAATCATCACCTCATGTGCACAAGCATAACAGACTTCTGTGGAGAAGCATCAAACTTGTCAGACACGAGAGTCAATGAAGAAGGACTTTTTGCTGTACCATGGTCTTCCAAAACTTTTCGTGAATATCACAAATCATTCCATGCATCTCAAACATATCAGGAATGAGTTTAATTGTTAGACAGGTTGGGAGTTTTGTTTCAAACTCCTATTTGATAAACCACTTCAAAATGGATTTTCACTGCTTGAATGTCAATTGTGATTCAGCCATTTTGTTTTCTCACCAACATGATACCTGTTGAGTGAGAGGCCATACTACAATATAATCTGAATTTAAATTTCTTGCCAATATCAATATCCAGATACAGTGGGACAGCGGATGTATAGATATTTGACAGACTCTGTATATAAATGAATTAGCAGACAATACTAAATAGTAACTTCATATTTCTTTGCATATGATACAGTTATCTATAATGAAGAACTATGTGAAAAATGGTGCACAAGTATCTACTCAGATCTAGATAAGATTCCAAACAGTGCAAACATTGATAACTTGCTTTAAGTGTAGACACACACAACACAGTGCATTTCAAAAAATGGAGGAAAGTAGTATCTTATGACTACAAAATGAATGAGTTTCAACTGGAACCAACCAATTCATAGAAATATTGGAGTAACAATTTGAGGGGATATGAAATGGAATGACCACATAGGCTAAACTGAAGGTAAAACAGGTGGTAGATTTCAGTTCATTGGTATGATACTGGGAAAATGCTGTCAGTCAAAGGAGATTGCTTACAAAACACTTACGAATCTCATCCTAGAAATTTTCTCACATGTATGAAACCTGTACCAAATGTGACGGACAGGGGATATTGGATGTATACAAAGAAGGGCAGCATGAATGGTCACTGGCTTGTTTAGCTCAAGAAAATGCTGAAAAATCTTAAGCAGCAGATACATGAAGATAGGCACCAATTATCACATTAAAGCTTACCTACAAAGTGAAGAACCTTTTATATTAATTACAGCCTGCACAGAGCCATTAAAGCAGTCATTCTTCCATGCTGCATATGTGATTGTAACATGTGGTACAATGCTAAGTACCTTCTGCCATGCAATTCACAGTAGTTTGCCGAGTATGTAAGCAGATATAGAATTATATTTGCATATAATTACAGACATGAGAAGATAAATGTATACCTTATTTCTTACTTTTAGGTATTGAATAGTTTTAAGAATATGCACAGAAAATGGAAACCAAAAGGAGAAAACTTCAAAAGAAGAAAAGAAAGATTTGCAAGTAGAAATATTTAAAGAGTTTAAAAAGTATACATTCAACACAAAAATAAACATACTTATCTTGAATCTTCTGTGGAAATAATTTACGGTTTCTTGGCTTATTTACTGGGCTTCTTGACTTTGTAGTTGGACTATAACAAAAATATTTCTTAAATAACAATATTTAAACAATCGATGCATGGAGTACAGAAACACACAACAGAAAACAGCATTCAGGCTAACTTTCGAGCAGACAACCAAAACACACACTCCTGCAGTCACGGCATTACACACAAGCCCAATTTTGAAGACAGCACATTTGACAGTAGGGTTCTGTAAAAATCTATGAAGTTTTAGACACACAACAGTGTACAAATAAGCTGTGTTGTTACACTGTCAGTACCTTTTCCTTCCCCGGGAAATTAAATTTTTACCTGTACAATTACATGGTTGTTTCATTGTTCTATAGCTATCTTAAAGTTGGATTCTTTATACGGTTTGGTCCCCACAGCCTTTCTCGTTCACAGTTTACATTTTGTTAATAAAACTGCAATAGAATCAAGAGAAGAACGAATTTTAAGAATCTGTGTCACCAAAATTTGATTTTATGATCTTAGCACGTTTTAACTCTAAACAGTGTGTTTCTAAGAATTTAAGTAAAGTTTTGTGTTCATTAAAGATAAGCAGCACTGCCACAGCCAAGGAATGGTTAACTAAGATTGGCATCCAAGGAAAGACATTTCACCCACAAATGTTTCCCCGAATACTTACTATTAGTAGAAATGTGAAAGTAACTGTCTGGTATGTTTTCACAACCAAATTGCTGAACCAATTTCAATGAAATTTGGTATGGAGGTAGCTTGAGCCCTGAGAAGAAACATAGGCTACTTTAAAAAGCAACAAACAATGGCCCTAAGAGGGTGAAGCAAGGGATCTACCATCTTTACTTCAGTAAACATAAACCACATAAATTATTAAATTGGTTGCATAGTGTATAGTTACTTCAATGGCAAGCTGCAAAGATGTACACTCCTGTCCAAGCCCCTCTGCATGCACTGCTTGGCAGTGATGCTGCCTGTACGCCAAATTGTGCGTTGGGGCAGGGCACACATCACAAGCTATGCTACCCCAAACACACACACACATGCGGGCAGCTGAGGTTATTGCATTTACTCATCCTCACTCATCATAACAAAACTACTGATATGCGAGCACAGCCAGTACTTGATATTTTAATCTGCTGGGAGGGGCAACGTAATTCCTTTAAGCACTCTTTTTTTGATAAATAAATTTTTAACTTCGTCTTAAGAAATTTAATGTTGTTAATATTGCAGATAAGTTCAATCACATATCATAGAAAAATTCCAGTTAGAAAACACAATATCAAATGTATACAAAATTTTCTGGTAAATAAATACATACACAATGAAAATTCGCCTAAGAGGGAAAGTGTGGGTTTTATGAGCAGTTGTGACCTCATACAATATCTAAGGGAAATTCTGATCATAAAGTTTTTTGACTAACAAGAAAAGGCCAGCATGCCTTTTGGATATTGTATCACACTTAAATAACATTAAAGTTAAGCAAAAGCGTAATCTTTTGCGGCTTTTGTCATGCAGTGGTATAGACTGGAGCAGTGAATCTTTGAATCTGTACTGTTGCAACTCAAATGCTGTCTTCAGTATGTAGATGGTGCTTTCATCATGTGGCCAAACAGTAAAGAGGAACTGTATAATTTTCACTATTTTTTAACCGATAGCATGCCAACATACAGTTTATGATGGGGACAGGAAAGCAAGGTATGCTACCCTTCCTTGAAGTGAAGTGACAGAATCTGGACCAATACACATTAGCCAAGAAGTATACCAGATCAGTGATGCACGTCAAAAAGTGAAGACTGCAGAAATTATTTCTAGTAGTAAAGGGTACAACAATCAGTTGCAAATGATGTTTATTGCATATCTATATTTCAGTCACTGTGTGGTCATATTCAGTGCTAAAAAAATGCAAAGAACCAGTAACAATAAAGTAACATGCATGCCTTACTGAATGTATTGTTGCATAACCTTTAAATGTAAGTGAGTCATAAAACAAATACTAGTACATGTGAAATAAAACATGAAAACCACTTGTAAATGCACGTAGTCCCAACTGGACAATTCATGTCAGAGGTTGAATTAACACTGAGGCCACTGTTTATAATTACACCACAGCTGGCTTCAGTGTATATCATACCAATCTACAGTGTCCTCCTTACATGTACGATGCATTGAAAATATGTATTAAATTTAATTTACAATATGTATGTTTTATCATTTTATTTTATATATTTTTTAAAAATATGTACATAAAACAATAGGGTAGTTTTAACTAAAACCAGCGATTAACGTTTTACAGTTATACATGGTGGTAATTGGCAAATACCTAAGCTAATAATTTTTTTGATTAAAACCTTGCTATATACTAAGTACAGTTAAAAGAATTGGAACAGGCGGGAGTGGTCCTATAAGCTGTCGTGCCATCATTAGTATGTTGAAAGGCCAGAGATCTTTATGCTTTAAAATGTTCTCTGTTATGAGTTTAGTACACAGAGCCACTATAATTTACACAGTTCAGTGTTAAAATTAATTAACTATCATCTACATCATGTAATATCATGGGAAATAGAATGGTTCAAATTGCTCTGAGCACTATGGGACTTAACATCTTAGGTCATCAGTCCCCTAGAACTTAGAACTACTTAAACCTAACTAACCTAAGGACATCACACACATCCATGCCCGAGACAGGATTCGAGCCTGCGACCGTAGCAGTCCTGCGGTTCCAGACTGCAGCGCCTAGAACCGCATGGCCACTGGGGCCGGCTCATGGGAAATACAATTTCATTTTTCTCCAGAAACTTCGTACTCATATGCTTCCTAGCAGGAGTGTAACCATTATTGTCAGATCAGTGTGTGTGTATTGGGACTGGTGCATAATAGCTGAATCCCAATGGTTTTTAAATAGTTCCCAAAACCGAGCTGAAGACAGTTATATAACTAAGGTCAATAATTACATGCATAATTATGTCAATGGCATGGGTAACAAAATGGTGAACAAAAGGCAGAAAGAAAATAGTTTGAATATAGGTGACAATATCAGTGATAAGAACATTTGTTTAACATACTATGGTAAAATTAGTGACAAAGTGGCCTTCCATTTTTAGAAAACAAAGTAAATGTGGCATTTTCTATTACGGGTAACTTGGGTAGAATTTTAAAAAATAGTAATAAAAAAATCTTTTCCATAAGTCAGGTCACTATAGAATTGAATGTCTTGACTGCAATGCTTGCTATGTGGGACAAATTGGTAGATGGCTGGAAGCCAGGTTCAGTGAACATGTCGCATTAAATTGTCAAAATGCAACAGAAAAATTAACTTCACTGTGCACCTCCTTGAAAGTGGGCACATTGTACCAGTTTTGTCCTCACACACGAGGATGCTCCATCCATGCGAGAAGGGAAGATGCATGGCCTGTTGGAGGAGTTTGGAATCTTCCGCCATCATGCTTCATCTCGTGTGGCATTGTTTAATGAGCAGGTGGCCACAAAAAACACCCGGTTTTGGGAACTGTTTAGAAATCATTGGGATCCGGCTACTATGCACTGATCCCAACAGCCACACTGATCTGACAATAATGACTTAGCTATGATTACACTACTGTTAGAATGCATATACGGGTAAGTACAAAGTTTCTGGAGATAAAGGCAATTTATTTTTCACTTTATTATATGGCGTACTGGATAGTTTATTAGTATTAATACCAAATTGTGTAAATTATAATTGATTCATAAATGAAACTCTATGGCAACTTATAGTAACATTCCTGTCGGTTCAAATTCTACTTAATAATAATAACAATAATAATAATAATGGTTTTAATAAAAAATATTAATATGAAATTTGAACAATATGTTTTGTATTTTTAAAACTATGTTCAACTGTAAAATGATCAGCCGTAACTGATGCCACCAGTTCACACAGTTACTACCATGTATAGCTGTAAAACATTAGTCACTGATTTATTTGTTTTATGTGCATAAGTTTTTACAGAGTATAAAAAATAAATAAAATGATGATATTCAATCAGAGCTGCCGGGGATAACGGTCAAAGGCTTTGGGTGAAACCTTTCCATTGTGCCTGTCTGCAACTTAGCAGATCATCTGTGATACTGCAAAATATATTCATTTCCATCCGCATTTACATTTTCTTGGATGCAATAAGGGGACCATAATCTAACCACAAAGAACACCCCCACACCATAACACCACCTCCCCTGTACTTTGCTGTTGGCACTAGGCATGATGGCAAGCAATGTTCTCCAGGCATTCACCAAAGTCAAATCCTTCAATCAGATTGCCACCAGGTATAGCATGTTTCAAATCACTCTTTCCAGTCATCCTTTGTCCAGAGGTGTTGCTCATTACATCTCCTCAAAAGTTCCTTAGTACTGACTACAGAAATGAGGAGCTGCTTGACCATTATTACTGCTCCCTTTGCACAGTCACTGGACTAACTGAACTGCTGATAGAAACATGGAAATCAAAGGTGAGTCCTTCCACTGGTTTCATGTGATCTTTTACTACCAACCTGTGTAAAGCTAAACATGAGTGCATGAGATGTGCCTAGTCTTGGTTTACCTGTGGTCATTCCTTTCCACTTCACCATCACATTAACAACTGACTTGGGCACCGATCGAAGGGTTGAAATGTCCCTGATGGATTTAGTACTCAGGTGACATCCAATGACAAGTCCACAATCAAAGTCACTGAGCTCCCCTGGGTGACTATTTCTACTGTTATTGCTTCTTTGCCAACAACACGATACTCCCTGCCCCTTTTATACTTGCAGGTTCACCTCTTCTGACATCTAGCAGTCAGTTACACATTACATGGAGCTGTCTGCATACTTCTGATCAGATCGGGAATGCAACTATCCTGGCAGTAAATACCGCACATTAGTCTTCGCAACAACATGATGAAGTCAGATACTCAGGAAAGTTTTATTGAAAAAATAAAAATTCTCTAGAACACTTGGCCTCTTCCCAATTTTGGTTCTTATTTGTCCCCATTTCTTCTACTTACCTGTATGCTTCATTTGTTGTTTGTTTGCTCTTACAGATCTAGACACTGCTGAATATTTCTCTGAATCACTCACAATGCATTTTAAAAACCTGCTCATATAGTATTACCGTTAGGAACAAAGCTTGAGAGTAGGAATTGCACCAGACACAGATTAAGTCCATGAGTTGGATTAATAATTATTGGTCTGGTACATTAATTAATCAGAATGTGAATTTTAGTTAGTTCCCCCTCCATATTAAGGTGACGTTAAGAATTGATTCCTGTCTCAGAAAGAGATGCCAGACCCATGGCTAGTGAGACCCTGCAATGAAAGTGAACATGTCATGTAGGTGGATAATATCTGCTCCTCCCTCAGAGAGGAGAGGGTTATTGCTTGGGGGAGGTTAAAAAGGAAGAGAAAGTCACTTAGGCCCCAGGATGAGACTATCCATCTGTAGTTAGGGCTGATGTGGACGAAGATCACTACTATAGTCCACACTACAGGTGCATCCCTCTCAATCTGGGGTCTGAGTGACCTGCCTTTCTATTTTAACCTCTCCCAAGCAATCTCCCCCCACCACCAAACTTCTCCAAGGAAGCAACTAATGGTTCCGAAAGCTAGGATAGTGTCATGTACCTTTACTTTTCTTATTTTATTTTGGCATCTGAGCAGGATCATTATCACTCAGGAGGGAGGGGGAGAGGGGGGAGGGAGGGGGAGAGGGGGGAGGGATGGAGAGGGAGTGATGGGGAGGGGGACGGAGAGAGGGGGGAGGGGGAGGGAGATAGGGGGAGGGGGACGGAGAGAGGGGGAGGGAGATAGGGGGAGGGGGAGGGAGAAGGGGGGAGGGGGAGGGAGAGAGGGGGGAGGGAGATAGGGGGAGGGGGAGGGAGAGAGGGGGGAGGGGGAGGGAGAGAGGGGGAGAGAGGGGGAGGGGGAGGGAGAGAGGGGGAGGGAGAGAGGGGGAGGGGGAGGGAGAGAAGGGGGAGGGGGAGGGAGAGAAGGGGGAGGGAGAGAGGGGGAGGGAGAGAAGGGGGAGGGAGAGAGGGGGAGGGGGAGGGGGAGGGAGAGAAGGGGGAGGGGGAGGGAGAGAAGGGGGAGGGAGAGAAGGGGGAGGGAGAGAGGGGGAGGGAGAGAGGGGGAGGGAGAGAGGGGGAGGCAGAGGGAGAGAGGGGGAGGCAGAGGGAGAGAGGGGGAGGCAGAGGGAGAGAGGGGGAGGCAGAGGGAGAGGGGGGGAGGCAGAGGGAGAGAGGGGGAGGCAGAGGGACAGAGGGGGAGGCAGAGGGAGAGAGGGGGGAGGCAGAGGGACAGAGGGGGAGAGGGGGGAGGCAGAGGGAGAGAGGGGGGAGGCAGAGGGAGAGAGGGGGGAGGCAGAGGGAGAGAGGGGGAGGCAGAGGGAGAGAGGGGGAGGCAGAAGGAGAGAGGGGGAGGCAGAGGGAGAGAGGGGGAGGCAGAGGGAGAGAGGGGGAGGCAGAGGGAGAGAGGGGGAGGCAGAGGGAGAGAGGGGGAGGCAGAGGGAGAGAGGGGGAGGCAGAGGGAGAGAGGGGGAGGCAGAGGGAGAGAGGGGGAGGCAGAGGGAGAGAGGGGGAGGCAGGGGGAGAGAGGGGGGAGGCAGAGGGAGAGGCAGAGGGGGGGAGGCAGAGGGAGAGAGGGGGGAGGCAGAGGGAGAGAGAGGGGGAGGCAGAGGGAGAGAGAGGGGGAGGCAGAGGGAGAGAGAGGGGGGAGGCAGAGGGAGAGAGAGGGGGAGGCAGAGGGAGAGAGAGGGGGGAGGCAGAGGGAGAGAGAGGGGGAGGCAGAGGGAGAGAGAGGGGGAGGCAGAGGGAGAGAGAGGGGGAGGCAGAGGGAGAGAGGGGGGAGGCAGAGGGAGAGAGAGGGGAGGCAGAGGGAGAGAGGGGGGAGGCAGAGGGAGAGAGGGGGGAGGCAGAGGGAGAGAGGGGGGAGGCAGAGGGAGAGAGGGGGGAGGCAGAGGGAGAGAGGGGGGAGGCAGAGGGAGAGAGGGGGGAGGCAGAGGGAGAAGGGGGGAGGCAGAGGGAGAAGGGGGGAGGGAGAGAGAGGGGAGGGAGAGAGGGGGAAGGAGATAGGGGGGAGGGAGAGGGGGGAAGGAGAGAGGGGGGAAGGAGAGAGGGGGGAGGGAGAGAGGGGTGAAAGAGGGGGGAAGAGGGGGGGAGGGAGAGAGGGGGGAGAGAGGGGGGAGGGGGAGAAGGGGGAGGGGGAGGGGGAGAGGGGGAGGGGAGAGATGGGGAGAGGGAGAGGGGGGGAGGGAGAGAGGGGGAGTGAGAGAGGGGGAGGGAGAGGGGGGAGGGAGAGAGGGGGAGTGAGAGAGGGGGAGTGAGAGAGGGGGAGTGAGAGAGGGGGAGGGGAGGGGGAGGAAGAGAGAGGGAGGAAGGGGGAGGGGGAGGAAGAGAGGGGGAGGGAGAGGGAGAGAGGGGGAGGGGGAGGGAGAGAGGGGGAGGGGAGGGGGAAGAAGAGAGAGGGAGAAAAGGGGAGGGGGAGGAAGAGAGAGGGACGAAGGGGGAGGAAGAGATGGGGATGAGAGGGGAGGGAAGGAGGGGGAGGGGAGGGAGGGGGAGGGGCGAGGGGAGGGAGGGAGGGGCGAGGGGCAGGGGAGGGAGGGAGGGGCGAGGGGCGGGGGAGGGAGGGAGGGGGAGGGGCCGGGGGAGGGAGGGAGGGGGAGGGGCGGGGGAGGGAGGGAGGGGGGAGGGGAGGGTGGTCGGAGGGAGGGGGGAGGGGAGGGAGGGGCGAGGGGAGGGAGGGGCGAGGGGAGGGAGGGAGGGAGGTAGAGAGGAAGGGAGAGAGTGGTAGAGAGGGAGGGAGAGAGTGGTAGAGAGGGAGGGAGAGAGTGGTAGAGAGGGAGGGAGAGAGTGGTAGAGAGGGAGGGAGAGAGTGGTAGAGAGGGAGGGAGAGAGTGGTAGAGAGGGAGGGAGAGAGTGGTAGAGGTAGAGAGGGAGGGAGAGAGTGGTAGAGGTAGAGAGGGAGGGACAGAGTGGTAGAGGGAGGGAGAGAGGTAGAGGTAGAGCGGGAGAGAGGGAGAGGTAGAGGTAGAGAGGGTGGGAGGGAGAGGTAGAGGTAGAGAGGGAGGGAGGGAGAGGTAGAGAGGGAGGGAGAGGGAGGTAGAGGTAGAGAGGGAGGGAGAGAAAGGTAGAGGTAGAGAGGGAGGGAGAGAGAGGTAGAGGTAGAGAGGGAGGGAGAGAGAGGTAGAGGTAGAGAGAGGTAGAGAGGGAGGGAGAGAGAGGTAGAGGTAGAGAGGGAGGGAGAGAGAGGTAGAGAGAGAGGTAGAGGTAGAGAGGGAGGGAGAGAGAGGTAGAGAGGGAGGTAGAGAGAGAGGGAGGGAGAGAGAGGTAGAGGTAGAGAGGGAGGGACAGAGTGGGAGAGGTAGAGAGGGAGGGACAGAGTGGTAGAGGTAGAGAGGGAGGGACAGAGTGGTAGTGGTAGAGGTAGAGAGGGAGGGACAGAGTGGTAGTGGTAGAGGTAGAGAGGGAGGGACAGAGTGGTAGTGGTAGAGGTAGAGAGGGAGGGACAGAGTGGTAGAGGTAGAGAGGGAGGGACAGAGTGGTAGTGGTAGAGAGGGAGGGACAGAGTGGTAGTGGTAGAGAGGGAGGGACAGCGTGGTAGAGGTAGAGAGGGAGGCAGAGTGGTAGAGGTAGAGAGGGAGGGAGGGAGAGGTAGAAGTAGAGAGGGAGGGAGAGAGAGGTAGAGAGAGGTAGAGAGGGAGGGAGAGAGAAGTAGAGAGAGAGGGAGAGAGAGGTAGAGAGGGAGGGAGAGAGAGGTAGAGAGGGAGGGAGAGAGTGGTAGAGAGGGAGGGAGAGAGTGGTAGAGAGGGAGGGAGAGAGTGGTAGAGAGGGAGGGAGAGAGTGGTAGAGAGGGAGGGAGAGAGTGGTAGAGAGGGAGGGAGAGAGAGGTAGAGAGGAAGGGAGAGGGAGAGGTAGAGAGGAAGGGAGAGGGAGAGGTAGAGAGGAAGGGAGAGGTAGAGAGGAAGGGAGAGGTAGAGAGGGAGGGAGAGGTAGAGAGGGAGGGAGAGGTAGAGAGGAAGGGAGAGGTAGAGAGGGAGGGAGAGGTAGAGAGGGAGGGAGAGGTAGAGAGGGAGGGAGAGGTAGAGAGGGAGGGAGAGGTAGAGAGGGAGGGAGAGGTAGAGAGGGAGGGAGAGGTAGAGAGGGAGGGAGAGGTAGAGAGGGAGGGAGGTAGGGAGAGGTAGAGAGAGGGTGGTGGTGGTGGTGGTGGTGGTGGTGGTAAGTGTTTAACTTCCCGTCGACAACGAGGTCATTAGAGACGGAGCGCAAGCTCGGGTTAGGAAAGGATTGGGAAGGAAATCGGCCATGCCCTTTCAAAGGAACCATCCCGGCATTTGCCTGAAACGATTTAGGGAAATCACGGAAAACCTAAATCAGGATGGCTGGAGACGGGATTGAACCGCCGTCCTCCCGAATGCAGAGACAGAGGGAGGGAGATGTAGAGAGAGAGGGGGAGAGGTAGAGAGAGAGAGGGGGAGATGTAGAGAGAGAGAGGGGGGAGATGTAGAGAGAGAGGGGGAGATGTAGAGAGAGAGGGGGAGATGTAGAGAGAGAGGGGGGAGATGTAGAGAGAGAGGGGGGAGATGTAGAGAGAGAGGGGGGAGATGTAGAGAGAGAGGGGGGGAGATGTAGAGAGAGGGGGGAGATGTAGAGAGAGAGGGGGGGAGATGTAGAGAGAGAGGGGGGAAGATGTAGAGAGAGAGGGGGGGAGAGGTAGAGAGAGAGGGAGGGAGAGGTAGAGAGAGAGGGAGGGGGAGGTGGAGGGAGAGATAGAGAGAGAGGGAGGGGGAGAGAGAGGGATGGGAGGGGGAGAGGGGAGGGAGGGGGGGTGGGGGGAAGGAGAGAGGGGGGAGGGAGGGGGTGGAGGGAGGGAGAGAGGCGGGAGGGGGAGAGAGAGGGGAGGGCGGGGGAGAGAGAGGGGGGACTGAGGGGGAGAGAGAGGGGGAGTGTGGTGGAGTTAGAGGGGGGAGGGAGGGGGGAGTGAGGTGGAGTTAGAGGTGGGAGGGAGGGGGAGAGTGAGGGGGGCGAGTGAGGGGGGAGGGAGGGGGAGATGGCTCTGAGCACTATGGGACTCAACTTCTGAGGTCATTAGTCCCCTAGAACATAGAACTAGTTAAACCTAACTACCCTAAGGACATCACAAACATCCATGCCCGAGGCAGGATTCGAACCTGCGACCGTAGCGGTCTTGCGGTTCCAGACTGCAGTGCCTTTAACCGCACGGCCACTTCGGCCGGCAGGGAGGGGGAGAGTGAGGGGGGAGGGAGGGGGAGAGTGAGGGGGGAGGGAGGGGGAGACTGAGGGGGGAGGGAGGGGGAGAGTGAGGGGGAGAGAGAGAGGGGGGAGGGAGGCGGAGAGAGAGGGGGAGGGAGGCGGAGAGAGAGGGGGAGGGAGGCGGAGAGAGAGGGGGGGAGGGAGAGTAGGTGGGAGGGAGAGGAGGTGGGAGGGGGAGGGAGAGGGGAGGGACAGCGAGAGAGGTGGGAGGGGTGAGGGGGACAGAGAGAGGGGGTGAGGGGGGTCGCGAGAGGGTGGTGAGGGAGGGGGGATAGTGAGAGAGGGGGGGAGGTAGGGAGGGGGATAGTGAGAGAGAGGGGGAGGTAGGGAGGGGGGTAGTGAGAGAGAGGGGGAGGTAGGGAGGGGGGTAGTGAGAGAGAGGGGGAGGTAGGGAGGGGGGGATAGCGAGAGAGAGGGGGGAGGTAGGGAGGGGGATAGCGAGAGAGAGGGGGGAGGTAGGGAGGGGGGATAGCGAGAGAGAGGGGGGAGGTAGGGAGGGGGGAGGTAGGGAGGGGGGATAGCGAGAGAGAGGGGGGAGGTAGGGAGGGGGGATAGTGAGAGAGAGGGGGGGAGGTAGGGAGGGGGGATAGTGAGAGAGAGGGGGAGGGAGGTAGGGAGGGGGGATAGTGAGAGAGAGGGGGAGGTAGGGAGGGGGGATAGTGAGAGAGCGGGGGGAGGTAGGGAGGGGGGATAGTGTGAGAGAGGGGGGAGGTAGGGAGGGGGGATAGTGAGAGAGAGGGGGGAGGTAGGGAGGGGGGATAGTGAGAGAGAGGGGGGAGGTAGGGAGGGGGGATAGTGAGAGAGAGGGGGGAGGTAGGGAGGGGGGATAGTGAGAGAGAGGGGGGAGGTAGGGAGGGGGGATAGAGAGAGAGGGGGGAGGGAGGGAGGGAGGGAGAGTTGGGGGAGTACTGAATATTGCTTCCTAAATGCAAGTACTGGTCAGATATTCTGTCTCACTATTTAATGGTCTTATAGACTGAGTGTTCACATTTGCTTCTGCATCCTTCTAAGTGTCCTAACCTAGGCCAAACCATACCATGCCCTCCCACAAGGGTCAGACATCTACGAGTCTGTGGTTTGCTAACAAAGTGTGTCCAAACTGAACATTATGTACCCTCTTCAGTTTTTGAAGTTATACTAGAGACCATACTGACCAACAACCACTTTCATTATATTATCTATTTGGACAGCTAATTTGTACCTGCATGCCACAGCAGTGTTTTACTCTTTTGTTATCTGAGAAGGTGTTTCAGTGGTTTCTCCTACATAAAGTAACAAGGAGTTTTTCAAGTATAGTTTTTGCATGCCTCATTCCTGATATAAGCCATCATTCTGGTGCATTAAGGAGTCCTGTTTACTTTAAGATTCCCAATCCTTTTAACTTCTGGGAAAATTCTCACATAGTTTTCAAGATTAAGTTATTAGTTATTCAGGCAGTTTAATTTCATCAGAATGATTAGTTTGCTATCAGTTAAAGTACACAGTAAGTATACACATGTTGTTTCTTTACTTTTTTCTGTATTTATTTCATTTGTTTTAAATATTTGGATCACGCTGACAATCTTCATGATGTTTCCACCATGCGTGTTATCTGCGAAATAGATACCCTGCACAAAAGCTGAACAACATTCACACTGCGCTTCTTGCAAAGTTGTCCAAATCAAAAGACTGTCTCAAAGCTAACATCTTAGAAATGGTTCCCAATTATAAAACTAGATAATGAAATACTTCATTTTAATCCATTCCCTCAGCCCTCAGCTATCACCAAATTTGAGATTTATAAAGTGGTATTACATCTGGACTTAACAAGGTTAGACCAAGTACATCATCTCCTGTGGGCAATCCCAATGTAAATTGTTCTTAACATTATCTCCCCCAGCCTGGCAGACCATAATAATTTCACAGAGTAATAAAGAAAGCAGTGAAGAGATATATTCACACCACCTTGGGCATCTTGAAATGCTGTGGCTATGGCTTCAGAAGGAATGTGTTACTCTATTTATAAACAAAACTGAAGTGACACACACACAGCTACATACTCACCAGCACCTCAGTTTCTAAAAAAAATTATTAAATTACCTATCCATCAGTCCAAATGGAGTAAATGTTCAATCCTATACGCCAAGAAATTAAATACGAGGGCCGTTTTTTCTTCAACCTCCAATCGCTTAGTACAGAAGCTACGCAAGTGGCAGAAAGTGGACACGCGCTGTAGGCTACTGCGCAACTCTCGCACTACACACTCCGCCATTGCCGACCTCAAGGCACCAGTCT